>NC_140578.1:3234222-4434222 GCF_057381845.1 Rhamphochromis longiceps | reverse complement strand
GCCCAGTACTTTTGTCCATATGATTCATATTATATTTCTGGACTTGTTATTCTGAAATTTGAAGGACCGCCATAACCCTTTCTATTCGTGTCGCGGTCTTTTTCATGTTTATAATAAAAGTAAATCCAAATGCAGTACATAAGGTTCATGGATTTCTGTATCAGATGCCAGTCCAGCCTTTCAATCAGCACAAATAAAGACCTGATAGGTAAAAAGCTAAGAACGCCACTATGCAATATAAAACAAAAGCTAAGCGTCATACTCTATGCACAGGGAACAGGAACTCTTCTCAGGCTGTCCCCTCGAGATGTGATCCAATTTTAATGAGCCCGCCAAATGTCAATAAAAGCATCGTATGTGTGTTTACTTCTTACACTATCAGCTATGTAGTGCGTTGACAGATAGGACCAGAGATCATCATGGAGTACAGAGCCCACTGAGGCATGCACACTCACATGCATACAAACAGACACGCTCAGAGGTACGACTGCTATAAACAGGCCAAGCTCCTCTGTCATTAACATCAGCACAGAACTGTACACCGGGAGCTTCATGGCATGGGTTTCTTTGGCCGAGCAGCTCCTGTTGTAGCCCAGTACTTTTGTCCATATGATTCATATTATATTTCTGGACTTGTTATTCTGAAATTTGAAGGACCGCCATAACCCTTTCTGTGATATTTGTTTTATTTACGTTACAGATTTTCAGTGATTATCGTCTTATGCAGTCACGGAGCTTCTTATTAGCTAGTCCAGGGGTGGGGAACTCCACCAGTCTGCTTTAAGTACACGAATCTGACTTTTTTTTTTACTATTTTATGTATGCTTGGTTGATTTTATAAAGACATTTCCAAAATTATCTTTTAACTAAATTGATGGGACCGACTCAGCAGCAAAATTATTTGAAATCTCAGACAAACATTGTCGAAAGGTTCTTCATCCCTTAAGTCTTTATTTTAACAATTGATTGGGGCAGCCACTGTTTAAACATCAAGCCCTCTTCCCCATTCTGACTTGCCTGTCTCACAGTCTTATTTAAAAAATGCATACTCAGTGCTGTAATCCTGAGGATAGTTGATTAGCAGAATGAAGATTTGCCTGTTAATTTTTATACTGACGGCATACTTTTTAAGAGTACTGTGTTCTTTATTATTTTAAGCTGTGTTAGTCTATCTGCCATGTGTGCTGGTGGTTCTTCATTGATCTGTTTTGCTGCCGATCGATGATGGGTGGGGTATTTTCCATGCCTATCAGACTGTAATCAGTCAACTGAAGGAAAACTATCACTTTTTGTTACGCGTGATGTTTCAAAGGTTACTCCGTGCATTAATTCCATCATCCATTCAATAAATATTGGACACATTTTTTTGTCTTTTGCTTTCTTTTTTTCACCCCTCCATATCCTTGAGTGATGATGCATTTCCTTGTAGAAATAGCTACAGCACTGTTCCACTGAACCATTAGGAGGCTTAAGTCATTGTTCATCCTCCGACTCTGTGCCGTCATTCAGCAACTTCTTCTTTGTTGTCTTTTCTTTTTGCTTATCCGAGGTGCAGTGAAGCAGCAGATGCTGCACTGTTGTCCATTATGATGCTTTTTCATCATTTGCAGACAAAGGAACCCCTAAAATAACGTGCTTTGTTACATTTAAACAACTTTCCTTGGAGGGAGATATATAAGTATGTGGATTTGTGTCTTTGTGTATATATGTTTGCCCATGTTGATAATCTTGAGGTAGAGATGATGGCTTTTTTACAGCCTCTCTATCCCACATGAGAAGACATCTGTATACGTAGACTTACAGTTGAGACTGCCATGCCACCAGTGGCTGAAGGTGGACTGATTGGCATAAAATATCAAAATGATTTTACAGTGATAAAAGAAACAATGACACGAGTTGTGAAATACTTAAAACCCAACAGAGGACGTGTCATCCAATCAGACCAGCATCAGCATCAGTGCCAGTATTTTCAGACATTCAGCAATAGACCTGGTTTAGGTCTACTGCTGGCTTACAGGTGCAGACTTGTAAACGGTGCCACCCATTTACATTTTTTCCCGTTATACACTAAAAAACACAATGAATGTTGGGTCTCATAGCTTTACTTTCCTCTCTCAATGGATTCTCGTTGGCCTCAAATTACAGCCCACCCTTTTGCTGATCAGATCATCAAGGGTTGCAATGAGAAGACCTGTTCAAAGTGAACGACTGCTGCATGAACTGCTGAACAATGTGCTGAATGAATTTGCAGTATTATTCTCATATTTATTTCAGCTTTATTCTTTTGGTTAGCTTTTAATTCCCCCACCATATCAAAATATTATAGATTATTGGGTATTTTTCTTGGCATCAAAGTGTGAAATTCTAGTATCATGACAATGCTGTATCTAAACAACTAGACCTTGTGTATTGCAGTGATGGTTGTTTTTCAGAAATTGGAGGAAACAGAAGAGGAGTGCCTGATATTCTACGGGGGCAACAGCCATTCACAATATTTATACTGAATTTAGTTTCTCAGCAGTCTGTGCGTATCAGCCGGGCTGTAGGGTTAGTAGCCTCACAGACCCACCTCCACATTCTCAACAGTGACCTGTGACATCACTTCCTGCTGATGCAGCGCAACTGTCAGAGTTGAGCCGCGGTGTCCTTCAGCCTCCATCCTCTCCCAGTCATGTAACTGCTGTGAAAACAGATGCAAACACAGACACACTCAACACACTCGTTTGCAGCCTTTGACCTCTGTTTTGTTCGCTGTTTTCAACAAGCCTTCAAATTAGTCTAAATGTGTTATATCAGAGCGAGTCAGAGTGAAGGCCTTTGGCAGCAGTGCAGAAAGATGAGACTGAGAATACGGGCTGCCAGTAGGACTGGACTCTCATTAACCTCCCTACCTCCTGTCTCTTCACCAAATCTCCTTCATCAGCTCATCCAGGCCTGAAGTGACACATGGGCCTCTGGAGTGTCAGTAGCGATAAAGATGCCGCCCCTTCAGTGTTTTAATTGGAACTTCTGCTGTTGATGTGTGAACAGCTGTAGGACAGCGAAGGGCAGATCTATCATCCCTGCCCTCCGCAGACCGCCTGAGGTCAAAAGGCAGCAGTTAGTGTGGCAGGAAAACCCCCAAAGCTCCTGTTTATTTATGATTTTATTGCTACACTCCTGCCTGCGCGCCGTCCCGTTCTCTCATCTGCATATTCACGTCGTCGTGAAATGACTAAGGAAAAGTAAGGAGGAATTTGGGGTGGCTGAGCGAAATAGCCAGCGAGGATATATTTATAGACCCAACGAGGGGCTCACTCACACTAGTTGACACACACACACACACACACACACACACACACACACACACACACACACACACACACACACACACACACACGCAGTCAAACACTCACACTTCTGTGAATCCTCTGCTCTCCCTGCAGACACAAATCCATTATTCATTTCAAAATGACTCATTTTTCGCCCCGTGGCTCCTGGCAGTAGTGTGGTGCCTGACCAAGGGGGGTGCTTTTCTAATTAATGCAGATTGTGGAAGAAAACAAAAAAAAAACATATTTACTCTGATGCCTGATATTACAGCAGTGCAGGCGTGAAACAGTGCTGGTGGCGAAATCGAGTTTTTGACCTATTATAACCTTGCACACTCAGGGCTATAGCTTGTTTTCAGAGGATAGATCAGCTGCGCTCTCCCTGCTTTATTCTAGGGTAGCCCATCTATTCGTGTCGCGGTCTTTTTCATGTTTATAATAAAAGTAAATCCAAATGCAGTACATAAGGTTCATGGATTTCTGTATCAGATGCCAGTCCAGCCTTTCAATCAGCACAAATAAAGACCTGATAGGTAAAAAGCTAAGAACGCCACTATGCAATATAAAACAAAAGCTAAGTGTCATACTCTATGCACAGGGAACAGGAACTCTTCTCAGGCTGTCCCCTCGAGATGTGATCCAATTTTAATGAGCCCGCCAAATGTCAATAAAAGCATCATATGTGTGTTTACTTCTTACACTATCAGCTATGTAGTGCGTTGACAGATAGGACCAGAGATCATCATGGAGTACAGAGCCCACTGAGGCATGCACACTCACATGCATACAAACAGACACGCTCAGAGGTACGACTGCTATAAACAGGCCAAGCTTGAGGTGGGGCCAATTTATTTTAATTCAAATATTTGATAAGGTAAGACTCGGTGCAGCTTTGCATGCTATTAGATAGCAATCTAAATAACATTTACATGTCATTTACGTTCATTACTTTTTTCTTTTTTTTTTAAAGAGTGGTGTCAGCACCGTGTGCATATTAAAGCTCATATTTATTCCGCTAGCCAGCATGGTTCCTTTGCAGAATTTGCAAATGAATGCAAATATGGGTTTCCTCCCTAGACAGCTTTTGAAAGGTAGTGGTTACAGGAAATGGTTTTCAGTTTCGCAGACAGACATAATTTTGGAGGAATGATGTCTTAGTTGATTTCAGTTTTTGGTCGAATAAATATCTGACCTCGGCTTGCTCTCGTGAGATTTGAGGTACTTTTCTGATATATTATTGTAGCGATTGCAGTACACGTTACTTGCAGCAGGTCAGTTTTGTTGTTTGAGTACATTCATCACAACCCAACCTGTAGCTTTCTGAGCAGGTGGCGAAATGGTTTACAAAAGTTTACTCCATCTATGACTTTATTCTTCCGCTCTGTGCTCATTACAGGAGTTTTTCAATACAACTTTATTTAGGGATCCAGCCTCGGAAGTACTGTCAATTAGTGCTAGCAAGAATAATAATGAAACCATTTAATTGCATTAACATAATGCCTTTGAACGATCATTACCAAAAATGGTTGCGATAATAAAGCAATTACTATTTTGAGACAGCAATTAGCCTGGCACGTTTCTCCGATGCTATAATTACTAACAGCAAGAAGAATGTGGATGGATGTATGTGCTGTAAGTTTGTGAAGGAGCTGGAAGCAATGGGGAAGATGAAGATGAAGATGGGCAAGATAGGCTGTCAAAGACCGAGCGTATCATTCTGAACATGCTATTCCCCTCTGACACATCCACAATAACCCTCAAGAGAAGCAATCGCTTGCCTGTGTCCGCACACAAATTTCGATGTTGTTTAGCGCACATCTCTCCATTACGAAAGATTTTTTTTTTGTTTTTTTGTAACGGACGAGATGTTGAAACGGAGGGTGTGAGACGGAAGGAGCGAGGCAGGCATGGATGGAGGAAGGGAGGGAAGAATGAGAAAGAGAGATTGGTTTTCATGCCTGGTAGTCAGCGAGCCTGTAAATCTCCCAGGAGCGTAGTGGAAGACAGCAGAAGGTTGATAGTCATCCATCACTCCTGACAACCCCGCTGCTCTGGAAGGGCCTGACAGCACAGCCCTGCCTGAGAGAGAGAGGGGGGAAACACAAGAAGAAAGATAAATAGAATGAGATGCTGCTTGCAGAATGAGCAAATTAACTCTTCCATGTTTAAAGCAGAAGGCGAAGTGGAAAAAGAAGGTGAGAAGATAAATGTCTTGAGGGAACGGAAGGAGAAAAGGGGAGAAGTGCAGCAGTTGGCTTTTACAGCTCCTGCGTTCATCCCTCACTGAGTGCCTATGGCAGCGGCAGTGATGCTACTGAGGGAGTGGAGGTCGACAGTCTGGAACTAGCTCTGTCCTCGTCGCAGCAATAGAGCAAGAACATGAGGCTCTATCTGGGAAAAAAACGTGGTAACTTGTTTTCTGCAAGTCGCCTTTTTAATATCATGGTATGGAATTAGTAATAAATTAGATTATTTACTTTCTATTGTTGCCTTGGAAGCTACTGTTATCTTTCTAAGGCAGGGTTTAACCATGGCAATGGAGCCTTTATTAATGTTAGTTTAGATCTGTTTCATGTTTGCGTGCGTACTGAAAAAAATACACCAATATTCATGAGTAACTTCTTTCATATAAGGTGTGAAACAGACAAAATCCTCATTTTGCAGATGATAAATGGTTTTACAATGAATATGAAAAAGGGTGATGACATTTGATTTTATTCTATTTCTTACTTAAATTTGCTCTTAAAGTAAGATATATCTGCTGGAACTAAGTACAAAAAGAAAGTACTGCTCTGTTGTCACGAGGAGTGGCCACAGTGATTAGCTCTGCGTGTTTGACAGGGTTTTATTTCGGACGCCCTTCCTGACTCAAGGAAGATATGATGGAACAAAGAAAATAACAGAAATGTTCCACGTCATGCTCATATACAACTTTTGCACTGTTTGAATTTACACAGTTCATTAAACGTTGAAATGAAACCACAATTTTCCAGAGTTGACTGAGTCATCTAGCATCATTACACAACACACAGTACATCATCCACCCGTCTTTTGTACCACTCAGGGTCACATCACATCTATTTACCCATTTTTGCTCTGCCCTAATCTCCTTGGATCAGAAGGGTTGTTCCAAACACGTGTTGCCAACAGGGAAGTTATCCTATGGCAAAGTCAACACTCATTAGATGATATAATTACATTTCTCCCTTCACTTTTCTTCTTTACTTTTTAAATTTTCAGATTTTCAGATAATATCGGGCTCTGGAGAGTCAGAGAACTTGCTTGACTTAAAAGAAAGTTCACAGATTTGCCAACTATTAGCCTATCAGCACAATGGGCAGGATTAACACACAATATCATGTTGTTGAAGCTGCATGCCGCAACATGTATCTTTTAAACATCCGGTTGTGAATGGGGTGGAAGGATGAACTGTTTTTACGAGCTGACAGTTTTCTCTGATATCAGGCTAACAATTTCGTCTTTAGAAGACACGTACAGAATCGTGTCAAATGGAAATAAAGGATACTTTCATACTTGGTGTGTTCATGACTTTGATGCTAGGCATCGGCAGGATGGTGATAATAGGGGAACTGGATGGAGCCTTATTATAAGAGAGAGGCCAAACAGCCTGTCAATTAAACAGACATAAAGTCTCCACATATCTGACAATCTCTGGCTATCTGACCATGACGCGTTCTAGACATATCGACTTCAAAATGAGCACTCGTGTGTGCACGCACGCACACACTATTATTATAAAAGCACAACATGGATTTGCCATCCTTTAGTTGACTACCTATAGTCCTCTTAAGCTTGTGCACTGTGCGGTTTGGTAGCTAAATAAGAGCAATAAAAGGTGTTTATCTGTTTCTCATTGTTTGTGCGGGCTGCAAAATATGCATTCATAACACAAAGAGCTACCGTTTTTCAGTTCTGCTGTTTGTTAATCTGCGTGTATGTATGTGCCATATGTGGCTGCGTGCTTGTGTCTGTGCGTGTGTGTGTGTGTGACCTCCATCAGTGTCAGGAGGGTATTGGCTGTTGCTGTCACTCAGTACGATAGAAGCCCTAATTAAAGAAGTTCCAGTTGTACATCGCTTTACAATGGAAGGGGGAGATTGCCTTTCAACTCTTTGCCCAATGCAGAAACTTCCTCCTCCTCTGGCTGAATAAAAGAGTCTGATACAAAAAGCCATGAATGCCTAAACCAAACAAAAGCTCTTTAAAAGACTGTCACCATGCTATCTGATATCTCCTGGAACAGCACTGCTTTGAATAAATCTTTTTCAGTGAAGGAGGGAGAAGGAAATTAAAAGGTGACATTTAAAAGGCTGCTGCTGGGACTCGTGGCCCCCAGGATCAATAGCTAGGTATCTCACAACTTCCCCCGCATATTAGCTCACTTTTCCACAGGGCATCTCAGACTGAGTACAAACACACCAAAACTACTTTAGGAATATTACTGTGTTGTTTTGCCGGTTTGCATGTGAAGGTTGGCTGAGAAGCAGAAGGTGGCAGGGCACAGCCTCTTGCTCTGCGTCTCTGTGTTTGTGTACCTGTATTGCGTTTATGGGGTCCCATCTTCCTCCTCATCCTTGTGTCAGCACCTTGGGTTGACATTGGTCATTGGGGACTGAAACTGTCAGCAACAACATTACACTGTGGTAAAGAAGAAAAGGCGGGAAGGTAAGAAGGATCAGGAATAGCAAAGTGTGTGTATGTGTGTGTGTGTCTGACTACTGCCTGTGTAAGTGACATTGCTGACATTTAGTTGCACTGGGTGACATTGTCGTCACACGACTTTCTGAACAATGTGTCAAGTTATGTATAGCAGACTTACTGAAGGTCATGCATGTGCTCCCGAAGGAGTCATGCCTGTCTGTCTCGTTCCTAACATGTAAATGTGCGCGCACTCAAACAAACACACACACACGCACAAACAAGTCCCGCCTGTGACCTCCGTCCTCTCCCACAGGCGCTCAAACTGTCCCTTAGTGTTCCCCTGTCATACTGTTATCCCCACCTATCCCCACCTGCCTTCCAACCTTCCTCACTGTAACCAGGCTTTGCAGCAGCTTAGCCACAGCTGAGCTGCCCTGCTTGAGCAGGCCTCCGACACAATGTCACCCCGGGGAATCACCCCAAAAGCAATGAAAAGGTCTTCCTGTTCTTCTGTAAGTGCTGGAATAAGAAAGTAGAAACATTTTAGATAGATTCAACTGCCTTTTTCTTTTACAGTTGTTACCTGTGTCTCATATACATTCAGCTGAGTGGCCTTGCTAGTTTGTGGACCATGTTAGGCTGAAATGAAAACTACAGTTTATTAAAACTTTGGGATTTATTTTCAGAGCTTTAACCACACACTCTTTTGGTTATTGTAACAATGTGCTCACTGAAGTAGAGGCAGATGAGAAAGTAGCTAATTAAAAATGTATAACTGGGTCCAACAATATGGACAGTCAGTCACTGAGAATGAAAGTGTTCTTACATTATCTAAGCTACTTTATTTGGACTAGAAACCTATTTTAATTAGACAGGAAACTGCAAGTATATAATCTTTTAGGCTGTCTGTACCCTGTGCTTTTCCTCTAAACAATTTGGGTTTGTTTACAGCCTGTTCGTTGCCTCATTGTGCCTATTTATAGCCATATAGTCTTTACAGTGTTAGCAACTACTTAGGAAAGTGTGTTATCATGTTGTATTAAATTGTAGAAAGCTTATTTTAGGTGCATCTTCATTCACAAAGGCTCACCGCAGTGGATGGCTCGGCATATCTGATTTGCTAGATTTGAATTTTTATCTATATCTTTACCACAGATGCCCTTCCTGACGTAACCTCCGAGGGATTTGTGTCTCCTCCCAGTCTTGAAAATCTGACATTTCACGTGTTAGACGAATGTGTAATTGTTGTTTTTCCACACAACCTACACAGTGGAGCCACTATAATCTGTTAAATTGTATTGTCATGTACTATTATAGAAGTGATGGCAGAGCGTGTAAAACTGAAAACTTTCATAGAGCTACGGCTAGCACAGCTTCTTTCCAGAGGTGTTAACCCAAGTGACAGGTGCTAAATTTCGTTATCTGTCCATATCGTATCAGTTTTAAATGGCACCTGCCAGGAAGTGACATCGGTTACTGAAACACACTGAATATTCGGGTAACTTGCATAATGTTCTCACAGTAAAGCAGAGCAACTGTGACATGCACTAGTACTGCCTTAATTGTCACTGATACAAGAGTAAAAAGTTCTGCAGTATTCAGAATGGCCCAGACTACATTCCTCATTTGCACTTACATCTTTTCATTTATATTAAAGATGCTCTTACTCTTTGGGAAATGTTTACATGTTTTCAGTTCTTCTAGCTAATTTAGTTAATAAGTAAATAAATAACACAGTTCCAGATTATCATACTAATCAGTTGCCGGTTGCACACTGTCAGTTCCAGTGGTTTTTCTTGTTCAACACAAGTCATTACATCAGGTGTCTGCAAACATTTTCTTTAACATTGTTGTTATGATGAGCTACAGTCAGCCGTTATCAGTCATCATTTCACTGCTTGGTTTCTACTTCCAACGACATGTGCAGCAAATTTCTTTACACAAATATGAAATATGCTATAAAAATGTTTTTTTTTATAATGAAATAAAATCCAACTCCTCACATTAATGCATTAGGATCAGTGCAATGCATCTATAGTTTATATTAGAGTTGTTTTATACCTCCGTTCAGTAGACATTTTCACATTCTTGCCATTGGTGATCTTTTTAATTGTAACTGATTAATTTAGACTCATTCAGTTCGTCTGATATTATTTAAAAATTGTTCTTTTTTGTATCAAATAGAATCTGTTTTAACCATAATAATCTGCACTATACGGTTTTTGCATTTATGATTGGTTGGGTGGAACTCCAGGTGTGTGTGTGTGTATTGTCCTCCTAGTGATGTCAGTTAGTCCCACCACTGTGAGTAGCTGGCGTGCTGTGCGTCACTGATCAGACTGATCAAAGACAACAAGAGGGGAACAGGCAGAGCTGCCAGCAGCTATCAGCCTGCCTATCTCTGATGGCTACGGACAGGCCTCACAGATCTGCTCGCTCGTGTTACGCTGTGACGAAATCACAATGCAGCCAAGGTGATTCAGTGAACCACAGTTTGGCGAGGGTTGCAGGTAAACTTCGCCTAATGTCTGATGTTGTCTTAGCCGAATTGCTGTTTGGTTTGTTTAGACCAGCAGACAGAATTTCGTGTGCAGTACTGTGGGAGTAACAATGTTTCTGCGATTCAAAGTAAAACATCTCAATTTGCTCCAGTGTGAGATTCCTTGGAGCAGTTTCAGTTTTCAGTTTCTTGCACATAGACCCATCAGCACAATGGATTCCTGCCAAAATTATAATAGCACCGTCTCCCTAAGCTGAAAGCCTCCTGCAGTAACGACATAGACACTCTGCACATTAAAATCTTCACTTATATCTTTATTTCTTTGTGCATAAAACAAAACAAAGAAAAATCAGTCTAACAGGTATTCTCACCTGGTTTCTATAGAGCTGCAAAAACATTTCAGTGGGGATGCTTAGTCATGCACCTGTTAAGTTATCACAGGTTTATTTAAACCATTATGTTAGTATACATCAGTAAAAAGCCCTTCTTTTCTTGGAAGCACTCATTCTGTTTTCTTTAAAATGAAATAAAATCCAACTCGTCGTATTAATACATTTTGATCAATGCAATGCATCAGTAATTGAAGTTAATAAACCTACAGGTGTTTAATTAGAGTGCTTTTAAAAGTCTGTTCAGTAGTGATTTTCACATTTTTGCTCCATTATTATGTTTTTCCTCAACCAACACCGCCCAGAGGACAAAGTGCTCACGCTCTCTGCAGAGGTCTTGATCTACACATTTAGAACGATTTCTTTAATAATTCATCCAAACTCCTTCCAGGAAGGAATGCTATCCGGCCACACGCTGGATCAATGGAGATCAAAAACAGCATTTGGTCCTAAATGCAATCCTATCCCAAAGCGGCTCCAACGGGGCTATTTTAGTGCCAAGTCCTGTGGCCGACCGACTGCTAGTGGTCTCCATTTAAAGGTTAACAACGAGGTTGCTAGAAATCAGCTTTTTAGACATGTATTTAAAGCCAGTTGAATGAGATGTCTGTTCTTTCTTTAAAACTGATGCACAGCTCACACTCAAACACCTGCGACACTGTGCTCAGATGAATCAGTTTCAGAAGAAGTGCTGAATTCAAGATTCAATTTTTTTTTCTTTTTGGCTTAGCAGGGAAGCATTTCTTGAGTCATTGGTTTTGATTAACTACCTCATTAAGTCCCTGCAGATACATTATAGTTATTTGCTGCTGTGAGAGAGTGAAAATCTTACTTATTGCACCATTAAGGTTCATTTAAGTTTTGCATGTCGCATGATTCTGTTAGCCAAATGAGGTTCAACTGGTATAATCCAGACAAAAATGCCTTCATGCCAGGTTTGTAAATATTTCTTCTCATGACAACATTTCATGTAGAACGGTCGTTTGCAGAAATCTTATTAGTCTGATTCTCGCATCCCACGCTTAAGGATGTCTGCTGTCATATCTATAGGGTGTCTCTGCGATGTTTGTGTGTGTGTGTGAGAGAGACACCGCAGAGACACCTGTTCCAGCTTGCCGTTCATCAGTGATGAGGACGGTGCAGGGTTTTGACACGCTCTGTGGACATGACAGCTCAGACAGGATGGATGTTAATCTCTTCTAACTGCTCCCAGCCTAATTAAATCTTCCAGGGTAGCACACATGTGCAGACGGTTGCGCGATCACCAATACTCAACACACGTGGTGACTTCTAAATTAGTCTTGGTTGTGAGTAAGTTTTAACGATCGGGAGAATTGGCCCCGCAGCACTTTGTTTGATTCTAATTCTATGAAATTCTGTGTGTGTGTGTGTGTGTGTGTGTGTGTGTCAGACAGAGAGTGTGAAAGGGAGAGACAGAATCTGAATTATAGTTACTGTTACACTATACTCATAAACACACAGAATTTTACTGCTTTTTTCGGTAGTTTGCAACGTTTAAATATGCAGCGCTAATTGAGACACATGCAGGGTAGCAGTAGCACTCTTCTTTTTGCTGTGACTTATATAAACCAAACTGGGATGGTTACAGATGCACCAATCTGACTCCTTCAGTTTTTTAATTTTTATTTTGCATATTTGCACGTGTTAGTTACGTGTGTCTGTGTGGAAGCTGCCATTGAAATGTAATTTCCTGCAAAGGATTAATAAAGGATCTCTATCTACATTGATCACAATAATCTTGGCTTTGTCTATCCATCAAAACTCAGTACTGATCGATTAGCAGTGTTAATTTATTAACCCGTGTTTTTTTACTCAAAGGAAAAAAGAACAGGAATTAATCTCTTTCATTTTTTTATGGCAACGCAGCACCGGGCTCGACTTAAATATTGCTTTTCCTAACTTTGTAAAATGCGATCTAACAACAAAAAAATACAAAATTAACTGGTGTTTATTACTAAAATCATAGATAACAAATGGACAAGGAGAAATAAAATAAAAAATATTTCAGTATGCTCATTGTGTGTGCAGTGGAAAGGTGAAGTGGACAATATATTGAAAATGATAGTGTGTTATGTGTACACCACAAGTGTTACACTAAACTTAATGAAAGTAAGCATGAGTGAGTAGGAGAGAACAAAAGCATCGTCATTTCAGCTTCTTCAGCCATGTAAACATTATCGCAAACATACAAGAGAGAAGTCGTTTGTGTAGCCAGCGTGAAATACCTCACAACTGCTGACCTCTTGCTTTTAACTATGTTAGCTCTCCTGATGCACTGTTGCTGACATGTGGCATGTTCAACACTGATCAACATGGAATTGAATTGAATTGATTGGCACCATAGATGAGCATTGTTCAACAATCAGTTGACCAGTCTAACCTGTTGAGCCAGATTTGGATGGAGATCAGATCTAAGTGTAGGATTGGTGGATATCTGTCCACTGACATGACTTAGTAAACAGAGAAATTCCTATATGGTCATATCATATCACTCACGTTTCTCTGCAATGACTCCAGGTTTTCCTTGTTATTAATTTATATACCTTATTTAAAGGGTACCCATCAGTCTTACCTAGAGCATACTGTGAGTAACTCGGACCCCACACAGTTGTTTATGGCTTTATTTGTGACCAATGTCCCAGCGTTGTCAGCTCTCCAGCTGTCCTCACACACACCTCCTCTTCTGGTCTCCGACCTCGCTATAAAAAGGGAAAGACCTTGTTAGATGAATCACCTTCACCTGTTCCTCCAACCTCCATGGCACCGCCCGTTGAGCTCACTGCACCACCCCTCATGCAGCTGAGCCAGGGACCACACCTCTGCCACACATACAGTGCTCTGCATTTTTGTAGTCTTTACCTTACAATATTAAGCACCTTGATGATACTATATCAACAAAATAATTTAATCATCATTTAAAAACTGCACTTTGCATTTACTCTGGTTATCTTTGCCTAATATTAAAATTTGTTTAACAATTTGAAACATGTAAGTCTGACAAACGTGCAAAAAAGGAAACACAGCAATGCTCAGATGTGCTCAGGCTTCGCTCGAAAGTTCACATCCACACTCAGATATCATGCTACTTGCACATACTTACTGTGCTGTGTTGTTTGTGTTTGCTGGTGAAATGGGTGTTTCTCTGGTACAGGGGTCGGCAACTCTGGGCACACGTTCCACAGCTGGCACACGAAGGGTTAACTGATGGCACGACCATAGCTGGGCTGGTTATCCAGCTATGGTGATTTTTCGTTTTTATGGGCCGATCGGGGTTTTTTGTTAATTTCTAATTAATATTAATTTCTAGCATCAGCTGATGTTTGCTGGAGCCACAGCTGTAAAAGCTGCTGGTCATGATGTCGATCTGGATATGTGGTGAGAGGGAAACATGAAGATGAAACCAGGAGATGTCCTTACTGAATCATCAGAGCTGAACAGGTGATGGAGAAACAGGTTTACCTTTTAGTTAACATTAATGAGTTGAAGGGAAGTTATGAACTGTTTCTGAGAGACAAATAACACCAGGATCCTTTTCTAAGTAGCTGACAGCTGGTAACTGTGCAGGGGCGGGTCTAGCAAAGCTTTTGCCAGGGGGGCAGGTAGGGCATTAACAGGGAAAGGGGGGCACAAAGAAATACTTTTCTTTCTTATTCTCATTTAAAATGTCTCGCTTTTAATAAATAATTATCTGAAGCTTACAACCAAAGTTTTTATCTGATGTAAAATGTATAGAAATCATACATATACCAACAAGACAGACATCACTGTCACAACAGCGTTTGTTTTCATTCAAAGGCTTTATGGCTTTTCTTATAATACTTGGTGGGCCAGTCTCTAGTCAAAATGCCCGGGACGATTTTTGTCGGCCCGGGCATGCGCCTTATTATGCGGTGCGACTTATGTATGAATTCCGGTTGTGCTTACTGACCTCGAAACAATTTTATGTTGTATATGGCGCTCAAAAATCTGTCAAAAATGATTTGGTATGACTTTGGTAAGCTATGCAGCCGCTCCGCTTGATGGATTGTCGGAGCATTACGGCTACCGTAGTCAGGAGCCTCGCGGAGAAATACGTACTGTGTTTCAACATAATATTACCGTATTGTGTGTGTATAAGGACCCCAAAATTGCACCTGTTAAGAGACATGCGTATGAAGCAGATTTTAAACTCAAGGCTATCAGTCGCACAGTAGAACATAGAGCAGCTGCGAGCGAATTCAGCATTATTGAATCAATGGTACAGAAGTGGAGGAAGCAAGACAAATGAGTTGAGTAAAGTTTGACTTATCTGACTGTTTTGTTTCACTTAATGCGCCTTATAATCCAGTGCACCTTATGGTCCGAAAAATACATCTAACTTTTGTGGATATTATACATGGTTATGCTCAGTATATGTCAGCCCATTCCCACTGGAAATGCCTTTTGGCTAAACTGTCAGCAAGGAATTTGTATTTGCACTGTTAAATTTTTATATAGCTTTAATGCACATAAAAAAACAGCTGCTTGTTTAAGTGAAAATAAATTGATGGGGTTTTTTTGCAGCACGGTGGCACGGTGGTTAGCACTGTTGCCGCACAGCAAGAAGGTCCTGAGTTCAATTCCAACATCAGGCCGGGGTCTTTCTGTGTGGAGTTTGCATGTTCTCCCCGTGTTTGCGTGGGTTTTCTCCGGGTACTCCGGCTTCCTCCCACCGTCCAAAGACATGCAGCTTGTGGGGATAGGTTAATTGGATAATCCAAATTGTCACTAGGTGTGAATGTGCGAGTGAATGTGAGTGCGAATGGTTGTCTGTCCCTGTGTGTTGGCCCTGCGACAGACTGGCGACCTGTCCAGGGTGTACCCCGCCTCTCGCCCTATGACAGCTGGGATAGGCTCCAGCGCCCCCCGCGACCCTGAAAAGGATAAGCGGAAGCGAATGGATGGATGGATGGATGGTTTTTTTTGCACTAATAAAATTGTGGGTAAAGTATTTTGTCTCACACCAATTATATCGTCAGTTATATCGTTATCGCAAATTTTCAAATGTATATCGTGATAAATATTGCCCTATTGGACAGTGATTACTGGAAGTGTTTCTGAGCTCATGCAGTGACTTTACCTGCCAGAATCATACGTTTTTTTAATGTAGTGTTGCCTGAGTACCTGAAGATCAAAAGCATCCTGTATTGATTTTCAGCCTTGATCCTTGCAAACAGAGATTTCTCTAGACGCCTGGAATCTTTAGATGATATTATTGTGCTGTAGATGATGGCATATTCAAAGTCTTTGCTGCAGCGCAATTATGTGGTTTTTTTGCAGATTTGTCACTCTGCCCACTAGTACCACGTCTTTTGTTACCCCCATCCCAACATTTTTGACATGTTTTGTTGACATCAAATCAAAAATAAGCTCAGTTTAAACATTAGATGTGTTTTCAGTGCTCTACCATGAATAAACTATGGGTTTATAAGATTTGCAGATGACTGCGTTCTGTTTTTATTCACATTATACAGCGTCCACAAGATTCTTAGAATTTAGGGTATATTGTTGTTTTCTGTCCAACACTTCTAATTTGTAATGAAGCGTTCCAGCTTGATTTCATATATCTCATAGTAGTTACACTTGTTCCTCAGTTTTTCTGTCTCATGTATGATCTTTTGGCTTTTGCCTCTTTCTGGACCATTTTGCTCGTCTCTTGCTGCAATTCTTTGCTCCTACCGACTGCACTTCCATGTATGAACTAGGCCTGGATTAAAGGATTTGGATTTTACTCTCTCTGCCTCTGGTGTGTCCTGCATTTTTGTTCTCTCTCCTGTGGAGTTGTTACAATATTAAAGTCATGAAAGGTGTTAGCGGATGAACCCTGTTAAAGGCGGTACTGAAAAGATGCATTGAAAAGTACTGCAAACATACTTTTAAAGCACCAGGAAAAGAGTCATTTCTTTACCATCACATCTGTCAGTAATTTGATAGGGTTTTCACACAATTTGTTTAAGTTGATTTTGTTTTTCATTGGATTTTTTATTTTATTTTTTTTTTACATTTTTTGGATAGCACAAAGAGATGACATGACATGCAGTGAACGTTTGGTCACCTGAGAAACAAACCAGTTCATGTTACTCACAGCATCTGAAAACTGAGCTCTCAGATCACACATTTTTTGAACAAACAGAAGCATCTTGAATCCAAGAAGGAACATCGGTTAAGTTGAAGCTCAGAAATCTGTGCAAGGAGCATGCGTTTGAGGGCAGACGTGCAGTTTTGAACATGAGCAGAGTTTTAAAGGAGAACAGTGCAACATTAAAACAAGAAATCACTCTCTTCATTAAGCAGGATATTGTAATCCCATGGGTAAAAAAAAAAAGTGAAATAGGAAACAGAATCTGTCATCCAAAACCACAAGAATTATCTTTGTGCTTGCACATGTGATAAGAAGATGGAAACACAAACACCTTTCCTTCTTAGGAAAGGAACACCAAAATGGAACTGGTCCTTTGAGTGTGCTTAAACAAAACCTCATAAAACTGCATTCAAGTTTGTTTAGACTCTTAAATTTACACTTGAGGAGAAAATTACTCTCAGGTCTAAATAAGTGCAATCTTTTCTGTTCAAAGTTTTTTGTTTTTTTTACTGGATATTTTCACAGTATAGAATATATAAACAGTGTCCTGCATCTGTTGTAATCTCAACTGTCCGCTTAGCCCATTTATAGATGCATCACACAACCACTTACCCACCAAACCAGACTTTAAGACTTTTTTAAGTAAAAAAAACAAAACAGAAACGATAAGCGCTCCAAGAGTGCAAACCTTCACCATGGTAGCTCAATCTCTGAGCAGTACTTACTTTTAAGGGAATAGTATTAAGTATTAAACATCCAACAGTCAAAATTTTTAAGAAGTTAGTTTTAAAGATAAAAGACATTTTATGAAAGTTTGATTTTGTCGAAAAGGTCAGTAGTTGAAAGTAATGTGATATTTAGAATCACCACATATCCCCCGCTATGTAGTCAGTACAATTTATTGACCTTGAAGAAGTCAAATGTGAAAAGCACATCACGACTGAACAGTTCAGGAGTTACATGTTACAACTGCTTCTGTTCTGCACATGTCAAAAAATCGTCAAGGAGAATGCGTGCTGGATTTTAAAAGATTGCATCGTGTTTGAGTTTTTTTGTAATCCAGTGAGAAAATGTTAAAGGGAGACAGTCCTTCCAGTTGAGTTGCATGGCCAGTGAAAGTGCAGAAGGATAGCATGTTACGATTGTGAAATGATGTGCGCCTTGTAGTGCAAGACCAGATGTAGGAGTGGAGGGTTTCATTGCTTCTTTTAGTATTTAAGAGAACATATTGTAAATTGACTGCCAGAATTGATGCAGTCTTGGATAAGTCCACAACATCTGTAATGACTTCTCTGCTGTAGTGATCTTTCTTTTGTTATGTTCTTGTCTTTACTCTGTATAGTAGTTTATAGTAGTAGAAGGCATACCTTCAAATGATTTTAATACTAAAATATCGTCAAGCCTCTACCAAACATCTGTTGTTACGCTACAATAGCAGATAGAGATCCAATGGAATAATGTAACCCCGAATGTTGAACGTGGTAATACACATCTTCTTTCATTTGTCTGGTACGTAAGTGGTCCAGTGATACCCTGCTTTTAACCATTCCTCGTGTTTAATAGATTACACACTGACTTTCTAATCCAATTTCACAAATCAAAAAGAGCTGGAGACTTGTATTCCTCCCTGTCTACCTACATACAGTGGGGCAAAAAAGTATTTAGTCAGCCACCGATTGTGCAAGTTCCCCCACCGAAAATGATGACAGAGGTCAGTAATTTGCACCAGAGGTACACTTCAACTGTGAGAGACAGAATGTGAAAAAAAAATCCATGAATCCACATGGTAGGATTTGTAAAGAATTTATTCGTAAATCAGGGTGGAAAATAAGTATTTGGTCAATAACAAAAATACAACTCAATACTTTGTAACATAACCTTTGTTGGCAATAACAGAGGTCAAACGTTTACTATAGGTCTTTACCAGGTTTGCACACACAGTAGCTGGTATTTTGGCCCATTCCTCCATGCAGATCTTCTCGAGAGCAGTGATGTTTTGGGGCTGTCGCCGAGCAACACGGACTTTCAACTCCCGCCACAGATTTTCTATGGGGTTGAGGTCTGGAGACTGGCTAGGCCACTCCAGGACTTTCAAATGCTTCTTACGGAGCCACTCCTTTGTTGCCCGGGCGGTGTGTTTTGGATCATTGTCATGTTGGAAGACCCAGCCTCGTTTCATCTTCAAAGTTCTCACTGATGGAAGGAGGTTTTGGCTCAAAATCTCACGATACATGGCCCCATTCATTCTGTCCTTAACACGGATCAGTCGTCCTGTCCCCTTGGCAGAAAAACAGCCCCATAGCATGATGTTTCCACCCCCATGCTTCACAGTAGGTATGGTGTTCTTGGGATGCAACTCAGTATTCTTCTTCCTCCAAACACGACGAGTTGAGTTTATACCAAAAAGTTCTACTTTGGTTTCATCTGACCACATGACATTCTCCCAATCCTCTGCTGTATCATCCATGTGCTCTCTGGCAAACTTCAGACTGGCCTGGACATGCACTGGCTTCAGCAGCGGAACACGTCTGGCACTGCGGGATTTGATTCCCTGCCGTTGTAGTGTGTTACTGATGGTGACCTTTGTTACTTTGGTCCCAGCTCTCTGCAGGTCATTCACCAGGTCCCCCCGTGTGGTTCTGGGATCTTTGCTCACCGTTCTCATGATCATTTTGACCCCACGGGATGAGAGCTTGCGTGGAGCCCCAGATCGAGGGAGATTATCAGTGGTCTTGTATGTCTTCCATTTTCTGATGATTGCTCCCACAGTTGATTTTTTCACACCAAGCTGCTTGCCTATTGTAGATTCACTCTTCCCAGTCTGGTGCAGGTCTACAATACTTTTCCTGGTGTCCTTCGAAAGCTCTTTGGTCTTGGCCATGGCGGAGTTTGGAGTCTGACTGTTTGAGGCTGTGGACAGGTGTCTTTTATACAGATGATGAGTTCAAACAGGTGCCATTCATACAGGTAACGAGTGGGGGACAGAAAAGCTTCTTACAGAAGACGTTACAGGTCTGTGAGAGCCAGAGATTTTCCTTGTTTGAGGTGACCAAATACTTATTTTCCACCCTGATTTACGAATAAATTCTTTACAAATCCTACCATGTGAATTCATGGATTTTTTTTTCACATTCTGTCTCTCACAGTTGAAGTGTACCTCTGGTGCAAATTACTGACCTCTGTCATCATTTTAAGTGGGGGAACTTGCACAATCGGTGGCTGACTAAATACTTTTTTGCCCCACTGTACCAGTCCACCTGTAACCATGAGTCCATGCAGCAAAGGTAGTTTCCATTCCTATCCACGATAGCTTTCTTTCACCCCTGTTTATCTCAGTTGTGCAATTATCTTCCTGTCACTTTGTCTTTCTGTGTGTTCTGGTGTATCTACCTGGCTACTTTTTTTCTCCTCGCCTGTCTCTCACTCTCGTTTTGTGTATCACTGTGCCTGTGATTAAGTCGTCTATTTCTTCCTTATGCCCGTGTCTCTGTCATCTGTCCAGTCTTAGCTCCCTCTGAGTTAAACAGGCCGAACAAATAGATTACAAACAGTGGGTAGAGTGAATCTAAGGAGGAAGACAATCTGAATTTGTTGTGGATAAAGAATGAGGAAAGAGGCTGTGCAGTCAAAGAAAGCCAGTGGAGTCAGAGTAAGGCTGTATTTGCCTGAGGGGAAAAGGCTGAAAAGTAGCTCTCGCAACAGATGTGCGGGGCAGTAAAGTGTAATTGAAATGCCAGCAGCAATGGTCTTATCTCCCTGCTACAGGAGCCTGCTGCCAGTCTCAACATCAGTTAGATGTCATTTTACCTAAGTCTGAATCAGCCTGCCACAATCCGCAATCCCCATTCCTCTGATGCTAGACAGGAAAAAAAGGGGAGAAATGAGGGGGAGGGAGAGGAGAAAGAAGAGAAGGGAGAGAAGGGTGGGGAGTCTGTAATAGGATTTCAGTAGCATCCAGTTAACTTCCACCACCTGGACTTAGTTGGTAATTTGATATGCCCCATCAATAGGATTCATTTAGCTCACCGCAGCATTACCATTGCCATTCATTTAATTTGACTTTTTCAAAAATATATTGATTTATTTCTCCCTCCACATTTTCCCACTCGTCATGATCCTAATCACAGTGGAGGAATGAGGGAAGGGGTGTTCCAAAATATTCTAGCTGTAAAAAGTAGACCAGACCAGAGGAGGTGAAACGCCAGACACCATGACTTTCCTCTGCGCTCCAGGCAGAGCTTAATGTTTTGGGCCTGGCAGCATCCCTATGGGGAGAACCATAATGTCCTCCCAGATTAGAGGCTGGCACTCCTCGGAGCTGCTGCCTTTTATCGGGAACTTTGTTACCACAACATGGGATCATCTGCAGGATATTAAAGCTGCCTTATTTCCTAACTGTAATGTTAATCTTTTGTGATTTTGTTTGTTATCTGTGTTGCTCTGACAACCTCCATCTGAGATTTTTCTTCAGTTACAGGTTTATATTTTTCAGTCTTTTTCATGCAACATGTGGCAGAAATGATTGGAAAGGGGTTGTTTTTATTGCTTTAAACGTCACGTCTAGCTGGATTCTAATAATTATAATCACATACAAACCCAGGCTTGTGATGGTTTTGTGTTGAAAAAAGGTTTTTTGTAAAATTGTATTCTGCCATTCTTGAAGGCCGGACAGGGTGTTAAGTTCCTTTTTCTTAATCAAAATGCAAAAAAAAAATTTTTCTGTGTATTTGAACGTCTCATATCTTTACAGCTGCTGATTTTCTCATTGTCTTCTTCCAACCATCGTTTTTGCATTATATTTTTTCACTTCGGTGATATGTTGCACTACTACAAACAAAAAACCCGAAAGGGTATTTTAGATAAACTAAAATAAAAACGAACCTTTATGCTACAGGTACGTTAGGGAAAACAGTGGTTAAAGACTGTGGCAAGACCAAAATTATTGCAATCAAGCAATAATCTTACACTCTCATTGCCTTTGAAATGGTTGCTTCCAAGACAGGGACAGGGCTGCAACCACCGCTTCCTTGGTGCAAGCGTTGGCAGTTCGTCTTGTAATTGGAAGGTTGCCGGTTCGAGCCCCGGCTCCAAGAGTCTCGGTCGTTGTGTCCTTGGGCAAGACACTTCACCCGTTGCCTACTGGTGGTGCTCAGAGGGCCCAGTGGTGCCAGTGTCCGGCAGCCTCGCCTCTGCCAGTGCGCCCCAGGGGGCACTGACAGAGGCGCACTGTGGCTACAATGTAGCTGCCATCACCAGTGTGTGAATGGGTGAATGACTGAATGTAGTGTAAAGCGCTTTGGGGTCAATAGGGACTAAGTAAAGTGCTATACAAATACAGGCCATTTACCATTCGCTTTAAGACGTTTCACCTCTCATCTGAGAAGCTTCTTCAGTTCAAGGGTCAAATGGTGGAGAGTCCCAGATTTAAGCCCTATGGGAGTGTCTCCCCAAGAGGGACATGGACCCCCTATTGATCCTCTACCTAATCACACGAGCTGAGGTGTGAAAACGGGCGTAGGGCACAATCAGCTAAGGTTTCAGGTGAACTTATTGTGAAACCTAGCCCCACCCTATCATGTGACTTAGTGAGGTCAAATGGCCCAGGATGTGAGTGGGAGTTAAGGCGTCTGGGAAGGGATCTCTAAACTGGATTATAGATGGCAGACAGTTGGTGTCGTAAGTCGGCGGTGGCTTACCTTACTCCTGGAGGGAAGATGAAGGGAGCATCCCAACCATCTTTTAATCAAATTTTGAATTTGGGATCTCAGCTTGACAGAAAGGTTGCCAAACCATGTACTGATACATGTAACAGATAACAGAGTCAACAGCTGCTGTAAAAGTAGTATAAAAAATATAGTTCAATCACTGATATAGTTTGCGATTGAATGGGGCAAGTTGTCAGTTACATACAATCAGTTTTTTCTAATATTATAATTATATAATAATAAGTGTGATAAAAAAAAACACATCTGATACCATCTGTTACAAATCTGTTTCCATTTTCATACAGAGAAATTCACGTTAAGCAGAACTGAACATCGACTGCTTCCACTCAAATCCCAGCCGAATTTCACAGATCTGAAACTGAAATTCAGAATTTCCTCCACAAACAGTGACATGCATCGCAGATGAGTTGCATTCATCCGTGCAAACTAATTCGTATTGATTCCAACATGTTGGCGATCTTTCTGCATTTAAAAATTAGATGGCAGTTATTTGCAAACTTTCTCCAGTCAATCTAAGAGTGACTGAAGTTTGTCCAAGTTGGTTCCAATTGCTTGGAGACAGGTTGAAGTTGCTGAATGCTTATCCTCTGGGCAACCAGGTGGTCCCTGTAATTACTTCCAATCAGTCACCAAACACAAAAAATAAATCCTTGCATCACTGGAAACTAGACATTTTATTCAGTTGTGACTAAGCCATAAAACTCATCAGAATTACTGCAATTATATTTTTTTAACGTACAAAACGAATTAAAGTTAATCTCTACACAAGCACACAGAGGCTCCGTGTTCGTTAAGTTAGGGAAGTGTGTCTGATGTTGTTTGATTTATATACCGCATTATTCTACTGTTATAAGACAGACTAGAACACTGAGAGTAACAGAAAAAAAATAGTTAAAATTATACACTCTTTGAAACTGAAGCTAAACTGATTTGAAAACCAGAATTTAAAAACTAAAAAACACCCCTTTAAAACGCTTATGATTACTCTGTCAGGAACCCACTTGTCTTTATGCTGCTACTAGCTTTGAGAATTTTTTATGTTTTTTCTTTCAGAGGGTGATTTTCAATGTGGTCAACTTCTCCAAGACAAAGAGCCTGTACAGAGACGGCATGTCCCCTGTAGTGAAGTCTACCAGCAGGCCAAAATGGTAAGTTTGCAACGACATAAGCAGCATTTCTAGAAGCAATATGTTAAATAATTAGTGCTCCGATTGTTGTTTAATATTGTCCTACTAGAACAGAGTATTTATAGACTTTCTGCAACTTTGAAATACTTTTCTTCTCCACCTGGCAGCTGACCCACACATTCCTAAGCACATAGACAGACACACACACACCCTAAAGACTGATACTTTAGATTTCCAGAGTGGATGCGTCTGGGTGCATTAGCATGTGATCCATTGGTTGCCAGTATGATGGCTGTCTGATGTAATAACGCTTGACTGATGGATGCAGAAATGTGTGTGTATGGTTGCATGCATATATATATATATATATGTGTGTGTGTGTGTGTGTGCGTGCGTGTGAATGGATAGGTATGGCAGGAGGGAACAGGGAGGGTGCGGTGGGGTTGGGCGTAGCGTCTGCCAAGCAGACTGGTGTATCCAGTGGGGCGAAGAACAGGATAGCGTGATGAAGTGTTGCCATCCAAGAGAAGCCCTGACATCTGTCATCAGTTGATGGAGGGCATCCGCAGAAACGCCAGGCATCTGCCACCCTGAGCTGTGTGCGTCTGCTAGCCTAGCGCTCGCACCGACCATGCCGTAGCATGCCGGTCGCAGGCTAATGGGAAGAGACAATGGGCACGACACCAGAGAAGTGGAAAGATGAACTGCTGTCTGCAGTACAGTACAGAACAACACGATGCAGCTTAGCTCGGCCTCCTGGCTCCTTCTGTTTTGATTTTATGTAGTAGTTGCAAGTTTGTCTGTTGTGCGTGTAGGGGTATGGCTTTATCACAGCGCACCAGCCTCTCCCATTGTCTCCTCCTGCCACTGACTGATTTACAAGTGAAGCTAGCAGCCGTTTGCTTTAAAATCTGTGGGGGGTTTTTTCAGGTAAGTTTATTTATACTGCCAAATAGGCTACTGTGACGACAGTTTAAATCCGCAGTAATTTATATGATAATTTCAGGTAATTAATGTCCCAGGTGACGAAAACCTGGTTCTGCATAGCCTTAACTTCTCATTTGACATAATCTTGAATTGCTGAGGAGTTAATCTGCGCAGAGCCCTCATTGGGTCATTTAGTTCCCAAAGCTTTTCTAAATACACTAATCATGCAACCTTGCCCATGTTTATGTTCCAATCAGCGCTCATAAAAAAGTGTTTAAGTGACAGACGCAGCAGGAGGTGATGTTACTGAGGCCTGACTCCATTTACCTCCTCAGGCTAATACTGTTTTAACCACTCCTCTCAGCACTGTGGCGTCTAAGGGGGCATAATGTCTCCTGCACTCGTAGAGATATTTTCCACTGTCAGGGGCGTCCAGGACCACAGCTGACATTGTTTGTGTCCCCACAAAGTGGTCAAGATGCTTTTAACACAACCTCCTCTATTTGACTTTCCATGAGCACAACAAAGCGCAGACAGCTCCTAAAGTAGCAATCTTCTTTTTGACAGCTACAGATATGGAATAAATAAAAAGGCAGAGCATGGAGAGCTTCGCCTGTCTGATCCAAACTCACACAAGACAGGATGAAGAAGGTACGAGAGAGAGAAAGAGAGAGAGATGGAAAGAGAGAGGCAGACTTGCAGAAAAAGACAGAAAGGATAGAGGAAGAAAAACACAAAGTACAAGAAAGAGATTACTGAGACAGGTAGACGGGGGAGGGGAGCGGGGAAAGGTTGCCCTCCGACTCCCACCGCCCACCACCCAATGTCTGTATTTATCAAAAGAATCGTCAGTATTAGCTCAGGAGTTGAAGCCTTTATCTCCCTGTGCAGGTGCCTTATGTCCTGGGGCCCCAGCATCGCTTGGTGCTAGAGGCTGCAGGGCTCAGCTGGCTTCGGCTAAGCTGGGCATTTCAGAGAGAGACAACTGGCAGATTACAGTCCAGCAGGACGTTTGTTGCTACAGGTGGAAGGATCTGTCCTCCATCCCTTACTCCATCCCTTTTTCGTCCATGACTCCTCCAGCTGTGAGCTGACAGGGGTCACTGTATTTTATCACATTGAAACAGAGCTATAGGTTGCAAATATGTTGTTGAATAAACTAATTTAAAATGACTACAGTTTACATTAATCCTTATATGATTGCCAAGGAAGTTTTTCAAGATTGAGTTGACCGTCAGCTTTAGCAAAGAGGTTCCTTTTGTCTTGTCATTTGTGCTTTATTTGGTACTGCGATTTGGCTCGTGGAATTACAAATCGATTTCAAGTTCAGTGTTTGCAAGTCAAAGGAAATAGAGTGAGCCATATTTTCTCATACTAGTCTGTCGAGCACAACAGCCCCCTTGGTGACACTAGGTGCCAACCGCACTCCCTGCGGTCTGCTAGTTGTTAGACTGCTAGAGCAAAGAATTGCTCAGCATCCTTATTTTCTGGGATAAGCTAATTAGAAAGTCAAAGAGCGTGGTGTAATGCAGCTGCTGGAGGCCAGAATGCCGTGGGGTGGGGTAATGGCCAAGACGGTTGCATGAGACTGACTGCATCAACCGGCAGATGCCTCATGCAGAGTCTCGTGTGGGAGTGGGGTAAGACTAGAGAGCACAGGACGACGGCACAGAAAGTGGAAGATATTTTCAGCCTTGCATGAGAGGGCTACTGCTAGCAGTTATTTTTGTTTCATTTAACATGCAGATTTTAAAAAAAGTTTAAATGTTAATAATAAGTCACGGAGTCCAGCGCAACCACTTCAGATGTCTTGTTTTATTTATCCAACAGTCCAGCCCCCAAACATCAGTTTGTAGTGTAAATTCTCACATTTATGAACCCCAGAGTGGAGACTGTTTGGTTGATAAGTGATCGATTAACTTTATGATCAATAACTCTGATCTGGGCTACGATACAGCAATTAGTCTAGCAACTGAGTGGCTTTATAACCAGCCAGCATCATAAATAAAGTTTGGTTTTACAAATTATTTAAGCTTTACACTGTACAGCAGATAATTTAGATTTTACATTTGTTTTGGATATTATTGGGAATTTGAATTCCCCCCAAAAAGATCTGCAGTGTGCCTTTTAATTAACTTTCCAGTTTTTCGACACTCAGTAGGTATATGGATAAAAATAGCTACACCTCTAACTGAGCCAGCAGATGAACAGTCAGAGTTGGAGGAAATAGGTTGCCAAATATTGCTTCTAAAGTTAGAACCAGTCAACCTTGGGCAAGGGTAAATGCTTTTTTCCCCTTTTCTTTATAGGAGTCAACAATAAAACAGAAGCCTGCTTTTCAAGCAATTGTGCTCAGCTCCAAGAGACAGACAGAGTTAGTCAGTCGATGAGTCAGTCAGCGTCGTTTTGCTTCTCAGCCACAATCCTTCCTGTAAGCGTGTGATGCAATAGCTTAGTGAAATTCTATTTGGAGATGTCTGTCTCTCCATCCGGGTGAGTGTTAGCAGTAATTGTTCTGTCAATCAGCAATGCTGCTTCTCGCTTGTTTTCCTCACCACCTGGTATGTCCTGGCAGAGGGTGAGGGGCAAGGAGAGGTGAGACACGGGGAATAAAGGAGAAAGGATACCTCCCTCGCTCTATGTGCCGCTCCCTGCTCACCTTTGGATGTCTTTACAGTGTTATATTTGTCCTCTTGTGCGTCCGTTCTCACCTCCCTCTTATGTCCCATGTTTTCCTTGGTTTGTCTTACTTCTGCTTACTTTAATTCAGTTTTTCTTTTATGTTCATTTTTCCCCGTTGTCTTGTCATCTCAACTTTTTGCATAACTTTAATGTACCGTATTTTTCGGACCATAAGGCGCATTAAGCGAAACAAAACAGTCAGATAAGTCAAACTTTTCTCAACTCATTCTTCTTGCTTCCTCCACTTCTGTACCATTGATTCATTAATGTTGAATTCTCTCACAGCTGCTCTATTCCCATGTTGTTGCAGTATATTAATGACTAACCTCGTATTGTGGATGGATTATCTCAGTTGTTCTCCTGACTGAAGTTTGGTCCGTTTACAGCATCGTGACATGCAATTGCATTTGTCCCTAACCATCGGGAACCCTCTCTTTAACTTTTATAGAGTGGAAAAAAGGTTAGCGTTCATCCTCCAGCTTCACTGCGTGTGTGTTATGCTAACATAGCAGCTGTGTCACTAGCGATCATGAAGCACATCATTATATACCAGCTAGCCCAACTTTAGTAAACCTACAAACCTCACTGCTGTTTAGTTTTCTGTCTTGATTTATGTTGGAAGTGATAGCAGAGCTATAGGTTTTAATTTATTCAAAAATCTCTCAGTCAGAACATGCTATATCATGGTCAAAGGAGCTTGCAAAGAAAGCTCCTTTGACTACGATGACCTGGATGACTGAGAACCTTCACAGAGACATGCTATATCATGTTTAGGTGGAAACTAGCAAGCTAACTTCCTGCTAACTTCTAACTGTGTTAAATTTCATAAATTCTGTTTTCATGGATGCCTGGATGTTAAACTTAATTGTTACACCTGGTAAAGCAGCAACGCTGATCTTTTTTTTTTTTAAAAGATGAAAGAATTTAGACCGTTTTTAACTCTTAGTGATGCCGCAGTGTTCGTTTGACTTTGGGACATGAAGCGGACTTTTGGACTCAGATTACTCTGCGAGGCTCCTGACTACGGCAGGTGTAATGCTCCGACAATCCATCAAGTGGTGCGGCTTCATAGCTTACCAAAGTCGTACTAAAACATTTTTTGACAGATTTTTGAGTGCCGTGTACCACATAAAATTGGTTCGAGGTCAGTAAGCACAACCTGAATTCATACATAAGGCACACCGGATTATAAGGCACAAAATTTTAGTTTTAAGTGCGCCTTATAGCCCGAAAAATACGGTGCACGTCTTCCTTCCCTCAGCTGCATTTCAGGTATTGGGATTTTCAATGGCTCTGTAAACTGCGTTGTCATAATGTCTTAGTAAGAACTCATAAATAGCCTCACTGTTTATGTTTCATATGCTTGAAAGGGAAAAAAGTATCAGCCACTATAACTGCTATTTAAATCCCCAAATATCGGTACTGGTATTGTTCTTAAAAGCACCTGTTTACCCATCCAGAAGATATGGAGTAACAGTAATTTTGGTTTACCACCTACCAAGTATATTAATTTTTAATTTTTTTAACAGCTGAAAACTTGACAGCAGCTCATCCAAGACCTTGTCTCTCTGCTGCAGCTTGAAGACACTGTGAGAGTGAAGTAAAATTATGGTGCTGAGGACTGGAAGTGAGTTGAAAGTCTTACTGTAGGGTGACAGTTTTCTGGGGTTTTTCCAGTAAAAATGTCCCCTTTCACATACAAATAGCTACGTAATGCACAGTTAATCTTTAATACCTGGTTATAAATGCAATAATATTGACTGGATTTGAGAGGATTTGTAGCAACAAATATCCAAGTCAGGCGCTCCCATTTCACTCGAACCAACAGTTTTATTGTTTATTGTGTTTTAAAATTACAATTAAGTTTATTAGAAATGTAGAAAAATAAAATCACAGAAAAAAATCAGCACCAAACTGGGAGAACTAGCCCTTCTTAGAGTTTGTACTTGTAAGGCCTGCAGTACGAAGGAAATTGCACCTGTCAAGCTCATAAAGAAACCTCTCATCCAGCACCTGACACACATCCCAGACCTCTAACTGCCGTAGCGCTGAACTGAGCCATTTGGGTCTGAAAATGTGTAATAGTAGCGAGGGAGATGGTCCCTCTATCGAGGACAGAGTGTCAGGCAATGAATTGAAGACAGACAGACTGTAAAGCTTGTGCCAGAACCACAGCAGAAAGGCCTGACTCCTCTTTACATTCAGTGTGTCCGCACTTCCCTCTCCTCTTGCCGCTCCTCCCCAGCCACTGAGCCACTTGCACAATTAACCATGTGGCATGCCTTTTTAATAATAGACCTTTTAATTGTCGGCGAATGAAGAGTGATGTAAAATAGCTAATAGCTTGTGCTAATTAATGGGGGAATTGAACGCTTGTTAATTAAGGGCAAACAGGACAAGGACCGGCTCAGGTAATTTGAGCAATAAAACCGAGACTAATGATTGATTTCCAAACAGACTCGCTTCATAAAAACATCAAGCGACCCCGGCTTTGCTGTTTGAAAACACTCGCCCCACCGTATCCTCCAACCACAGTCACACGCATATAAGTATACACTGAGGAAATATAAACAGACATGTCCTGGCTTCCTACATATGACTCCCAGTAGATGTGATATAACAAGACAAATAGTGTCTTCAGAATGCAATATAAAGATTATTAGCCATAACAAGTGTCTCGGCGGTATTATACAATGTCCGATTTGCTTGTTTCATACTAAAACTCACTATGTTAAATCGAGTAATTCCACGTCTAGTTATGATATTTAGTACTTGCCCAGTTCTCAGTTTGCACATGTCCCTATGGTCATACTTAGACATGAGCCATGGCGATCACATCCACTATCTTCCTCAAGAGACCCGAGGAGCTTTACTGTCTTTTCACATCCATATTTCTCAATTTCAGATCTTTACTGCATTGTTCTACTGTACCATCATTTTTATTACACCTACAGTATACTGTGCCTGCAGCTACTATCTCGATGTTGCTGGCCTGTGTGTTTAATTTAAAATACAGACTGCGTTCGGTGCTGTTTCTCTACTCTCAGGTCCGTTTTGGAAAGGTGAACCGTAGCAATCATTTGACCGTCTGTGGGTTTTCATATAAGAATTTTAAATTAAAAAAATGCTTTTTATGATGTTTCTCTCTGTCAACATTGTCCGCGATAAGGGAGATGGACACAATCTTTTAATAAAAACCTGAAAAAGTGAAACGCACACACTTGTAATTATCTGTGACTGGATCATCTGAAAAGAGGAAATTGACTGATCTTTGAGTCAGAGTGAATATTTGGAAAGAGAAGAAGAGAATACCTGATATACCGGCAAACTTACTCTTGACTCTTACCGAAGTATAGAGTGACGTTCTGGCCACTTGTGCCTTTCCAGTTGTCTTCAAAGAATTGAGAGAGGAAAGTGATCACAAAGCTCTGTTTTATTAGAGGAAATGGCATCGCTCTCATTTTCCTCTTTTAGTTTCCATCTGGGAGCCTTTATTCTTTTTCGGTAGGACCAACTGCGAGACAGAGGGGGAGCAGCTCCAATCAAAACAATCAACAGCACGTGCAGCTTCCTTGTTCACAGAAACTCATTAGTATGCTGCCAGAGGTGGTGAAAGAGGATTATGTGGGAGAAATAATGGGACAAAATGTAGCAAATAGATTAATAATCTTTTGCATGAGGATAAGGATGTGCACAAGAGTTTGTGTATCTGTGGGTGTGTGCACAATAGCGCAAATGCAGTTTTGGGAGAAAGTGTGTATAGTGGCAGAGAGGCAACTTGCTTCTGACTCTCCATTCAACCCACAAAATGACTTACCTGGACAGTTTTATGTTTGTCTGGAGGAGAATTAAAAAGGCACTTCATTTCCCCTTTTACAGGCTGGGTACGCATGTCAGCGCAGCCCTCCCTGAAAGCACTCTAATCTAAATGCTTTTGTCAGGGGAGATTTGGTAGATTGCACTAGGCAGAGGTACAAATTGGTTGTGTCATCTTATAATGAACTAGGTGAGGCGTTGCAGTTTTTCTGCAGCCAACAGTCCCCTGATTACTGTATTGTGAGTCACTGCTGCTTTTAGTATTGTAGGCAGAATAGCTCACCTTCACCTCTCTTTGTTCAGGAAACTTAATCTCATGAACATTGCAAAATGTTTTGTCGTAGTAAGCCCAGTGTGACAAAAGACGAATTGTTCAACAGCTTGTCCAAGAGAAATATTATATACATGCAGCTGGCTTTACATTGCATATGTAGCAGTCCGTCGTGCATGGTGTGCAGAATACTTTGAGATGTTTTGAGGTGTTGATGCTTGGCTATAAATTGTTTGAAGCTTATTGAGTGTGCTCAGCACGTCAGCGCATTGACCCCCTGACTTCAACACAAGCATTATGGATATCTCAGCAGTTTCACAAAGCCATGCTGTCAGGTGTTTACGGGACATATTAGGACACTCCTGGTTGGTATCTGCATTCTGTCATAGACAGGAATGTGTGAGTGGGAGTGAGTGTATGTTTGTGTGTGTGTAGCAGGCACTGTGATGAATTCAAATGGATCAGCTAAGTCAACAGCGGTGTGGCAGAGGTTCCAGTTTCACTGATGTTTCAGCACGGCCAGATAAAACCAGTCTTCTCGCTCCTTTGGAAAAGGATTTTGATGGAAATCCTCCTGGTTCCCCTAATTGCATTCTTTAATTTCTTGATGACAAGACTTCTCTCTCTTAGCTCATTTGAGAATTTCTTTGCTTTGTCCACATTTAAATCTGTGCTTAAACTTTTTTTTGTGGCTAGTCACCTTTGTATTATTTATATAAGTTATTGAAATGAGTATCCTCTCTGTGCTGCTCACTGTGTCTGGATGTCAAAGAAGTGAGCGGCGAAATTAAGTGTGAAGTCGGGGGATTCGCCTGTCTCAAAACTCATGACTGGGATTTAATTACTCCGTCCGAGTTAAAGTTACAAAAGGAAAATTATGTAGGGAGCGAGGTGGAAACTGGACAATTTAACATGTGAAAGATGTATTTATTTAGTCTCCCTCCCCTAATTATGTAATATACAACAGTCAGACACAAGTTATGTTTATTTTTCAACAGTCTTTGATTTTTTCCGTCTTCTTGCTGTCACTATCTCGTCACTGTCCCCTGTTGCTCCTGTGGTTTTCTTATGCTTGCAATGATGATCACATATATCACAGTTTCTATCGACCACTCAAACAGCAGTTTGCCGGTGAAAAGTATGTGCATGCAAGCCTGAAGGTAGTGTTTCAAATCAGAGACACAGCTACATGTAGGAGCATGCTCAGTGTTCACAGGGTTGTACACAGTGAATTTGTTCCCCAAGGTCAGACTGTCGACATGGAGTTCTGCTTTAATGTCTTTAGGCTTCTGAGGGAGAACATTCAGTACTTGTGTTAGATCCACAGACAGATGGAGTCACCATGACATCACTTATTGGTTAGTGAAGACCTGCTTATGAAGCCTCAAGCTGAGCGCTTTCCACATTTGCAACTTAACTTTTTGAAATCTGAAATCAGACTGAAGACTGAAACTGGTCTAGTGTAAAAAAAAAAAAGGGGTGGAAAGCACCAAAAGCCAATATAGTTATGGTAAGACAAGCTGCACCATGAAAAGGAAATTACCCCGTCTCTCTCTCAGGTGTGCCTGTCAGGGTTCATTAGTGAAATTTCTTGCCTTCTTAATGGGGTTGGGAACATCAGTTGTGTTGTGCAGGAGTCAGGTTAGTTCACAGCTGACAGCCCTATTTGACAGCTGTTAGAATTCATATTATGGCAAGAACCAATCAGCTAAGTAAAGAGAAACAACAACACATCATTACTTTAAGAACTGAAGGTCAGTCACTCTGGAAAATTACTATAACTTTGAATGTGGCCCCAAGTGCAGTTGCAAAAACCATCAAGCGCTACCAGGAAACTGGCTCACACATGGACCGGCCGTAAAATGAAACGATAGATGTTTTTATATCGTCATCCGATATATATCGTTATATCGAACAGCCCTAGAGTCGACATTAGATCAGTGGGAATCTGTGCTTTGGTCTGATTAGTCCAATTTTGAGATCTTTGGTTCCTCAAGGCCTGGGAGCTTGAGGGTCCTGTGCAGTATCTTAGCTGTTCCTAGGACGGCGCTTTTCTGCACAGACATCTCCGATGTTGTTCCTGGGATCTGCTGGAGCCACTCGCCTAGTTTGGGAGTCACCGCACTTAGTGCTCCGATTACCACGGGGACCACCGTTACCTTCACCCTCCACATCCTCTCGAGCTCTTCTCTGAGCCCTTGGTATTTCTCCAGCTTCTCGTGTTCCTTCTTCCTGATATTGCTGTCATTCGGAACCGCTACATCGATCACTACGGCCGTCTTCTTCTGTTTGTCTACCACCACTATGTCCGGTTGGTTAGCCACCACCATTTTGTCCGTCTGTATCTGGAAGTCCCACAGGATCTTAGCTCGGTCATTCTCCATCACCCTTGGGGAAATCTCCCATTTTGACCTCGGGACTTCCAGGTTATACTCGGCACAGATGTTCCTGTACACTATGCCGGCCACTTGGTTATGGCGTTCCATGTATGCCTTGCCTGCTAGCATCTTGCACCCTGCTGTTATGTGCTGGATTGTCTCTGGAGCATCTTTACACAGCCTGCACCTGGGGTCTTGCCTTGTGTGATAGACCCCAGCCTAAATGGATCTTGTGCTTAGTTCTTTCTTCCGTGCTGTCTTTCAGTCCAGCTTTGTCAAGCCACTGGTAGGATTTCTGGATGTCAGCCACTTCCTCTATCTGCCGGTGGTACATACAGTTCAGGGGCCTGTCCTTCCATGATGGTTCCTCGCCTTCTTCCTTTCTTGGGTTTCTGCTGCCTGAGGTATTCACTGAGCACGCTGTCAGTTGGGGCCATCTTTGTGATGTATTCGTGGATGTTCGTTGTCTCATCCTGGACTGTGGTGCTGACACTCACCAGTTCCCGGCCCCCTTCCTTCCGCTTAGCATACAGCCTCAGGGTGCTGGACCTGGGGTGAAGCCCTCCATGCATGGTAAGGAGCTTTCTTGTCTTGATGTCAGTGGCCTCTATCTCCTCCTTTGGCCAGCCTATTACCCCAGCAGGGTACCTGATCACGGGCAGGGCGTAGGTGTTGATAGCCCGGATCTTGATATATATATATATATATATGTATATATATATATAATCCCCACTCGCCCCTGCCGGCGGTCTATCCTCTACCACAGGCCTGGGAGCTTGAGGGTCCTGCACAGTATCTTTGCTGTTCCTAAGACTGCACTCTTGCACCCTGCTGTTATGTGCTGGATTGTCTCAGGGGAGTCTTTACACAGCCTGCAGCTGGGGTCTTGCCTGGTGTGATAGACCCCAGCCTCTATGGATCTTGTGCTCAGAGCTTGTTCCTGTGCTGCCATAACTAGTGCCTCCGTGCTGTCTTTCAGTCCAGCTTTGTCAAGCCACTGGTAGGATTTCTGGATGTCAGCCACTTCCTCTATCTGCCGGTGGTACATACAGTTCAGGGGCCTGTCCTTCCATGATGGTTCCTCCCCTTCCTTGTCATTCTTGGGTTTCTGCTGCCTGAGGTATTTACCGAGCACGTGGTCTGTTGGGACCATCTTCCTGATGTATTCGTGGACGTTTGTTGTCTCATTCTGGATTGTGGTACTGACACTCACCAGTCGCCAGCCTCCTTTCTTCCTTCAGCATACAGCCTCAGGATGCTGTACTTGGGGTGAAACCCTCCATGCATGGTCAGGAGCTTCCTGGTCTTGATGTCAGTGGCTTTATCTCCTCCTTATTCCAAATGTTCGAACACTGAGCTACTAATTGTTTCGCCGTAAATCTCGATGCTGGGTTTCGAAGATTCCATAGGTCCCTCATTGTATTCATGTAAACTCTTCATCTGGGGTTACACGCATTGTAGCAACGGCGCCCTATTTTCATCTCTTGCTCACCGATGCCGTCTTGTTCCAGTAGCCCACTTCTCATCAGGTTGTCCTGGTTCCTTAACACCTAAAAGGAACCAACACCTGATGCGGACCTTGTTAATCTGTGTGTGTGTGTGTGTGTGTGTGTGTGTGTGTGTGTGTGTGTGTGTGTGTGTGTGTGTGTGTGTGTGAGTATTACATTCAATCCTATTGGGTATACATTGATGATCAGAAATCATCCGTGAGTTGTTTTTCACAAACACTGTAATAAAAGTGGCCTGTAATTGACGTATATGTGCTCAAATATAAACATAATATTCAAGCATCAATCTAGCTGTATCTTTTGAGTGAAGTGGCTGGCTGTTTTGTAATGTCAAATAAATGGCTCAAACTGGAGTACACCAGCAAAGCCATTGTTTTCCTATAGAGAGAGCACTAGAGCAGTGCAGACCAGCCAAGTGGCTTGTGTGGTATGTGTGCTCCTGCCTGGGTGGCCCTGAGTGTGTGCACAACATGTGCACATGGCTTCCTCTGAATGTGTGCATCTGTTTGTACTTGCTTGTGTTTGTGTTTGTCAGCAAGTTTGTTGACAACACTGTAGGACATCAGGGTGGGATTGCTCTGAATGTGAGGAAACAGCTCATCTGAATATAGATGGGTCCCATCTGGAGGCGGTTGGCTTCGGCCCTTCATAATTTTGTAAGCAGCTAAGCATCTGGGGCCCGCTAATGAAACTAAAGGCATAGCAAAAGGCCCTGGGCTACCACCGGCTGCCTGTAGCTGTCAGGAATGGAGGGAGGACCCCATTAACTGCTCCTTCCATAATTCTTCCTCTGCCCCACTGCAATCCGGAAATATTAAATATTTAGGTATTAATGTCTCTCCTAAGCTTTCAGACTTAACTAAATTAAACCACATCCCACTTCTAAAGAAAGTAGAAGGCGATCTGACTAGATGGAAATCTTTACCCATATCACTCATGGGAAGGGTCGCCACTATAAAAATGATGATCTTACCAAAAATAAATTACTTATTTTTGATGATCCCTAACAAACCATCACAAGATTGGTTCAGATCTCTGGATTCATATATTTCCAAATTCCTTTGGAAAGATAAACCCCCGCGTATCAGCTTAAAAACGCTACAAAGAACCAAGGATAGAGGAGGATTAGATCTGCCTAATTTTCACCAATACTTCTTAGCCAACAGGCTTCAGTTCATCTCAGAATGGTTAAAACATACCTTCTTAGTTGAGCCCTGGCTAGATGTTGAACAGGCACTATGCAAGGATCTAGAGATTTCAGACCTACCATTTATTAGCTCAAACATCAAAAGACATGAATGCTTTAAAAGTATCAACATCAGCTTTTCTCTGACAGCATGGTGGGAGTTTCTAAAAATAACGGAGTCTTCATTAATCCCATGCAAACGTACACCTATCTGGAATAACCCTGACATATTACAAAACAATAATATGATTAATTTCCCAGAATGGAGTTGTAAAGGAATTAAATACTTAGAACATATATTAGAGGGAACAGAATTTATTCCATTTGACAGACTAGTTGCACAATATGGGATCAACAAGACAAGATTTTTAGAATATCAACAAATTAAATCCATAGTAAAAAAGAAATTTAACCTCAGTCAAGTTGAATTACAAACACCACTAAGTGCGGCACATTTTCTTACTCTTAAATCCCCCAAATTATTATCTAAAATATACAGAACACTTTCTAAATTAGATGACTCAATATCCCTTCCTATTGCAAAGTGGGAAGCAGATTTATCAGTCAGCTTAGACCAAAACTTCTGGTCTCAGATTTGCTTAAAAACCTTTAAATTAATTAAAAATCCCAGTCTGCAATTAATACAATACAAAATACTACATAGAGTGCACTATACAGGTCATCGGATGTTCAAGATGGGCTTTACATCTTCCAACAACTGCTCACACTGTCAAGGCAATACACCAGACAATTACATCCACGCTCTTTGGTTCTGTCCACCAGTGCAAAAGTTTTGGCGCGAGATATGTGAAGACTTATCAAAGTGTCTGAAATGTAACATTCCAACTTCCCCCTTAGTGTGTTTACTGGGCAGCTTAGATAATGTCACTTCAGAAAAGAATATCGCCCATATGGTTTTCACTGCCCTATGCATAGCCAAGAAAACAGTCCTCATGAACTGGAAAAATAAAAATAATCTTAATTCTAACCAATATAGAAATTATCTATTAGATTACATTAGTCTTGATACAGCCTCTGCCACCACATCAGATCAATTGCTCTGGACTCCTTTTATCAGCTCCATCACCTAGTGGGGGTGGGGGGTCATAGTTTGGTCCCGCCTTCACTGTTGTGATTGGTGTGGGGGTAGGGACAGGCTTAGGGCGTCGGGGGGTTCCCCGGAGGCATCTTCCTTGGGGGAACCAAACCCGGGGTAGCGGTCATGTCCGGTTGGGGGCTCTGTTGGCTCTCAGGTGACTGTTTCCTCGCGGCTGCGTGCAGCGGGGCTAGGGGAGGGTCTGTGCTGACAGACGTGGGTTACTGACCTGGTAGCCTGGCTGGCCCTGGGTGGGTCCGGGATGGGCGTGAGGTTCTGGGGGCGCTCCATCTCTGGGCTGGGGCCCGGGCCGGGCCTCGGGGGCTTGGATCCTGGTTGGTGTGTTGCCGGGGTTGTGGGCGGGTGGGTGCATGGGGGCCCGGCCCTGGAGCAGGGTGCCGCCGGTGCGTCGAACCGCCTGGGGGGCTCTTCAACTGGTGGGGGAGATGGTCACATCTTGCAGGAGCTTTCCTCTCTTCAGGAACTCTCTCTGCAGGAGGGGGAGATACAGGAGAGGTGGAGGAAGATCTCAGCCTGGGCGTTTACTGTCTTATGTAGTCTGGAAGATGAGTGGATGGTGGGGTGGGTGCAGTTTTCTCTGTGGTGGGGTTGGGTGGACTGTCCCGGGCTCTGTGGGGCCGGGAGGCGCTGCTGCACTGGGCCCCGGTCTGGATGGGCCTGGGCCCCCTTTCCCTGGCGGGTCGCGGAGTGTGGGAGTGCCTACTGGGGTCAGCGGGGGAGCTGGCCCCAGGGAGGGGTTACCTGCCCCTCCCTTCCTTCCCTCCCCATCTCCAGCTGCCTCCCTCTTCCCGCTCCACCACAACCACCCACACACGCAGGGCCTTGGAGTAGGGGTATGTCACCAGGGTGCAGAGGAGGCTACCCCCCCCCTGTCCCCTTCTGGCTGCCTCTGCCTCAATTTTATCCCACAACTTAGACATTCACATCATTCACACTCTCATTACACATACATATAGGATCTTGGGGGTGGGCACAATCACGGAGTCCAAATTACCATCAGGGTGTACACCTCACCCCTGGCGTCGTTGCCCACCTCTCAATTTTAAATACACGTAGACACTGAGGGCTATCAGGAGGGACTATGCGCTTACCTGCTGCTCCTTGGCAGGTAGCTCCATGCCCTCCTGGGTTTTAATTGCACCTTAGAACACACATGCATCAACACTACAATGAGTGGGTGGAGGGAGGTTTGGAGTCTTCTCCCACCCCCATTCTCTGCGGCCTGCTGGAGCGGGGGGGCTAGGTGGAGTTGGCCGTCTGACTGCGGAGTGTGGAGCCTCCCTGCTGCTACGGAGTCGGGGTGGTCTGCCTCTCCCCACCGCAGGGAAAAGGGTAACACCACCTGGGTCTGGGTGCAGTTCCCCCCTCCGGGGGCAAGGGTACCTAGACCCGGTTTGTAGAGTACGCTTGGGGAGTGTGATCGTGTGTACAGCGTCTCTTTATGTCTGTCTCCACGTTGGTTGAGTGTGGAGTGAGTGCATATGAGAGCATGAGGGGGGGAATGGATGTTTGTGTCTGTGTGTGCCTGTATGTCTGTGTCTATATGTCAGGCTGGGTATCAGACGCCACCTCTCTGGGGACACCTCAGGCCCTCCAAGGTTTGGAGGCCTATCTCCACCTACCACCACTTCCCCTGCCGGTGGCGGACTCCCTCAGGTGTCGGTGCGTTGGTGGTTCTTTGTGTCTGGGGTGGGCGTCCAGGTACACACCGGCTCACTCCTTGGCGGCCGCTTATCGGGGCCTGGAGCCTGGGGCTCGCTCGGGCCCCTTCGGGGGTGGGGTGCCCCCGGCCTCTCGGCCTGGGGCTCGGTCACTCAGGCGCAGCTGGCTGCCGGCGGAGCTCACGGGCGCGTCACTGCAACTCCCCCTGGCTTCTGCTCCGCGGCTGCTGAGTGAACCCTCATCTGGGACTCTCCTCAGCTCTTACTGGAACAGTGGCGCGGCTGCCCCTCTGTTGGTCTTCCATGGTCTCTTGTGTTCTGGGGGCCTCTGGATGTCTGGAGTTTTGATCTCCTCCATACCTGCTTCACACCCTGGAGGACGGGGCTGTGGCCCCCCCACACTCCCTAGCAGATCGTTACATGGAGAAACCTTTGGAATACAAGCATGCTGATCCACACAGGTATGCACACGGGTGTTCACTGCTCGTAGACCCAAATTACACCTTTCTTGGCTGCTACTTCGAAGCACATCTGTCCTGCGTGCTGCACAACAACATTGAATATTTAGTATTTACTGCTGTTTACACTTAGCTAGATTAATGCGATGGTGTTGTGTTTAGTATGTTGCTTTGTTTTTTTTTTTTGTCTTTTTTTGCTTGTTTTCTATTCTTCTCTCAACAGGTGATCCAGGAGATTTTTTTTTTTCTCCCCCCCTTTCTCACTGTCCCTCTCCCCTTCTGTTTTTCCTTTCCTTCCTCTTTCTTTCTCCCTTTCCTATCCCTCACTCATGTCTGTCCCGTCTGTAACATCTGAAAATAAAATATAATAAATAATAAAAACAAAGATCGACCAAATGGACCAATACGGCAATGCCACGATGATCCATTTGGCAAAGTAAATCCATTGGGTATCCTTGTTGGTCTTCAGACAACAATTCTGATGGCTAAAGAACCAAATGGGACAGGCGAAAAAAAAAAAAAAAAAGGAATGGAGGGAGGACGATAGGAATGAGGACGAGTGGAAATATGGATGGAGGGAGACATGAGCCAGGAGGAAAGAGTGTGTTGAGAATATTGGAGGTCTTAAAGAGACCTAGATGGCTCCTTTGAGACAACAAGCAAGAAAGCCAAGTAGGCCATTAGAAAACTGAGCCATAAAATGAAGACAGTGGTGTCTTTATTGTGGCCCATTAACTCGCATGTTCATGTGGAGATAGCTGCACTGTGTGCCACCGTAATGAGCAATATAACGATGCCCCAGCATAGAATGATGCAGTGTTAAAAAAAACACTAGTTAAGTAGAATCATGTTAACTACTAACATCAGCTTTTGTGTGTGGCTTTGGACTCCAGTAGCTTACCTGAATTGTGTGTCTGTCTTACAAGTAAATCCCAACAGGATATTCTCTTTTTATTATCTGTTACTTTGTATCACTTCAGCTTTCATTTCTTTTCCTAAAACTAAAACACTTTTCCATGAAATACTTCTCGAAATTCCTGTGTAGCCTGAAGTATATATATTTTTCCCTCTGCTTGCTTCACATCCTTGCCTTCCCTCCATTAATGTGAATGACCCTGAGCAGCTGTGCTGTCCACAGTGGCTGCTACTTGTGGTTTGCTTAGGGAATGGAAAGCCATAGGCCCTTTTCTTAAACTTTATTATTATTGGTCCTTTATTCCTGTGTCAGTCTGATTTCCCAGTGGAAATGAAATGAAAAAGCAATTGGTTCTCCTTTTTATTACTGTCATCTGTGTTTTCTGGTTCAGAGAGTAAAATTGCTTGATCTCAGAGAGTTGCACTTTTACCCCCCCACCCACCCCTGTACGAAGTCACCGTAAAGAAAAACAATAACAGGGAAAACAACAATAAGCATCAAAAAAAAATTACCTGTCAAAATGAGCGTGTCTGAAACTGGAGGGCCGCCAACATGCTGACACCCACCAGTTGTTTATGACGGGATGAGTCAGTTAGTCCGATGGTGGCCTTCTGTATCTGCCAGCTCCCACAGTTCAGGAAAAGATGTTTAGGAGAGATTAGGATCATAGACGATGAAGGACAGACATGCAGAATGCAGAGGTGGAGGGGGCAGTAAGTCGAGAAAGACAAAAGGCGGAGAGTGAGGAAAAAGTGTTAAAAGATATTTTGTGGACAAAAAGAAAGACAAAGGATTCCCTTGAGGTTGTGGCTAACCCTAAAGAGGCATCCCGATGGGGGCTCCTCATCTCAGCACCTCAAATCATTTATTCATTGGCTTCATTAAGAAATAAATTCCAAGACTGCTTAAAGATCGATCTCCAGGTCACTTTCTGTCATCGCTATTCCTAATGAAAGCCCCAGTGCGTATTCATTCTCAGCTGTTTATGCGGCGTTTGTGGAACAGTTAGTGTTAGCTAAACAGTTAATAGTAATTTCTTGTCATGTCATTTTACAGACTTCATTAGTACCGCAGCAGACGATCAAAATGAATGACACTCGATAATTTGCGTAAATACTGCATTGCTCTTTGATAAAGCAGACAGTACCCTTCACTGCCAGCCGGTGTCTCAGCAGCATCGTGGGTTTATTTAACTTCATCTAACTTCACATGCAGCACTAGACAATACAACAGAAGAGTGACTGTTCCCTGGACCTTCACACGTGTAATTACAATCGAGGAAGATAATTAAAGAGGCGGAAAGGAAGACAGATCTTGTCATTTAGGGAACAATGCCGTCCAATCTACTCATATGTATTCTACTTCCTGAATTATCAGCTGACATGATGGCACAATCAGGAAGAACGCTCCCCCCCCCCTTTTTTTTTTGTTGATATTTCTCACCTACTGGTCATCAGTTACACAAGGAGCTGTTTGATTGAAGCGCCTTCTGTGTGTTTGAGATAATGATATGATAGGTATAAGTTAGAATAGAAAACAAATGTCCAGCTCCACTGGGTAAAAAGAGCTATGCCAGTAAAATGTTTGTTTTTAACCATTTTAAAACGCCTCCAGACACATTTCTAGCACATATTTTGAGGCGTTACCTAAATTAACTTTAACTTCAGTGATTGCTTAATAACCCACATCTATTGCTTGCAAATAGGTAGACATTGCTGCAAATAAAATCTGGTTAGCTGGAGAAGTAATTGATTCATTTACTTCTGGGTGGTACGTCACCAGCTACGTTCAGTAGGGTTCATGTTTTAAACCCAGAAGCCATCTCTATCTTTTATATACAGTCTAAGGGGCAGGGATAGCTCAGTAGGTAGAGTGGCGGCCCCATGATCGGAAGGTCGGGGGTTCGATTCCCCTGAACAGCTACCCTGAGGTACCCCTGAGCAAGGTACCGTCCCCACACACTGCTCCCCGGGCGCCCAATGGCTGCCCACTGCTTCACTGAGTGAATGGGTTAAATGCAGAGAGGGATTTTCCCCACGGGGACCAATAAAGTACACTTTCTTCTTCTTCTTTCTATGGTCAAAATGGGACTTGCAGGGAGCATTTATGTATAAGAAACATGCTGAAAGCGTTGCCACACTACCCAAGGACATTCTCTTGAAGGCAAATGTAGGAATTCTGTAAGTGATGCTAATTTTTTGGATATGCAGCTAATAATTAGCTCCAAAACAAAATTATAGCTAAGAATAATGACTGACAGAATGTTTGTTGTCAGTAGTTTTAATCGTTGAAGGTACCAAAAAGCACTCATGGCAGAAGTTTAGTCTTAACAAATTTACTCTGGAGGGAATTGTGCCTGTTTACATGAACTCCCATATAATTTCTGTCTTGACCAGCAGGCCCAGGAACATTATTTTTACTAGAGAAACACCAGTAGCATAGCTCAAAACTCAAACCTGTGCAGTTAAAAGTTCTGAGTAAATAACTGGTGCATCACAAACACATTTTTTTTTCAATTTTAAATGGCGTTTTGTTAAATATGTGCATTTTCCTGAGTGCACATATTTTCCACTAAGAGCTTGAAGGAGTATTTATGAGGACCGGCAGTCTCTAGACTGTGGATGCTGCGCACGTGTGTCCGCAGAGTTGGATCGTAGAATAGACAGAGATAGAAACAGAGATTGAGAGTCTATAGAGTAAAGGCATAGGGAACCAGTCATGCATTCTGTTCAGCCGCCTGTAAAAATGACTGAATATATAAATGAAAATATTTTTGATGCATTCAGCGGGAAGGTCAAGGTTCAAATGAAGTTTTTGATGTGGGGCCGAGACTAAAATATTGAAATACATATTGTGCAAAGTTTAGACACTATTTAAAATGTAAATAAAAACTGAATGCAATGATTTGCATAGCATTAAAATGATATATTAATATAATATTAATATTATCTATGCATGCTAATTTTAATTTTTTTAAAGAGCGTTCTATAGGTTTCATGAGATTAGTGTCTGTATACAATACTAGTAAAACTCTTGAGTCACCCCCCATTTCTCCATCTTTTGCTGCCAAGAAGCCAGACTTTCTTGTAATATTTTTTAAAGTGGTCTTAAACAGTAGTTCTCTGGGCTCTCTGAAGGTCTTTCAGAGGTTTTCTTTGAACACTGACTGCTTTTCACTCATTTTTAGTCCAGTCCTAGTATCTTTTCCAGAGGACTGCTGTTTTCTTTATTCATACTGACCTCTGAATCATTCTAGACATGTTCTCATTTATGTTGTGGAAATACTTAAATACACCCAGGAGTAACAGTAACATAAAAAGTAACTTGTTTCCAAATGACAGAATGCCTTCACTTATCTCAGATTGATGAACCTGGCAATACTAAGTGTCCCATGTCTGAAGGGGCTCAAATCTATACGTATATAAGTCTGGTCAATGACCAATTGTAGGAATGGACCTAACATATGTTGTCGCTGTCTAAATAACAGAGGGGATCGTGCCAGCATACATTCATGTGCCCCTACATCTGTATATGTGTGTGTTTTTGTTTGTATGGAGTGGGTCTTCACTCACTCTGGCACCTTCCCAGCTCCCCATGGCCAGACCAGCAGCTGGCAGGCAGAGATTGCCCACTCATCAAGCCACTTTATCACTAGGCCCGTGGAGTTCAAGGGGCCTGTCAAAGACCAAGCGGAGGAGGCTCCTCACTCCTTTTATACCAGCACACTTTTATACCACCGGTGTTAATTTGCAAAACTTGGCCAATGAGCTCTCGAAAAGAGCGGCTGTGAGCAAAGTATCGCAGATAGTTTGACAAAGGCTTAAATAAAGAACAACAGCTAATGTCTTTGGCAGTAAGGCACGCTTACTTACATTTGGGATTTCTTGCCTTCTTGGGAAGGTGCTCGCTTCCAGTTGAAACAATATAATGTTTGGGAATTTTGCTGCTGACAGACACAAACACAGCTAACTCGCACGCTTTCTTGCCGAGAGCAGCCTTCAATCCTCGCTAAATTATTAACCAACAAAAAATACTGGCTGTCACCTTGTTGTAGTGGTTGGTTGACAGGCATAGCACAGAGACTGTACCGCTGCTGCTCGAGACCTTACGCTTTCACGACGAGGTATCGAGAACTTGAAGCTGAGCTTTAAGCCTTTACTTCTGCGCCTCCACACTGCAAATAAGAAACTTTAAGATTGCTCTGACTGTTGGTCCTAGTAGTTTTCACTCCTGATCTCCTTTGTGTGTCTCACCCTCCCTAACACACTCCCTCCCTCCTTTGTCCTACTTAGCCAGCAACTGCAAAATCACTTATCTTCACCTTGCTTCCTCTGTCTCCTGCTAATACACATTAGCAGCCAGCAGCCATATGTAATAGGACTGTGTGTGCCCCTGCTGGTATAATGGCTTCTCTGACACTTCTCCCATTAAATGTGGTCAGGCAGTGCTACACAGGAACCCTCTGCGCACGCTAAAATATTGTTATGTAACTACCATAAACAAGCTGGCCGGTGTCAGTGACTTTGGGAATATGTGGGGGGCTATTTTTGGTTTATTGGACCTTACCTTTTTTTCTCCTTGTCTTTATTTCCTCTGACTCTCCTTCCAGCCTCGCCTGCCTTGGGTTATAAAAACCTTTTATCATAATAAGGTACACGCAGCTGCATTAGGAAACTCATCAGATTACAGTGTGACTAAGTGGACATGTCTGCTATATCTAATGGACTTTTTTATCTTAAAAACCGTGTCTGTACAGTACCACATACAGTACAGTAACTAGATAGCATCTGCTGCTCCATGGGCTGTGTGTGGTGAAGCCCGGGCTAAGTCTCGGATAACGTGATCATCGGCAGCATCCTTAACTGTTACCGTGACAAACGAGAGCTCTGATTCTGCCTGATAAGCGACATATTCATTTGTTTAATTAAAACAGCTTGTCTCATCGTAGTGAGGGGTCAGTTTAGAGAATGTTAGAATTAAAGCAGGTAATTAAGTAAAGCTCCAGATAAGAAACCCCACAGAGGTAGCTGCTTCTGCCAGTAGGGAAGGCAAACCTAATCTATCCCCTCTGCAATCCCACAAGGTCGTTCACTTTATTAAAGTCTGATGCCACTACCGCTGCCCAGCAGCCCAACATGATGAAATATTTTATATACTTGTTGGGAAGGAGGGAAAGAGGGAGGAAGAGGTAGCACGGACTAAAGTCTATAGTACTACTACACAAAATTAAGGTAATTAAAGACTGCTTGTTATCTTGTCTATGAGAACAGGAAAAGAACTTGTACAGCAACGAGCACCTTGACAAAGATATTTGTTTGGCCAATGGAGTGTGGCGTTAATTATCACAGGCTGATTAAAGGCACCGAGCAGGAATGGATGTCGTTTGTCTTGCCAGCCGTAGACTATACGGCAGCTAGCCAGGTCATTATTTTAGGGACCTTTTGGGGCAATTTTAAAGTCGGGGGATGGTTTCTCTAATGTTGAGTGAGTCAGTAGTGTAATGGAATAGCGGGATAATTAGTCAAAAGGTGTGTTACAGTGATGAAAATAGATGCTACTGTAGCAGAGGATAGTTCAGATATAAGCTTGCACTCCATGCTTTGCAGTAAAAAAATTTACAATTTCTAATCAACGAATGCAGGTGGAAATGTCGCTCTGCAAGCCCAGCTAGATCTGTGGCGAACCAGGGCTTTCTCTCCAATTCACTCAAGCTCTGAGCTCCCTGGTATTTCTTAAACGATTAGGTCTCGGAGTCCAAATGTCACAAAGTGTTGTAGGTCTCAAAACACCATTGTGTTTTACTGCAGAGTGATAAAAAAAGCCTGTTCCTATCAGGTTATTTCATCGGTTACATGTGTGCAGCAGTAATTTCTTTGATATATAAGGAGGTAGATCGCCAATGAAGATCTACCTGAACCTACTGATTCACTTCTTTAGAGAGTTTTGATGTCTGACCATTCAAAAGAATAACCAGAACCTAACATACCATCTCAGATGATAGATTTGCAGGTTTTTGAGGCTGCGAGTTTGGCGTTTTGGGTGTTACAGTAGCACCTGGGTTTTGGGGGGGGTTAGCAGTGATTGTGTTTGGATGAGATGGTGTAATGCCAAATTTGTGCAGATTAAATACGAAATTCCTTGCAAAGATTCCTTGGATGATCTTTTGTTCAGTTAAACAGACGACAATCCATAATATTAATAAAATAATTGCATCAAAATTGATAAAAAATGAGAAAACCACTTAACTGGCTCGTATTAGCTGAAGTACTTGCAGGCAGAGAGTCACTGCCAGTGTGTCATACATAATTTTAGCCTCAACACAATTAAAATACATTGAGATTGAGACATATCAGTATTTTCCATACCTTCCTTTTGCATAGTGGAGATACAAGAAGAGTGTCTCACCTTAAGTGGCCATGTGAGAAACAGTTTTTGGTACTCCTGCGTTACTTAATATTTCAAAATCTAAAGTAATGATATGAAGGAGATTCATATCAGTTAATAAACTTAAGGGGTTTCTTTGTATCTACCTTTCATGTTTAAGCAGATTGAGTTTAGCATGTTATTGAGACAAAATAGATTAAAGTATCCAGTCTCAGTTATAATGTGAAAAGGTTTACCAATACGCTTCATAATGGGCAGCCATAAATTCCTATTCCCATACACGTCCATTATCGCTCTCAGGTTTTGTAAACTAATGTGCTGACTTATAAACTGGCAATTTATGTAGGTGTAAAGATAAATGCCAGTCAACATTTTTCCCGAAATGTTGCGAAATTTATAGTTAAGAAGTAGAATAAAATGAGTACGAGGCTACTAATCAAATATGCCTGATTCATTGATCATCCGCAAACGTGACAATGAGGGTTTAGCAGGTTGCTGGTCTATAGCATCCAGGTGTGTTAACATAATGCAACATGCTTCATGGGATTGCATGTGCAATGCTCAGAGTCTACTAGCCTCATGGAGCGGTGTTAAATTTTAAAGTTTAATGCAGTATGTTAGAAAAAGACAGAACAAATTTGGCTTGTTTAGCGTTGAGCGGAGAAAGCCTCTTACACCTGAAAAGAAAATGCCAACAGCTTAGGATTACAAAATTCAATCTGAACAAATCAAAAAACCTCTGGAACGATGTCCTGTGGACAGACAAGACCAAAGCAGAGATGTTTGGCAATCGTGCCACATTTGGAGATAATCCTCGTACCAACTGTCTGCACGGTGGTGGAGGGGCAATGATTTGGGCTTGTTTTGCAGCCACAGGACCTGGGCACCTTACAGTCATTGAACTCCTCTGTTCACAAAGGTATTTTAGAGCTGAATGTGAGCCATCTGTCCAACAGCTAAACCTTGGCCAAAATTAGGTAAAGTAGCAGGAATATGATCCCAAATACAGCAGCAGATCTACACGAGTCCTCAAACTGAGTAAAAGCTGTGGCAGGACCTTAAGAGAACTGCGCATGTGGAAATACAAACAAACCTCAATGAACCAAATCAACATTGTAAAGAAGAGTTGTCCACAATTTCTCCACAGATGTGTTAGAGACTAAAGTCAGAAAACAATTACCCCAAGTTTTTTCTACTAAAGTTTTGAATTGTGGGTCGTACATGCAACTTGAATTGAACTTAAAAAACATTATGAACATCATTATTGTTATTTTACCTTAAAATAACTTGAAAATTCTTTTAAGGCTGCACAATTTTAAAAGCAAAAATCGTGTGACAGCATGTTTCCAACATCTGGCTCAACCTGCTTTTGCTTCTTTCTTCACTGCTCGGGTTCCCGTTGATGTTGATCTTCTTTTTGCAGTTGCCAAATCCTTCAGCTTATCTACAAATACATGCAGAGGGGTTTGTAATTATGAAAGTGAGGTAAAAGTTGCCAACAATACAGGGAGTGCAGAATTATTAGGCAAGTTGTATTTCTGAGGAATAATTTTATTATTGAACAACAACCATGTTCTCAGTGAACCCAAAAAACTCATTAATATCAAAGCTGAATGTTTCTGGAAGTAGTTTTTAGTTTGTTTTTAGTTTTAGCTATTTTAGGGGGATATCTGTGTGTGCAGGTGACTATTACTGTGCATAATTATTAGGCAACTTAACAAAAAACAAATATATACCCATTTCAATTATTTATTTTTACCAGTGAAACCAATATAACATCTCCACATTCACAAATATACATTTCTGACATTCAAAAACAAAACAAAAACAAATCAGCGACCAATATAGCCACCTTTCTTTGCAAGGACACTCAAAAGCCTGCCATCCATGGATTCTGTCAGTGTTTTGATCTGTTCACCATCAACATTGCGTGCAGCAGCAACCACAGCCTCCCAGACACTGTTCAGAGAGGTGTACTGTTTTCCCTCCTTGTAAATCTCACACTTGATGATGGACCACAGGTTCTCAATGGGGTTCAGATCAGGTGAACAAGGTGGCCATGTCATTAGTTTTTCTTCTTTTATACCCTTTCTTGCCAGCCACGCTGTGGAGTACTTGGACGCGTGTGATGGAGCATTGTCCTGCATGAAAATCATGTTTTTCTTGAAGGATGCAGACTTCTTCCTGTACCACTGCTTGAAGAAGGTGTCTTCCAGAAACTGGCAGTAGGACTGGGAGTTGAGCTTGACTCCATCCTCAACCCGAAAAGGCCCCACAAACTCATCTTTGATGATACCAGCCCAAACCAGTACTCCACCTCCACCTTGCTGGCGTCTGAGTCGGACTGGAGCTCTCTGCCCTTTACCAATCCAGCCACGGGCCCATCCATCTGGCCCATCAAGACTCACTCTCATTTCATCAGTCCATAAAACCTTAGAAAAACCAGTCTTGAGATATTTCTTGGCCCAGTCTTGACGTTTCAGCTTGTGTGTCTTGTTCAGTGGTGGTCGTCTTTCAGCCTTTCTTACCTTGGCCATGTCTCTGAGTATTGCACACCTTGTGCTTTTGGGCACTCCAGTGATGTTGCAGCTCTGAAATATGGCCAAACTGATGGCAAGTGGCATCTTGGCAGCTGCACGCTTGACTTTTCTCAGTTCATGGGCAGTTATTTTGCGCCTTGGTTTTTCCACACGCTTCTTGCGACCCTGTTGACTATTTTGAATGAAACGCTTGATTGTTCGATGATCACGCTTCAGAAGCTTTGCAATTTTGAGACTGCTGCATCCCTCTGCAAGATAGCTCACTATTTTTGACTTTTCTGAGCCTGTCAAGTCCTTCTTTTGACCCATTTTGCCAAAGGAAAGGAAGTTGCCTAATAATTATGCACACCTGATATAGGGTGTTGATGTCATTAGACCACACCCCTTCTCATTACAGAGATGCACATCACCTAATATGCTTAATTGGTAGTAGGTTTTCGAGCCTATACAGCTTGGAGTAAGACAACATGCATGAAGAGGTTGATGTGGACAAAATACTCATTTGCCTAATAATTCTGCACTCCCTGTAGACATGTGTAGATGTGCAGTCAGAAAAATGCCCTTTCTTATACGTGATATCGCTTTAAGAATTCTACATCATGTTGTTTGGTTGTGTGTGTTGGTGTCCGATGGTTCCACGGTGTCAAATATTTTGTTGCTTTTCAAGATTTTCTTTCTTAACAGCTAAAAAGTCAGCCATGGTTGCTTTGAATTTATCAGGTCTATTAGCCTTTTCTCTTGTTCTTTCTTTCTGTCCCTCGCCTACTCACACAAAAATGCACCCAACACACACACTGGAACATAAAAATACAGCCCACCGCACAAGCCCTCTCAAGGCCAGAAAAACAAATATGCCCATTTTCCTATTTGATTGGGTGTCAGCGTGGGGAGGAAGGGGGACAGGTGTGATGCATAAAATGACCCTGCGACTCCATCACGCGCACGACAGTTTTATGGTGAGGAGGTGTTTCAATCACGCTGCTGCCCTCGAAGGCATCAATCAATACAGACACACACACACACACACACACAAACGCACATGCCACAGTCACACCAACACACATTCACCTCATGATACCGGCGAAAAGGGCAGCCGAGTTGTTGAAGTACGCTCATTTGCACAGGCATGAAATGAAGTAAACATTAATTTAGATATAGTGTTTTACTGTTTACTTGCTCATTTATTGGATTGCATATTGAATCTTCAAGTATTCTTGAAACAACGTGGAAATTTACCATCAGGAAAACTAAATTAACTGATTTTAAACATCGCCTTTTTAACCTTCCCCAACCTTTATAATTTTCTCAACAGAAAAGGTGCACAATGCAAAATTAAACTTCATCAAGTTACAACATCAAGGTGCAAATGATTAAATAACTAGTATATCATTATTCTGTCGGTAACCCTGCAATTAGCAGTCTAATTCATTCCTTTGTCCCTGCAAACCTTTTCGCTGTACATGTTTTAGTAGTTAGCGGCATAGTATGCAATGAATCTATAAGGAAAAATAATTATTCTGATAGCGGATCTCCACATGTCTTCTGCATTATACGTAATCTGCAACATTGTCGGGGTTGTTTGTATCTCTTAAACTATTAAATCAATCAAATAATTGCAAACAAGCCCTTCTATAAATGTTGGCACACGAGAGGTAAATGCTGCGGAAACAAACTTTCAAGTTATTTTAGAAAAACCCAATATTTGTTTAGTGAGGTGCTTTTCGACGATGGCTTAAAAATCTGTCAGTGCTTTATTTGACCCAGGTAATCACATAATAATTGATTGGATTTATATAGCGCTTTTCTAGGCACCCAAAGCGCTTTACAATACCACTATTCATTCACTCTCACATTCATACACTGGTGGAGGCAAGCTACAGTTGTAACAAGTGGCTATAAATGTTACTCACGTTGCATTATGTGCACATTGCTCAAAGACTGTCCGCCATATTGGATGTGACACAACCACAGTTAGTGGGGGAAGAGTGTCTGTGCCATGACAGCTTAGCAGGTGGATGGCGGAGGCTGTCGCCAGGGGAAAATACGTCTGGAAGAAGTTGTTGAACCAAAAACCCTGGTTGCAAACAGATTGCTTCAGCGACTTTGTGTGGAAGATTACAACTAGGGCTGGGTATCGTCACTGAATCGATATTGAACCGTTTGATACAGTGCTTTCGGTTCGGTACGCATATGTATCGAAGAATACAATTTTTTTAAATTTATTTTATCAACTTTTCTTCTGACGATGCTGTCTGTGTTGAGCGCTCAGTGGATCTGCTTTTGACTACTCCGCCTAGGCTGCACTGTCGAGTGCAGATCCACTGAGCGCAGCACAAGCTAGCAAGACAGAAGAACTGTCTTTTCCAAAGATGAGTGATTTCTCAATCAGATTAATTTTTTTATTATCTTGTTGTTTCAGCAACATTACATTTAAAAACTGTACTTTTGAGTTAAAATGTATATTTATAATTTTAATAAATGACAAAAAGACACGAACATTTTTTTGTATCGAAAAAATATCGAACCGTAACACCAAAGTATCGAACCGAACCGTGAATTTTGTGTATCGTTGCACCCCTAATATCTATAGATATCTGCAAAATGTCGATCTCTGTCTTGAGAGCGTCAGGTAATATGTGTGGAGAGCCACTCCACAAATATAAAAATAAACTTTTAATCGTTTTAGATTTTATGTGCGAGGAGTGGAGGGATCTTTAACATAGAAATGCTTCATAAAATGTCCATGGGTTTGTTTTTCAGTAAAGTACCAATAAATAGGAAATTATACTGGCATCTGCACTTATTTTACCAATACCAGCTGGTGGTTGCTTAGTAACTTTACACAGTCTGTTGTAGTATGTAGATATTTATGTGTCCATGTTACACAAACTCAGTGAAAAACCTGAAGTTTCACAATGCTGTGCTGGGTCCAAAAGCCAAAGACGTAACACAATCCCAGAAGGAAACCTCACTGACTCATTTCACCTGTCACTCACACAGCTCTCCTTAGAACATGAGCTGCAAGTAGAAAAATGTATTCTGTTGCACAGCTGCTCAGGCGTACACTGCAGATCCACGGGATAAGGGCTTCTGTCATCATGCTTCAGTCCTTAGAGCTACAACAGTAGCACAGTGTCACTAGATAGGCCTAATTCTGTTAACCACATTAATCATGTTAGTTTAGGAAGTTAATATGCAAAATTGAGTCTGATGTATACGTCATTAGTTTATCTGGTATTTGGGCTCAAACAGCCGTGTAGAGTGAAGGAAAGTTGTTAAAGATCTTCCTGATGGGGAGACATGCAGGTTTTAAATTTAAAATCCATCCAAGTGTTTTAAAAAACCTGGATTGTTAAACATATTGCTGTCACTAGGTGAAAAAAAAGTATCAATTAATTCTGGTTGGTGTCATTGATGCTGTGAGAACACAAAATGTATCAAAATTTAGATTAAAAAGTTTTTTCCTTAAGTTTTGGCTGACCGCCACCCTTGAGTATTCAACCTTGGAAGTACATGATTTTGGATTGGCAGCACAGATGGATATACTGGCAAACTGCAACCTCTTTTGGAGATTGAACTATAAATTACTCTAGCCTTCGTCCAATCCATTTAGTAGATGTATTAATAAGAAATATTTTACTAAAAAAAGTGACAACTTTGACCTGCTTGTAGCACCAGAGGAGATGGGAGGATATAACCAAACCCAGATTCATTGTCTGAGTGTCGTGAATGACTTTACAGAATTTCATCCAGCAGAATTCAGCCTGGGAAAAGTAGTGGAGCAACCGAGAAACAAAAAGCCAAGAAAATTAAGTTAAACAACGGATGTCCAAATATACAGAGAACAAGATAACCGAGTTAGAGCGTAAAGTGTTAAGGCAGGAAGACGGGTGGGGTTTTAAGTGTGTCTGTCTTTTGCAGCACGCCTAAATGGATATCCAGTATGTGTAGCATTTATAGCAGCAGTAATTTCCAGCATGTAGGGAGATCTTCAGGTGGGATGCTTAGACTCTGTGTCTTCTGGTAATTCTTTACCATCTCAGTTGATTTGACTTCTACCGTATGTGTGACACTATTATATCTCAGAGCCAAAAAAAGAAAAATTCACAGTAGCTGTAGTGTGTGGCTCCAGCGATGGGGGACACGCCTCACTGTCTTTTAGCCACTGCAATGAAACACGGAGTGCAGGAAGAAGCTGTTTGTGTATGGGTGTGTGTTTTAACCAGTGAGAAGGAACGAGACAAAGGCAGGAAGGAGGGGTTGGCATCATGCATACATGTGAGTGTGTGCTTGTGCGTGTGTTGTGAGGGGTTAAATGAAAGTCAGTGCGCACACATGGGGCATCATAAGCAGACAATGAAAAATGAGAGTGGAGAAGCTGTACTGCGAGTTTCCCTGTGGGAACAGCTACAAACAGGAGTACGTACCTTTGGCGATAATCGCTTTGTGTGTGTGTGTCTGTGTGTGTGTGCTTGTGTGTGAGCTAAATGAAAACTGAGGAATGAATGTAACAAACTTGGTTCTGACCGTGTGTGTGTGTGTGTGTGTGTGTGTGTGTGTGTGTGTGTGTGTGTGTGTGTGTGTGTGTGTGTGTGTGTGTGTGTGTGTTCACATTAACCCTTTTTAGATCGCTGAGGTGGGCATTTGATTAAAGCAGGAACTGATTTCCTGGGAATTTCATCTTCTGAGGGCATTAGTTCACCATCCCTGTGTAGTTTGTTTAATAAGCCACCTGTAAGAGAGGTGCCGAAATGAGTGTTAAAGTGATGCTGATGTTGAACATCATTTGGTTTCATATGTGGTTCAGAATTGAAATATTTTTTTCATATTTCTGATGACTGTTTTGGATAAGGATGTTTTTATAGTTGTGCTTTTTTTATTCAAAAGAAAGTGCTTTTAACTCTAGATGTAATATGTAGTATTAGGGAACAGGCTAATTAAGACTGAATGAAATGTTTGCATAGTTGCTGAGTACTTTACTAATGTTACTTCAGGTGTAAGGTTCGTTAGCTGAAGCATTTATATGATGTTAGCCATTGTAAACATTTAAGCCTATGCCAGCTGTCTCAAAAATAAATAAAATAACAAACAAAATAAACAAAAAACAAAAGGAACAAAAAAAAGTTTTATTGCAGTCGAAGGCAAAAAGTCCAAAAAACAAAATACTCTCCTCCAGGGCAAAAGCACAAGATACAGAAAGGTAAGTCCAGAGCTGAAGCACATAAGGAGGACAAGCAGGATAAACAGACAAATAACACAGAAGAGACAGAACTCTGTGACAGCGAGACAAAATAAATCAGACAAAGTAAAAGCAGCAACTGATAAACACTAGACAAGAAGACAGGACACGCTGGGGAGGCTTGACTAATAAATACCGAATCATGAATGAACTGTAAACAGCATAATCTCTCTAACCAAAATTCAGAATGCTAAAATAATAAAACTCAGTCTGCTATAAGTAATGATAGATAAGGCTCTAAAGTAACGATGAAAAGCAAACTAAAACTTTTGAATAACAACCACAAAAGTCAAAGTAACCCAACAAAACACACAGACCATGACATCCCGCCTTCCTTATCAATGAGTTGGGGTGGAGCTATCGCAGCAGCTGCACTAATTGCCATCTTCTATGTGTAGCTTTTCCTGTGCTTGTAAATGTCCTCAGTCTACTTCTTCTTTAGTATTTAAGGATAGACAAGAACACTTGCTAAAACTCGCTAAAACATTTCAAAAAAATCCAAAATGGCTTTTTGCTTTATCTTCTTTTTTAATCAAACCATAATATTTTTTTGAAACTTTCTTAAAAGAGATTCAATATTTTGTTGTTGTTGTTTTGAAAGGCGGTTGCTCTTTTGCCTCTGAGAGGAAATGAAAGGTGGGCAGTCAACAATTACTCTCTCTCTCTATCTTCTCTTTTTACCTCCGTTTCCTCACACATGAGTTCAGAGTGCTACACAACTCCTTGTCTAGACAACAACCATGTACTGAAAGCAGCACATCAGTGACACGGTAGCAGCAATTGTAGTCCTTTGTCAGTGTCTACAGTGGAGCGGTCCTGGCCCTTCACTGCTGTGGGTTCAGAAGCAGTTCAACAATGCTTAAAGCCCGTATACAACCATGTAGTTAATAGGCTTAAAATGATTCTTTGGGTCTCGCTGTTACACAGCCAGAATAGACAACTGCTTGATTAAAATTTAAAGTGGATGCGGTATATGTGGTGTACAAGTAGAGGAAGTGGCGAAGGCATTAAAGGTCATTTGGGTTCTTGCCACATGCCTTCAGGTCTGTCCACGCTGGGTGTTGATTACATATCAGATATCGTGTTCAGCATTTTGATCTGATCCCTCGCCTAAATTAAAGATGCACTCATGTGGCTCATTGCCCTGCTGTTTATATGGGTAACCTGCCTATAAAGGCTGCACTCCCTGTTTCTGAGAAAGACTTGAGAGAGTTGAAAGTAGAGTTTTTGTTTATTTCTTTTTTGTCATCACTCTGCGTTCATGAGCTACGCTCCTAATTCTTAAAAAGTCGGAAAACACTGTGTAAAATGTGAATAAAAATTAATAAATAAGTGATTTGGAAATCTCCCGAGCTCACATTTTGTTTATAATACAACACAGAAAACACATCCGATGCTTAAACTGAGACATTTTAGTGTTTCGTAAAAAATATTAGCTCATTTTGATTTTGATGGGTGGAACAAATGTCAAAAACTTTGGGACGGGAACAACAAAAAGCTGAGAAAGGAAGTGGTAATAAAAAGAAATGGCTAATTAGGTTAAGTCTAATACAGCTGAATCTACAAATTGTTAAACAATTTAAGAATAATGGTCATCAGTGCAAAAGACTGTAAATATCTATACAGTAGATAATATCATACTATCAGCACTTCATTAAAAACATGCATGTCTCTGCCATGGGAACAGTTCACCGTCCATGACTGCAGGTTAAACCTCTATCTGGCAAAGAAGAAGCCATATGTGAACATGATCCAGAAATGCCAGCTCCGGACCAAAGTTCCTTTACAACAGACTGAAAAAAGTGGAAAACTGTGCTGTGGTCAGGAGAATTAGTTGTCTGGACGCCGTCTTTTTAAGTGAAGGACTTGCATATTTCAGCAAGTCAGTTCTAAACGGCATACTGCATGTATTATAACAGCATGGCTTCGTAGTACAAGAGTCTGAGTGCTGAACAGTTTCACCAACTAAAGAAATAAAATGAAAAATACGACAAAGGAGACCCAGGACTGTTGAGCTGTCAGAAAGGCAAGTATGAGACCACGTCCAGCAGTTAGTCCCCTCAGTTTCCAGAGGTTTATGAACTGCTGTTAAAAAAAGAGGGGATGCTACACAGTGGTAAATATGGCCAACTTTTTGGAGATGTTTCACTCCCATCAAATCATTTTAAAAATGGTGCATTTTCTTAATTTCAAAATTTGCTGCATTTTCTAGAGTGAATAAAATATGAATTTTTATTCACATTTTACAAATCATCCCAACTTTTTTTTTTTACCTTCATTGCACATGAAATTCATTTCCTACAGTTATTGAATATTTTAGCTACCTGTCTGCATTACTGTATTTCAGTGTATCTCCTAGTCCTTTTTACTTAAACCGTTTTCTTTTACACAACTGAATGTCTTTTTGCGTGTAAGTCTTTTACCCAGTAAGTTTTCTGGGCCGCTCTAAGGACAGGCATTAATCCCACTTACAAAATAACTTAAACAAGCAAATTTAAGCTTTTTTGATTCTGATTTTCAAGTGAAAGGTTGGAGGTGGTTTGAGTGCCTGTGGTTAGCTATTTGTACCAAACCACAGTCATGTCTCAAAGATTTTTCACGTGCAAGGTTAGTGTGATCTGACACACATTAGATGAAACAGTGATGCAATAGCAGAAATACAGCACTCTACCCATTCTGCATCATTTTGAATGTCGAGTTTCCTGTAATCCCCTATTAATGACAGTTGCAGAAGTGTGACTTTTTTGTTGAGGACGTAAATGTTTATCCACACCTGAAAGCCTATTGAACCTCAACTCAAGGCATAGATAAAATCAGAACATCATTTCACTGACAGAATAAAAATTTAGATTTTCATAGCAATATAGTTGTTTTTGCTGTTTAAGTCGGAACTGGTGGACAAACCATTTGAGTCACATTGCTTTAGACAACACTGATGGTCTAGTCCAGGGGTCGGCAACCCTGGGCTCGCATGCCACAGGGTTAAGTGATGGCACGTCCATAGCTGGACTGGCAATCGGGCATACCGGGCATTTGCCCAGTGGACCGATGGTGATTTTTCGTTTTTATGGGCTGATGTTTTTTGTTGCTGTTGTTTTTGTAACGGTATAAACAATGAAAGGTGGTGGATTGGACAAATGCTGGCCAATGTGTAAAAATAACTCAGTTGTTTGGTGGTGACTATGGCGGAGTTTCCACAGAGGCCAGCAGGTGGATGAGGAAAAGGGGAGGCTGGAGGAGGAGAGACCCGAGGTGGCCGCCGGTCCAAGTGTCAGGTGAACTGAACTTCAGGTAAGAAGTTATGACCTGCAGTCTATCTGGGTCAGATAAAGGAACACAGTTTGTCCCGTACTTCAGCTAGAATGGAAAAAGACACAAAGCTGGAGTTATTCTGCATCTTTACGCTGCTTGAATGAGTTGAAGGGAAGTTATGAACTGTTTCTGAGAGACAGATAACACCAGGATCCTTTTTTTTCTGTAGCTGACAGCTGGTAACTGTGCAGGAGTGAGTCTAGCAAAGTTTTGCCAGGGGGGCAGGTAGGGCATTAACAGGGAAAGGGGGGCACAAAGAAATACTTTTCTTTCTTATTCTCATTTAAAATGTCTCGCTTTTAATAAATAATTATCTGAATCTTACAACCAAAGTTTTCATCCAATGTAAAATGTATAGAAATCATACATATATCAACAAGACAGACATCACTGTCACAACAGCGTTTGTTTTCATTCAAAGGCTTTATGGCTTTTCCTATAATACCTGGTGGGCCGGTCTCTAGTCAAAATGCACGGGCTGATTTTTTTGTCCCAGTCCAGCCCTGGGCACGACACACAGTGAGTTAATCTGAGAAGGTGCATTAAAAAATAAATGGCCGGACCAGCGGTGCATATCACAAATTAGCTCGCATAGACACATTAGTTGTGCCGCTTCTTAATGACGGTATCTTAGCTAACACCCCCAACTACCAGATTCAACTTGTAATTGGCTAAAAATAACTTAGCCTATGTGTTTTCGGGACTTTCAGGTCTATGGACCAATGGTTTCTTTTCTGATCAAACCAGAAAGCTTTAATGAGCTGCTGGATTTTTCTCGCGTTAACTGGTTGGACACAGAGGACATTGAAATGCAGCTGATTGAACTGAAAAGCTCGACTTTGTGGGGGTCAAAGTTTGCAGAACTGTGAACACAGCTGGAATCCACAGCTATGCGTGTTCATGGAGCTGCATTTTCACCTGCTGGACATCACTACCTGACAAGTTTAACTGTCTTCAGAACATTGCAGAAGCCTTATTGACAGTATTTGGCTCTACACATCTGTGTGAGCAGATTTTCTCTCACATGAGTGTCCTCAGGTAGACGTCTGAATGCTGGACACTCAGAGACCTTATTTTTCGTATCATTGTTGTGAGGAGACCATTAATAGCATTTGCATTTTCTGTTGTACAGTTCATTTGCTGTTATGGCGTTCTTGTTATGGATAAAAAGTCTTTTTTTGTTTCAAAATAGCTGATAACTATTCGCTGATAGCTGCCAACATCTACAAACAAATATAATTCTATAAAGTTGTTATATATAGTGTTATCTTATAACAAATTCAATTCAAAAAAAGACTCAAGGAGTTGGATATTTTGCAGGTTGCTCTATAACAGTGGCATTTTTACATGTTCCTGATTGAATCTGCTCCACATTATGCTAAGACATGCAGTCTGTGTGATGTAGTTTTTCACTACAGTCGAATTGTTGAGGATGCGGGTAAGGCTTGCAGAACAAACACCATTATTAGTGTGGGAGTCGTTATTCTTTAAGTACAGTTTGGTGTTCACCTCAGCACACAGCTCAGCTGCAGTGAACTCCGCCCAGCTTCAAAGTGGAAAACAGCTAAACTGTAGATGAGGAAGGATACAGAAACACCTTATCTGAATTAGCGCTTATGATATTAACAACAACTAGATTCTGACATATAATGTGAGGAGCTACATACGTATATACTAAGTTATCCACTCGTTTGGTGTCTGGAGTAGTTCTGTTAGTCTGCACTATAGGCCTCCGTGTTATTATTGCCCCTGGTCCAGGCAATACTTGTACATCACAGTCTCATTCCAGAGAGCAGCAACAGGAATAACATATAACTGTCTAGTTGGTCTGTTCTTATCTCATGTCAGTCCAAACAGCACTCTCCTGACAAGTGGTATTTGACTCAGTCAGTAACTGACACGCACAGAAAGAGAGCAAGAGAGAGAAAGAGACAGACAGACAAACAGGGAGGATGTAGAAAGAGGAGAAATGAGAGAGAAGGAAAGACAGGCCATTCCACAGCACCATGTGAACCTCTGCCAATCTTTTCATCGCGTATGGAACTCTTTTTGTCTGATAGAATAATCAGCATGCACTCGACAGGAGAGTGAAAATTGCCATTCACGCACAAAAACATGGCAAGGATCGTCAATTATCTGCTGGGTTTGTTTTTCTGTCTCTGCCATCCATTTGCATACGGTTCCTATGAGAAGGTGCTTTTGATGTAGTTAGCCGATTCTGGTCAGTATGATATTATGTGAATGTGTCTTATTAGCGCGCAGTGTGTGCAGACAGGGAAAAGGTCATAATGTTTCTTTGTTCCCATAGCGCTTTTTCCTCAATTAAGGCTAATCACCAGAGCCCAACATTGATCCAGCCTCTCAGCTTTTCTCATGCTTGGATTCTGATGATCAGCGTGTGTGTGTGTGTGTGTGTGTGTGTGTGTGTGTGTGTGTGTGTGTGTGTGTGTGTGTGTGTGTGTGTGTGTGTGTGTGTGTGTGTGTGTGTGTGAAACAGGGAGAGAGTGCAAGTACAGCAACACCAACAGAAATCCTGTATGCACACGTGCCCGTGTGAACATGTGTGTAAGTGTAAATGGCATTCTGTGATCTCTAGCACATCGAATGATTTACCTCTGTGGTGTAATGGAGCAATTTCTCTTTTTTTCTCCTTTTCCCGTCTCTCCTTTTCCGATCCGTGCTAAAATATTCTCCCGTTTAGCTCCATGACACGTCATCTGTCACTCAGAACAGTGAGGGAATGGGCTCATCTGACAGACTGTGTGTGTGTGTGTGTTTTTGTGAATTGATCATGGTCAAACAGATGTAATCATGAGATTCTGATGCACACTTTCATTTCTGATAATTATAATTAGGTAGTTTTCTCATGATGACAAAAGAATTCACAGTAGGCGGAGGGAGAATGATCTGTTCATTGTTAGTTTTACTCTTTTCAGATGTTTTGTTGACAGTAAGAAAATATGGGCTACTTTAGACTTATCCTTTAAGGCATTCAGGGTTTGTCCTCTTAATGTGGCTTATGTGGTCTATGAGATTGTAGAACGTAGTAATTTGTCCCGTGTAAATGGCGGACTCCGAGCCTGCAGGCAAATGCCAAGCTCAGTTTGTGTTTTTTCAAGCCAAATGTGGCATACTTTGTTTTCAAATGAAACTGTAAAATACGAGTACTATATCATTGTGTAGATTCATGCTTGTTTTATATATTTATGTCTTTGACATTCAGCAGGCAGCTGTGTGCTGTGGTGGGAATAATAGGCTGGCTTTTTGAGAGCCATAAGCCTTTAAGGGTAATACAGCTCTGGCTGCTCCAGCCACAGGCTCTCGTCTGTAATAGCCTGTAATTCCTTCTGTCTGTTATACTCACCTACATAGCCTGACAGCATGCACTCACTTGGACAAATATGCACACAAATAGAAGTGTGCAAAAGTTTGACCACTTTAGATGTTTAGATTCCAACCCATCTGTCGTATTCTGATATTTCATATTACATATGAATTTGAAAGTAATCAAATGTATTTAAACATTATTCAACAGGACCATCAGAATTAAAATGAAATAAATAAAATTTAAAGTAATACAAATTAAAGTGCTAGTGTTTAAACAAAAAATCATTTGCAAATAGGAAAGTAAAAATGTCTTCTGTCCATAAGTTCAAATAATCCAATTAAATCCAAAAGATTTTTTTTTTCAAGTCCAAAATTTACAGGCGGTTCATGAATTCACGATTGCAGCAGTGGACTTGGACTGGAGTGAGGTTTGTTCTTATCTTTGAGATGAGCTGTTCCCAGCTGCTGATAACTAACGTTAATATTAATGCGAGAAAACAAGTATCGCATTTCACTCCAGTTTGCAGGTGTTTTAAATTCTTGTGCACTGTAGTATGCTGTTGTGGAAGGGAGCTCATATTTGTTCTTCTTCATTATTATCAGAATAGAAAATCCCCTTGTTATCATCATATATTTTTGTTGCGCCCAACATGGGGCTCAAACCCATGACCCTGAGGGTTAAGAGTCTCATGCGCTACCGACTGGGCTAGCTGGGCTTTGGCTTATGTGCTGTTTTGGCAGCTCGTCTTGGCGATACTGGTATAGCATGGCGCGTCAGCAATAAAATTCCAAGTCAACGAAGTGTTTCTAGTCTACGTCATCGATTATGTGGATGAATTGTTGCAGGCCTGGGGGATAGTTTCTCTTTTGCAGACCATTCAAACCCTTGAGGTGAAAATCCCAGCACATCAGCAGTTTCTAAATTATTTAGATCAACCTTTTTGACACCAACAACTATCTCTGTATTCTGTATGAATGCAAAAAGTGGAATATGACACATATGTTTATCAAAATAGAAAATAGAGTAGCAGCTGTTTTCTGAGTCAGGAACCATGGCTTTTATTATTATTATCATTATTATTATTATTATTATTTGGGAAGAAAACATTAACAGCATTCTGTTGTTTAAGATAAAGCCCATGCACTATTTTCACTCATTCAGTAATATATCAGTTTCCTGTGAGGTTCTGATCCACATTCAATGTTACAGGCTGTATACTATCTACTTACAATAGATGGCAGTAAGCACACCTCCAGGCAGTCAGAAGCACCTTCTACAGAAATGCAATCAGCAGCAAATATATTTTAACCCCCTAATTATTTAAAATATTTCTCTCCTTTGTTGTCAGACTCTTGTCAAAGCCACTAGACTCCACTGACAAAAACAGGAATCTTACCTCACAAAACACAGGAGTTGCTGGTCTTTTAGAGCCTCAGTCCATTAGTTTGATAGTGTTACTGTTAGTGTGTGACTTTTCAGTCTCAGCCGGTTTGTTTAGATCCAAACTAACATTTAAACTCAAGTCACACAGCAGACTCACAACTCCTGTTTTCTGTGAAGTGATGTTTTTATCCAGTGGTTTGAAAAGATCGATTTCTTTCTTTGTGCAGTTTCCACAAATCAGTGAACTTCGTCGACTGTTGCCGTACAAGCAATCTTAACGTTAAGCTGATGTGTACATTTAAGCCTCAGCGGCGCTGTTTATAGATGGGATTTGAACCCAATGAGAATCGATAAGAGGATGGATAAGGAGTTGAATTGATAATCGATAATGGTATCGGAATTGCTACATTGTTATTAATTCTCATCCCAACTCCATAGTGTTGAACTTTGAGCGCGAGCGTGGGCTGGGGCTTCATGAGCGTGGGGACTTTATCTCTTTTGAAAATATACCAATACATATTTTTTAAACTTGGTATATAGCCTATAGCTAAATTGTAGGACTCAGACAGATCGTTGATTTCAGTGTCAAGCAGTTAGTCTGTGATAACGTAGAGAGAATACATCCATGTGCAACCTACCTGCTTAATATATCAGAAAACTAGATATATCACATATCCACGCGCACACAAATGCACACTCATGTGTATGCAGACATGGTTGCCTGAATCGCCAGTTCGCCTTTTCATCTGCCCACCTGTTGAGAAGAGAAGCGAAGAGAAGAGAAAAGAAGAGAAGAGTTCAGCAGTTACTGTAGACCAGGTGTATGTGTTTATTGGCTCCAAAGCTCTGAGGACATATGTGGCCCTCATCTCGTCTCCCACACAAGGCACACAGAGTGTTGCTGCTACCATAAGCCAACAGAAAATGTGTGTTTGGGCGGATGGGGGCTGAATGGTATGGGTGCCAGACTCTCTCCCTGCAGCCCTGCGGTGGCCGGAGAAGTTAATTGGCAGCATCTGGCTGTCTGTAAGCCCAATCGCCCATCCATGCACCCCCTCCCTTCCACCACACCCCGTTCCTTCTCCTCCATTTTTTCCTCCAGCTCTCCCCTCCTGTGGGTTCTGCTACCCCCGGCACTCACATGATGACACCAGTCTGCCTGCAAGCTGTGAACGTAAACTGTGTGTGTGTGTGTGTGTGTGTGTGTGTGTGTGTGTGTGTGTGTGTGTGTGTGTGCGATATAGCGGGGAGTATGGAGTCAGACAGGGCAGCCAGGCTCCCAGCTGTCACCGTCGTGCCAAGGGAAATGCAGCCAGACAGGTTGGCATCTTTGTGCCAAGACCAGCAGGGCCCCGAGGGAGGATGAGGAGGGAGAGAAGGACGCAGAGGGAGTAAGGAGGGGGCAGAAGACAGAAAGAGCTTTTGGATGAGTACAGTTTTACTGATCTTGTGACAGACACAACATGGGGTTTGTGCACTGATCACGCTATGAGCAACTGTGGAAGGTGTTACTAGCATGACCTCAGAGTTACCTCATGTGTCAGGCTTTCTTCTTTAAAAAAATGACCTACTGTGGTGTAATTGCTTACTTAGATTGTTTTCTGTGAACATCAAAAGTGATATTACTCAGAGCTGGAACAGCAGTACAATAAGACTTACAGTGGGGTAAATAGTTATTTGACCCCCTGCTGAATTTGTAAGTTTGCTCTAATTTTTATGGTAGTTTTATTTTGATGGAGGGAGGAGAAAAAAAAACACAAAACAAAAAACGTTTGACATAAAAATTATAAATTGATTTGCATCTCAATTATTGAAATAAGTATTTGATCCCCTACACCCTAGCCAGATCGGCTGATCTCAACTCATTATGTGCACATCTTTTCACCATCTTGGCCAAGACCAAAGAGCTGTGACAGGACATCAGGGACAAGATTGCAGACCTGCACAAGGGTGGAATGGGCTACAAGTCCATCAGCACGAAGCTTAGAGAGCTTATTTGTAAATGGAACAAATATAAGATGATATTAATGAGTCACTCTCGGTCTGGAGCTCCATTCGAGATCTTGTTCATGGGGTGAGGATGATCATGAGAAAGGAAGTGGATCAGAACAAAACTACACAGGAGGAGCTTGTTAATGATCTGAAGGCAGTTGAGACCACAGTCACTAAGAACACCATTGGTAACACACTACGGCGAAATGGATTTAAATTTTCCAGCACCTGCAGGGTACCCATGCTAAAGAAGGACATCTAAATGCTTTAGAGAAACTTGGGAGCAAGTGCTGTGGTCAGATGAAACCAAAATCGAGCTCTTTGGTGACTTGACTGCATTGAGGGGCCAATGAATGGGGTCATATACAGTAAAATCGTGGTTGAGAGAACCTCCTTTCCTTGGGTTGTGGATGGGTCTTCCAGCATGACAGTGACCCAAAAGCTACCACGAAGGCAACAAAGGATTGGCTAAACCATAAGCACATTATCGTCATAGAGTAGCCTTGCCAGTATCCAGACCTCCATTTGGAGGTAGAAGGTCTATAGAGGGAGCCAAGAAACCCAAAGAATTTTGAAAGTGGGACAAGATCTCCCCTGAGATATGTGCAAATATGTGCTAGCTAAAAGGGTTTCTCCACCATACTTATTTCACTCAGTGGAATGCAATTTAATGCATAACTTTTAAGTAATGTGATTTGTTTCTGGGTTTTCACTCTCCATTAAAATTAAACTACCAAGAAAAATACTTAATTTCTTTGGAAGTGAGCAAATGTACAAATTCAGCAGGAGATCAAATAATTATCTCCCCCAGTGCTCAAGTACATCTGTTTCAAGAGGTAGCCTTTAGCATCATGTAGCTTGTTGATTTATAACTCATTTTTCTAAAGGTGTCCAAATTTTCCATCTTCTTTGATTATTTGTATATCTTTTTTTTTTTTCTTCAGTTATTTTTCTCTTACGAAAAGTGTTTTTACTGCTGTCACTCAGATATTTAACGTGCCCATAACCTTGGCAAATGTCTCTGTCAAAAATACTCTATCAGGAAGTCGTAGCACCTTTGACTAAAAATGTAAAGTTTGCTATTTACAAGCCCGAGGTCGACAGTCTTATTGCAAAATCACCATATTTTTTTTCTTATTTATGTTGGTCATCATTGCATTATTCATTGTGATCACTGGAAAGAGCTGCAGAGCTGTGAGCTCATCTCTGTCCGGAATAAAAAGTGATTTCAGACGGTGTCACAGAGTATTTGCTGCGTTGCCTTTCACTGAGTAATTCTCCAGAAAAAATGATCTCATCACTCTCACACCTTATTTCAAATACACACACACACACACACATAAAGCAAGTACACGTTGCTCGCAGGAGCGGAGATGTTGCAGCTCGAGCTCATATTGCCTGACTCATTCTGACATCAGAGGGTAGTTTCAGTTTTACAAACAGCAAAAACTGCTTAAATTCAGTAAAAGGACTAGATGTTGTAGTCCCTGATAATGCATTGCTTTAAAGAAAATCCATGAAAGTGTATGATTCAAACTGCTGCTTGTGTAGGATACTAGAAGACAGCAGACCACCACCAATTTGGAGAAAGTGGCACAGTTTTAATTAATTGTTCCAGGTCAACACTAACATTTAATGCCTTGTGGGCACTGTAGAGCTCACCTGTTTGAGCCGGTGACCCAAAGGTGCAACAGCTGGATGTGGGTTGGGTTCCACCTTATTCTCTGTAGTGTCCTGTCAAAATAAAGGTGCAAATGTCATTAAAAAATCCAAAACAAAACACTAGTTCGTGCAGTTTTGACTGATAATTTTTGACAGTTGAATCATTGAACTGTATCAAAATTAAAAATACACATGTCACTGCTGCAAGTGTTTTTGGATGGAAAGATCTCCCTCATGCAAAACTTAGCACGACAGAAAAATGTTTTTGAGTTTAGCGAACAAACTTTTACTAATGAAAAATGCTTTGAGCACAAATGACATTTACTGATTGTGTAACAAATTATGAGACAACAGATACTGAAATTATCATTTAAATGAAGTAACAGGTGTTTCTACAAACACGTATATACTCAAATCTTTCAATTTAGAGGTGCTCATTAAACCTACTGCTGTATAAAGCTACAGGTGTTTTTTGTTTTTTATGAAACTCCTAAAAAAAAGCTTGAAGCTTTCTCAAAACTGGGATTTTAAAGTCGCCCTTTTGAGTTTTGCTAATCTGATCTCGTGCTTTGAATTTTTACTGGCATTTCAGTTTGCAGTAGATGTTTGGATTATGGAGCAACTTTGAAAGAAACTGCACGTCCCTTCATCCACTACAGGGACACGAGTTGGGTTTTTTGTGCTGTGATTTCTGTGGACAGCCTAATGTTTAGTGGGCAGAACAGGAACTTATTTCACAGGATAGAATGACCACAAGATTCTGGCCATTGTTCTTAAACAGTGAACAGTAAGTACCTACTTTATACACACAACTAGAAATCGAAGAGTCAGGTTTAATATGTGGATAGAGCTTGTTCCGTTCACCAAACTATATGTGCATCCTGCAGGTGGTCTGCAGTGAACCTGAACCACTTGACAGTTAGAATATATGCACCTTATATACCCTAAAAATGTCTGTGTGTGTATCTGATGTCTGTTGTTCACATGTCTGGTCTTGTTATTATTACGACTTTGTCTGGCGCCCGTCTGTCTGTTCCATTATATACACACACACACACACACACACACACACACACACACACACACACACACACACACACACATACTGATAATGTAATGTGAGTATAATGTTGCACTCTGGGAAATGCTGCATCACACAGTTATTGGCGGATGGTCTCGTCTCTCTCCTCTCTAAAACACACACACATGCATAAGCCCACTGCCAGCCTGTCTCCTCCCACTCCCACTAGCTTACACACCACCACTCACCAGGGGCTGAACGCTGACATCATCACATTGTTAGATTAGTGTGTGTGTGTGTTTGTGTGTGTGTATGACTTCTTTATGGTTCCTTGCTAGTATTTTTCCTGTACCCACCATTATTCCAGACGAATGTGCACCTGCCCTGTTGCACCATGGGAGACCAGTGGCGCCACAGTGGTGAGGGCACAGTGATCATCTGCTTTCTGCTAATTGCCCTGCTGCCCCAAAAGGCGCAGGGGAGCTAGCCACCAGCAGACATAGCACGCTTAATCTGGCTGAGACCCCCGTGGGATATATTTTGGGAATGTTTTACTTTATTTTTTAATCAGACTTACATGCAGGGGCACTGCAAACGTAAAGTATGTGTCATTTATTAATATTAAGTACTGTCCAAAAGTCTCAAGATACTCCTTGTTTGTTTGTTTTTCGCTGGAAAAATGGGAAATAGGTGCAGCAGTTTTTAGGGAAACGTGCAAAAGTACACAAAAACACAAGTTTCTACAATTTTAAGGAGCTGGAAACTCTTTCAGACATTTTTTCTTCTAATTTAGTCGTCTTAAAAGTAGACTTCACATATATTTCCCCTGGCTTCTTAAATGGCGTTCAAAGTTCTGCTTTGGGTGGTGGCAGGTTTTTGTTCCATTCTTTGTTAGGATGATCCCACACTGCTTCAACAATGCTGAGGTTTTGGCTCCGGGGAGGCCAGCCCATAACTGATTGTTTTTTTTTAATTGTGTTTTTCTATCCGGGTATGCTTTTACTGCACTGGCAATGTGTTTGTGATCACTGACATGCTGAAAATGAAATGTTTTCCAAGATTACTGGATGGTGGATCAAAATCTAAGTCGATCTATTGTGATGGAATAATTTGCTGCCCCAAACCATGACAGAGACTCCATCATATTTTCAGATGGATCTAGACACAAATTTCCAGCACCACACCAAATACCTGTTGTCACTAAAGTAAAGTAATTTGGCTCCCTGTTTCCCTTCCTTAAGTGAAACAGCCCTTCAGACCATTTTGATGAGGCTTCAGTGATCAGTAGATGGATCAACCAAAACCGGTCTCACGACATGTCTTTCAGATGCTGTTAATCCAAAGTTGACAGCTTTTTAGGCCTGCCAGGTCTTCTTTTTTAGTTTTTAAAAAAATAAACTGCACACCGTGATCAGATATGTCGATTTGTCCACTTACATCTCGTTGGAACTCAGCTTGGTGGACCAGTAATATAATCAGCCAAAGAAAATGTAAATAGTCAGATACACAGACTTAAAATGAGTGAAAAAGCAGCCAATGTCTAAGAAAAGCTTAGACATTTTTAGATGAACCTTAGACAAAACTGAGAAAATTGCAATAAAATTTAAAATACGAGGGGTGCCTCAAGACACTTGCACAGACCTCTGCACATATTATATTTCCTGTATTCCTTGAATTACTTTTAAGTATTTCTTCCTCAGTTTTTCCTCAACTAACCTGCACAACCTTCAAAGCAGCTGTCTTTTCCTCTTAGATCTGTTTTAGCACAGCAAAGTGGGTAGTGTGCGGTGCAATTTTGCTTTGTATTAACCTTGAGAAATGGACAGCTCTTCCTATTTCTGAAGATTTCATCTCTCACTCAACAGTGTGGCCCTCTGCTGGTCCATCCAGGCACTGTTACAGTGCTCATTAGTTAAGTTGCACAGTATATTAAGTCATACTATATATTAGTTTAATCAAACCTTGAAAAAAATTGATTTGATTTGATTTGACTGTACTAACGTAGCTTTCTCACACTAATGAATAAAAAAAAGTACTCGAGACTGAATGATGAAATTTCAAATAAAGGAAAAAAAAAGGATGAAATGAAATGAAAATAATATGTATTTATACACCACATATTTTCCTCATCGCCACTATTTCAGGGTACATCAGTTACAGCAGCTACTGCAAATCCTCCAACACTTTCATCTCTTTGTGCCGACTCACAGGTGATAAGTATCCCATGCATGAGTGCTGTGCATCTCTCACATTTTTTTAAATTTAGAGTGGAACAGACTATAAGTTTGAGGTAAAGGCTCAAGGTAAAGAATTGATCATTTAAAAGAAAAAAGATCAAGTATTTAAGAATAAAATCACAGTCTCACAGTTGAAGTCTTCTTTTTTTGTTTCATCTGGAAAGTAAAGTCGACTGAGGTTTGGAAGACAGCATGGGGAAGATCGTGATGTGAAAAAAAATGAATTGCTGGATGAAATGAATTTTAACACACTCAAAGTGAGAGACACTCAAACAGACATGCACAGATAAAAACATACTTAGACACGACCCCTCCCTGTGCATTTAGCATATCAGCAGAATAAACAGGATTCCTATAAACGGCAAAGGTGTTTTATTTAGATGAGGCTTCGAGATTTATGACTGCTTTCAGTGTTTCATGGAAATAACTTCACATTTAATGTCTGCTGCATAATCTGAACTCGGGATTCGGCTAACTCACCTTAAAATTCAGCTAGGTTTAAAAAGCTGCCAATCCTGTGACGGGTCATCCAATTAAATACAGTGGTAATACGTAAATATCGGTGCTAATATTGGTGACTAGAGAGATTTTTACAGTGCCCCTAACAAGAAGCGTGTAAAAAAGCCATCTGATGGATGTTCACCTCTGAGGTGTTTGGATGCAGCCATCGGGTGAAAGTGTCGTATTTTTTTATATTGCATTCTCATCAGGGGACTGTTTCTGACCTGAGATAGCTGCTAACGGCCCGTTGTCTCCACAGGTGAGCACGGCTCAGCTCTCTCGTTACTGGAAAGTCTATAATTCACGAGTGTTATTGCTTCCTGCAAAACCTTATTGCTGCTAGCCAGAGTACTCTACCAGTAGCACTAATCCCGAGTTATTTCACCTCATCAGCGCAGACTGTAATGTGCATCTTCTCTATTTTATGCCCACACACACACAAAGACACTGCAGCAGAAAATTAACCTCTGAAATCAGTGGAAGCAAATGTTACACCAGGTCTCTCCTCAGCGCTGCCGCACTTAAGACACCAAATCACAATCGATGACTCCCTTCTCTACATCTGATTTTCACTCCTCACTGGCTGTCGAAGTTAGTCCCAATCTAAAAACACATTCTCGCGAAGCTGCAGTCAAATAAATATACAGTACCGCCACATACAATATACAGCAGGCCGACCAAATTACAAAGCAAGCCCAGGTTGCCTAGTAACAGTGTCTCCAGAAAGCTTTGTTGCAACTTGATTTGCATCCAAAAAAGATAGATGGATGCTCAAGGAATATATATATGCCATCATGTTTGCAAACACGTGCACACTCACTTCCTCACACATGAAAACGCACACCTACATGGGCGACACTCCTGAGACGATTCGGAGGCTGTTTTCTGCTTGACTCGGTATGCAAAACGAAAACACGGAGCCTTGCTTTAAAAACAATGAGCCTATCTAACATCTGGCATCATTTTAGAGTGCCAAGAAATATTGCCTCTTCAATTATTGGCGCAGTAACACAGAGGGAATAAAGAAATATATCATTCGGTGTGAGATATTTGCCAAACGGACTAACTATTTGCTTTAAATAAGCTGGTGGGGATCCGTGGAGCTTGACAGCTGCACGGGCATATTGGAAGACATTTAACCTTCCTAACAGTTGACAGGATAAACGTTTGACAAGCTGAAAGTGACAACAGTGATGGAGAAAATAAAAGGGAGTGGATGAGAGTGTGTGCTTGTGTGCCTGGGCCTTGTGTGTTTTGTCCTGTATGTTTTTTTGCCTTTGTGAGAGTGCTCAGAGCAGCAGTGATTGGCGTGTCCTCTATGCTTGATTGATTTGAAAATATAGACAAGATGTCGCCCGTATGAAAGCTACCAATTTATAAGCCTTCATCTCAAAACTTCAGAGAGACGCCGGCACCATCAAAATCAGAGCAGGAGTTTGTAGCTACCAATGGTTCAGAAGTAGAAAAGCCCTGGCAAGCAAAGTGACACCTCGCTAAAGGCTGCCTGCTAGCTCTATAAATCCTCTCCCTTTGTATTCTCCTCCTGCCTCTTTCTTTTTTGTCCCTTTCTCTCTGACTTTGTCTCTTTCTCTGTTTGTCATCCACTTTCTGCCTTTGTCTAATGTTTCAGTCTCTCTATTCCCCTTTGCTGCGCGTCCCTCTTTATTCCGTGAGGCTGTGATGAGACACCCTGGAAGTTAACTTGTCCCACAGCTCGCTCCGAAAGGAATGACCTTGATGTAGCTCGCGCGCAGTTCGAGTTTGTGGTGTTTTTCTCGCCGTGTGACTCTTTGCATATTCTTATTTGTGTTTGAGTTTCTGTGTCTCTGTAATCACTGAATTGTAAAACTATGTGTGAGAGCCTTATCGTGCGCAGGGAGCTTCTCAATTTTTTCCCCCCCTCATTCCGTGCAGTGATAATTCTGTTTGGGAACTGTACCACGTCAAGAGATGGGCAGGGGAGAGGCACATGGAGGTACCATTTAGATAAAACAAATTGCCAGCTGCCGAGCAGGAGCAGTCACCTTTCAGATAAAAAAACCAAAGGGACTGCTGTGAGCAGCGGTGTGCATGTGCCCAAGATTTTGTGCATTTTCACATTTGTGTGTGACTGTGGTATCTAAAGGAGGTGTAGCTCCGTCCTTAGCCAGTAATCCAGGCTTTCCAGGCAGTCTTTTTCCATAACAAGTCACATAGCCATTTTCTCTGGCCTATAACTATAATGCTGTGATGGGACAAGCAGCAGTAATTAAAATCAATAGCCAGGACTTTTCCAGTCTCCGGCAAGGTCACGCGCTGCCCAGTAGAGAGAGAGCGAAGGAGAAACAGAAAGAAGTGGGATTGCATGAATGGGCAGAGCCAAATGGGGAAATATGTGGAGAGGTGAGGTGTCATCTTATTTTAATTAACCTGCACCTTGGAGGGCTGGCACTACTTTAATGCACTAGTGTGGGCACTAGGGGGTTGTACGAGTGTGCATGTGTCTGTCAGTGTGTCTAGTTTGTCCTTGCCAGCCATTACTTCGAGCCCATGTTACCACGCATGAATCAGGTTCCTTCGGGGGGTGGTGGTGGAGTAAAATAGTATATTTTTCTCCATGTTTTTTCAAGATTTACCATTTTCCTTTGTCCAGCTTTAAAGGCTGTAACATGACCCTGTGAGCCTGCTCCAGTAGGCAGAGTGGGTGTGGTGTAGCTAGCCACTAGCTGCATTTGTATTCTGCTGAGGACGCTGCATGCAGAGACATTTTCCTTTCGCCTCCTCTAAAGGAGTAATCAGCCTTGCCTTTCACTCCCTTCTGCCTGAAAGAGGCTGAGTGATTTAGCTGGTTTTGTTTCAGTAGGTACCTGCAGGGACATCTTCAAGTGGTTGCATGTATGTGTGTTCACTGTAGCTTTCTGTGTAGGAACTTTGCCGAACCGGGTATATTAGGGGTTTGCACAAACATATGCATTTCTTGTTTGTCCTTCCTGCCCTCACTTTTCAGGCCTGAGTCAGAAAGAAAAGTCTTTTCTGTTAGAGTCAGCACAGAGCAGTCTGTCCTGTTTGTTGATTATCAGGTCCTGTTCCTATCGCAGCCCTGATAGCATCTCCATCTGATCTGTTGCCAGACTCGCTAGCTCACTAGCCAGCCCTGCCATCTCACAGCCGCTCCGCTGTTAGCCGCCACCCCTTCCTGTATATCGCCGTATCAGTCTCAGATCTGCCATCACCCTGCTCTCTCATCTTCTCCTTATCTCCTTATTCCACCTTTCTCCCTGCTCCCACTACCCCAAACCCACCAATCACTCATCGCCCTCATATTTTTCTTCTTTTTATCCTCCACTCTCAGAGCCTCTGCCAAAGCTCCTACGGCAGCACCGTTGTTCCCCATGCTTGGTCGTCTTTACAGAAACTGTCAAGGCAGAGTCAGTGAGTGACAGGACAAGACATGTGAGACTGGTACAAAGATGGAAAAAATGAAAGAGAAGAGAAGAAGAGGGAAACTTGCATGCTAAATTCTCCTCACCAAGTCTTAATAGTGAATACTAAACAAAAGAAAGAGAGGAAGACAAAGACAGACAGATGAAGAGCAGTAAAGGAAAACATGTTGAGTAGGCAGAGAAGTTTTGTGGACTGCAGCAGTGCTGTCCCGGACCCCATCGATCATCCTTAAGGTGCCAGGATCAGTCAGCTTTATTTAGCTCTAAGCCCAACATACACAGTGCACAAGCACAACACACAAACAACAGCACTTAGTATCACACGCGACGCCCAAACGAGATGCTTACATGTTTCTAATGCCATTTTACTCTTCTAGCTTCTCACAAGCTCAAATCATAACTACAGACATAAAATATAAAAACCCGAAAACCATTGAAAAAAAAAAAGATATATTACAATAAGGTCTTAGTCCTTTGTGGTCACAGAATGTCATTTTAATTACAGAGTTGGAACATGAGTTGGCCACATTTGAAAGTCACAGACATCATCTGTAGAAATTCTCAACTGACCCGACATCAAAATTAAGCTGTCTTGTTTTTGGCATATGTCATTTTTTCTTAATTTAGCAGGAGCGTCGGTGATGATTACCCTTCATTTTATACTCATGCTATAAAAGTGTCACTCAGGCTGATTATTGTTTTGAGTGAAATATCTTTATCTGCTGATTTTACCACAAATCATTTTTTTGTTTGCCTGCACTGGTTGATGCAGAATCTGCTTATATTTGCCTCTTTTAAAATGCTACGTCAGGAATGCAGATTTAAAGCAAGTCTGAAAGAGAGACATAGTCGAATGTATCCAGTTAGTTTATAATTCATCAGTCTTTGTATTTATTTGCATTATATTGCTGGTGGCTTTTTATTGAATACCAAGTCTATGAGTTTTGTTACATTTTGTTATGTATGTAATTTTGCATTAAATCGCTGTGTTAACTAATTACCACAACCAGTTCTCTTTGTATTTTTTCACTGTTGGCTCTTAATTTTGTAGCTTCAATTATACAGTATCATGCAAAAGTCTTGCCACTCCCGTGTCTTCATATCTGCTGTGTGTTCTTAAATATTTGAGGAAAATTGACACGTGGGGAACAAAAGACAACGTGGCAGGCCTAAAAAAACATCCACAGGAGATAAAAAGGGTCTGAAAGTCACAGAAATAGGAAAGAAACCCAGCAAATAGAAAAAGAAATCAAGAAAAGTACCGTCAGATTTTGATCCACCGTGCAATGACATCTGGAAAGAGTCTGATTGGCAACGGCTTCATTTTTCAGCACAACTACTCCAAAGACACTGGCAGTGCAGTTAAAGCATACCTGGATAGAAAAACACACTGAACGGTCTCATACATGGATTGGCCTCCTGTTGTTTACAGTTCTCGTTAGACTCTGTTTCTGTCCTATATGCACGCATGTATGTTTCAATAAATTGCTGCACCTATTTCTTATTTTCCTAGAAAAATATAAAGATATGACTTTTGCACATTACTGTATATTATAAAATTCTAGAGTTTGCCATAAACAAAACAGAAAAGTAATGCATTTCCAAGCAGATAATTACCAGCTGATATCCTCCTCATTCCTTCAGTTGTGTTCCTCCTTACCAGCTGAACTCTATTTCTCTGGAAGAAGACACGATGGCACATTGATGCAATTTCTGCATTATGATTTCTAAGTGCTCTGTATCCATTACTATACATGTCTCTGTTTTCTTGGAAAAGTGCTTTGGTCTCAGTGCTCCTCATATTTTTGCTTGCGGTTGAAATTGTCCAACAAGTTTTAATATTAGTCAAAGATAACCTGACTAAATACAAAATTCATTTTTTTAAATTATGATTTCATTAATTAATAAAGAAAAGTTATCCAGATCTACTTCGTCCTGTGTTAAGTCATGAATTAACTATGATTAACCACCTTTAAAAAAAAGTTTCTCTGAACACACTGGCACTGGATTACTGGCAGACCTGTTAAATCAAGAAATAAAAGCCATTTTCCACCTGCGGAGAAAACTTGGAGCAGTGGTGAACCTTCCCAGGAGTGGCGGGCCGACCAAAATTACTCCAGGAACACGTCGACGACTCCCCCAAGAGTTCACAAAAGAGCCCAGAACAACATTAAAGAACTGCACTGTAAAATATGGTGGTGGTAGTTTGATGGTCTGTGACTGTTGTGCTGCCTTGGGACATGGAAGACTTGCTGTGGTAAATGGAACCATGAATTCTCCCGTCTACCAAAACATTCCGAAGGAGATGTTCGCCCATCGCTTCGTGATCTCAAGCTGAGGCGCACTTGGGTTCTGTAGCAGGTCAATGATCTAAAACACACCTGCAAGTCCACCTCTGAATGGCTTAAGAACGTGTGGCCTAGTCAAAGTCCTGACCTAAATCTGATTGACATGCTGTGGCATGACCTTAAAAATGCTGTAAATGCTCGAAAACCCTCTGATGTGGCTGAATTACAACAATTCTGCAAAGATGAGTGGGACAAAATTCCTCCACAATGCCATAAAAGACTGATTGCCAGTTATCGCAAATGCTTGATCGCAGCTGTTGCTGTTAAGGGTAGACCCTCAGTGATTCGGTTTAGGGAGGCAATACCCTTTCTCATGTAGGTTTGGTTTTTTTTCCACTTATTAATGAAACACACCTTCTTTTAGAAACGGCAGTTTTTGTTTACATGTGTTATCTATCTGATCTGAAACATTTAAGTGTGACAAACATTCAAAAAATAGGAAATCAGCACTGTAAATGACCTTTCTGATTTCTCTGTATTGGGTTTATCTTTTGTCGTTGCAGGCAAAGGCTTCCTGCCAAAAATGTGTACTACTACCGCTGCCCTGACCACCGACGCAACTATGTCATGTCTTTTGCTTTTTGCTTTGACCGAGAGGACGACGTGTATCAGTTTGCCTACTGCTACCCCTACACCTACTCGAGACTGCAGCATTACCTGGCCAGCTTGGAGCGCAGGAACCTGCCTTACCTGCAGAGGGAACAACTGGGACTCAGTGTGGTAAGAGTTAGGAGCTGGAAAGTGCCGTGAGCAGCTGGAGGACAAAGTGTGTGAGGGGTGCTTGTGGTTATGGCTTGAGCAGAGAAGTCGAGTAGTGGTGAAAATTAGAGATGGAAGGGTTATAAGGCATCTTTTTTATGTGTGTTCAGATTAAAGAGGTCCAGATTGGTAACTCGGGTGTGCCTGCCGGTCATAACTTCAGCCTCTTGTGTTATTATTAGGATTGTTGCACTCTGAGATGATAGACTGTAAGCCTCTGGGTGTGTGTGTGTAAATGGCTGTGTGTGTAATCAGCAGAGCTCTCACCTCAGCAGTAGCAGCTAGTGTATCATAGATGCTGCCTCAAGTCTTGTCTGCTCTTATCAAATAATTGTAGGAGAAAAACTCATTAGAAATGCTTGAGAGATTACGACTTTTTCTTCTGTCCTCCAACATTTGTCAGGGAAAGCTTGCTGCAAGGGGTTACTATGAAAGTACAGGTATTTATAAGGAGCACCTGACCATGAAATGCAGAAAGGACTTTGAAAATTAGAAACCATGGCATGAAACAGCTGATAGTATGGTAAAAAAAAAAAAAAAAAAAAGCAGCAGTAATATCTCTATAAACTAAAGATCTCTTGACCTACAATGATAATAACAGTGTGAAACTGGGTGTTTCATATTCTGATTATGGTAACATTTGTGGTAAGATCCTTCTGTGTAATTCCAGCGTTGACTTGGTGAGGTTATTCGGTGTAAAAGCTTACACTGGTGTCAAAGAGAAACTTGCTGCTTTGATGTACGACTGTCAGCAATAGTGGGAAATAGTGAGACACTTTTGGGCCGTCGTTTCAGAATATGATTAATGATTGAGTCGTGATGATTCTAAATTAGATGACATAAATCTAGTGGGTTTCTTTTAACAGACTGGCACGGTTTAATCAAGCATTTATAACTGCATATGACTAGCATCAACGTCAACATTTAGCTAATTAGCCTGTCATTACATAATACAAGTTAGCAAAGCAGCTGTTCTACTTATCCTATATTTATACTAGTGCTGTTTACACAACACAAAACTTTTTCTAAATAAAACACAATTAAATAGACGCACAGTTAACATTGTGTTAACACGGAGTCCCTGCAGTTTGCTGCTGTGATCTTTGCATTTCTTTCCCATGTCACATAACCCTCCTCGTATGTCTGTGTTTTCTTGCATTGTTACGTAGATGCTTCACTCTGCGTAGTCAGTATCTCTTTGGTCGGTTTGCAGCGGCTCTGGGTCAGGTTATCACAAGGCGGTACGCTCGAATCATCACACAACACCTTGTGATTGCAGCTCTAAATGGAGACCCATGTTTATAGCCCATTGCTGCCATGTCTAAATATAAGGACGTTTTTCATTGTTTGGAAAAAAATTTTTTTCCCCCAAACTGGAGTCTTTCCACTATTAAGAAGTACTTTAGGTGCCTAAAGTGATGCAAACATCAAGTGACATGGAAGGTAAACATGTAGTCATGTAAATAAGAACATTTTTCTATGCAGTCCTTTGAAAAACTTACTGTTTCCGTATGAATTTAGAGGGTAAGTAGCAGCCCGGAGAAAACCTTCTCTCTAAAAGAAACACCACAAATTTTGGACAGGCAAGTAAACAAAAGTGGAAATACCTGGCTGTGTTGGATGAAAACCAAACACAAAACACCTCACACCAAGTGTCACACGGTGGTGGATGGGTTGTTGTGCTGCCACAGAACCTGGAGACCTTGGAGTCACTGATTCAACCATGAAATCTTCTTCTAATGTGAGGCCACTGTTACGGCTGAGAGGGCCAGGCTGTGGGTGTGGACTCAAATGCAGACACAGAGGGAGGCAAAACGGGTGTGAACACAGTGCTTTATTTACAGTGCCTAGTTAGGGGGTTGGGAAGCGCATCTGTAACCGGAAGGTCGCCGGTTCGATCCCCGGGCTCTCTGTCCTGGTTGTTGTGTCCTTGGGCAAGACACTTTACCCTACTGCCTACTGGTGTTGGCCAGAGGGGCCAACGGCGTGATATGGTAGCCTCGCCTCTGTCAGTCTGCCCCAGGGCAGCTGTGGCTACAACCGTAGCTTGCCTCCACCAGCGTGTGAATGCGAGAGTGAATGAATAGTGGTATTGTAAAGCGCTTTGGGTGCCTTGAAAAGCGCTATATAAATCCATTATTATTATTATTATTATTGTTAAATTACAGAGCAGGAAACTATGAATGCTATGAACTGTGGAAGCTATGAACTGAGAACTATGAGGCCAAACTATGAACATGAAACTCTGACTGAATGCTATGACTAGGTGCAAGATTTCATAGACGGATCCTGGGAATGGAAAAAGGGGCAGCGGCTTGGGTGGAGGTACACAGTCACTATAATGAGAAGAGACAGGCAGTCAGTGGCAGTCTAGTGAATCATAGCCGAAGGATTAGACTGTGGTGGTTAGGGCGTAGGTGTAGATACTGTAGGTTCAGTGAATGCTTAAATTGCATTGATTAGAATATACTGGACATTCAAAGCTAAGATTCAGCGCACTGTGTTAGAGGCTGGGATTTGATGAATTCATCATATATACAACCTTTGATCATCATTTATGTCCAGTTGAGAATGAATCTGTGCACTCACATATTAAATGAACTGAAATCAGTAGTGTGATCTCCAGTCTTGATATAATGAATGAGAGAACTGACAGCTGTTATTTTAATCAGCCTGTCTCAGTTGATTTAACTCTAAGTATCACAAAGTAATGTGGTAACATCTGGACTGACGAGTTTACTGTCAGCATTTTAATCGCTAGTTTAAAGGCTGTAGGCTGCAGCCATTGCTCTAACACTGTATAAATGTAACAGGCCTCAGTGCTGGTTCTAATAGTCTGAGCTGCTTCCAGCTTTATTTGTGAAGAGCACAGCAGCTTACAACACACGTAGCTAGCTCGTACAGCGGCGACGTAAAATGTTCATAAGCTAAGATGACCTTAAAATAACGGGGCTACGTGCGGTGATGCTAGCGTTAGCCATGTTAGCACGTTATCTTCAACAGGTGGTCAGACTGCGTAAACAGGCACTCAGTCAGAGGTTGCGCTGCAGGGTCCCTTCATTCTTCACATATCCGTGTCGAGCCGAGTGTAAATCCCGAGGCTGAACGGCCTTTGTACAAGCACACACGCTTCTTAGCAGGCCGAAGCTATGAGCTAGCAAAATCCAGGCAGACAACCTGTGTCTGTCCAACCAATCAGAGAGCTCCTTACATCCGGTGTGGCTAATTTGAATAGCAGCAGGATTTTTAAAATGAAGTTACAATTCAGCCTGTGCGCTTCACTGTTTTCACTTCATTTTTAAGCGACTTGTTCTGCGAGCAAAACTGCAGGGAACAGAAAGAGGGCAGGCTTGGTAGATTTGGCTCACAGGATCAGTATTAGTATTCATAGTCATTGAGACGTTTTATGACCATATTTTTCTCTTTATGTTCTCCGGTCCTGGGTGGCAGACAGCCTAGCCCCGCCCTCTCATACCCTTTTTTCTCCTGCCATTACCTGCCCTTGTCTCTCACAGACACATATGCTACTCCACACATACAGGTCAGGGAGAAAGGGATGAGAAGGGATGAGGAGAGCTTTCTGGCTGCATCAAAGTTTAAAGACGGATTGCTGTAATTTCCAAGGCAGAGTCTATGGAAACGACAGGGACACCACAATAGCTTTAACCTTCTAATGGGTACAGTTATCTCATAAGGATGGAAATAAGAGCCAGGGCCATTTGCACTGGCATTCTTCTATCTTGCTGACTAATTTGTTTTATGTAATGTATTCCTCTGAATAAAATCTCTGCCATCCAGCCGGCACTGGGAGCGTCAGATACTGTACCAAAAAAGCAGAAAAATTGTAGTTGTCTTCTTTCTTTTCCTTCTTTTTTTTTTTTTTTTTTTTTTTTTTACCTCCAGCTCTTTTCATTATTAAGTGTTTACTGATTTATAAGACAGGTTGTTCTTCTTTTCTTTTCTTTTTTTTAACCCAAATCAGGTTTCACTAAAGCAGAGTGATTTGAATTTAATGTGTAAATTACATTGAACCAGACAGAATGTATTCCAGTTGAGGTGCACTGGAAAAGACAATTTAATTAAGAGAGAAAGCGAGAGATTGAAATAGAGGGACAGAGACTGACAGAGAGATGTGGGATGAATGAAAAGGGCAAGCCTGAAGGATGTGAATATAACTTTGAGATACTCAGTTCTGAATTATTTTCACTTTCACCTAGTTTTTCGCCTGCTAATTAAGACCTTACAGTAATACTGGGATTCACCTAACTTTCCTTACTGCATATAATAGTGAATAGAAACTCCCTACACCTCCCGCGAGAAATTTCTTTACTGCACATCACCTGACATGATAAAAAAACAATCCTATCATCTTGTTTCTTTTTATCATCATTAAAAGCAAAAGAGAACGCGAACAGTTATTATCTTAACATTGGAGTCTGGAAAATCCCTTAAAGTCTCCCTAATCGACTTTAAACGGTAGATATTTACTACATGTATTTAGCTACATTGTAATAAAATATAATACAGCTTTGTTTTGGTTTTTTTGCAAGCATGTTTGTCAGAATCTCTTGTTTGTGCTTCCTTCCTACCGTATCTTACATATTAGCAAAGCCGTTCAATCTTGTTTTTTTCCATCTAAGAAATACTGATAAATGTGTTCATTTTTCAGCTTCTGAGACACCAAATCATCATATATGCTTTCATTTCCTCACGCATAGATTAAAGTATTGTATCACCTCACCAGCTGGAAGCTATCAGAAAATAACACTGACTTCAAACTGTACTAAAAAAAAAACCCTGAGCAACAAATACACAACACGTTCAAGCTTTTATTTTGGCTACTTTATTATAGATTTAGCATGATTTCTGTCCTCTGACTCTTCTCTTCTCATATAATCTCTTACAAGAGATGTCCTTTCTCACATGTTGCTCACAGCAGTAGAAATCTGTTTGATGTCCACCGATGCATTGCATCATGGATATTTTGTCCTCACCTCTTGAAACAGCTGCAAGCACTGCAAAGAAAAAACTTTTGCAAATCTCTGATTAGAGACCCTGTGTGTAAATAACAAAGGATGTCTCTGTTATCTCCAGTCACACAGTAGTAGGAAGCTGGCTGGTTACAGACCATTTAATGTCCAGCCACATTGGACATTTATGTTCTCAGATGATCCCCACAAAGCCCGAGTTTTGGGGCTGCAGTGCTTGTAAAAATGTCTCTCTAAAGGCCAGAACTTGGTTAGCTTAGCTTTGCTTAAAAGCTGACAATGGGAGGACATAAAATCCTTTACAAGCAAATGAAAGCTCACAATTGGATCTTTGCTAAATTTGTTTAACACCAAAGTGTAAAAGCAACAATCTTATGGTTCGTAATTGTTTATTGAGACCAAGCAAACAATTGAGACTCCAGAAAATTACTGCTAGACAAGAAATAGTGTTATACTTAAATCCATGTAAAGCAGCTAGGCTAAGCAAAGGCTTTATGCAACATACTGTATTAACAACACGCACACCTTGATGTGATTTGGCGCTACGTAAATCGAACTGAATTGAATATTTAATGTACAGATATCACATTGGTCTTAATCTTTTCATCTCTCAGCAGGAAAGTCTATCACTGTCACGGGAGTGGAACGGACTCAGGCGCAGACTGAGGTAGCACAGTTCAACGACACTTTATTAATCACACTGGTGCACTATATACACGTGAAGGGGGGGGAAACACCAGGGTCCCGGGGATCACTTGGCTGGGGAGACACACTTCTTCGCACTCGCTCTGCTCCTCGTCCAAACAGTCTCCACACAAGCAGCTCAGCTCACTCTCCTACTCACGGGGTCCAGGGGTCACAAAAGGGCTGATCCAGGTAAACCTGTTTACACAGACGAGGGTAAGTCGAAGGCAAACACGGGAACAGTAGAATCGCAAGGAAGCCAGGCAATACTAACGAGAGTTACTCAATATTCCAGCGACGAACAGCTCAGAGCCCCAGCCTTAAGAGCCAGAGAACTGCAATCCGCTCGAGATCAGCTGCAGGTGCGTGGGCCAAGGGCAGGAGCCCAATCAGAGCTCCGCCCAGGCAGACAGGTAGGAGAGACAGAGTGAGAGAAAAACAACAAACACTTGTGGCCACACTGGGCTGGCCGGGGAGGCACAGGGACCATGACAATCACTATGTTCCCAAAATATCAAACTGCTATTTCCAAGCATATTTTGTATTTTTGTTAAAACATTTCTTTTAGGTTATTTAATATCAGTTGTATATATACATTGGTGTAAAGTTATCTGGAAGGGAAATTTGTCCACAAGCAAGCTTGAAGACAGGATTGTCAAGGAAAGTCAGGCTAAGAAGCCTCATAAGGATTGGTCTGAGCGTGGTGTAGGTCCACTGCGCACAGACGTCTTCAGGAAAGGGAATAATTTTGAATTTCAAGACATTCCCGAACAGGAGACAATGTCAGAGGTATCTTACCTGGACTAAGGAGAAAAAGCACCGGGCTGATGCTCAGCCTTCTAGTTAAAAGTAAAATTTGCATTTCATTCGAAAGTCCTAGAGTCTGGAGGAAGAGTGGAGAGGCACAGAAGCCAGCGTGTTTGAAGTCCAGTGTGACGTTTCCACAGCCTGTGATGATTCAGAGTGCCATGTCATTTGCTGCTGTTGGCAGCGGCTGATCCTCTCTATTTTATCAATTCCAAATCCAAAGCTTTATGGAGATGCTCATTTCTTTTTCCAGCAGGACTTAGTGCCTGCCCACAATGCCAAAACTTGGACCAAATAGTTTGCTGACAATGTTCCTTCCGCCAATTCGCCTGACCTGAACCACCGGTCGAGAGGGAGCCGAGAGACAACCGACCCAATAATAGAGGCAAGCTAACGAATGCTATCAAAACGTCTTACCTGTATGACAAGCCTGCTACAGTGCACTGCATTCACTCAGTAATTTATCGCAAACGTCCCAGACAAATTCAGTACGCAAACTAACAACGTTTCTGTATTGTAAGTCATTTTGAGTCCCCAAAGCATCAAAACTAAAGCCACAAGTGCAATATTCCACTTCATGTATAATTAACTTTTTGATGAGATTCTAATTGTTTGAGAGCGGTATATATCAAGCATGTAGGTCTGTGTGTATAAACTGATTCATTGATTATGCAACATTATGCACTCCACACTGTATATAAATGCCACTTGTTTTGCACATATTCAACTCTGTATATTTTATATATTTTATTATTATTATTATTTTATTTTATTTTTTTACTATTTAATTTGTAAAAATTAAATAGTAACACACACACACACACACACACACACACACACACACACACACACACACACACACACACACACACACACACACACACGTAGGAAAATATTTAGTATACACATCCAGAAATGCATACACTATTATATATTGTACATATATTTATTAGTTTCAGGTTGGCCATTCTTGTATTTTGCTCGTTTGTGTTGTTGTGTTTGCACATCTCTGTTGCTTGTGGGGCTCGCACACAAGAATTTCACTCGCATGTGCTGTGCCAGTGTGCCTGCACATGTGATGTGACAATAAAAAGTGATTTGATTTGATTTGATTTGATTTGATATTTGCTCAAAGTGAATTTCCCAGCATTCATTCAACACTCATGCCCTTTAAAGCCTCTACACAGACATCCATAAAAACACACACACAAAGACAAATACCAGAAGAATTTATTTTACTCCCTAGAGGAGAGGGTTTTGGATTCTTCCCATTCCTTCTCTGTCGGGCTCACAGCCCTGCATCTGCTCCTCTGGTTCTTGTCTGTCTGAGCTTTTCCTTTTGTCGACCGTCCTGACAGCATGTGAGTAAAACTCTCTCTCTTTCTCCCCCTGAGGCATCTATGTCCACGGAGACACAGAGGAAGAGACAACATGCTATTGACCTTCTACTAAAAAGCCTCTTTGAAAAGATGCCTACCATCTCCTCATTTTTTTACAGTCTTCAGGTGTCCCCCAGCCATGCTGAATTGATGGCACCTTATTTGCCCACCTTGGGTGTTTTTCTTCTTATCTCATCAGTAAGCGGTGTCTGCCCAGGAGTTGCAGAGGCAGCGTTTTCAGGTTTTTCTTGTATTGGGAGGGCAGAGCTATGACACTGTTAGTCACCTCTGACACAGCACAGCCTCCGCCTGTAGACCAGATGGGAAGAAAGTGTAAAAGAGCAACCTCGGGGTGGGAGGGGGAGAAGAGGCCGCTGACCAACATAAAGCCTCCGTGCGACTTACCAGGCCTGTCCTTGCTCACTGTTACACTGTGATTCAGCTCACATACACACATCAAGTGAAACTATTGATCTGAGAATCACAGTCCAGAGATGTCACATCCACTCAGTTCCATTTTTCTTTTTTAAATCTCACAAATCAAAGCGAGATTATGATTGATCACCTGTGCTGTGTTGATGAAAAGCTGTGGTCACTGTCAGCTGCAGTGACTTAACATTACTTAGACTGTTGTGATTGAATTTTAGACCTAATCCTGTCTGCTATCAGTGTTCAGGTACCATGTCTGGGTGTCTGCTCGGTGGGAGTGGAGTCTCACAGAGCTTTTTTCTTCTTTTTTTTTCTCATCCCCCTGCATCTGGAGCATGAGGAGTGGAGTGGAGTGGGCAGTGCAGCTATATCTGCCTGGCTGCCTCCCTCTCTCTTTCCTTATCTCTGTGTTTGTACACCGTGTGCCAAGATCCAATCAATAGCCACTCCAGCCGTGGAGAGAAGAGAAGGTCAGCAGCCACACCGGAGGAGCCGGGTTAGGCAAACTGATGGAAACACAGGAAGCAAACCACGGGCTTGGCATCATAGACTGCCACTGTGCTGATAAGAGCTCCTATTACATGGACATTTCATAATTACGTTGTGTATTTCACAAGTGATCTCGACTTCCTGTTTTAAACCTGCAGAATCTGTATTAGAAAACAATAATAAAGATATATTATGAGTAATAACTGAGCCATCAGACACAGCAGGAGCTGCACTTGTGTCTTCACTACTGAACATAGTGATTGGCGTTCATATTTTTCCAGCGAGGCTTTTTCCACACATCATACATTGTCATCAACTAATAGAACAGCACCATTGTGACAGAGTGCCAGTTTTAATTAGAGTAACTAATTCATGCCAACTTTCTGTGAAAGCAGGCTCTGATATCTGAGTTCTTGACACTGGAGCTATTCTGTGAATGGCTCTGTGATTGGGTTGTAATGAAGAGAGCCCTCAAACAAGTGACTGTCTCGTTCAAAGGCCAGCCCCTGAATAGCCAATCAGGACTTCATCAGCATGATGTGGTGAGGTGAGGTGATGCAGTTTCAGTGGTTAAAGTCCAGGCTGTCTTTGTTTTGAAAGCCATCACGACACAAATAGATTTGACCATATATTAGTATGCGAGCGACACATTCTGCCGCATTCATCACGCTGTCGTTATTTTTCCCTTCTCGTTACAGTACCTACAAGTCAGACAGATGGGTCGAGAGGCAATCGGAAATATTAGCTATATTTCCCCCCAAAAATACATTTGTGGTTAGCATATATTCAAAACAGACACGAGCACTTCACCAGCCAAGCAAGCTGGCGCCACTCGAGTAAGTAAACTGCTTTTCCCCGAGCTGAGAGGTAAACAGCACAAGATAACAGACTTTTTTCCCTTTAGTGGCAGACTGTTCATGAATGCATTAGCTGTGGCCTTAACATCAAACAGGAGAAAAATGTATTTTAAAGAGGAAAATGCAAACGCAAAGGACGAGGCGTACACTTCTATCAGCGGGTGGAAATTTAATTTTCCCTATACTTTTTTCTCCCTCCACTAAGTTCTGATGAAGTCTTTCTTTTGTTTTTCTTTTTTCTTTCCCTGCCGTTAACTTTACAGGTCCTCGCGTTACCTCTTTGCCATTTCCTTTCCTTGTTTTTGCATTTGTCATAAATTGTTCTCCGTTGGCCTCGGGAAGTTTTCCGTTTTCTTCTGGCAGCAGCTATTAGATATCTGGATGAAAGAGCTAGACTCTTTATCGTCTAATAATATGTTAATCACTGCCTACAGTGGCCCGGCATCACAACTGTAGGGAAATTCCTCAAAGATGGAAAGGTCGTCGTCGTATCGTTGTGGGTTTCTTGGCAACGGCTCTTGTTTTTATTCTGCTTTTCTATTTTGCTTCATTAGCGAGTGACCCTTAATATATGAGACGCTTCTGAATATCATGTGGGCTGGCGCAAGAATCTGAGAAAAAAGCTTAAGCCCTGGCTGTCCTTTAGCCTCGGATGCTTGTCTAAGGAGGCCGATCCAGAGGGAGCAGAAGATAAGCAGGTTTATGATCTATGTCCTTATGTTATAGTGCTGTATGGCCTCATATCTTCAACCAATGGTTCCCCCAGGATACTAGATGCTTTATTACGCATCTCCACCCTTGCATCTCTTCCATCTCTCTGGTGATCAAGAACGCAGTAATGAGGGAGAGGTGCCGAGGACCATGGGGAGGATGGGGGGAGTGCACGATGCACGGCTGTTAATGTGTAGCCTGCTGTGAAAGCGAGGGCGTCTGTGTCTGCGGTGTGTTTAACTTTACAGTTTAACACAGTCCAGCAGCACTGTGTGTCGGAAAAACAGGAGGGATAAATAGATTAAAGTGTCACAGGTGAACCTTTGCGAGTTGGATGTGTGATGTTCACGCAATGCTGACCCCTTGTTGATCCTTATTATAAAGCTGGCACAAAAGCACACAGATTTCGGGTTACCAGACAGAGATAATATTTATTTTGGAAATTGGAACTTATTCACACCTTAATGGCTTAGGCCTCCGTCTCTCTTTCTCTGTTCTCTCACCCTCTTTCTCTAGCCTCCTTTGCTTTTGCATAAATAGGAATTAAGCTAATGAGAGGTGATGTCTACTGGTGTGCGGTGCACTGAAAAGGAGAATGCGGTTTGTGAAATGAAAGATGACAAATTTTTAAAGCGATTCATTGTAGTAGTCTCTCTCCTTCTCCTTCTCTTTGTCTTTTCACGTCTCCCATTTCTTGGTCTTCACAGGCAAATCTATTCCCATCCTCTCAGCTGCGTTACAGCCATCTATCTGTCCTCCTCTGCCAATGGATATTTACTCCGTCGCTTTCTAGATGACTCTCAGGATGGAGCGTTGAGCAGCGAGCGCTCACTCTGTCTCATTTGGGTGTCAGGACTCAGTTCCCCAGAGGGGACACAAAGAGGAACAAAACAGATAGCATTCAAGGCTTTTAATAAATCAGAATACACCTTTCTGACAGTGTAATTGCTTTCCATTGCCCAAATTCACCAGCAAGCAGGAAAAGGAAGGTAAAGAGGGGAGAAAACAAGAGAACAAAAAAAGACAGGGAGAGGAGAGTAACGCCGAGCGGGCTGTACAGTAGATCATTTGTTGGAGGGAAAGAATGAAAATTAATGAAAAGAGAGTTGCTCGCCCTCCAAAGGCAGCCAAGCTTGAAATTCACTTTGAGGGAAACTTAATTTGTTGTAAATGGGCAAAAAACATATTACTGCACAGCGCAAGGGGCTGCACGGTGTGTCCGTCTGCTGCGTCTGTCTGTCGGCATGTGTTTGTGGCAGATGAGGAACGCTATGCTCTGAATAGCTCAGCTGAGAGGGGGGAAACACAGGAGCCTGTTAATAACTCCAGTAACAGCATTCTCTTTCTACATGACTGCTCTCCAGCACTCGCTTCTTGCACGTCTAAATACAACTCCAGGATGTGGAAGCGAACTTGTCAAAAGTTGCTTGCGAGGAATAAAGTTTGGCCCGCTCATATATGTCCTTCTGTGTGCGTGCGTGCATGTAAGCATGTACGCAGATGCATGCATGGTTTTGTGTTTGCTTTGCCTGGCAGGTATGAGTCACTAATTGAATCAGCTGATTCAATGGCCAAATTAATTATGTAGAGACGGCGTCTTAAAGCGACGGCGTACTGAAATCGTCGTTCTTTTCAGTGTAAGCAGAGTTTACTTGCTGAGATGTGGCATGAACTTGAAAATTCACTCTACAAAGGCTTTAAAACTGGAAGATATCCACTTGGTTTGGCTTACTCAGACTGCTGAAGCTTCATATTACCTTTTTGCTGAACTATGGGAAATTATCTTTGCATGAGCGCTGTGGATTATGTCTCCTGTCATTTACATTGAAATCGCTTCAGGAAGGGATTTTGTTGCAGCCAGAACGGACATTGTGAACAATTACAGCAACGAAAAAAATCAGATTAATGTAAATATGTGAATGGAAAATGGGGAGCTTATTCTATGAAGAGCAATTTTTAGTATTGAATTACACTTACATCAAGCATAAAAAATGGATGTGGTATTATGTAAGGGAATGCAGTCCAGCTAGGTCAAGATTAACAGCGATGAATATCCTGGATATTGGATTGGAAACAGATATTTATATGCATATAGTGGCACCTTCGTCCTGGGTTAATATCCGCCATTTGGCTGGGGCCTTTCTGTGTAAAGTTTGCATGGTCTGCGCTAGCCTTGGGACAGCCTGACGACCTATCCAGGGTGTACATAGCCCTATGTTAGCCCTATGTTAGCTGGGTCCCCCGTGACCCTAAACTGGATAAGCAGCAGAAAATAAATGGATAGCAGACAATAGCCTCCAAGAAAAAAGGAGCATCCGTGGTGAGGAAATTGGGTTGTGGATTATAAGTAGGGCTGGTTTACCTTCACATCTAAGACCTTTTTGTATATGTGAGATTTTTGGCTTCTTCTGCCTGTTAAAGTGAAGGTTTTCAGTCATTCAAAACAGCGATGGAAATACTACTGCGCAGGCTCGATATTTGCCACATGTCAGGATATTCTCACTACAATGTGATGGATGAACATGAATACTGTGCAACTTTTAGCAACAAACTAGTTTTAAATTGTATTTTTAGGCACTTTGTTACTAGCAGTCTGTCACAAAAATGCATAATTTGTTCCCATTTTTTGTTGACTCTACTAAAATGTCAAATATAACGCAGTTTGACAGGCATGAAATATGATTTTGCATCAACAGGGGATTCCCAAAGAGTCGTTGACCAAAAAAAGCACGATGTGCAGTGTGTACTTAAAAATTTGACAATACTGGACAAGTGGAGGAGAAAAGAAGAAATTGGAGTCTCTGTCAATGTGATTTTCTTAAAAAATGAATAAATAAATAAAAAATCCAGCAAAGACCTGATGCAGGACACGAGAGCTGCATCAGACCCTTCAGTGGATAATCTACTATTGGCTAAGTGTCATCAGAAATGATCTCAGTTGAAGGGTGGCTCTGGATGGATGGATCTGAAAATTTTGACTCGGATTATCTTCAATATTTACAGAGGTGGTGAGGAGAGAAGTACAACAGTGAGTGTTGTGGTGTTCGGGATCTTGCAAAATTGGTTAATTATCAAGTGTCAGATCTGTCAGATTTTGATCCACTGTGTAATAGCACCTGGAAAGTGTGTGATTCCTGTCCACTACCTAAACTTACCGTAGAGCAGGGGTCTTGAACTCCAGTCCTCGAGGGCCGAAGTCCTGAAACCATGTGTCCCTGGTGCAACACACCTGAACAAAACTAGTAGGTCATTAGCAAGAATATAGAACCTGACTGCATGCTGAAGTGGCAACCCCTAACCCTACTCAAGTAAATGTATGTAATACAAGTGTTTGGAAAAATATACTTCTAAAAGTACATTTATTGCACCATGTTCATTCACTCATGAGCTGCTGTAACAGCAGCAGGGACACATGGAAAAGTTTCAGGACACCGGCCCTCGAGGACTGGAGTTCGAGACCCCTACCTTAGAGACTTGAAGAATGAATTTTGACTTTCAACCTCCTTAGGATTGTGCAAACTCTGTTTTTGCCTGATATACTGTATTTCCATTTATATCAGAATCAGAATCAGAATCAGAATACTTTATTGATCCCTGGGGGAAATTATTTTTTGTTACAGTGCTCTATTTTAAACCAACATTAAGACAAGACAGACAATACGCTAACTAAGAATAGTACAATATATACATATATATACATACATACATACATAAGTCACTCATAAATAAATAGTTGGAAAAGAAACATGTGTAGTTGTAGCAGCAAACAGTGTGTTAAGTAGATGCGTTGTACAGGGAGATGGCCACAGGCAGGAATGATTTCCTGTGTCGTTCAGTGGTGCTTTTCGGTAATCTCAGTCTCTCACTGAACGTGCTCCTGTGACTGACCAACATGTCATGGAGTGGGTGGGAGGTGTTATCCAACATTGTCTTTATCTTGGACAGCATCCGCCTCTCCGACACCACCTTGAGGGAGTCCAGCTCCATCCCCACAACATTGCTGGCCTTACGGATCAGTTTATTAAGTCTGTTGGCATCTGCGACCCTCAGCCTGCTCCCCCAGCATGCAACAGCATAGAGGATCGCACTGGCCACAACAGACTCATAGAAAATCCTCAGCATTTTCTGGCAGATGTTGAAGGACCTCAGTCGCCTCAAAAAATAGAGACGACTCTGGCCCTTCCTGTAAAGTGCTGTGGTGTTTTTAGCCCAGTCCAGTTTATTGTCAATGTGTACTCCAAGGTATTTATAGTCCTCCACAATGTCAACACTGACCCCCTGGATTGAAACAGGGGTCAAGTGTTTCCTGGTCTTCCTGAAGTCCACGATCAGTTCCTTGGTCTGCAGCTTTTTCCAATATCCCCAGCAAATTATAAACAACTAAGGGTGGCTTTCACAGTACTGTGTGTTCCTGGGGAATTAATTTCTTATGTTGTTTCCTATGTATGAGAGTGGTGGCATTAGTATCACTTAATGTGACTCCATATAGTTCATATGTACCAGATTTGATTTTATTGAACTCCCTTTCGACGCAGACACGTAACTTCTGTTATCTTTCAGCACTGTGATCCATTTGGACTTCCTCGTGTGCTGTTTGTTTGTTTAATAGCAGCAAGGGCAAACAGAACTGTTCGAACAATTTAAGTGTAGTGTAGGCAGCATGTGAGGTGGAAGGTATGATGTTGAATCTCTGTTTGTTGGTAATTAAACAGCAGCAGGTGGTGAAGAGGCTGTGGCAAACTTTTATTTCATCTTTTTGCTTTTTAATGTTGGCAGAGTCAGTGGAATCCAAATTGGATTCAACAAATGAAAGTGATTTAAAGTGTGTTCCTGTTCATTTTTATTGTTTATGATGTTGCCAGTATATGCTGAATGAATATGCAGCATTTTTGTGCTGGCACGGTGATTGTCGTGCTTTGGAGCCTGATCGTTGTTGAAAACACCTACTTGATTTTCACCATTATTAAAACTTCAAAGAATGAGTTTCTGCAAAATACTGTAGCCCACAATCTGTTTGTTGCATCCATGCTAGTTAGTATTTTTGCTGTATTAGGCTATTTTTAAGTCTTAGACTCGGATGATTCAGTGTTTAGTGATAAGCTGGAGCCAAAGCTGAGCATAACTGACAGGTCATGGTTAAACTACACAATTGCAGACTTTCTGGGGTTTTATCCTTGCCTCCAGTTATAGACCTCACAATTCAACACTGTGTGGCTGTTAAGAATTGTGTATGAAGCAGATCAGATGTCACATATTATCAAACTGTTGACCTAAGCCTGTACTATAAGCTCTGAGCTTCCATTTCCCCAGCGTTCGTACAGCACAGGCCCTCAAGTGGATGAAAGGGTATGAATGCTTTATGTTCTTACAAGTCAAGTGTGTACCACAAGTCCTCAATCTCCGTGTGCAGCACTCAGTGATGTACTCTATGGAGCCTGGAAGAGTCAACATTTAGATGCTGTTAAGTATATTGGCTACACGGCTTGGTTACAGCACTTGGGTACTAGACGTTTAATTACACTCCAGGCAGGAAATGGCAATATGCTGAATATTTTTAGGAGAAATCAGATTTTTCATGTGGAATGTGAAACCCTCTCCAGCCCATTGGCCTCTCATCTCTCCCCGGGCAAGGGCTCTGGCTCTTCACCCTCCCCCAGGCTCAGCCCCTCTTGGGCCTGGAGACCCCCGATAACAAACAGGTCTAGCCAAGCCACTGGCCTCCCCCGCATCTACAGAGGCATTTAGTCACCACAAACAAACACCTTGCTCTCATTCCAGACAGGTCCTTTTCCTTCCCCTCTTCTTTGCCATACCACTCGCCACAAAATACATTTTCTCTTTCAGACTGTCCTTTTTTTTTTTTAACCTGAAGTGAGAAGGAGAAAAAAATGAAGGAAGTGATAGGTCCCATTTTTCCTCCACTTTTCTATTCTCTCTCGCCTCTCGTGTTTTTGCTCCCCCACTGCAGCATGGCCACAGCCTGTGTGTGTGTGTGTGTGTGTATTTCTCCCCCATGGTTGAGTGTCAGCCTAAGTGCGAGAGAGATGGATGCCAGAGTCCCTTTCTCTCTCCTAAGGTGCCATGTGTCCCCTCTCTCTTCTGCCGGGCTCGTCTGCACCTGCATATTATGATATAGTGCCTCTGTTCAGCCAGTCGATTGCCTTTAACAGGACTGGGGCTCACTGGCCAAATTGAAAGGGATTGCAGCCTCCTTTTCATCAGAGTCACAGGAGAGCAGGGTGCTGGGTCTACGGGGCACAAGGGGGCATGGAGGAGTTATCCAGGGTCTCTTTTTTCTCTTGCACCCACTGTCACAAAACATTCTCCCTCCTTCCTTCTCTCTGTTTTTCTGTCTTGTTGTGTGATGCCATCTGATGTCTGTGGAAACATTTTATGGGAAATGAGTATTCTGTTTCCCATCAATCCATTTCTCCATTTCTATACAAGGAGTTCGTATTGATAGCGAGGAGGGGGGAAGAAAATCAACAATAGCCTCAGAGAAAAATGTCTTCATTTTCCATTTGTTTGCCTCATACTTTAGAGACATGTCATATACGTGTGTCTTCTCTTTTCAAGTTTGCCTTTTCAAATCTTTTGTGGAAGACAGAGCTTGAAAGGACCCATCTCTCTAATGAAAAAAAAATCTTACTGTGCTTTAATGAGTAAGCAACACTTATACATACTTTCAGCTTGTTATGTCTGTGGAGCGGCAGGCAGACAAGCCAAAACAAGTCAGTGAAAGAATACTTGAGAAACTAATTCCACTACATTAGTAATGATATTGATTAAATGCTAATTGTGTCAAAAGGAATGAACTGTATCCCACTGATACCATTGAGGCGCTGTTCATTAGTCCCAAAAGAATCAATAAGTCAAGTAAAGTTCCCAGTGATGTTTTCTTCAGCTCGGTGCATTATGCATATGCTCAGTTTTGCAAACTTTTCATTAATATAAAAGTGTTTTGTCAGTTTAATTACGCTCCATAATTTTGGTTATTATTTCCCTTTCTTATGTAGCTTTGTCCTGTTACAACCTGCTGCTAATATGGCTCAGTGTTAGTGATGTGCGATACCACTGATTTCCTTTCCGATCCGATACCAAGTAAAATTCGATACCGATACTTTGTACAAAAACGTATTTTATTTATTGTATCTTTTATTGTATCTCAAATTATAGCGTCATAATGATTACAGGACATCAGATTACTTGTTCTTATCACTTAATGATGCAGAATTCATCATATAGAAATAAAAAACCTGAAGTTGTGCGCTATTTGAACACCTTGCCTGCCTGCAGCACTAAAGGACTCCGTGAGAGACGTCTGTCTCGCCCTAGCAGCACCTGTCCATATCCACTCTTCTTCTTCAGTTCGCCTCAACATACGCTCGTCATATTCTCTGATATGATTTACTCTGAGGTGTTTGACAAATTTGTGGTGTTGCCACAACACCTCACTTTCTTGCCACATGTATCGCAAACCACGTCTCGGCTGTTTGTGGATTTAAAATACGTCCCTACGCTCAGCCATTGTTTTGAGTGCGCACGCCAAGGGGCTGCGACACATTTATACAGCCATATTTCGCACATGACTATGAAAGGCGGAAGAGGAAGTAGTTCCTTCCAATGTAGACAATCCGAATGATATAGTTTCTTTCCACTGTGTTCTTGTTAATGATAAACTACAAATTTACCCTAAATTACTAAAATATCGATATTTTAATGTGAGAATCAATTCTAGAACATAAATGACTGGTATCGAAGGAATCGATATTTCGATATCAATCCGCACATCACTACTCAGTGTCACTTTCACCTAATCAAATCAGTTTCGTCTAAATTGATCTGATTAAATTAGCGTCACAGTTGCTCGTTCCTTTCGGCTTTAAAAGTTAGCTGTAGCCAGAATCACGTTTTTGCATCAACATAATCTATCGTTTCTGTCTCATCGTTTGAAGTTTTCCCCAGCCCAGTTGTCCATTACGAAGGACAGAAAATGAATGCATTCAACACACTGCTTTGGATAATAGATTGACAATATAGCCAGACAGATTACCGGTGCCAGTTACACAGATTTCTCCCTGCATGCTAAGTTTCAAGGGAAAGACTTGACTACGGTGACTGATGGCTTCAAATAGCAGCGGATGTGTGCATGAGTGATGGAGAGAAGACTTGTTTCCCCCTTCCTCGCATCCCCACCCTTTTCCCCGTCTTTGCTTGGTTGCTGTGGAAACGAGCGGGCAGATTTGAGGCTCCTGTCACCTATTGTTCCGGTAAAGTTGCTAAACTTTAGTACCCACATGACAATCTCGCAGGGACGTGTGAGAGCACGCAAAAGAAAGGTTGCGCGCACGCACAGCCACGCTCACAGGAACTCACGCTTTCAAATCAAGACCTACACTTGTACACCGGGCAGACACACTCACTGGTCTTGAGAGAAATCTGCTATCTATTTAGTGTATTGACCTCAGGGTTGAGTTGTTTCTCTCTATTGACTTTCAGAATGGTTACGGAAAAAGAAGGACCAGGCTGGGAGAGGACAATAGAGAGGACACCTTAAAAGGAGTACCTTTTTTTTCTGCTTGGTGTGTGTTTGATAGAGATTCCCAATAGTATGCTATTGTGGAGCTGTCAAGCAGCCTCCCCATGAATGCAGAGTGACGTTCAAGAGGTACATAACGCCTTGTCTGGGGCTCCTTCAATGTCCATCTTCTTTCATTCATGGATCAATAGTTGTCTTTATTTTGGATTCCTTCTTCTTCTTCTCTCTCTTCCTCCCTCCATTCATCTTTGACAGAGCAGCCCTAAATGTCTGCTTTAACTAGCTGCTCACAGCCCTCCTCAAAACACATTTACATACACATCAATCACGCTGTCAAAGGTAAAGGCATGACGCCGTGTAAAAACCAGAATTGGATTATGGCCTTGTCTCATCTCTGACACTGACTGCTTGGCTGGCTGGCTGACTAGACTGCTGATGTGCAAGTTAAGCAGCCTGAATTGTTATTGTCTGGTGGTTTTCCCATAGTGCTTAGTGTTTACTGCGTGCATGTTTCAGTGGACTGAACGAGAACTACAACACCGAAAGAAGTATCTATATCTCTCTTGCCTTTACATACATGTATTTAACTTTGCTTTTAAAGCTAGTTCTCCAGCATCATCGGAGAAACATAACTTTTCACTTACATAAGGAGGTGATTGGCATGAGTGGAAATTTATGAATAAATCTGATCGACCAATACCTGTGCCTTGCTCCTCGGCTGAATTAATGCTATGCCACTGGATAGCTGAAGTTGTGCAGACTGTCTAAATATTAGCAATAACTCAGTGTTGCCTGATATCTTAGCACTAGCATAGATCAAATCAAATCAAAATCAAATCAAATCACTTTTATTGTCACATCACATGTGCAGGTACATTGCTACAGTACATGTGAGTGAAATTCTTGTGTGCGAGCTTCACAAGCAACAGAGTTGTGCAAAATACAATAACGTAAAACAAGCAAAATATAAGAATGGCTAAATCTGAAACTAATAAATATATGTACAATATATATATATATGCATACAGTATATGCATTTCTGGATGTGTATACTAAATGTGTTTTTCTGCGTGTGTGTGTGTGTGTGTGTGTGTGTGTGTGTGTGTATACATATTTTACAAATTAAATAGATTAAACAATAAAATAAAATATATAAAAATATACAGAGTTGAGACATGTGCAAAACAGTGGCATTACTGTACAGTATGGAGTGCATAATGTTAAAGTTCCAGTAGTGAAGCTGAGGTGTCTATGAAGTGTTCAGCAGTCTGATGGCCTGGTGGAAGAAGCTGTCTCTCAGTCTGCTGGTACGGGACCGGATGCTGCAGAACCTCCTTCCTGAGGGAAGTAGTCTGAACAGTTTATGGCTGGGGTGACTGGAGTCCTTGATGATCCTCCCCGCTTTCCTCAGGCACCGCTTCCTGTAGATGTCTTGGAGGGAGGGAAGCGGTGCTGTTGCCGTACCAGGTGGTGATGCATCCAGTGAGGATGCTCTCAATGGCACAGCGATAGAATAAATAGAATAGATTATTAAGTACCTCTTAATAATAACACAAATCAGCGAATCATGTGGCAGCAACTAAAAAAAATGTAGGCGTGGTCAAGACGAGCCGCTGAAGTCCAAACTGAGGATCAGAGTGAGAAAGAAAGCTGATTTAAGTGACTTTGAACATTGGGCGTAGTTGTTGGTGCCAGACGAGCTGGTCTGCTTTCAGAATCTGCTGATATACTTGGATTTTCCCACACAACGATATTTGGGGTTTAACCTCCTAAGACCCGAACTCTTCCACGGCATGCATTTTTAAATTCTCTTTAATATTTGGTCACATTGGGGCCCGATGAATGTAAAAACAAAGAATTACCAGATTTTTTTTTTACCTTATTTTTGTTTTTAAGAAAAATGAGAGCCACATATGAGGATATTCGTTTAAAATTTCGATAGAACAGTAGCAGTATAATGTCCTCATAAGTGGATATCAGGCTCTTGTAGAGCAAAATTCAGTATTTTGGTCTATAATAACCCAAAATGTGATGTCCACATACAGTGGGGCAAAAAAGTATTTAGTCAGCCACCGATTGTGCAAGTTCCCCCACTTAAAATGATGACAGAGGTCAGTAATTTGCACCAGAGGTACACTTCAACTGTGAGAGACAGAATGTGAAAAAAAAATCCATGAATTCACATGGTAGGATTTGTAAAGAATTTATTCGTAAATTAGGGTGGAAAATAAGTATTTGGTCACCTCAAACAAGGAAAATCTCTGGCTCTCACAGACCTGTAACGTCTTCTGTAAGAAGCTTTTCTGTCCCCCACTCGTTACCTGTATGAATGGCAGCTGTTTGAACTCATCATCTGTATAAAAGACACCTGTCCACAGCCTCAAACAGTCAGACTCCAAACTCCGCCATGGCCTAGACCAAAGAGCTTTCGAAGGACACCAGGAAAAGTATTGTAGACCTGCACCAGACTGGGAAGAGTGAATCTACAATAGGCAAGCAGCTTGGTGTGAAAAAATCAACTGTGGGAGCAATCATCAGAAAATGGAAGACATACAAGACCACTGATAATCTCCCTCGATCTGGGGCTCCATGCAAGATCTCATCCCGTGGGGTCAAAATGATCATGAGAACGGTGAGCAAAGATCCCAGAACCACACGGGGGGACCTGGTGAATGACCTGCAGAGAGCTGGGACCAAAGTAACAAAGGTCACCATCAGTAACACACTACAACGGCAGGGAATCAAATCCCGCAGTGCCAGACGTGTTCCGCTGCTGAAGCCAGTGCATGTCCAGGCCCGTCTGAAGTTTGCCAGAGAGCACATGGATGATACAGCAGAGGATTGGGAGAATGTCATGTGGTCAGATGAAACCAAAGTAGAACTTTTTGGTATAAACTCAACTCGTCGTGTTTGGAGGAAGAAGAATACTGAGTTGCATCCCAAGAACACCATACCTACTGTGAAGCATGGGGGTGGAAACATCATGCTATGGGGCTGTTTTTCTGCCAAGGGGACAGGACGACTGATCCGTGTTAAGGACAGAATGAATGGGGCCATGTATCGTGAGATTTTGAGCCAAAACCTCCTTCCATCAGTGAGAACTTTGAAGATGAAACGAGGCTGGGTCTTCCAACATGACAATGATCCAAAACACACCGCCCGGGCAACAAAGGAGTGGCTCCGTAAGAAGCATTTGAAAGTCCTGGAGTGGCCTAGCCAGTCTCCAGACCTCAACCCCATAGAAAATCTGTGGCGGGAGTTGAAAGTCCGTGTTGCTCGGCGACAGCCCCAAAACATCACTGCTCTCGAGAAGATCTGCATGGAGGAATGGGCCAAAATACCAGCTACTGTGTGTGCAAACCTGGTAAAGACCTATAGTAAACGTTTGACCTCTGTTATTGCCAACAAAGGTTATGTTACAAAGTATTGAGTTGCATTTTTGTTATTGACCAAATACTTATTTTCCACCCTGATTTACGAATAAATTCTTTACAAATCCTACCATGTGGATTCATGGATTTTTTTTTTCACATTCTGTCTCTCACAGTTGAAGTGTACCTCTGGTGCAAATTACTGACCTCTGTCATCATTTTAGGTGGGGGAACTTGCACAATCGGTGGCTGACTAAATACTTTTTTGCCCCACTGTATGTGGACGCCAGGTCCTAGGAGGTTAAAGAGAATGGTCTACCAAACAGGAAATATCCACTAAATGGGAGTTTTCTGAGCAGTGGATATGCCAGTGTTGATGCCAGAGATCAGAGGAGAATAGCGAGACTGCTTCAAGGTGACAGGAAAGCAAGAGTAAAACAAATAGCCATATGTTACTATAGAGGTAAGCAGAAGAGCATCTCTGAATCCCTTCAAGCAGATGAATTACGCAGCAGAAGACCGGTGACAGGTGCCACTCCTGGCAGCTAACAGCAGGCATTGAGGCTATACTTTCCACGTATTCACCAAAATTAGACAATAAAAAACCAGAAAATGTTGCTTGTTTTGATGAGTCTCAATGTTTGCTTCAACATTCAGATGGTAAAGTCAGAATTTAGTGAACGTAACTTGAAAGCATGAATTCATCCTGCCTTCTGTGAAGAGTTCAGGCTGGTTTCTTTGCACACTTCGGGCTTCTTACTGCCAAATGAGCATCGTTTAAATGCCACAGTCCATCCTTTTTTGACCACAGTGTGCTGCCAGCAGGATAACACTCAGTGTTACAAAGCTCAAGTCATTTCAAACTGGTTTTCTGAAATGACAAATCTGCAGCAACTGTGTGATGCTGTCACATCAATACGGACCAAAATCTCTGAGCAGTTTCCAGCACCTTGTTGAATATGTGCCCTGACAAATTAAGGCAGTTCTAAGGAAATAAGTACTGCCGAGGTATACCTAATAAAGTGCCCAGCGAGTGTATATTAGGGTTTGGATTGCATTCAGACATTAAAAAAAAACCATGTTTAACTGTGAAAGGGTTGGGGTCTGAGTTAAAGAAACGACTCGACAAAAGGTCAGTGTGATAAGAAGCATTTTTGATGTTTTGATGTTGGTAGGAAGCGGGGAAACAAACAAGCATATCAAAGTCACACAGTTTCAGCTAACTATCCACTCAGTCCTCATCCCTAAAAGCTTTTGCAGCTAATAGCAGTACTCACATTGTTTTTCAGAGACAACAGTCATAATTCACACAGCCACAAGAGTGAAGAACTTTATTTATATAACTGCTGCTGTTTTTTTCCCCACATGAAAACGCTTTGCCACAACCAGACATTACAACAGACCCACAGCACATCAGTCAAAAATATAAAAGTACCAATTAACCTAGTAGCATGTGGTCCACTGAAAATCTTTAATAAAAAAAATGTAAAAGTCTTCTGAAGTAAGTTCAAAACGTTCAAGCCTGAGGTTAAGGGCAACGAATGTGAGGAGAAGAAGGGATGGGCTGATGCAGAAAGCCCTCTGTGGCCGAAGCTCGGAGACATGTATCACCAGGCTCATCATCACGGCTCATTTGAGTGTTTGATCCTAGCAAAGGCACTCACTCCTTGATGCAGAGTTCATATCACCCAAGGGTGGCGTCTCCGCAGTTTATATTGGCAAACACAGTATGTCGAGAAAGAAGAAGTTCAACCCCTGAGGTATTACCATCTGCTGGTATAGCCCCCTTATTCCCGCTTTCATATGCTGGTAATTAAGAAAAACTACACTGTACTGTAAATGCTATTTTTGCAATAAGTGTGAGCGGGTTGAAAGACTTCACAGGAGCTTCAGCTTGTTAATTAGAGTATATTTATGGCAATTTAAGGTGCTTGGAAGAGACTAACAGAAAGAATTCTTAATGTCTGACCCTGAGAAATTTATCATCACTCCCGCTACTGTGAATACCAACACCATCGCCCGTCCAACCGTGTCTTAAGCTGTTGCTGTTTAATGTGAGCAAATTCTCCGTGTTCTCATTCTGAAAGCAAGTTCATTCACAAGTGGACGCTAGCTATGTATGGTGTCATATAAGGTTGGCAGATTTTTCACCATTGTGACAGTTAAATGTGATGATCTGCCCTGTTTTCACTCTCTTCCCTGCTACTGTCTCATGGCGGGGAGTTTGACCACAAATATTTCACTATCCAATTACCAGGTGAAATTGGCTGTTTAATTTTACAGCCTCAATGAAGGCGCTCTATCAGAGTGATGGCTATTCAGTTAGCCCCCTAACACTACCCCCGGCAGCCTGCTCATCTGAGAAAATGCTCTGTGTGTCTGTGTGTGTACGTCTCTCTGTATTTTCGTAGGTGTGTGTTCGTAATGTGCGCAGGGGAGAGAAAAAAAAAGCGCCAAAGAAGTATAATCAAGCAAGGTGATGATAACTTTGGCGTTGTCACAGTGATCCATTGTCTTGCCTCCTTCAGTAATGAGCTGGAAAAAAAGGACAGAGGAAAGGGGAAAAGCAAGAGGAAAGGCTCAGAGTGACTATTAGATTGTGGAGGAAAAAAATGATTGTACTTCAGTAAACACAAGTAACAAAAGAAGTTACTATCTGAAATCACGCATCAGCATGCGCCTGTCTGTCCGTGATCTAACTTTAAATCGGTGGACTGGAAAATTTCTACAACTTTGAGCAATTCAATTTTATTTATACAGCGCCAAATCACAACAACAGTCACGTCAAGGCGCCTTTTATTGTAAGGTAGACCCTACAATAATACATACAGAGAAAAACCCAACAATCACATGACCTCCTATGAGCAAGCACTTTGGCAACAGTGGGAAGGAAAAACTCCCTTTTAACAGCAACAAAACTCCGGCAGAACCAGGCTCAGGGAGGGGCGGGGCCATCTGCTGCAACCGGTTGGTATGAGAGAATTTTATTGCATCATGGGAATCTCCCAGCAGCCTGCACCTATTGCAGCATAACTAAGGGAGTATCTAGGGTCACCTGGTCCAGCCCTAACTATATGCTTTAGCAAAAAGGAAAGTTTTAAGCCTAATCTTAAAAGTAGAGATAGTGTCTGTCTCCTGAATCCAAACTGGAAGCTGGTTCCACAGAAGAGGGGCCTGAAAACTGAAGGCTCTGCCTCCCATTCTACTTTTAAATACTCTAGGAACAACAAGTAGGCCTGCAGTGCGAGAGCGAAGTGCTCTAATAGGGTGATATGGTACTACAAGGTCATTAAGATAAGATGGGGCCTGATTATTTAAGACCTTGTATGTGAGGAGCAGGATTTTGAATTCAATTCTGGATTTAACAGGAAGCCAATGAAGGGAAGCCAAAACAGGAGAAATCTGCTCTCTCTTTCTAGTCCCTGTCAGTACTCTTGCTGCAGCATTTTGAATTAACTGAAGGCTTTTCAGCGAGTTTTTAGGACATCCTGATAATAATTAATTACAGTAGTCCAGCCTAGAAGTAAGAAGTGCATGAACTAATGTTTCAGCGCATGAAAATCAAAACTCATATGTTATTTGAATTTGTTAAATCACCTTTTATAGGTAGTGTCCTTAGTGCTCCTGTTATTTTTAGATCTCCCAGTGAAAGTACCATCATAAATACTTGGACTTCTTTACTAAGTCGAAGCAGAAATCTTCCAACTTGTGTTCCACGTTAGGGGAATGGATAAAGTTGTAGGATGAGCAAAGGTTATGTTTTGGCCAAAAAAGACAAGCCCGCTCCTGGTTATGCTCCTGCACTGATATGCTGCATTTGAACCCCCTCACATAAATGCTGGTTCACTTTCACACTACCGCAAAGTTCACTTTCACACTAAAGGTTCAAAGACATCTAAACGGTCCATAATGAAATGTATGCAAGCAGTGAGAATGGGAAGCTGTCCAGAGGTCCACGAGGTCACAGTTTTTAAGGGAAAACTGGCCAAATTCAAATCAGGCCCATTCATCCATTTATTAGCTTTTTCCTGCTCATCTGGCTCAAAGCTGCCCAGACTTTACTTCCCCCTATGACTGCCACCTGCTCTTCTGGGGGAAACCTTCCCAGGCTAACCAAGAAACATAATTTCTCTATCACCTCCTGGTCCTGTCCCAGGCTCTCTCTGCACTTAGAAAAGCTCAAAACAGGTCAGGTATGAGGCGTCCTGGAGGCATCACATTTAGATGTCTGAACCAGGTCAATTGGCTCGTTTGAGTGTGAAACAGCAGTTAGTCCATGCCTTAGGCTGGGCCCAGACTCCTTTAGAGGAAGCCCACTTCTATCAAAGATGTAACATAATAATACAAATGGAAATTCATGTATGCAGAATGATATTTATTTATTTTTTTAATTGTAAGAATATTAAATAGCCACTCTAGTTTAAAAAATATGATTTTTGGGACAGTTATTTCAAGATTCTAGTGTTATTCTTATAAAAATAACTGAATAGCAAGTAGCTCTAGTGTGCAGGTAATTCACTGTTGCACTGATCTGTGTCTGATCGGTGGGGCAATAATTGTATGTCAGTTGGCTCCACCCAGGATTACAGTAGGTTGTGTTCAGGTGTGATCTGCTTTTGTTACCTGCAGCTAATAATTGCTTTTTTATTTAAATCATTAATTGTCAGATTTTGCCATATTTCTTTTGAAAATAATCACTGATTAATGAACACTGATTTGTCTTTACACCAGCTGTCTACTGATATAACAGCTAAAACACTGAAGAAGCATTAGCACTGACAAATTCCTGTCAGACCATAAATTCACTGTCGGCCGAGTCGCGAGTTTCTTTTGATTAATTTATCTCCAAACTCAAGAATAACAAAATGAGTTTGTGACTGAATTTTCCTAATTGTTTTGTAACTTACCATAACTGTGCTTAAACTGGCACTTTTGCAGCTGTCTGCAGATCTTCCTCATCTCCACATTTTTAAATGTGAATATTACTCTGAAGAATTGATTTTTTTTTTTTTTTTGTAAATTAGATCGCTCCAACATGACTTTGAGGGTTACCAAGGGCACGATAGAATTACCAGGTTGGGCAGATAACATTGATTTTGATCAAGACTACGGAAAAGAGAAATACGGGGAAGAGAGGAACAGCAAGAGAAGGAACAGAAGCAGTCTGTCTGCAAGACATCAAACTTTCCTCTCTTTCTCAGATCAAAATTACCACCTTAGATTGGAAAGAGAATTTTAATTAGAACTCGGGGCTATCTCATCTCAGAGTGTGTGTGGAACTAAAAGACTAATTCCCACCACACACTCCCATATCCCCCACCCCTACCTTCACAGGCCACTTTGTCCGTTATTTAATAGGCTCTTTGTTATCTATCTACTTGGCTTTGCCAGGTACTTAGAGCCCCCTCCAATGGAATATTAGGTATTCTGATGAGGCAGGCAGCTGTGGGCTCCACGCAGATGGTGCCTGCTGTAATCAGCCCTCTCAAAAGAACGGCTCTCGTATCTCTTCCAAACGTATCCGTTTTATGATTACAAAACACAGACCTGCAAATTGTTATGAACAAGATAGATATATTTACTGGCAGCATAAAATACAGTGGTGTCCCACAATTCAATCCCTTTCAGGTTGATTCGTATTGCTGAGTGCACTCTCTAAAACGAGGACGTTTAGTAATAGGGACTGTGAAAAGCATTCAGATTCACCCTCTCCAAATGGGTTATTATGTGTTAGAATTGGTAGAAATAGGAATGCTGTACAGGGTATTTAATTTGTTTGGCAGAGTGGTCAAGGAGAGCTCCGTAACCTTAGGACAGGCTGTGCTTTTGGTGGATAAAACTAGTTGGTTAAGTCGGAAATGGCAAATATCCGTCCACACTCAACAACAAAAGCACTTAACTGTGCTAATAAGCAGTCCAAAACAATCAGAGAGGAGAGGAAAAGAGGTCCTGTTAGTTATGCAACAAGATTAGCCTGCATGTTCTGTCTAGACTTAATTCAGGCTTAACTTACACTTGTGGCTTTGCAAATGTGTGAACAATTCAGCAACAAATTACTGGACTGGGCTATAATTTTCCAAACAATGCACTCATCTCCACATTAACTCTTCTTCAACAATAAATACGCCGCATTCATGCAATTCTTCATATTGATAATTCACCAATGACAGACACTAAAATCTGTTACTTATTGCATGCGTAGTGACTTAAATCCTTTCCTCTTCCTGAGACGGTGCAGATGGCACCAGTGTGAAGAGATGAAAAGGTTAGAAGCTGATACTGAGACCTCGTTATGTTTTCTGACGAAATGCGTCATCTCATATTTCACTACTAAACTCTTTTTAACAACTAAGACCTGCTTTAGCTAAGCTAGCTAACTGTTAGCTTAAACCTTCCAGCCAACTGTTAGCTAGCTGGAAAGTTCAAGTTTAAAATCAGCCACTCAGCTAACTTGTGTGGTTTTATAATTCCCTGGCCGTAGCATAAATAATGCATGTGCATATTTAAATAGTGTAGATCAGAAAGAAATTCCCTTTTAATGTAATTTTAAAATGATCAATGCATATCAATAATTCATACTAAAATTCTCTCCTTTTTTAAGATGTAGCGTAGACTACTATTTCTATGTTAGATATGAAGGAGAGTGCACTTAGAGAAAGGTCGCATTGCCATTAGTGGGTTATATTCATAACAAACACACACACACCCTGCTTTGAATATTTTCATCATAACAGACTAGAGCGGTAAGAATTGTCAGGTGTTGGCTGGGACCTTATCAATGAAGCGGCTCAGATTGTAATTAGTGCTATAATCACCTCTGTAATTCAACCACTGCTCTGTATCTCACCCAACTTGCTGCTCATCTCCCACTCCTGTTCCCTCTTCCTTCCTTTCCTTTCCCCCTTAATTCCAAATAACTCTCTCCAATCTTTTAGACTATTTCTTTTCTAATCTTACTTTTTTTGTCATTCCTGTCCTTATTTCATCCCATTCCTCCTCTCATTCTGTCCTCTTCCCAACCCAACTCTGTCCTTCAAGTCAAATGAGTGAATTCTTCTCATTAGTAGTGCACTGGGCCAGTGTAGCCAGAGGGAGATGAGCGGTATTAGAACTGAACAGCTCAGCAGAGCTCTGAAGGGTCAATGAGCTGGTTAAGAAGTAATGTTTAATACTAGGCAGTTAGGCAGTTGGGTTGGAGGATTTGCAGTTCGTCTCATTTCTGCAAAGGTGATTTTCTCTATAGCTGCAGTATCTGTTTTGGGGATGGTTCAGCATTGTTAACACCAGTGGCACTTAATGTGTCAGTGGTAGCTAAAAAACCACACGCTCAGCCACAGCGCTCCCAGTTGTTGGAATAATGCCGGCTGCCCTCTGGTATTGTTTGGCATGCCTTTTTTTCCTCCTCCTGTTTGATAGTGTAACATGTTTCTTCAGTAGCCTCAGCCTGGACAATCTGCTGAGTGCCAGAGCTTCAAGACGGTCGGTGTTTACATTCCAACACTTCAGGAGGTCTTTGGTCCTTTCCCACCAACGGTTAGCAGTATGGCCCTGCTGAGACATGATGGAAACTGCAGAAGAAAGACACTACTCTATCTGCTGAGGAGACACCCTCCTCCATGTATATGTGCATGTGTATGTGCATGCTTTGGTTAGGCACTCCCAGGGATGAAAGGAGAACATGTGGTTTGGCAGTCTTTACTACCACCATCTTCACTCCATCAGACAAACCTCCGCTGCCATGAAAGCCTATGGCAAGCCTTAGCTGGACTACTTAAACTCCCATTACCTGGACTTCACGTGAAGAGTAGGGCTGCCACAAACGATTATTTTGATTGTTGATTAGTCACCGATTATTTTTGCAATTAGTTGACTAATCGGATTATGCATCCACTTCTGGCTTTTTAATAACCACCCAAAACTTGCACATGTGAGTTTGGGCTGTATAAGTATGTATGTACCTTAAAGGAGTGTAGTGAGCGCATCTAGTAATGTTAATGGCTTAACTTTGGCAGAACTTTTGTAAACAAACAGTTTCTTAACAGGAATAATAATGTTTATTAAAACAAAAATAGACCCGGGGGTTGGGGACCGCTGATTAAGAGGACCCGAGGGAAGCTCGGAAAGCTAAGCAGAAGTTATTTGGAGAGGAGAGTGACTGCCGTTGGTTGAAAAGAGAGGTAAAAAAAAAAACTTCAGTGGTGTGGAAACATTATGGGTTCGCGGAGTCAGACGTGGATCAGTATAACCACCAAAAATGCTCACCACCTCAGAACAGTCTGTACTTACAGTAAACATGGACAGACAAATGCTGGCATTTAAAAATGAACCGGGCACATTTCAGAGTGGAGATTGGCATTGTTCGCCATTAATGCTCGTGCCAAGACTCACCAGCCTGCAGACTGAGTTCACTGAGTGTAAATGGGAAAAAAATGGGTGGAGGGTGTGTTTGACTAATGAGCATATAAATCCCCTTGATTTACTCAGACCCTCAGCAGTCATGACAAATAGAAATAAATATGCAGAGCTGCAACAAAAGACTGGGTTTTGTGCAATGATATGAACAGCTTTCACAGCCATAACTTCTCTCACAACGTCTTAATGTGTCTAATTAAATGCAGTTTGCACTTAGGTGTACCCATTAAAAAAGATTTTTAAGATTTTAAAAAAAATTTAAATCATACCTTAGTTTTATTTTCTTGAGAGGTGATGAACAACAACAACTATGTTGAAAAAATCCTTTTACCACAAGTCATGGATCATGAATTAAAAATAAAAATACCCATTCTATTCCAACTGCAGTGCAATCATTGCCGTTCAGTGTTGTGGATGTTTGCAATGTCATTTCGTTTTTGCTTTCAGAATTGTTAAATCCCAAAGTGCAGATAATAACAGGTCTCTCATATAGTTGTGTTGGTAAAGGTCTGAAGCAGGATTTGTGATATCTTCTGAAATGTAAAGCTTATTCAGATTCCTATATATTTGTTTAAAATGTGCAGTGCTGTAATGTATTTGCTCGTCCGAATCCTGCATCCCCTACACAAATCCATCACACTGCTATGAGGATAAGCCAGAATGGGCCTTCCTTTCAGCACAACGCATGCATCAGGTTTGGCATTGTGCTGCTTTTAAGAGGAAAAGCAGCAAATTTGATTTACAAATATCGAAGCTAGCCGCTGCACACATACTCCAGCTTATTTCTGAGGTTGAGACACACGTTAGAGGATTGTGACTGAATTTTGCCACTTTTGTACTTTTGTTGTATAAAGTTGCAGATGGAGAAGCGCAAAGCTGATAATGGTATTGGTTATTCTCACATAATTTTGATTGTTACTATGGAACTGTTATGTAGATTTGGCCAACAGTAAGAAAAGCAGTGAGTGCTCCTGGTAGGCTGTGGAGTAAAAAATATCATACACTGCTGTTTGACAGGTTGTGTGAACACACCTGCCTAAACAAAGGGTTGTATTTACTCGTGTTTGAAAGAAATCAGGAGGAACTACAACCGTCTGCCCTCCCAAAAACTGAGCTTTATTGTGCGTGCACACACACCTACACACAGATCATAATGGAGCCGCCACAGGGCCACTTGGCATGTAGCCTTTCTGCGCTGTTCTGTAATGTGATTTGTCCTGACTATTGATACCCCAAAATGCCCCGCTCTCCTCCCTCAGCCCTCTCGTTAGCCTCCACCCACCCCACTTCACCCCCACTTCCAATTTCCACACTAACCCAATTAGCATCTCGTCAATAATGCTCAGCATTTCATTTTGCTGCTTTAATTAACAAATTCAATTTGCTCGAAACTGCTGTGAAAACAAATTAAAAGCACGGCAAATTAAAAGCCCTCAGTTCCAGCGGATATAACTAAGGTGATTACAGATGCGTCAAACGACTGTTTTCTTGTTTGTTTTATCTCAGGGGGCGGGAAAGAGGCTCCTGAGAGGAGGGGAGACCTTGACTGGGGTTCCTGGGGCAGTAAAAGGTCTAGAAATGCAAGAGAGAAAAGATAGGCCAGGTTAAAAAAGAAGCTTTGCAGGGGCTGGGGCCAGAGCTGGTGGAGGCAGGTGCAGCTTTACAGTGAAGCAGTGCTGCTCATTAGCAACACAGATTCTGTAGGTGTAGACAAATACACACATGTGAGGCTTTAAAATAACCAAAACTAAGAGTAGTGTTTTTGCAGATGATGTTATAAACATGTTAATATAATGCAATTATGGATGAGGCTAGAGAAAGATTAGTTTAGCTGAAAAAATATCTCTGGATGTCAGGCTCAGTCAGTGATGTGTCATGTAATTGGTTATGTAATTTCCATACACACTCAATAAATAGCCAAAGTATCAAGACTTTACTTTTAAGTAGAAGTACAGATACTACTGCTACAAAATCCTCAAGTGAAAGTGAAAAAGAACAGGCTCTAAAATCTACTCAAAGTTAGAAAATAAAAAGTAGCTCTTTGGAGGACGTTTCTACAAGCATTTTTTTTGCAAAGCTAACTGAACCTCAGGAGTTCAGTCTAAATTTTAATTCTAACAAATGTGCTCAGTTTGAATCAGTCATGTTGAACATGAGCAGAGAAAAAGAAGGAACATTTAAAAAAATCTCCATTTCTCTACATTGTAGAGAATGACTTTGTCTCTAAACAGGAAAATGAGCAGGGAATATGTTAAAGTGGAACTCAGCAGGTTTGGGAACCCTAAAATCAGCTGTAATGGCTCAGTGTGGAGAAATGAATCACAACTGACAATAATTTCTAATGTAAGCTCCAGTAGATTTTCTTAATACACAGGCTGTGATCAGCTGACCTGCTCCTCTTTGTGGATGTACACAACTGAATTCAACAAGATGTAAGCAGATGTTTCCTGCATGTCCTGCCTGATTTCCATCCTACAATGACGGTATACCATTTATGCTGTCTTTTTATTAGACTGTATGAAGTTGCAGTTCAGTCAAACATAATCAGCTTAACTTCAAATGCATCTCTGCTTCACTTGATCTAACTTAACTCGCACCATAAGCACCACAGCCACTGTGCACCAGTCACGCACTGTTCTTTACTTTAAATCCATCACAGTACAGCAAACTAACCTGTTTATCCTGCACTAACCTGCAGAGTATTGTCATGCAAACTTTAAATAACACAGTCTACCTGAGTTTGTTTTGCAGCACGTTTTACATATGAAAAAAATATGTTCTGGTTCACGTGTCTTCATTCCTACCTTCGTACCAAAACAAAATTCCCAGCAGTCAACAGAAAGGCAACAACACATATTAGCTCTCATTCTGTTATTACCCCTGCCGTGCTGCATTCCTGCACAGGCAGGTTACACAGGAGTACCCCAGACCGGCCCAGTTCGCACACACACACACACATGCACATAAACTCACACAGCTATTAGAACTGGCTGTAAGCCAGGTACCTGCGACGGCCAACACAGCTTTGTTTGCGTTAAATTGATTTTTAGGTTCCAAGTCACATGACACTAGCAGGAAGTTGAAGCTTTCTTGACAGAGTGAGACAGAGAGCAGGAAGGAGACTACTGTACAGCATAACTTTCTCTCGTCCCTTTCCTGATACACCCACTGCTGCTCATCAAACAAGTGTCCTTTGAACACCACCCCGTCATCTTTTCTAGCCCCCCTCTCATTCCAGACTGTGATTAGAAGTTACCAGACACCAAACAGTGCATCCATCTGCTCCACACATCAACATCTGGAGAGTGCGTTGGCTGTTTTGACATGGGGAAAAGATACACACATCTCTTAAGTCTCGTAGTTTGATTTCATGTGTGTGTGTTGTTTTTGTTTGCTTGAAATCGTGTTTCAATGCCTCTCCCCCAAACTCTCCCCCCACCTGCTTCTCTCTACACTGCTAGCAGCTAATTATTGTCCCGCTTAATTACCAGTAACACAGCGGCCCAGCCTGCTCCAGCTTTAAAGAACTATTCAGCACTCCACTCCGATACCTGATTGAACTCAACTAAATGGGAAAGTTGTGCCGGAGAAAACGCTTTAGTCACACAACATTTTGTTTCATTTCTTTTCTAATATGTCTCCCACTGTCTGGTTACTTGAAGATAACAGACATTTGAATTTGTTGTGTAGGATATCATGAAAAATAAAAATAACAGGTTTTGAAATGGAAAATGGCAGCAAGAAACAAGAGAGTAGCACAACACACGTGCACGGGCACGTTCACCACTGTTGTTGGATCCATAAAGGCAATAAACCAATAGAAAAGTACACTTCTCCTGACCTTCAGCTCCAATTAGGCCCCTGAGAACAGATGGGTGAACTTTTCAACCTTTCAACTTGTCTATTGATACTCCAGTAGGGCAGGCCTGAAGACAGGGAGAACGGCAATCGATATTCAAGTTCAGTGTTCTGAGAAGAAGAAGAAGAAGAAGAAGAAGAAGAAGAAGCACAACTATAAGTTTCAGTCGCAAAAACTTAACACCTTTGAAGGATTGAGACCCCGTGTGGAATAATCTCAGTCCCGTTTTTCAATCTCTCACAGTTGATTGATGACTGCTCACATAAAATGACTATAAAACCAAGGTGGATTTTCCAATATACCACTGGCATTGGAGTGCTTCCCAAAGATAAAACTTTTTACCACACAGTAGAAGACATAGCATGCTGTCATATAAATGAAAACCTGCTCTCTAGGACTTGTTAATGAGGGATACAGTGGCATTTTTTTACTGTGTGTTGAGCTAGTGAGCTAGATAGACCAGTATTCATTTCAGCCATTTGTTCCACTGACATGACCAAAGAGGCATCATTTAATGGGAAATAGTCTTCATACATTTAGTGTATAGTAGATTAAGTCTTGGAGAAGCTGGTCCAAGATTATTTTTATGTATTTATACATACCGTTAATAAAACTAATTTAGTTCTAAACTAGATATGTCAACAATGATTTATGATTTAAATGATTAATGTTCTTCCTTACTAATGGTAGGACAGCAAGGCATTTATCTGTGCTCAGTAGTGATGTAGCGTTGTCCTGAGCGAGTGCCTGCGACCGACGGGGCATTGATTCAGCGTTCTCTAGTAAATACCAGGTCACTACACCTGCACTCCATCAGGCAGGGGTCAATCACAGCCCAATGGGGAAATGATGATAGGACAGAGTCCATCTGAGTGGGTGTGTCTTTATGAGGGTAGTTGTGTGTATGCTATCGTGTATGCTATCAGTGTCCTCAAGTCATTGATTCGTCCCCAGTGTCAAGAGTCTGTCATCGATTCTATGCCGGGTCAAAGTGGAAACTCTTGGCTCAGCAGGGGCTCTTAAGTTACCCATTTGTGCAGGCATGTGCACTCATATCAAGGACATGCGTAACACAGACACACAGACACACTGTATACGGCTGCCCTGTGAATGCATGATCCATGGAGAAAAGATAAACTCAGTTTTGGATCACAACATGACAGAAACTAAGTCTTGAACAGAAAAGTTGATCTGATTTTTCACATGTCATTACCTGGGCAACCAAACACCGTGGCAGGTATGACCAGACTCCTTTTCTGGAGTTGAACAGGTGAGAGGGACTGGGAGCAAGTTTTGTGGAGACACTGTAAAGCAGGGGTGCTCACACTTTTTCCGCATGTGAGCTACTTATAAAATGACCAAGTCAAAATGATCTACCCACTACAAAAATCCAAAACATATACTTATTTATAAATATATTGAGGATTCTTTATATCTACAATGTATATACATGCATAACCGCAATATCCAATATTTCACAACACAATTAACTATGTAAATTTTTTGTCATTACCTGAGTTTACTCTGATGACTTGCACTGAATTGAATCAGCCAGGGATGCATAGTCCGGACAGTAGCTGCTGACGGCCAGGTTTAAGAGAAAAAACCGAGAGCTAAAAATTGGAGTTAACTCGCTGACTAGCTTGTCAGTTTTACTACACTTCGCGCCGCTGTTTGCGCATGCGCAGCGACCTAAGCGTCAGAAAAAATCTGCTGTCATCTGACTGGCTTCCCTGTATCAATCAAGTGACGGGATGGATGATAGGCTGGCATCTATTTTTTTTAATGCCATGCGATCTACCAATACTACCTTTGCGATCGACTGGTCGATCGCGATCGACGTATTGAGCACCCCTGCTGTAAAGGACTCACAGTTTGACTGCGTAAGGAGTAGGGATGGGTATCATTTAGGTTTTATCCGATACCGGTGCCAAACCGGTACTTTTGAAACGGTGCCGGTGCTTAAACGGTGCTCGAACCGGTGCTTAAACAATGGAGAACACAAACTTTGTCCAAAAACCTCTTATGTTTTTATTTTTAGCAGTCTCTTTTTTTCTGCAAAATGATAACCAAGTTAGCCTTTTCTGTTGATACAACATACCTCCTTTGGTTGGAACCGGTGCTTAAACAATGGAAAACACAAACTTTGTCCTAAAACCGCTCATGTTTAGCAGTTTTTTTTTTTTGTAAAAAGATAACAATGTTAGCCTTTTCTGCAGCTATAGGGCATATATGGTATCACTCTATCAAACAAGAAGACAGCCACATGTAACTACGACGATGTTTGCTAGTGCACCTTACATGCATTAATTTAATAACGTGGTTAGCCTACTCAATGTAAATTACACACGAACAACATTAAGATACTCACCCAGAGAAGAACGGCTGCTGCTGCCATCATCATCCGTCACACTGGCAGGGCTAGGGGCCAGGACTCTCCTCTTCGGGTTCTTGGGGTATGTTGCTAACCCCGGGTCCGATAACAGGCACCACTCCCGCAGTAGATGTGCTTGGTGTGGGGTCTTGCAGCAAGCTATCAAATACGGTGCATTTCTCAGCTTTTAAAAAAACGCTATGCATCGGCAGGTGTTTTGAGATTCGAGGTGTTACCTCCTTTGCGCATTATCAGCTTAAAGCACTTGTTGCAGGTTGCTGAGTTTGCATCTTTTGCTGTGAAGTACAGCAAGACTTTTGACCGCTTTGCCTTGGGCATTTTTAATCTGTAGCTCTGCTCTAAAAGAACGTACGTACCTGGTATCAAGAAAAAAAAGCACCGAAATGTGCGCTGCTTTTCAGTCTGGTTACTACCGTTTCCCTAGTAAGGAGTCTCCAAGGCAGCTTATCTGGTCTTCATCAGGTGGCAGTGCCTCTAAACTTTGGACCACTTGACGCCATAGTTCAAACCAATCCCCCATGTAACTGTATTTTTAGTTGCAAAGACTAGGATTAAAGTAGGAGCTCTCACTTGATCAGCATAATGCTGAATACAGGGCAGTTTTGAACTGGGAAATCTGGAGTCCTCTGAGAGGCACTGTGAAAGTTTCACAGTGCTGTGATATGCAGCAGATAAAAGAAGACAAAGACAGTTCCCTGAGGAGCTCTTGAGCTACAGATATCATTCCTGTACTCTCTTATTGGAGTCATTTTTTGAGATAGCCATTCCTGGTGTTCCAGCTCTTCTTTTTTTGTATTTCCTTTGTTTGGGACTACCACAAACAGCACACACTTGTCTTCTTGCCTGAATGTTTGCAGTGCAGAGAGCAGAGATCTAAGCAGGTGATGTTTGGAATCTGTGCAAGCAAGCTCAGTCAGTCTGTTGAAGAACAAATGTAGCTCATTGGCCGACATCCACCTCAGACATCTTACTATTGCTACTGAATGTCTTACATTCATAGCTTCAGTTCTAAAATGGTTAGCCTGTGTTTTCAAAAGACGCATCAACATGTAGCACTGCATGTTTTTTTCTTGATATTTTAAATAGCGTCCCAACTTTTTTTTTTTTAACACACTTGTACATCTTGTCCAAAGCTTCTTTAAATAAAAGGGAGCAGATTAGTTTTGCCGTTGGCTGTCACAGCCAGCAGTGCCCTTGTCAAACTTGCACACTGCCAGTCAAACTTGGATAACACACCCACATAAGTGATGTCACATCCAAGGCCACTCAAAGTATGGTGTTGAGGGAACATTTTGTTACCATCTGGCTGGCGGAGCCAGTATCGGCCAACTGAATCAAGTTATTGCCTTTAAACTGACAGTTTGAGGATTTGAAAAAAGATAAGTGGGCCACCATGGTCATATAGTCTGCACCCATGGGGTCCTTGATCAAAAAACAGGAAATCTGACAGACTGCCTCGGACAGAAATATGGAGGAAAGGGTCCTTACAGCCAGCCTAGCTGCTCTTTTAATTGGTCTTCATGAATATTTAATGATCAAGATGGAATTGAATCATGTTTTTTAACTGCTATGAGAAAAGGCAGTGGTGTGCATGCCTCTATAACCTGTACAACATATGAACATTCTTTACATCGTGCATGTGTTTGACTGAATGCTTGTATGCATCTGCATGTATTATTTGTACGCGCCAGCTGTTGTGCATGTTATCAGATAGCATACTACAGTCCATAGTGTTAGAGGCACCGCTGTAATGGCAGCAGAGAGCTGTGTGCCATATGCAGGTGGCAACGGCTGTCCTTTCTTCCGCTCAGGAGGAAGCTGCTCTCAGAAGGAATAAATCTTTTATTTGGTTTGTTGTATTTTTAACTGAGGGCTCCTGGTCACGCAACAAAGGCCTGCTTTCCATCCCCTACGCTCCCATGCTTTTTTTTTTTTTTACCTTTTCGAAGGACCACGACATGTATTAATTGAAACTGCCATAGACATGGAGGCATGATCCCATTTTGAATGATAAGAAACCAGTAGAGAAACAACATCTTGGGGGGGGGGGGGGGGGGGGGATCCTTTGATATATTTATCTGATGCCTGAGATTATAATCTTTATGTTTTATTTTTTAAAGTCTCGTGTTCATTTGTAAATTTTACCCACTAAGTTTGCAGCTTACGAAACCTCATGTCCTGAAAACCTGTATTCCTCTGACGTTATGATGTACTTGAATTTAGGGGGACAGACAGCCACACCCAAACATAACCTAAAAAGCTCATCCCATTAGCTCATTCTTACCTCATCTCCCCTCTTTGTTACCAAGGGACTATGAGTAAGATGCAGCTCGACACACAGACACAGGCAAATGCAGCAGGTTCCTTTTTTGCCTCTAGAGTGCTACAGATCATTTCAGTCCTCGTGTTTGTGTGGCGGTGGTGGGGCTTAACTCTATAAGCGTCCACAGAAGTCAAAATAGTGACTCACACAAGGTGATTGGACAGTTTTACCAGATGAGGTAGACAGAGCGAAGACAGGATGAGAGGACCAGAAAACAATGGAAGATTAGTCAGGCTGCTGAAACAAAGATGCTCTTACTCAAAATCCCATCAACCATCGACCTTCACAGTGACCCTGGATATATGATAGGAAGCTGTTTGTGAGCGTGTTTGTGTACGTGCGAGTGTGTGTGCATTTCTGGGACTCGGGGGACAGCAGTGAGACTGGATGCAGATGTCTGTTTCCTGCAATCTGACACCATCGACAGAGCGACAGAGCTGGGGGTAAAACCAGGATTGGTACAAATATGCACAATTTTATGCATAGTAACAACTGATGCATAACAAGCTGCCAACACTTAGACAAAATGCCTGTAACTTAGCATACTCATATCAAATTATATGCAATGTATACGATCAGAAAGTTCCAGGAATCAAAAACCATCCTGATTTAAATTTGTCTGATCGCTCCATCAAGATGATCTTTTCTTATACCTCCAAGTGAGGCTATGTTTAGATCACTTCTTGGAAGTTATGACTATTTGCACTGTGCAAAAGCTGAGATCATTAATAGACATTACAAAAGAAATTGCAAGCAAACAAATATCATTCACATTTGATGATGACATGATGAATATCAGAGCAATCATGACTGTTTGCTTCTCTCCATGAATGACATGACATAAATGCAGTGGTTACTTTGTGTGTACTTTCCTCAAAAAGTAACTACTCCTTTTATTTACCTGAACTGCAGAAGGTGTCTGTCCCCTTTTTTATTTTTATCCACTTATCCAGTTGTTGAAGTGCAGTTCCCTTTCACAGGGCGCGAATTGGGGTAAACCCTGGACAGGTCATTAGTCCATCAAAGGGACCCGCATTCACACCAACAGGGAATTTAGAATTCCCAATTAATCTAACGTGCATGTCTTTGTTCTGTGGGAGGAAGTCAGAGTGCCCGGAGAGAACCCACACATACCTAGGGAGAACATGCAAATTCCAGAGATTCAAACCCAGAACCTTCTTGATGTTAGGGAACAATGCTAACCACTGCACCACCACACCACCCCAGACTGGTTTCCATGGTTGAGAAAAATAATTTCACAACACATAACCCAGTCAAAAACACTCAAGGAGGTAGTGTATATCATTGTCAAGGTCTACAGTCAAGAGACTACTTTGTGATGATTACATTCAAGAACAGGAAGGTCACTTTGTTAGAAAACATCAAAAAGAGCCAGCACCACTGTGAAAACATGATGAAAACTGAGATGAACTTGTACTGGAATGATGAGAAGAGTAAAGCATAGAGAGTTCATGATCTGCAGCATGCTACATCATCTGTCGAACACAGTGGAGGTAATGTCATTGCATGGATTTGTATGGCCGCCAGTAAGACCATGACGCGAGTGTTTACTGATGCCGGGACTTCTGATAGAAGTAGCAGGATAAATTGTGAACAGCTATACTCTCTGCTCATGTACAGACAAATATTGGAGATAAGACAGTTTCACATTTTAAATGGAAAGTGACCCAAAGCATGCTGCAAAAACAACCCAAGAGTTTCTCAGGAAAGGGAAATTGTCCAGATATTGTTTGATTGTCCACATATATACAAACCTACCTGTATATGCCACTATACACACAACTGGAGATAAGTTATCTGAATTTCAGGAGCGAGATCACGCTTCCAAACACGCCCTGTCCGGTTCTTATCCAAATGTGATCTCCCAGTTCTACAAGCTGGTCGTTCTCATTTTCGTGCCCCACCCTCCCTCCTTTTTTAAAATTCCTGCACTTCTCATTAGTACAGGGGGATCTGCCTCTGAGACCTTCCCCAATCTGCAGTTCAATTCACGTTTAAGCCATTCACCTTTATCTACTGAAAAACGCAGCCAAACCTAAAATGAGGACGTGGGCCCAGCTAGTGAATGGGATATACACTTGGTGGCCGTAGCGCAGGCTATCTACTAATCGAAAGACTGGTGGTTTGATCCTCGGCTGCTCTAGTCTCCCTGACAAAGTGCCCATGCCTTGAGCAAGATACTGAATCTCAAGTTGTTCTCCAATGTGTTCATCAGAGTGTGAATGTTAGATAGAAAGCAGATGTAGAAAAAAGTGCTTGAATGACTAATTGTTAATGGATGAATGAGGCAAGGTATAAAATGAGGTATAAAATGCTTTGAGTGCTCGAGTAGAAAAACGCTATATAAGAACCAGTCCACTCCAGTCCTATGAACTTTTGCTACTACTGTTAATAAAAAAAAAAAAAAAATTATAATAATTATAATTATAATTATAATAATAATGCTATTATAATTGCTATTATATAATTGCTAATAATGCTATTATAAATTACCAAAAAACATCCCTATACAACATGCTGTAATATTTCCCAGTTCACAGAGGTACACTTTAGTGTCCTTCAACGGCATCAAATTCATTTTTAAAAATTGAAAACTGTGAAAGTAGTTGGGTGGTGGCTTTAGCAGTGTAATTTAGCCATATTGACTTTAAATTAATTTGAAATGAGCTACAAATTGATGGCTGGGATTTTAGCTACTCATCCCTCCCACCCCTGCCAGGCGGGGCCTCTGCCTCCTCTGTCCGTTGACTCTCTCAGCCTTTCTTTTCTGTGTGATAACAATCAGCAAATATGAAAAGTAAATTCTGGAGGAAATGTTGGCAAATGGGTTTTGGGTAGATTGTGAATGAATATTTAATTTACTCATAAAGCAGGGGTTTAGTACATTAATGGCTTTTCCACTGCTGTCACTCGATTTGACTCCTTCCTCCTCCTCCTTTTCCCACCCAGATTAGGATGGTGACACCGTCTGCTATCTGGCCTGCTGATTGGTTCTCTTAATGAACTTATTTATACTGATCAGAATATTGTAGATTCGGTTTTTTTATTGGGAGGAGGGGGTACATTGTTGGAGTAATATTATAAGCCTGTTTATTACACACACACATATGTGTATATATATATATATATATATATATGTATATATATATATATATATATATATATCTATATATATGTGTGTAATATTCAAGAGAGACTAATCGAAACTAATAAAAAGAGAATCTAATAAAGGCATTTATATAGAAACGCAGCGGTTCATCTTTTAGTCAGAATATCAATTTTACATTTTGTTTGAAGTCTTTGCAAAATTGCTTCTTTCCACTTATGGGCGTAAAGATCAAATATTGAAGAACAGAAGCACTGACCCAGGCTTACTGCTAAAGTTGCCTATAAAAATAAAAAGTTAATTATGGTCTCCTATAACACAGTTTTAAGTCAATGTGTGACTCTGGTCTCTTGGTCTGTCTCTGTGTTGTTTACTGTGCTGCTGGCCACAGAGCCCCAGAGTCCACAATGGCTGGCTGGACATGATGACAGCTGGAGTGGCCGTCACCTCTGGCTCCCAACTGTTTTCTTGTTTTCTGACCTAATAACACTTAAACTGGCATTCAGTCTGGATTCACCTGCGGTAAACAATGTGTGGATTTGAGGCTGACGGGTTTCTTTCCAAATAATAATTTCTCCTTCTTGGATTTTTATTCAAACGTGCACTCCATCAGTCATCAGGTCGGTGTAATTAGTATCTGTTAAGCTGTCAGCCATAAAAGGTATAATTTCATTGCAGTCAAATATCAAAAGATTTTTTTTTAAGGATGAAATCAATCACTTAGTCAGAAACAAATATTTAATGTATTTGATTCATCAGACATTATGGCAGTGAGGGGGCAGTGAGGCTGGGATGGCTTCAGCCAGGGTGTGATCCCCCAGCTCTTGGCTATGTTTGATGAAGATTAATTCAATCCTATTTTCTGCCTTGAAATGCTTTTGCTAATGTGATTCTGTCTGTCTTGCTCCCTTTTCACTGTGCGTATGTTTGTGTGTGTGTGTGTGTGTGTGTGTCTCCTAAGCACGTTATTCATGTTGAGGACTAACAAAAGCAGCAGGAAGATAAAGCAGTGGTAGTGTGTTGTAATTCTCTACCACAGATTCAGTATCTGTATATACGTACTGGCAGGCTGAACGGCGCTTACACTTTGAATTTGGTGGTTACAGATTGAGTAAGAGTGTGTGTGTGTGTGTGTGTGTGTGTGTGTGTGTGTGTGTGTGTGTGTGTGTGTGTGTGTGTGTGTGTGTGTGTGTGTGTGTTCGTAGGAGAGTATAAGAATGGATGGGCTGAGTATGAGAATAGATTTTAAAATGTTATCAGGGTTTAAAGTGCCTCGGCACTCTGCATGTTGTGCGCACATATGTCTGATTTTCTACAGCTGTACAATAATCTTAATAAAATCTGAAACATTTTTTAAATGCCACTTCAGCAGTCACTCCACCACAGTTTCACTTGCAGGGATTTCTAGGGCCAGTAGAGGGTGCTACACAATCCCAGTGATAATTGAATCAACCTCTCTGCTAATGCATAAACTTCCGTTTTAAGAAACTTAAGACGAGACATTTCTGCATTTGTTTTTTTACTTCCTGGTAATTCAACTTCTACATGCGTGTCTGTTTCACATTTGCGTGTCTATTTCACACGTGTCCATGGACGTCATAATGCAGAGCTTGATCTGGACCGTGTAAATCTAACAATATACGTCCAAGCAGACAAAATAAGAAAGAAAAATATATAATTTTTTAAAAAGAGAAAAAAAGAAATAAAAATAATGTGGTCTGTTGCTGTCCAGCAGCAATTTTAAGAATAAGAGGTGTCAGTGTTTCTCTGTGATCTCTTAAGGTGGTAGCAACAGCCCTGTGCATGTGGATGTCTGTAGACGGTAGGGGCTCTGTGTGTGTGTGTGTGTGTGTGTGTGTGCGCGTGTGTGCGTGTGTGTGCGTGTGTGCGTGTGTTTGTGATCTCAGCTTGTCTATGACTCATGATGTCACAGTGACCTCTACCGCATACGTGGTCTCCCATCACAACAACTGTACCTCTTTCACACAGCACTACAGCCACATGTGCATTCACATGTAACATGAATATTTACACTGCTCCATGTTCTGTATGGGAATGTGAGTGTGGCATGAGTGACATTTTACTCAAGGCTTCATAAGTAAATAAATCTACCTGTAAAACAACCTGCATGCCTCCACCCTCTCATATTATCACATTTCAGCATCTTTTTTTGTCAGACCACTAAGAAAATACTTCTCAGCTTTCTCGCGATGGTTCAGTCTCACTAAAGTAAATATAGGACTGTAACCTCCTTGCAACTAGGAAATATCTGTGTATCTGCAAGTTGCAGAGACCAGCTGATTTCCATCTACTGCTTTTGTCATCTTTTGATTACAAGGCAGTTGCACGGGCAAACTGTCTCCAAACAATCACAGTCTGATCTGGACTGCAGTTACGCTCAGGCTGATTTGTGAAAGTTTGCAATTAATTACTGTCTGATTTATAAATGCAGAGTGTCGACATGTTGGCTCTGAGTAGGTCTGTGCCAGTGAGCATAACTCATCTGCAGCGTGTCTTTTTGTAATGAGGGACTCGGCGCAACTGGTTGCCAACTGTCTGCACTGTGGTTATACTCCGATTTAAAAGCAAGATTGTTAAGCACCTGTTTTATGTTGCAGTTAAATAACCGTCCTGCAGTAACTACATCAATACTTATGGAGGTTCTGAATGTAATTGGTTAATATGAATGTCAATTTCTGCCTATGTAGACGGCACTAGATTTGCGATTTTCACTTATTTATCAGTTAATTGCAGCGTTATCACAAACCGATTGTATGAAATTGCTGTTTGACCCCATTCAGTTGCAGACTGACTCGGTCTTATTGCTGTTTTATTGTCATCTCAATGCATCAAAGTTGCTTTGAAAATGAAACTGGCTGCGAGTGGTCACAGATCTGGTCCCCGTCTTCAACGCAATCATGAGGAAATGAGATTGCAACTTCACTCTACACAGTTGCAGAAATTTTAGTCATGTCACCATCTCCATCCTCCGTCTTCCCTGTTTTTTTTTTCCTTTAATATTTTTTTTTAGCACAACCTTATTACAAACCACTGATACCCACATTTTGTCTACATAAAATTTCTCAAAGCACATTCTCATCGTTATCTTCATCCCACCACTTGTATCGAACATTTTGGGTAAATTTTATAGAATTAAAAAACTGAGTAGTGTGACTCACTGCATTCTTGATTGTCAATACAGTGGCAGATGAAATGCACTCAGTGGACCTCTTTCCACTTGTATTGTATATTATAAGTCACTCTGAGTAAGAACATCTGCTAAATACTAAAATAAGTGTTTAGTAGGCCTATCAGAGAGTTCCACTCCAGGCAGTGCTGTATTTGAAGAGAGAAGGACTCCAAGTATGTTGAGAGTCTCTTTGCTTATCCCTCTCAGCAACTGGTTAGTGTGGTGCTTGAATATTAATGATGTCTAAACCCAAAAGCTTGCGTTAACTGTGACCTAGCCATACCGTCTCTCTCACTCTCTCATGCACGTTTATGCATACACACGAATGCGTTGTGTGTGTGTGTGTGTGTGTGTGTGTGTGTGTGTGTGTGTGTGTGTGTGTGTGTGTGTGTGTGTGTGTGTGTGTGTGTGTGTGTGTGTGTGTGTGTGTGCATACTTTCCTAAAATGTGAAGATCTTTCCCGTGGGGACTAGTGGATGAGGAGGGCTGAGGTGTTGATTACTGCAGTGCTTGACAGTCAAGTGTACATGTCTGTGATTTTGTGTGTGTGTGTGTGTGTGTGTGTGTGTGTGTGTGTGTGTGTGTGTGTGTGGGAGGCCAGCAGGTTAAAGAGAGGGGTAGCCAGCTAGCACCCCCCTAATACTCCTTCTCAGCTGCCGAAGTCGTCAAGTGTAAAATTGCGCACTCTTTCAAACGCACTCCATTGAAACCGAGGAGATCACACTTCCACGTGCACCCACTCACACACATGCACACGCTGCTTTGGGAAACAAGTTTGAAAAAAAGACAAGATTGGTTTTGCAAACTTGTAGATTGCAAATAGACTGCAAACTCAACAATGGTTTGAGTAGTGTCTCAAACCATTTTTGAGACATCACAGTACTCTTAAAATACAACTACAAACACAGCCACACATGTTAACAAACGTCGATACAGAATTACCCACAGAGCGTCAAAAAAAGACAAATAATAACTTTAGTAAATAATCTTATTTTACCATCAACTGTGAAAGCTGTTAAACTCAGCAAACTAATTTGGCAAATTTGAGCATCTCTGCAGGGTTTATAAATGAGAACTGTGATTGATTATTTCATGACATTTGACTTCTTTTATTCTCTCCTTTTCTTCCAGCAACAAAGGCGTCTAGACCTGTTAACCATCACCAACTCTGGTAGGTGCCTGAATTTCTGTGCTTGGATTTCATTGTCACCCACAATCCAACCACCGCAGGACAAAAAACACAACACTAAAAGCATTCTCTGATGCACACTCAGTATTTTATCTGTTTCATAATCTGGTTTGATATTGACTTTTCCAAAAAACATAATAAAGCAAAAATATTTCGCTCATACCCCACTATAACTGCTTAAATGGTTACTGCTTGAACAGCTGGGCAGTTGAAACGCAGCGATAAAACTGTTTGTGTTGTCAAAAACTGTGTTGCAGAACCACTGCTGATTTGATGGCTGCTTGTCAGTTATTTGAGCGTGTGTTAAGGGATCCTGTCTCATGGTGTGATGATTTAAATGTCCAGTAACTAAAGCTTTCCACCTTGGGATTAAATGGAAGTCATGATTTCAGCTGTAGTGAGAGCAGTCACAAGTGCAAGCATGTTCCCTAAACAGATTTTCAGAGTATATAGAAGCATGTTTGTGTGTGTGTGTGTGTGTTTTGTCATTTTGAATGTCTAGCAGAATCGTTTAACATGTTTTATTGTTCAAAAAGTATATTCTCTCTCTCTCTCTATCTAAAATGCTGCATTTCATGCCCTATCTCTTTAAAGCCCCCATCATGAAAAGCACCGTCTGCTTTGATTTTTCAGCTTGCACAGAGAAAACAAGACCAAAAAAACACTGGTTATGCACCACAACCCAAGGTCCTGAATATAATGACAGCCTTAGAAAAGATGCCAGTTACTAACATTTGAAGCACAATCAGATCCAGAGCCACAGACTTCTGCAGAAGTTTCTACATAGTTACAACTTATATTTGGATGTGTAATGTCAAAAAATTAAAAACTCAGGTAAGTTATGTTGCACTGAAGCATAAAATGTGACCCACACCCATTCCTTCTTTACTGGTCTCTTCTCCAAGTTTATACAGTTTCTGTATGCCACCCAGTATTATGACATTTATTAGTAATAATAATGTAACAGGAAACAAATCTAAGCAGGATATGAGTCATACAAATCCATCCTTCCATTCTCTTCCAATTATCTTTATCAGGGTAGCAGGGGGCCTGGAACTTATCCCAGTTACGATGGGGTGAGACGTGGGGTACACGCTGGACAGGTCACCAGTCAGAGGCAGGGCTAAAACAGAGAGACAGACAACCATTCGCACTCACAATCACACCTATGGGTAATTTAGAGTTATCTTAACTCCATTAATTAGTGGAGTCTGTCAATCCTATCTCCTGACTTGCATACAAGACCCACTCCACCCTTCTCCAGCTGAGAATCACTGTATAACAAATGTATATGTAATAAACTAAAATCCTAATTCTGATGAGTGAAAACAGTGTCCATCAAAATGCTGCAGAAATAGACAGTTTGCAGACATCTTGCCTGCTCACTTTTCACCTTGCTTCTTTACAACTTTCTGTCTTGTGTTCACACTTCTGCTTTGCTCATACCTGAGACATTTTAAACATAGAGTTAGTAGAAACAGCTCTGAGTAAATAAAAGTGGCAGACTGAGAGGCAGTGGGAAATACTCTGTGTATGTTGCATGTTTAGGTTGTCTTGTATATCCCTGTAACTCTGGTTAACGTCTAAAATCCTTGCAGAAGCACAACTACAATGATTTGTGCTCATTCTCATGCACTCCTCCTCCTCCTCCGCAGTCCACATCACTGAACCAAATATGCACAAATCCTGCTACAACATCGTAGATTGTATTGGCGCTGATAATAAACAGACAACCAGGAGCAAGCAACTTTAAAATACAAATGATTTTAATATATTCATTATGTAAATGCTGATTTTCATTCAATAGTAGCTTTTAAAACTGAGTAGGTGAAAAACAGGATTTTTGTTGTTCATCTGAAAATTTCAGCATCTTATAAGAATTTAACATTTTCTGTCAGTTTCTCTTTGAGAGGATAATTTGTTTGTGAACAGTTTGTTGGTGGATTTCGTCTCCTTTTGAGCTGACACGAGGCACATAATGTGCGTACGTTTTCTGCAAACTAGTTGGAATTACATCCACCATGTAGGTAAAACTCATAACATGTGGTTATGCACACATATGGTGCTCCAAGTTTGACTCGATGTGGAAACGTATCACGAAGTAGTTGCGATGTTAGAAATCTATGCCAGTCTCTCAGAAAAGCAGCTGTGTGAACAAGGGATTTACTCAGATGGAGAGCAACGGGGGGAAAAAATTCAAAAAACAGGGGAGGAGAAACAGATGGTGACGGCATGAGAATACAGAGACCCATATGTCTAAGGTATCTGGATGATCTAATATGCTTTGATTAGAATAATGCATATGTGAAGCTCATGGAGACCCGGTTAATTTAGCAGGTTTGCTTTGCAGCTGTTGCTCAGGCCTTGAGTTTAGGCGCAACCCACCCATGGCTTCCACAGTTTGACAGAGAGCAGCCGCACAGAAAGAAAAGGTGGGGAAGTTGAGGAAGAGTGTAAGAAAGATTTTCGAGCGTCACTTTGCGTGGTCGAGTGAGAGAGAAAGGCATCACGCGCCGTCCGGACATCGAATGTTTAGAGCTGAGATGTGATATAGCACATCAAAAACACATTTGATTAAATGCAGTGCTAGACGTTGTCAGCGTATTTACAAATGCATTTCTTCATCCCACTATTGCGTCTCAAAAGGATGTATACATTTCCATGTACATTAGTTTGTAGTGAATGAATGTAGCCCGCTTTGAAGAATATCAGAGCAAGGTAGGTAAGGAAAACAATCTGTCTTGGAATATATTTTTTATGGATGGTTTATGATTTACCTATATAGCACATCAAAAACACATTTGATTAAATGCAGTGCTAGACGTTGTCAGCGTATTTACAAATGCATTTCTTCATCCCACTATTGCGTCTCAAAAGGATGTATACATTTCCATGTACATTAGTTTGTAGTGAATGAATGTAGCCCGCTTTGAAGAATATCAGAGCAAGGTAGGTAAGGAAAACAATCTGTCTTGGAATATATTTTTTATGGATGGTTTATGATTTACCTCAGTTTGTGCAAAAAAGAGAGAAGCACTGATTCTTCAACATTGTCGTCCTCTTTCGTCTTCAGTAAACGCTGGTCATTGCAGGTCTTGTTCTTGTCTCTTCTGCCTTTTGAGCACAGCTATTGTCAGGCCCCTGAAAGAATTCTGGTTAACTGTTTTGTTTGTGTACGCTTTTGGTCAGAGGTGAAAAGGATCTTCAGCTTGTGTTGTTATGAAACATAGAACAGCTCCTTGAAGCATGTTGTTACCTTCAAATATCACCTCTAAGAATGGGAAGATGTTTGCACAGTGGCTTTCTCTCTGTCTTTTTGTCCTAATGATAACTTAGGGACTAGAAAAGCGCTATATAAATACAGGCCATTTACCATTTACCATAACAGTGTTTGTGTTACTACCGTGGGTGCAAGTGAGCAAAAACAACAGCGTTTTTAAAGGGAAGCACTGCTCAGCAAGACGTTTGATAGCTAAATCTTTAATCCTCAGGTGTGATGTCCTTATGTTAACTGCGGTGGATCTTATCTGGTTAACCGGGTATCTGGTGTCAAAAAACAAAATTGTAGTACAATCATTGTAATCATTCTAATAGTATGACAATGATAGGCTGTTTAGTGTAAGCTATACTTGTTATTTAGCACTATTGTTGTCCAGTTTGAGTCCATGTTGGACTGGTGCAGAGCAGGCAGTGGTCTTCATGGCCACTCTCAGGGCCCCAGTATAACCGCTGCTTTGATTGCTTCGCCCTCACCACAGATCTCGTATTAGCGCCTACGGCACAAGAAGAAGTCACAACAGGAGGGTTTTTCGTTTTCCAGAAAGTCTCATCTTTCCAAACTGTTGGAACGCCTTCCACTGTATAATCTTTGAATCTCTGACTTCCTGTACTGATATGTCATTGAAATGGTGAAAAAAACCGAGTCAGTTGTACACTTGTGTCTTAAACTTGGATGTGGCTACAGCATGTGTGCTTCTCGAGAGGTGCGCAACCTGATGAACTGCCACCAGAGCGATGTCACTTTGTCGTGTTGTGCTATTCACCATGGGGAGAACGTTGAGCATAATGGGGCCTTTGGATTATCAAACTGTAGTGCAGGCCGTGGTGATGAGGGGGGGAATAACCATGTGAAAAATGTGAAAAAAACAAGAGTTAATTAGTGAAATTGAATTGATGATATGCACCTTTTTTTTTTGTTAATAGTTAAATTCAACACAGATCCTTTTTTTATTGTTAATGTTTGATAAAAACTGTCAACGTTTTTTCTTCTTCTGGAGTTGGACATGTCAGAAAAAGTGTGAAAACCACTGAGTGAGATCAACGGTAGCAGCTGTCAGTTTAAATTTAGGCTGATGATGCTGTTTAGTTTCCTGCATTCACACTGGCTAAGGCCAGGAACACAGTTATGATAGCACACATGCAGTAACATCTGTTTACATCTCGTTACATTAAATGGTCTAAATCAACAAAGAGTAGTAAACCTAAGAAACACAAAGAAAATAACTTTACTACATGATTTATTTTGAAGTGTTTCTTTTCACCGTGCTGCACTGCCACGCCCGTTCTTAGAGTTCTCCCACGTGTTAAGTCCCACTTTTACACCTGATTAATACTCTAATGACTCTGTAATTGTCTTACATTATGCCAAGTAGATTTATGGCCTCTTTCTGTTTCACATTCTGAGATCTGTTCAGAGATTTGTATCATCGTTCTTGCAATGATCACCGTCAGTAACCCTATTTGTGCTTGGGTATGACTCAGCAGACCTTTGTATCATAAATAGATATGAGTGAGTCACAGCACTCTCATGACCAAACATTTCCTACCTGTTTGGGTAATTGTGCTATCATAGCTCTTAGCTTCTGATAGTCAAAATGGAAACTTAGGTAACACTGATTTTTATTCCATAGAAGCATAATGGAAATGTCCATTAGTGATTTTTTTAGGGCTTGGATATTGCTGATTACTCATGTCTGAAATCGGGGACAAATTTTGGTCTTTATATTCTTTGGTTCCTTCAGAGGTTGACCTAAATGGAGAGCAGAACAGCTTTCTACTGTCTTGGAAGTGCAAACATTAACAAAGCATAAAAAAAGAGAAATCCCAAAATTAATACAAAGCACAAGAATAAATTCAGATGAACAGAGGAGCACAACAGATGAAGGAAAAGAGGAAGACGCTAAGTAATCAAGATGCTCAGCAAGACAGGAAGTAAGAACATCAAGTAAATACCAAAACAAGAAGATCCACACTAACTAAACATGATACAGGGACAGTAGGAAACAGGAGCACAAAGAAGAAATGCAAACATGGAAACACTGGGGAGACTAGAGTAATAATGAAATCAAGAAGGCAAAGTCATGAACCAAAAGTCCAGGACTGTGACAATTTTTTTCTTCTTCTGATCTGTTGCAATCTAATTCAGTTACTGCATCAAGGCGCTATCAGTTAACAGGCAGAGTTGTGAACTACTACACTTTGGAGCCGGTATGTGACACAAATCCCTTTGGGGTTGGATTAGGAAGCACATCCAGAGTAAAAGTCTGGCATGTCAAACATGTGGCTCCACATATTTGAATGCTTTAACACAATTTCATTTTTTTTGATTTGTTTACCACTATGCAGCTTAAAGTTTTAGTTCTACATGACGACCTAAAGGTTTGCACCAGATAGCACTGCCTAATAACTGCTGGGCAACGTGTTTTTTTTTTTTACAGCTATAAAATGTTTTCTGTTGCTACATAGTTAATCTAAGGCGATAACGAGGTGTCCTGTTAAAATGACACTTGCTTATTTAATTTACATTAAAGCTGCTTGAAACTCGCCACCTCCTTCTTAGCTCTAGCTTACAGTAATGTGCACAGCAGGAGTGCCTTCCTTCAGGGTTTAGTCTACACCCACAGAGGGACCCTCTACAGACTGAAATAGCTTTCAATTATTTCTTACTGAAAGGATTCCTTCTCTGACCAGTGTAGAGCTCAGTGTGCTGTGCAAATTAATGCAGGTCATTATTCAGGTTGTTGTTATGAGTGGCCTTGAAGGGAAGTCTATTATATCCTTAACTTGGCAGACATATTTTATCATGCCCTGCTGCTTATTACTATTCACAGTAGGTGAGCAGATGTGCACATTTACACACACAGACACACACACCGTGGATGTGTGAAGGTTATTATGATGGCTGTATGAAGAGCAAGTGAAGCTTTCAGATGAGTGATTCTGATAGGGAAACACAGGCAGGACACTCTCTCCTTCCCCCTGCAGATTAAAGGAGTTTCCGCTCCTTTGCTCCTTTTCTCCTCGTCCACCAACCACCTGCCTCCCTGTTTGCCGTTGACGCTTCGTCCTCTGCTCGTTTGACTTAACGGCACTCGTTATCTGCAGCGATTTATTAGTAATCTTATTTTATCACAGTGGCATTGTTGTGAAACATTTGCCCGTTCTTTCTGCATCCTTTTCCTCCTTTCCTTGTGGTTTTATTTACTTTGCCTCATCTTGCTTCATAGCGTGAAGAGGAGGAATCACAGGGTATAAATAAACTAATAGTCTCAAGTGGCTTCATAACGTACTGTGTGTAAAGGAAAAGAAAAAAGAAAAGAAAAGATTTGATGAGGATTCTGCCCCTGCCGCTCTGTTAGCTTCTGTCTCTAATGATGTTCATTAGCCACTCTGAAGAGTGACTCACACTAAAACACATATTCACACATAATAAATAAATCTAACTGAGAGCTAAAGTGACACCGCAGCTTCCAGGTTTTGTCCCGAAAGTAAGAAAATCTCATTCAAAGCGCCTCTGACGGCATGTTCATATATTTACATGAATAATAGATTTTTTTTAAATGATCTAATATAGTATATTCAATATTTATGTCTGCACTGGGCTTCAATAAACACTCCTTCCTATTCTGGAAGCCCCCAAACTGATGTTAGCATACTACACGTCACAGCCCGACAGAGCGGAGGAGTTGCAGCCTTTCTTTGTAGACCCTGGAGATTAACATCCAAAAGTTTTAGTAATCAAAGTACCTTCTCTACCACTCTTTTAGTGGAGCTTTATGTCTTTCTGTGCTCACAAAGAAATCCTCCTTAACTTGTGGATGACATGGCGTCTTAGACTGTAAACCCCGGGACTTCAGAAAGACCACTGCAAGAAATGCTGACTGAGAGATTGTATTGATTAGTGAATAGCTCGTTAGTCGTTTCTGAGGCTACCCTGACAAAAGCCTGCTCGAGTGTGTGTATATATATATATATACACTTTATATATACTTTATATGGTATATTCAGGTCCTATATACAGATATTTAGGAAAGCCAAAACAAAACACTCAATATCTGATCCCTCCATCTTTCTCATTTCACACACACTCCCACACACAGACCCACTCAAACCTCACTCGGCCTTCTTTAATTGGACACTTGAGCGGCGCACGACTGCATCTGGCTCCTGTTGAACACAGCCTGACATTTCAGACTGCTGACCTTTCCAGCCCCGCCACAACTAAATAATGATTAGTCCTGGCAACTGTTCCACCACAGCAGCAGCCAGGTACGTACACACACATTAACGCATAATGCACGCACACACGAACAGGCACAAGAGCGAACAACAGCAGCAACACCTGCATTAAAGGCTTTGTCTTTTAACAGTGAGAAAATGGGGTGCAGGCATTGATTTGAGAGGCCATTGTCATTCTTTTGGCTTATCGATTAGATTGTCCTTTTCCATATCTGCAGTCAGCACCCAATAATGTGTTGTTCTAAATTAACTCTGCTTGCCTCTGTTTAGTTTCTCCTTTCCCCTTTATGCACTCTCAGCATTACAGTGGAAAAAAGGTCAATCATATTCATGAGATCTGGGCCGATTTGAGAGGAGGGTGTCTGAGTGCGTGCGTGTTCTCATGCGCACACTTTTGGGTTTGTGCACAGAAGCGTGCAGCATATGTGTCTAACGCAATGAGGCAGCGTGGAGATAATAGGCAGTTCTCAGATCTCTCTTCTGACTTTCTTTTCTTTCAGTCTATCACTTCTCCCTTTGTATCTCCATTTTCCTGCTGTTTCTGTCAGAACAGAATAGAAATGTTCTTCATTAGAGTCCGTCTTTTTACAGATATTCTTTGTGTTCTGTGCTTTGCTTTCACCAGACGAAACCACAGTATATATCTCTTAGGTCAAAGGTCACATTTTGAACACTGAGTGTGTGAATCTTTCATTACAGATATGTATAGCTACAGGTCGACTATTGTAGCGTGGGAAGCATTTTAAAGCAGTGGTATGCATATGGTGCGTAGTATTAAAATTCTAAATATTATTGCATCTTGGTTAAAGAGGCACATCATTTTTTACCCTTCGGTCGTAAAAGGCTGATGGGGTACCGTCGCCACCCCGCCGGGCGGACGCCATCCAAACAAGGCGGCGTAGGAGCTTCAAATTGGTACCACAGATGTGTCTGCTAAAAATCTCGGAAAAGTTTGAATCTCAGTGACCTCGACCTAAAGGTCAGGGTCAAAGGTCAAGTTTTATGAAAATCTTGTCAATGCGATAACTCGAGAAGGAAGTGACCCAGGATTCTCAAATTGATACCGTAGTTGTGTCTATTAAAAATCTCAAGTTTGAATCTCGGTGACCTCGACCTGAAGGTCAGAGTAAGTTTTCTGAAAATGCTGTGAATGTAATGACTTGATTTTGAAATTGATACGATGGGTGTGTTTATTAGGAGGCTGACGAGTAGCGCTGGCGGTTGCTAGTATTAACTTTGTTGTTTAGATAATATGTAAAGGATCTAGAGCACGGAGGTCAAACTCATTTGATTATCTTGCTCTTAAGTAGACCAGTGAAACTCATCTTTCTGTCAATAATGTCTTAACAACATAACATAAGAGCTGTGTGAACATTATGTCTCTGTTTTTATACATAATAAATAATTAAATGCTGCTGTAATAACTCATATTATGAGAAAGAAATTACACAAAATGTCATTTTTTTAAAAAAAATTTGCTTGTTTGTTTGTTTTTGTTTTTTAACTGTTGACTTACTTTTAAAAAATCCAACATTAGTGAAAAAACAGCTCATTTAATTATTTTACTATTACTTAATTATGTTGATGTAGTATAAATATCCATGTGGGAGATTTTTGTCAGTAGGAAAATGCTGTAAAATGTATTAAAAATACAGTTTATGTCCTCCTTCACATTTCCCAAAGCTGTCCAGTGGGCTGGATTGTAGTCCGTGCTCGGCTGATTCAGGCCCCCGGCCCTTATGTTTGACACCCCTAACTTAGAGGATTCAAACTAATTCATCTTATACCAATTTCAGACACAAAGCTGCTGCTTTTTCCTACATGTCAAGTTATACAGCCCTGAAGATTGCACATAACAAAAACAAGTTGATTCTGTTACTTACTGTTAATGTAGGTTATCCTGCTGTGAACTGCAGAATAAGAATTATATCCTTTAAACAGGAGGAAATGAATGAATGAATGATAACTTCATGTCTTTGAATTATATGTATAAAGTATTTAATATTACAGAGACGTAGGAAAAAAATGCTGAATGTTGACAAACTGTTAATTGTTGCCATCGTTGACTTGGTTGACGTTGGTCCTCTAGTGTTTCATGGATGTCTGTCTTTTTAAATATTATTTTAAAAATTCTCCTCTGTACTCTACAGTTCTAAGGTGGAAATGCTCAGCCATGTAACTCACTGCTTCTTATGCTTACAAAAACATGAACAGGTTAAAAACGTAACCTATAAATTCCCTGTATTGTTTTCCACAGACACGTACAGTCTCTACAGTGTCTCAGTATTTCAGAAAACACCAGAACACGTTGTCGGTTTCTTTGAACTGAACGGTCTCCTGCATGAGTTTGGGGTCAGCAAAGTATTTTTTCTCTCATTTGTACCATACAGCAGCCTGACTTTCTTCTTTATTGAACAGATAAAAGTCTCTGACCAAAACAATGCAGTGATGTATTGTGAAGTCATGCCCTTGTTGAGGTGGTTCATTTAGTTTGAATCTGATGTACTTTTCATGGCCTTCATGAAAATTGCATCTGTTGAGTTGAGCCACAGTATTAGTGTCCAAAGACTGTCTCTAAAACGTGACATCCTTGCTTTGTGAAATACAAAGAGATTATTATTTTAAGTTTATGTTGGTACAATTTCTGATTTACTTTAATGAAAAGATGTTTGTGCCAGAACAGTAATCTTTCCGTCTCTTGCAGGAAAAAAAATAATTAAAGTTAACCCGCTGGTGTGTACCAGTTTCTTTTCGCTCGGCTGTAGACTTTCATCAGCTGATCTTTATCTGTCAGACCAAATTCCCCTTTGAGTTGGGCTCAAACATAAGAAATCTGCATTTATTTATGACGTTTTTCTTTTCTACTTCCATCTTTTCATAGCCACACATCCTGGAGCTTAGAAGCAACAAAGCAATTACACTTTTGTCTTTAGCACCTTTTAGCCAAGCTCACTCTGTTTCTCTGAAATGTTAATTAGGTCTCCTTTTTTTTTCTCCAGTTGGTAACACTGTTACACTGCAAAGCTATTATGCTGTATGATGTGTTGGTCTAAGTACTTCTGAGCTACTTACACATTGCTGCCCTATCACCTGGTCCACCTACTGTAGTCTGTAGCAGCTTCGGCACTGAGAATAGTCTTTTTTGCTGACTTCAGAGGAGGAAGAAGCATTTCCAGCCAGCCTGGGTTTATTGAGAAAAGGTGAAAAAAGAACTGTGGAACAACCTGCGTGTGACCTCCTGGTTCCTGGTGTACAAACCTGAGCTGATCAAGTGTCTCGATGAGTGCAAGCTTGGCTGACTTTCAGAATGTCAAGCTGCAGAGATTTTGTTTTCAGTGGATTGGAAGTATGATTTTACACCTAGAGGGAAAAAAGGAGGAAAGAAAAAGTAGGAAAAAAGGAACCAGATTATTTATATTAAAAATACTATCTGGCTTTTGTGTAAATGAGCAGCTGTGAAAACAACACCTCCTGCCCTGATTTTATTCTTTCTCTGTGAATTTGCATATTTTATCTCCCTCATCTTTATTATGGGGGACCTATGCTTCCATTTTGATGTGGTTTAAGAAACAAACAGTGAAAGAGATGAAGGGCGGGTGGGAGGAAAGAAAAGGGCTGCGCTGGCCGCATCATATTGAGTATTTTCCAGTTGATTTTGTTGGAGGCTTCTCAGCAGCGTACCTAAATAAGCAGCAGCATGCTAATGAATGGAGAACGAGTGTGATAATTTACCAGACAAAGAATGGAGGACTGTGAGAGAGAGCCAGAGGCAGAGACAGAGGCAGGGAGAGAGTTAGGGGCAGCACGATATTGAAAATATTTTGAAATTGTTTGTCATCTAACAATTATTTAACACCTGTTTCTATATAGCCCATATGCCGGGAGGTTCTTTTTCTCAAGCTTATCCTGATAATGCTTAGAATAAATATTCGCTGTGTTACAAATACAGTAATTTCATGCACTGTTCCCACAGCCAACCATGTGTTTCATGTTTTTGCATACAGAAAAGGGGAGAGAGATGGGGGGGGGGGGTGGGGGTGTAGGGGCTAAACTCAGAGGACACTAAAATGACAACATAGAAGCACAGACTCTGTCCTCTTTCTAAAAGGACGATGTGACGAAGGCAGTAAACAGTCTGTGAACAGGCTGTGGGCTCTGAGATTATTTCTTTGTCACCAGCAGAGCCACCAGTGTTGCTGAGCACTGCTGTGGAGCAAATCCTCCTAGAGAGGACTGATTGGATTTTTGTTCCAGGGAGCCTTTTGTGTTAGCAGCATAGGGACTAGATAATAGAGGCTGATGCCATTCTGTCTCTGTGTTATGGCTGGTGGAGTGAGTTTTTGCACTGTGTGTGTGTGTGTGTGTGTGTGTGTGTGTGTGTGTGTGTGTGTGTGTGTGTGTGTGTGTGTGTGTGTGTGTGTGTGTGTCTTTAAACAACTACTATATTACTTTTTCCAACTTATTGCAGTTCTCCTTGCTTTAGAGCTTTCAGGATGATAAGTATTCATTTATTTAAGTTACTTTACTTTCTCTTTTAATCTATAGTTTTGACTATGACGAGGCATTAAAAGTACCGCACTGTTAAAGCAGGACATACTGCTGGTATACATACAGTAAACTGCCAAGAGACTCAATGTCTGGTTGAAGGTCATTTTCAGCCTGAGTCCTTCTGTCAGATCTATGTTTGGAGCATGTGGCACAACGGGTGTGTATGTTGAGTCCTGAATGTATAAATAAAAAAATATACATAATTTATTTCTGTAGGGGAGATTCTTTTTTTTAATTGCCGCTCCAGACGCTGAAGTCTTTTCAATCTAGAAAGTTCCTCAGCTCATTATGTCTTTCTGCTGTTCTGTTTGTGTGTGTGTGTGTGTGTGTGACTTTGTACTGACCTCTGTTGGAGACCAAGGAACTATACAGATAGAGCTTTACTGGCCAATCATAGTCAACAAACCGCTTATAGCAGACATTCAGGAAGGGAATGGTTATGTTTAGGTTTCTCGATAATTCTGCTTAACTCTGTGTTTCTTTTTTAAAAACATGTTATTTGGAGACTGAATGGTTTTTGTTACAGGAAACATTTTACCATTTGTACCTGACCTGGTTCCTGCTCGGTGGGCTGACTGCAGTGTGCCTGTGTGTTTCAGGCCTTTCAGCGGGTGATTGCCAGATTTGTGTTGACTGTTTTCTCATCCATAAAACTAAATGTGTCTCTCAGCACCGGGAGACAAACAGTGTTTCCCATTGTCACATCAGCTGGCATCCTGCATCTGGACAGCATGACATCTGGCTTTCTTTTTTACACTGAAAGCAAGAATCTCAGGAAGTGTGTGTGTGTGTGTGTGTGTGTGTGTGTGTGTGTGTGTGTGTGTGTGTGTGTGTGTGTGTGTGTGTGTGTGTGTGTGTGTGTGTGTGTGTGTGTGTGTGTGTGTCCTGGCTGAAGAACAGAGAAAATGCAATGTTATGCTGTTTGTGTTGTCTTTTTGATGTAGAGGAAAGAATTTTTTGGGAAATATCTGACAGGTAGTGACAGGTAGGCATAAAGTAGGGCCAACGTAAATGGACACCACTGCATATATGTACACAGATTTAAATGTGTTTTGTCACCATTATTTTTTTAACTGAAACAGGTCCATTTGCATTGCAGATTTAGATATAAATTAAGATGTTAATGGAAGCATAGAAGATAAACTCTGCTGTCCTTTAGAGACTCACAACTCTTTCAGCGGAAATTAGTGCAAGAAAATAAAGTAATGTGGGGAAAAAATAAGCAGATTGTTGGCTTTTTATATCCTTTTTCAAACACAGCAGCTGCACAACATTAAGCTCAGATTCAGTATTAACCTGCCCAGGTGTACAGTAAGCTGTAGTGGAGAGATTTGAGGTCAGTGACCTTGCCTGTCCTTGACTACTGTGTGTGGGCGTGGGTCTGTGGATGGCCAGTTGGTGGTTAAATAAAGGCCGTTAGTTGTCAAAGCTCTTTGGCCCTCATCATGCCCCTGCAACCTCGATCTGATCCCCCACCCATCACCACGGGCCTTCCATCCCCCAGTGAGGAGTGGGCTGCTGGTTGGCCCAGGTTTTATCTGCTATTATCTGTCAGATGTTATGCACCCATGAGCCTGGCTGCCCCTCTGCATGACGGGCGGCTTTGGTCGCTCGTCCAATCCCAGCGGCTCCCCGCTGTCTGTTACAGCTGCAATGAAAAGTTCTCTGGCTGCCTCCGTCTCTGTCTGACAGCTGCCCTGGAGGAAAGGGTAAGAGAAGCACAGGGAAGAGGAGGAAAAGGGGGGAAAATACCATTAAGATGAGCTGTATTCCCACAGACCAAAGCCTGCCCACCAGCCATGTGCTGCAGCTCACCTGGCTGCCAGATAAGTGGAGATTAGAGGAGAGGAGAAGGTGGAAAAGGTATTAGAGGCATAAGAAAAATTCTCTCTGAAACCCGGGGACAGCCTTGATACTTTTAGGATTTCTTGTGTCGTGCCTGACATTTGATGCCGACGCAGAAAGGGCACAGAGGCAGACAGCCCATGCTGCTATTACACAGATAGGCCAATCTGCACTCTTTCATATATTTCTGCTTGTTTGTTCCCTGTAGTCTATTGTTCGACTTGTTGCTGCAACTGTATAAATTACAGTTTAGCGAGTTTCCTATCTAGTTAGCAGAGAATAACAGTCTGGTGACACTGGCAGGATCAATGCAGGTCCACAGCAGGAGGCAGAGTGGCCCTAATGAACTGAATTGACTGGTGCTGAAATATGATCAGTATTTCTCTGGTGGTCATTATGTTCCTCGTGAAGAAGATCAATGTCTCCTGGGTGAATCACTGAGTATGCACAGCATGAAGTCAAGGCCTGCACTGATACCATTCTAAATACTTAATGAAGTATTTATTCACAATAAGCTTTGCCACCGCATGTGTTTGTGCTCCACACACGTCTTTCTTATTTCTGTCTCGCTTTCAGTCAAAGGTCTGTTTTTCAGGCCCCGCAGCATTAGTAACTGATGTCCTTGTATGAGACTGCGCTGTTCATTTCATGGGCTATCACTTTTTAAATTGGTGAATGCCTTCTTCATGGTTGATTAGTAATTCATGCAGAGCTAATTAAGAGGCATAATAAGAGAAAGCCTGGTGAGATGATTCAAACCAAAATAGGAAAATGGTTTTACCCCGGACAGTAAACAGTTGTGATTGATTGTAGCAGAGCGTTGACCATAAAAGACGTTTATGCCTCTCTGAACCCGTCATCGTGGAACCGCACATCCATATCTTCATTTTGCTCGGGGCTACCCCCATCTTGGAGTTTATTTCCAGAAAGTTGCCTTAATGATCCCTGGCTGCCTAATGCCTGGCATTGTCACTTTGCTGATTGTGGTGTCTGCATGCTGTGGCTGCCCTGCCAACAATCATCACGCACACACCTGTACCAGCATCTGTCCAACCTGCAGACAGGCACAGGTGTTGCCTTTAGATTGGCTGTCGACGTGCACTACAGTTACTGCGCACACTTTCTTTCCATCTTCTGCTCTTTTTCTCTGTGCATTTGTGTGTCGCACATACAAACGCACACACGCGGGGCTGTAAACTTTAACTGTCCGTCCATCTGTCCGTTCGTCTTTGGGAGCTCTTTATGATTCCAGGCGCAACACTTCATTCATGACGTGTGTGCCCACAGTCTAATTCCATCATCAGCATCATTACTGCTATTATCCCGTGTCTCCCTTTAATGCAGGCTAATGGATGACCAATAAAGATAGATGAGCCTGGCAGTGTGGAGCTAATAGGCAGGACATGATGTCTGGCTTCTGTCCTGACTCGAGTCTTTAGCCGATCAAATTCCCCCACATGATAAAATAAATCAGAACAGACTTTGTGGGCTTGACTAATTGTTAAAAAAAAGGAGCATTATCGATTTATTAAATAAATAGCAGCTGTGAATTTATTTTCTAACGGTTAAAACTCAACACACAACAATGAGCACAGAGCATTTCACTTTAAACTGTTTTTGTTTAACAGCATTTTCGGTGTGCAGAGGTCATTTCAGACCTAGATTTGAAGGCTCCTCGGTGGCAATAACTTGCAGATATCCTCGGCCCATGTATTTCTGTTTATACATAGAAAGAGAAGTTGCATAATCACATAATTATATATGCTAGAGTTTGTTTATTTTGATAAATATCCCAGTCCCGCTCTTTGTCCTTTGTAGTGATAATTTAAACATATTATTTTGTCCCTCTCCAGTCCTCTTACTCTAATAAATTAGAATATTTAAAATTATACAATATTAACTGCTTGGGTGGCTTTGATTTTTTTTTCTTTTGTTCCATATTGTTGCAAAATCCAATAGAAATCGTAGAAAAACAGATCATATGTTAAGTAGTAATCAATACTGAAGAAACTTCATAATCAGTCAGCGGTTCATTGGGGTAAAAAAGTGGATTTAGTTTGTAGGTTTTATATAAATTGCACACGCCATCCTTACAGACTAAACTTATGGTATAAATACTATGTTATCATATTTAGTTTTGAATAAAATATTTGTACATAAAAATGCATTATAGCAAGCAGTTTAATGTTTTCAAGGAGCTAAAAAATCTGTAAAGCTGATTAGAGATACCACAGATAATTCAACAATGCAGAGCAATGATAGTGAAGTGGAAGACCAGTGAACATAAAAGAGAATATATTCCTTCAATTTCACTGTCTTCATAGGTGCAGTGCAGTAAAGTGAAAAATATTTATCTTTGTGCATATTTGTCACACTTATGCTTATTTTCTTTAATATTGTTGAATCATGAACGCTGACATTAACTGAGGCAAGCAAGGACCTGCAGTTCTTTAGATGTAGTTCTGGGTTCTTTTGTGACCTCATGGATGAGTCGTCGAGTAATTTTCATTCACCACTGTTTCGAATGTCCTCGATTTGTCGGTAACTGCTTTCACCGTGGTTCTCTGAATTCCCAAAACCCTAGAAATGTCTTCGTAACCCCTTCCAGACTGATGGATTTCAGTGACTTTGTTTCTCATCTCTTCTTCAGTTTCTTTAGCTCCTGGCACGATTTCTTTCTGATCTTTTAGTCAAGTTCATTTTGTCAGACAGGTTATATTTAAGGGATTTCTTGATTCAACATGTCTGGCAGTAATCAGACTATCGAAGGTGAAATCAGCTTTCAAAAACGTGTGGTTAATCACAGTTGGTAAATGGCCTGTAGTTGTATAGTCCCTAAGGACCCCAAAGCGCTTTACACTACATTCAGTCATTCACACACAGGTGATGGCAGCTACATTGTAGCCACAGCTGCCCTGGGGCGCACTGACAGAGGCGAGGCTGCCAGACACTGTCCTCTGACCACCACCAGTAGGCAACGGGTGAAGTGTCTTGCCCAAGGACACAACGACCGAGACTGTCGGAGCCGGGGCTCGAACCGGCAACCTTCCGATTACAAGGCGGACAGCCAACTCTTGAGCCACGATCGCCCAGTTAATCCTCGATTTAATAAATGGTGGGGGTGGAATGGGTGGTTTATTATGGCCAGGTAGGTTTGGATAACTTGTTTTCCTTAATGAATGAAATAGTCATTTAAAAACTGCATTTTACATTTACTCAGGTTATCTTTGTCTAATATCAACATTGCCCATGTCCACATGCAGATACTGTCGTGGTTGACCCAGCATCTAGTTTTAGGATGTTTCGAGTTTTCTTTGAGATGTGGTTCATGTCCTGTCACTGTATCTAGTCCTCAGTATAATATTGTTTCTTGTGCTTCTGAGTTTCCCTTTGTTTCCAGCCTGTGATCTTTTGTGTGTCTTTTCTGTTTCCCCAGTCGGTCATGCCTTCATGTTTGTTAATGTCCTGTCACTGTATCAAGTTCTCATATCTTAGTCCTTATCTCAGTGTTTGTTACTTCCTATTTTATTTTGAAACTCCCTGGTCTTGTGCGTGTTGTGCTTAGTTTTGCTTCCCTATGTCTTGCTAGTCTGATTCCGTTCAGCTGTGTTTCCTGCTGTTTCCAGTCTCCTTAATTACCTGGTGTGTATATGTTGTCAGAGTCTCTTTTTGTTCTTTGTCACCTTATCCGCTGTGGTTTTGTCCTCCTTCGGGAGTACGTTCTCCTTATTGAGTTGGAGGTTTGGTTTTCCTTGTTTTGTTACCCTTGTTATTTTGCACTATTAGTTTAATAAAGCCATATTTCAGTTTACCCCTATGTTTGGGTTCTATCTCGGTCGGCCACACAACCAGACTTGACAGATACAATTTCTTTACAAAATGTTGCCAATTTAGACTGTAAAGTACTATCTTTAGCATGACTTCGCCATTTCATAAGCATTTGATATTAACCTAAAGTATACAGGCACATAGTCTTGTCTTTGAAGCATAAACTAACAAATAAATGATGATACTCCTCTCCAAGCTACAAAGCATGTATAAACAATTAATATATTTAACTTTACAAAATCTGGAGTTTCAGTTCCAACTGAAAAGTTGTTTTTTCACTCTTAAATTTTCTATAGTTTGTACACAGGCTATTGTTAAACGTGTCAGAGTTCCAACTTTGCCTCAGGATATCAGATATCCTCATCTCAGCTGCTGCTTTTATGTATCTGTCATTCACCACTCCGGTATGTCCCGGTAAATATGGAAATCCTGTATACATGTGTCCATCATTACTGATAAACAGCTTTATCATATTTATTATGATTGTAGTTGCTTATTATTATACTGATAAGGAACTTACCAGATGGACTCCAACTAAACTTTCTTATTCTTCACTAAATACTAATTTAAAGGCGGTTTTGAGTTTGCCGCTTGCGTGCAGTGTTTTCTCACCACGCAGTGCACGAAGGAAGCAGAGGAGATTCTCACAGCTGGTAATAATGAAAACAAATTCAAGTTGTTTATCGTCACTGATATCTTCAAATTAAGGTTGTGGTAACAGAGCACTACATAAACGCAAACAGTTACATTTTGCTCCCTATCAGAGAGGTGCCACTCTCCCCATTACAAGTTAGAGTACAATAAGAGATGATTTTCAAGATGTTATTTCAACCCAGAGCAAAGGAAGATTTAAAGTAAGATCTCATCTTAGTTGAGTATATTTCTCCTAGGCAAAAGTGAGCTCAATAGAATATCAGAATTAGATTTTCACCACTTTCTCGAGCTTCTTAATTTCAACTCCTGAGAAACGGCTTTCCTCTCATCTCAGGCTTATCCCAGTGTAAGATCCTGAAATACTTTTTTCCCTCCCTCATTGCACTGATCTGTCTGATCTGTATTTGTCTGAAATAATCAACTTTTAAGATAACAGTACAATCCAAAAGCATACTGGATAGACTTATAAATGAGCTTCCATAGTAACAGAAATTTGTCACAGTGATCAAATTCAAGTCTCGTAGTATGTTTTATCTGTTCACACTTCTAAGACCTATATATAAAAAACATTTTGTTATTGATGTATCAGAAATCTAATTATGCTTGTGTGTCATTTAAAATACACATCTGCTGGTATGGTTTTAATAATATTTATTTTCAATTTAAATCAAAGATGTAAAACTTCAGTTTTCATTTATCATTCTCACATTTTTTTCAGCAGTATTGACACCAAACAGTTCATCAACCATACATACATTATGGAAGCCTTTGCTGAAAAGAAAAGAACAAGGGACAATGTTTCCCTGCCTGTAACAGAGTTACTGGGGCCTCTCCCTGGAGCCAGCAAGCAGGGGTGCGAATACTTGTTTCCCCTTTGTTTGATGCACGTACATTTGCCTGCTGGGCAAGAGGGTTGTTTCCCTGTTCCTTAAGGTGGGGAACTAGTCCTATTATTTGCAGGTATGATCACATGGGCAATGACAGTGAAACCTTGTGGGGTGTGATCTTAGGAATGGCCTGTCAGATCTGAATCTGAGTGGTGTTACATTGCTGGATTTCTGTGATAATCATAGTTTGTCCAAAACAAACACATTCACTTGGCACTAAGCTCTGTGGCAGGTCAATGATCAGTTTTGTGTTGATATAACTGGAGCTGTAGCAGCACATCTTAGACACTGCGATGTACAGAGTAGCGAAACTGTCAACTGACCACCACCTGGTGGTGAGTTGGGTCAGGGAGTAGGGGCCTGGTGCTCCAATACATAAAGTGAGGGTACATGAGGTCCCGGTCCTTGAGTTCTTCAACTCCCACCTACAGCAGAACATCAACAGCATTCTGCAAGAGGCTGGGGGGACTGAATACAAATGAACCGTGCACCTCCACTGCTGAGCCACCTGACCATAAGGTGGTTGGTGCAGGTGGTTGGTGCAGGTGGTGGACTCTTGAAGTGAAGGGAGTCAAGATTAAGAAGGAATCCTATCAGACTTGGTTAACCTGTGGGATAGTAGATGCAGCTGAAGGGAATCAACAGAATGCCACATTGACAATACCTGAATCAAAAACTTAGGTATGGAAGGTATTCAGAGAGGTCATGCAACAAGACATCAGGAGAAGAAAGCAGTGAGAATCAGAATCAGAGAGACTTTATTTATCCCCAAGGGGCAATTAAGAGAATGTAGTGCTGTTGACTTGAAATGAGGACAGGCCAGGCAGTGGAAGCAATACTTTGAGGATCACCTCAATCCCACTGACGTGCCTTACATAGAGGAAGCAGAGTCTGGTGATGAGGGGATGACTTGAGGTTACCGAGGTAGCTAAACAACTCCTCAGTGGCAGAGCTTCTTGTCGTGGAACTCTGTTAATTATGCTAACAGTCCGTCCAAGAAATCTGTGCTAGAGACTTAGTAAGGGAAATGCTAGAATTTTATTTGTGTTCCTTAATACTAATTAGCAGGTATCTGTCCCTGTGCAGCACACTCATAGAGAACATGGATGCACCTCGTTAATGTGCAACTTCCCAGAATAAGTTACTAATTTAGCTGCCACCTTATTTTACAAATATCAACATTTCTGGCTACAAAAAACCCCCAAGATGACAATATTTTTATTTGTAAAATTTCGGTTTCGGAACAGCACATACGATGGCTGTCACTCTGACTTCAATCAACAATGAGTTATGGGGCTTTAACACAGGATGTACAGTGGGGCAAAAAAGTATTTAGTCAGCCACCGATTGTGCAAGTTCCCCCACCTAAAATGATGACAGAGGTCAGTAATTTGCACCAGAGGTACACTTCAACTGTGAGAGACAGAATGTGAAAAAAAAATCCATGAATCCACATGGTAGGATTTGTAAAGAATTTATTCGTAAATCAGGGTGGAAAATAAGTATTTGGTCAATAACAAAAATACAACTCAATACTTTGTAACATAACCTTTGTTGGCAATAACAGAGGTCAAACATTTACTATAGGTCTTTACCAGGTTTGCACACACAGTAGCTGGTATTTTGGCCCATTCCTCCATGCAGATCTTCTCGAGAGCAGTGATGTTTTGGGGCTGTCGCCGAGCAACACGGACTTTCAACTCCCGCCACAGATTTTCTATGGGGTTGAGGTCTGGAGACTGGCTAGGCCACTCCAGGACTTTCAAATGCTTCTTACGGAGCCACTCCTTTGTTGCCCGGGCGGTGTGTTTTGGATCATTGTCATGTTGGAAGACCCAGCCTTGTTTCATCTTCAAAGTTCTCACTGATGGAAGGAGGTTTTGGCTCAAAATCTCACGATACATGGCCCCATTCATTCTGTCCTTAACACGGATCAGTCGTCCTGTCCCCTTGGCAGAAAAACAGCCCCATAGCATGATGTTTCCACCCCCATGCTTCACAGTAGGTATGGTGTTCTTGGGATGCAACTCAGTATTCTTCTTCCTCCAAACACGACGAGTTGAGTTTATACCAAAAAGTTCTACTTTGGTTTCATCTGACCACATGACATTCTCCCAATCCTCTGCTGTATCATCCATGTGCTCTCTGGCAAACTTCAGACGGGCCTGGACATGCACTGGCTTCAGCAGCGGAACACGTCTGGCACTGCGGGATTTGATTCCCTGCCGTTGTAGTGTGTTACTGATGGTGACCTTTGTTACTTTGGTCCCAGCTCTCTGCAGGTCATTCACCAGGTCCCCCCGTGTGGTTCTGGGATCTTTGCTCACCGTTCTCATGATCATTTTGACCCCACAGGATGAGATCTTGCGTGGAGCCCCAGATCGAGGGAGATTATCAGTGGTCTTGTATGTCTTCCATTTTCTGATGATTGCTCCCACAGTTGATTTTTTTCACACCAAGCTGCTTGCCTATTGTAGATTCACTCTTCCCAGTCTGGTGCAGGTCTACAATACTTTTCCTGGTGTCCTTCGAAAGCTCTTTGGTCTTGGCCATGGCGGAGTTTGGAGTCTGACTGTTTGAGGCTGTGGACAGGTGTCTTTTATACAGATGATGAGTTCAAGCAGGTGCCATTCATACAGGTAACGAGAGGGGGACAGAAAAGCTTCTTACAGAAGACGTTACAGGTCTGTGAGAGCCAGAGATTTTCCTTGTTTGAGGTGACCAAATACTTATTTTCCACCCTAATTTACGAATAAATTCTTTACAAATCCTACCATGTGAATTCATGGATTTTTTTTTCACATTCTGTCTCTCACAGTTGAAGTGTACCTCTGGTGCAAATTACTGACCTCTGTCATCATTTTAAGTGAGGGAACTTGCACAATCGGTGGCTGACTAAATACTTTTTTGCCCCACTGTAGCACTTTAACGCTTGCTGCTGGGTCCAGCACACAGTTCAGTCCCAGATTACCCCAGAGCAGAAGGTGGAGGTGAAGCATAGCTGCAGTTTCCAAAACTTTCAGTGGGTATCTGTGTTTTCTATGCATTGCTCTTTACCTCAAGAGTTTTAAAAGATTCATAAAGCTATTAGCACACAAGAAATCTAAGGTGCACTTAAACAGGGCGCCAATTTACAATAAGCTATGTAACTGTCAAAAACAGAGTTATTATAGTTTTTTTTAGGTTTTGTTTTTATTTGCTTTTAAATTTCATTTTCAGTTTAGTTTAATTTTAGTTTCAAGTGTGGGTACGCTCACTTCAGTTTCCTAAATATAATTCTGTTCATGTGGATGAAGCGTTTTCAGTGGGAGAAACGTCTCATTTAAGTGACTTCTTCAGTTTTTTGGGATTTCCTTATCTGGATGATTGAGTTTTTGTTTGTGAATTTGATAACTGGAGTTTGAAATTGATACCGTGGGTGTTTCTCCCCTAAATCTCTGATGCATTTGAATCTGTTCCCTTCATCACGCGGGGTCACCACAGCGGGCAGCTCCACGTTTGATTTGGTGAATTTTTACACTGACACATCCCCAAAAGGAATTTTTGTCTCCTCCAAGGATGTTTTGCTTGTTAGGCAAATATGTAATCACTACGATATAATTTATTTACTTTAGGCACAAGATATAAACCTTTCCTGCATTTTACCATCCTGCCTGCTGACCAGCTGAATGGATCCTTTCTGTTGCCTGCACAGGCAGTCACTGCAGTACACAGCGGTCAACATTCACATTTGTTGACCCTTTGAACCCTAGTTGCAATATATATATATAATCAATAAGCTAAATAATTACGCACACCCCACTTTTCAGTTATTTATTTGTAAAAAATGTTTGGAATCATGTATGATTTTCATTCCACTTCTCACGTGTACAACACTTTGTGTTGGTCTTTCACATGGAATTCCAATCAAATTGATTCATGTTTGTGGCTGTAATGTGACAAAATGTGGGAAAGTTCAAGGGGGCCGAATACTTTTGCAAGACACTGTATCTGTTTACCAGGCTTTACAGTTGTGTTTCTTTTGTTATTCCTAAACCAGACAAGAACATTTGTCTTAAATTAGTTTATGAAAGACAGAATTCAGAATCTAATAAGCTTCAGATGTGAAAAGGATTATCGGGTGGGGTGGGGGGCCGGGGGGAGTACTGTAGGCAGCAATTTTTCTTTCTTCTAGAAAGGAAAAAATATTTGGATGATGTAGCTGTTGTTGCTGATGATGATTGCTTGTCCTTTTACATCCAGCTGGTTATCAGAAGGTGAAAAAAGTAAAAACACCTGTGTAGGTTGACCGTGGTAGTTTGTGCTTTTATATATTTAGAACTAAATCAATACGGTGTTGTACATTTATTGGGTCTGCAATATATTGGTAATTGAGACTGGCAACAGTTACAATAAATCTTATTACACCAGTCAGAAACATGACACACATACCGCAAATTCTCAATTATTGATCTCATGTTTTAAACCACAGTCTTTAGTGGATTGCTGCATTTGTGTCCTGTTTTATTACTGCTGCACATCTATTTCTTGTGTTTACAGTATTTAAGGTATGCTCATCGTTTCTCTGAACGTACTGCAATCTCTGGGGCACCTTTGTTGAAAAAATTGTTTACATTTTCATTTAGCTTCTCCAGGCAGCAGGAATGATATCGTGAGGTTTTAAACACTGGTGATGCTCCAGAAACTGACCCGCCTTATGCTGAAGGGCCCAGCTTTAAGGACGGGAGAGCCACTGAACAGAAGCTCAGATTAACAATAATCCCTTGTTCAACTTGTTGAGAACTTGCTCAAATCTCTCGTCTATCACTCCCATTCCTGTTTTATTTTGCCGGGTGTGCCAGACTGCTCCACTTAGTGTAGACACGCAAGATACCTCTGCCTCAGCCTCAGCCTTCTAAATAACTGTCGGTCCATTCGCTTTAAAATGTGGAAGAATTCAGCTTTTGTAAATGTATAAGGAATGTGTTCAGCTTTGACAGTTCAGCTTATGGATTCTTCACAGAAAAGTGAAACGAGCTGGTCTCTCAAATCAATAACTGGCAGATGTAACTCTGCACTGAAAAGAGTTTCAAGTGCCGCTCCAATAACTGCAACAAAATGAGAGGCGACGTAATATGTTTTTCAGAGTTATTGTCGTTTCTTTGTTTGTTTGGAAATGTTCTTGTATACATCAACAGACTCAGGGACGGGTCACACAGGAGAGTGAACAAACATCACGGGGAAGCTGGCATTTGAAAGAGGCCTAATCACAACTAAACTAAATGCCTGAAACTATGAAATGAAATATCAGACGTGTGTGTGTGTGAGGGGGGGGGAGCCTCTATATAGTTCTGCATCAGTTACTTTTCAATTACAGCAGCCCAAGCAGAACGAAATTGTTAGTGTCATTTATCGACTGTGGTGCCCTCCATTAGAGTACCAACTGAGAGAAATCCATCCTGTTGTATAACCACCTGGCTGTCTTACAATAACAAAGAGTTCATTTCTGTCAGCTGGCCTTAAGTGTTTTGGGTGTTATACAAGGAACAGATGAGAAGTATACACCAGGAAACGCAGGAAAGCACACAGAGACCAATAAAGTCTAACCAAGCAGGTAATCATCTTGATGGCTTTTCTGAAACAGTTAGAAGACAGAGTGAAATACCAGAGGTGCCTAAATGAATGAGATGACAAATCATAAAAAGTTACAAATATTTTAAATATAAATATTTATTTGAGCAATTTTAAAATTAATAAAAAAAAATTTGTTGCTTTTGAATACCTTCGCACCCGAGCACTTTCTAACAGCACAGTTAAAATCATGTCTATTACTTATGCCTTGATGATCTACCCTGGTGATGTGGACCAGGCAAGAGTAGCCGAGCGCAGACAACATCCCCAACCCCCCTATGTGTATATTTTTTTAATACTTTGTGAGGAAAAACTGTCAACCATATCCAAAGTGCAGGACCAAAGAGAAGTAAATAATGTATGCTTTTATTAGATTCTTTGAAGACGATATGTGCTACGCGTTACCCGTTTCAAATGTGGAAGATTTCAGACCTCTGCACAAAACAGATTTTGATAATCAGAAGGTGTATCTGGTTCACAGAACTGAAGAGAATGGCAGCGCAGGCCAGCCGTGCGAAGCACAGATCCTTGCCCTTGCAGGTAAGTTGTCCTCCTAACGCAGGAGATTTTGTCTTTTTTAACGCGTCTTTTCGCCGTCTGACCAAGTAACGCTGATGTGCGCGAAACTCAGGAATGTGTCAAACCAAGTGTTTTCTTTTTCCTTTTTTTGACCCGATCTGTCAGGACGTGATCAGCTGGAATCTGACACCGATAGCAACAACAACGTCCTCGGCTGTGGCTAGCTAGATATGCTAGTTAGATATGCTAAGATAAGTTTGGTATGTAGTCATACCTTGTTGTCGGTGTTTTATATGTTCTTTACACTTACTGCGCCGTGTCTCTTAAGTTACCCCTCTTGTTTGGGTTGGGTAGTATTGGTTGTGTCGCTAAATACGTGGCATGTAACGTTAGCGACTCACAACGGTTGTTTACAACACGAAGCTAACGCTTGCTAGCTTGCTTGGTTTTTATTCGTTCCGTGTTAGCATGCTACTGCCGACGTACAGACGCAAGGCTGTCACCGTATTATAAACATATTTGACAGCCGGTGACTGATCTGTCATTATTTTTGAGGCTCTCAAATGTAGTTGAGATGCCAATCCGGCGGCTTTGGTGGGCTGCAGTCTGCATGTTAGCTTTCTTATCGGCAGATTCGTGCCACAGAGGGGTTGCGGTGCTGCAGTCGTTGCAGACTACATACAGCAACCTGTCAGTAACATGTCAGCATCGCAGCCGTTTCATGTAGGTTTATCGTGCAAATGTGATGAAGTGTGCAGGTGAAATGCTTTTGCTCGTGTTTATTTGGAGTTGTAGAAATGTTTGCTCACGGTCGTTTTCTATGCACGATCTTTAGCTACATCACTAATCCCCGAGTCTGATCTGTCTGAGCTGGGAGATCGGTACAATGTCGCCAGCCCAGGACCATTTGTACCGCAGTCCTCTGACATGCTTACATTCCTACCTCATTTAATGCTAAAGTCGCCTTGATGAGGCAGAATGGAGAGGCTAACCAATACAGATGAGAGCACTTCCGTAGATACTTTGAAAAGCATACTTTGAAAATTCATGCAACTTTTTAGGGACTTTTACGAGTTTATTTTTGCTTCTATTTCCGGGGCTCACAGATACAGTAGAAGAATTTGAAGACAGTATAACACAAAAGAAGATGAAAATTCCCAAGATGTCCATGAAGAATTCAGGAAACTCCATCGAGAACAATTTTGGAGAGGAAAGAATGCCACTCAGGCATAAAAAGGTAGGAAGATCAGAGGTACACTGTGGTTGTTGGGCATTGCAGCAAACATATGTGTCTGCTGCAATGCACACATATTGCATCATTTATACCGTCAATCATGTATAAATGATCTAAATCAAAAGGTGTTTAGACTTGTTTATGTTAGTAGTATCATGATAGTCTATCACACTGGGTCCGTGACATGCATTTGAGTATACTTTACATTAAAACTAATTGCATTAAATGTCATCTTTCAAATAGAAAAATTACTCAAGCTTTGCCTTTTACTGTGTCAGAGAAAACCCAAAAAAGTTAAGTAGTGAAAAAAGGCCACATCAACACTCCAAGTATGGGAGCATGTATAACTTCACATGTAAATTTTTTGCTGCGATGCTCTGATATCTAAATATATCTATCAATGATACGTCACATTTTCATAAACTTGGCTGACACCCCAAATCCCCCACACTATTTTTACCATATGCTGGATTAACACAAATTCAGCACTCTGGACAGCTGCCCTTTCACAGACAAATCCTCTGAGCGGCTCATGAAAGAACTCTGTGACTCCTGTCCTCCCATTTCCTATTGAGATTCGCATGTCAAAACAAACTGTTTGAAGTCTGCCTGTCGTGTCATTTCAGACAGATTTGTGGTTTTACGTAATATTTTTCTTCTGTTTTGAGTGGCGTCAGTCATATATTTAGTCAGAGTCACAGCAAAGGATTTTACACAATACTATCTTGATGCATGCTCAATCGTCTGGGTAAGAAAATCCCAGAAAATAAATTATGTTCTTCTGGATGCAGCGTTTTCAAAGTTGAGACTGAAGAAGTTGATTGGATGATTGATGAAGTGTGTCTCCTAATGGCAACACTATGTCCGGATGAACAGAATCGACTTTGTGGGAATACTTGTACATATGAATAAATATTTTAACAGGCCTAACACCAGAGTTCTCAATGTCCATGACATATTTTTTTAAATATAGGTCAGATTTCATTTTGCCCACCTATGTCGTCTCCAAATTGAGTTCTTACTCTCCTCAGGCCCTGTCACAGGACCATGGACGCCCCCTTTCTAACTCATCCAAAAGCCTAGCGGCGGTAGTGGCTCGCCTAGAGAGAAATGCAGCCAGCTCTTGTATGGAGGGCGAGGAGGACCTGGATGAGGACCGGCTGGCTGAGGTGGGAGAGGATGCAGATGACGAAGATGATGATATGGAGGCAGAGCATCAGCGACATCATCACCAGCAGCAACAGCAGCATTTGGCGGTGGACACGGATTGTGTGCCTGAGGTGGCTGCCGCTGTTGTTCCCAGAGTTCTGTACGAGGAGCTGGTTCACAGCTATAGGCAGCAGGAGGAGGAGATGAGGAGGCTACAGCAGGAGTTGGAGAGAACCCGCAGACAGTTGGTGCAGCAAGCCAAGAAGCTCAAGGAATATGGCAGCTTGCTGACAGAAGTCAAAGAACTGAGGGACTTCAACAGGAGACTGCAAGACGTACTTCTCATGAGACTGGGCAGCGGTGAGAGACCAGTAGCACCCACACACAAGCCAACAAACCAGTTACCAGTACCACAAAGTTGATTAGTGAACTTTAACCTCGTCAGTTGTTAAAGAAAACATTTATATTTAAAATGAATACATATATAGTAAGGAAACTGACAAGTGAAGTGTTTCTTATACAGAAACATCTGAACAGCAATAAAGTCACAATTTCAGTGGAAGGAGTTTAGCAGCAAGCGTGAGGATAGATATTAAGTTTAGTGTTCACTTTATGTCCACACAGCACAGTAATTTTACCATCTCTCTCCTGACAAGGTCTGGATGACAAATGCAGACAATAATTTTTTTTTTTTTGCAATTATGTGCAAAAAAACAAAAAAAGTGTAAAGATGAATGTCTGTGAAGGTTCTCAGGTTCTCTCATCCGGGAAGCTTCTTCAGTTCAGAACTAAAGAAGCTTCTTGGATGGTGATGATGATGATGGCTGAGTGTCAGTCAGTTAATCTGCTTAAGAACTGATTCTTTTATAAAACGAGAGTCCTACCTACTTTATAGGTGTCTTTAAGTTTGATTTTTGTTACTGTATATGGGTGCCATAAATGTGCACATTCTATTATTGTCGCTGTTGCTGCTAGATAAGCCCTTACAATATTAGAGAAAGAACCAGACGATCCTCTTTGAGCAAGAAATTGGTGAGGGCGGGAAGGAAGAACACTCTTTTAACTGGAAGAGAGCTCTGGTTCAGGGAGGGGCAGCTGTCTATTGTGAACAGTTGGATGTGAGGAAAGAGGAAAAGAGAGACGAGGACAAAGCACCGGTGGGAAAACTACGTTTTGATTTCACACAAGGCTTGAACCCCAGTCTGTTGGGTGAGGCTCATGTGACCCATTCATCCAACAGTACCTTGTCCCTCTTTTGCTTCTCCCACCACCCACTAAGTATTTATTATGTCTTTCTCTCACAGTACAAAAGTTCTAAAGTCCAAACAAAGTGATGGTCCTGGACTAATGTTATTTTGATTTAGGAATATTAGACACGCAATTATATCAGATAAGCCTAAAGAAAAGCACTAAGCTTACATTTAAATCAGATACAGTTTGTATAACCCAGTGTCCCATACAGATTGATCATAATTACCATAACAGGACTGGTTTCTGCCAGAATCAGGATAAGATAAAAACTGAAGAAACCTTTGGGGAATGATGTATACATGTGGAGAGAGATTATAATCCAAAGGGATTTTAACAGGTCTATTGCTGAAGTGGTAAATCCAGTACTGGAAGTTGAATAAAATGCACTTTGGTTGTGTGATTAAAAGTGGTGTCATTGCAGTGCACAGTGCTGTACATACTCGAGCTCTGCCAGATGCTGGTCTTAACCTCAGACCCCCTGCAGATCTGAACAGAGGCGCCCAGCTACTGGCTAGACCATCTAATGGACAGGCTAAAGATTAAAGCACCCTGGGGTGCTGTCAGGCAGTGGATGGAGTGCGCTGACCGATATTAAAACTCATCAGCTACATTGGAGCTTAGCGTGGCCAGCCACCAAGCCAGCTTAGTTACTGGGCTAAAATAACTGCCTGTCACAAGGCACAGGCAAGCCTGTGCCCAAGGCGCATAGCAAGCAAACAAGCAGGTGGGCACTGCTCCAGCGGTGAAGGCAAAAAACCCCTCACTACTGTAAGAATTCAGGTGCTAGTAGCTGTTTACACCTAGCATTTTTTCCCTCGTTTCTGCTGTATTTTAGCATGTTTTAGTTTCGCCAAGTTGCGTTAAGTGAAAACAGAGGTTTGTCGTTGCTTTTATCTCCATAATTGTTAACGTCTCCTTTATCTCCTAGAGCCTATGCATGACAATGGCACCCAGACAATCAAGGCTGAAGTGGTTGAACCTATTGTTGAGGCCCAGGAGACGTGCAGAGAAGAAGCCAACACCAGTTCCAGCTACTCACCCTCACCTAGAACAGTATACACCTGCAACGACGGCAAGGTACGTTTCTCCGAACTAAGAATTGCTGCGTATTTAATTGCATTTCCAGTTTTCCATTTTCGCTCCAACTAGTACACGAAGAAAACTTTTATTATTAATTTGTGTAATTTCTTGTCTGTGCTGTTTCATGGCTGCATAAATCTGTCTTTTCGTGCTGACATTAATTCTTTAAAGCAAAGTGAAAACAAGAGGATCTTGTGCACGAAAATTCAAACTGATGTCATAAAAGTGATTGCAAGGCTGTTAGCATAGTCCAGTTAATTTCATATTTTCTAATGTAGGAAAAAGAATTGTTCTTGAAGTTCACTCAGTAGTCAACAGGCCTGTTTTTTCAATTATGTTTGCATATATTTAAGTGAACTTCTAATTTATAGAGTAGAAAGGGCACTAAAACTCTGACTATGATGGTATCTTAATAACCAATTTTGAGAGCTTCGAATCATTTGGTCCCCTTTCATTTTTCCTTGTGGGTGGCTGTGAACAGTATCCTGATTTTACAGGAAGTGCTGCGTTTCCTCTTAACACCCGTGAATCTGGGAACATGCTGTCATTGTTGATCAGTCCTTTCCCCTAGCTGCCTTACCCTTGCAGGTAAACAAGGTTGAGAAGATTATTATTGTTCCTGCAAGCGCAGCCAGCATCGTCGGTGTTTATTAGCCTGTTAGGGTTCTTTACTGCCCCCACTGCTGTAACTCAACCAGCGTCCTGTCGCTGATGACAGGGGGGGAATTGGTAGTACAAGCTCTGGGGCCTGCAGCCACTTCAAGCGTGAAGAACACTTGCAAATTAGAACTGTCCTACATGAGGGACCCCATATTAATTATTTGCACGAGAGGAATTTAAAGTGACTGACAGGTTAACCCTACTGAGAGTGCGCTGGAAAGGGTGGGGAGGGGTCGTGGAAAAAGAAGAAAAAGAAGAGGCTTTTTCTACCTCGAGGGCAGTAAAAAGCTTGTCTGCTGGCCGGGGGCCTAAAGCACATTAGCTGCACAGGGAAAAGCCTTTTGGATGCTAGCCTAAAGACTTTACGGTGATAAGAGAGTAGGGAAGGGAACGAGAGTCACATATGCAGCCCCTCCGGTACAGTAGCTCACCTAGAAGACCAGGGCAGTCTGCCATGGCTGGCAATCAGCTTGAAGTGTTTGGTCCAGGCTTACGCAATGTACAGTGACTGTGTAAAGAGCCACAGCCTAAGTTTGTAATGAAGGTAATCCGTGCTACAAGAAGATAGTGGCCAGAGCTTGTTTACGTATCCTAGAGGGTGAAAGTGACCCTTCTTGGAAAGTTTGATTTAGTCTAAGCGGGAGGTGAAAGCTGAATGTGTCCTGCTATAATTAGCATGTACTCTGTTTGTCTTCACACTACCAGAATTTTACTAGTCTGTACAAAATCGCTGAGATTACACCACAAGACACAAGAAAAAGTAAAGCACCATCAAGCTGCAAACACACACACACATCTTCTTCATTATATTTTGAAAATATTTTGGGGAAATGATTAAGGAAAATCTTACGTTTTAAAAGTAAGCAGTCATTTAAAATCAGTGAAAGGTTGAAGAAAGCTGTTCCAAAGTTTTTGGACTACAAACTCAAAACAGCAGTCCCCTCTGGATTTAAAATAAGAGCACAGAACAGTTAGGAGACCCTGATCAGATGATCGCAGAGGCCTACTGCTGTCAGTAGCTCAGATATATATGCAGAAGCTTTGCCACGTCGGACTTTATATCATATTAAATTTAAAAAAGGGGTGATGTGTAAGGGCCTGCTAATTTTTGTAAGCAGCCTAGCTACTGCATTTGGGATCAGTTGAAAACAGGCTGAGGAGGATGTATGTTTGTACTAAAAGTTCCAAATCATTGGATGGCAGTAAAGGTTTGATTTTTCTATTTTTCTAACCAATTTGTAGCATTTATTCACCTATATCACATTATAAAAGCATTGTGTGATTTTTGACTTCATGACAATAGCTTATCATCATATTATATCCACCGTCCACTAATATTATGCATGATATATTATTACATCATGTTGCTTAGCGATGAACCTACCAGTGGGCTAAAAGGACCCATTTATAGCATTTATGCACCTAAAATACATTAGGGACACCTTTCATTTCACAACAATAATATGTAACTTTTATATTTTTATAATAGTTTTACAAATTTCACAGCTATGGGAAATTTGGGTGAGTTCAATTATACATGCAAGTTTGTTATTTTTACAGAAAAATTATTTTTCTGCCCCAAATCATGAAAGACAGATGTTTCTTTTTTTAAGTTGTCTTCATGCTTTCCCGTTTGTCTTGTTTTTTCTCTTTTGGTCAAGAGCTATGAACATTTCTGTTCAACCATATCTGACTCAAAATCCAATTGCTGTGTCTTCCAAATTCGACCTGTAAAGAGTCACAGTGTAACTGACGTTTGATCCTCGAAGATCTGGGTTATTCCCACTTTTTTCCCCCACAAACAAACAGTTGAATAGATGTGAAGCTGTAATGTTCTTTATCTAAAACACGGATATCTACTTTGTCTTCTGTTGACTAAAAATTAATAAAACTAGTTGAGTGTCACAACAATAAATCCTGACACCGTGCCGGTGACAACATACTGTTTGTTGTATAATGAGCCGTAGATGGAGAAGAAGAAGTTTCCAGTTGTGCTTTTCACAAACCTTTGTTTTACGTCTCTAGGTACACCTTGGTGGTGGGATCTGGGTGGAAGAAGAGAAATGGCACCAGCTGCAGCGGACCCAGGGAGATTCTAAGTTCACAAAGAACCTGGCTGTAATGATCTGGGGCACAGAAACCCTCAAAAACCGCAGTGTCACTGGAGTGGCCACTAAAAAGAAAAAAGATGCCTTGCCTAAACCTCCACTGTCACCCAGCAAGCTGAAGATTGTCAGAGGTAAGACAAACTTTTCCTTTTTCTTTAAAATGTATATTTCAAACGTTTGACAAACCCTTCTTTGGACGAGTTGCAAAAATGTTTTAGTAAAGGTAAATTCTTTAGCCTTAAGGCGAGGCCAAAATGAGCGGCTTTTAATTTGATGTGGTCTGATTACTCACACTCACTCCTTCCCCAGAGTGTCTCTACGACAGAGTGTCTCAAGAGACAGCCGACAGTGCAGAGATAACGCAGAGATTGTCCAAAGTGAACAAATACATTTGTGAAAAGATAATGGACATCAACAAGTCCATCAAGAATGAGGAGCGGCGGGAGTCCAAGCTGCTCATCAGACAGACAGTCAAGATGGAGAACTTCACCTACGATGGCATATAGTGATCAACTGTCACGCCAGCGCCTTCTGCCCCGCGTGGTCTGCAGGATATTGAGGGGACTTGATATGGGTTGTCGGGGGATGCTGTAACCATTTCAGGAGCGGTCGTATTACTTTGGCACATCGGATTGGTTGTTATTTGAAATGTTAAAACAAAGAGGCCCCTTCGCCCGCCCCTTCGTAAAGAACCATCATCACATTTCTGTGAGCCCGCTTTTCTAATTGGCCAACAGACAGCTTTACCCAGTGGTTAGAAACTGAACATGTGAGCTAGCTTGACATAGGCTGGTGTGAGTGTTTTTATAAGCTTTACAGTGGCATTGGTACAGAGATGCAGATTCTTGAGGTTTGTGCATGTGTGTCAAAAGAGAAATTAGGTGTGATTATTACTTTATTGTTCTGTGTCAGAACATAATTGTTGAGTCCTTGAACTTTTAAAAAGTAAGAGATTATTTCCCTGGGCGAACGAATGATGCTAGTTTGCATTAGAGCTTAGATGTGTGAGAGGTTGACTGTTATGGTGACTACTCAATAACTGCTGGGAGTTGGTGCGGTTGGTACTTACTGCATAGAATGGGACATGAGGGTCTCAAATGCACAAGTCTTAATTAGTAACAGCCATATTTCATTTTGCAGCAGAGATTCTGTTGCTCCTAAAGAGATTAATTATGGGCGTGTGCTCCCACTTAACCGTATAACTTTATTATAAAGACAGCTTACTGAGATTTAATGGGACTCTGTCGAGTCTCTAGAATGCTGTATTTGTTTTTTATGTTTTTTTAATGTTAATCTTTATGAATATTTGCCATCCACGAGGGAGCACAGGAGACGTTTTGATCGGATATCTGTGTGTTACTTTAAGGAAACTTGACTGTTGAGTTGCAGTGGTACAGGCATGTTGAGACCTAGAAAGGCCTTAAATGGATCTGGCAATCACCAGGCACTGATAAGCTCCTGGGTTTTCTAGTATGCTGTGATTGTAAATGTATTGTAAGCTGAAGTCACGACGCTTCATCTGCACTTTGCTGTGAGAATGTACGAGGTGGCCAGGTACTATTTTCTGTGTAGTTCACACCATTAAGTTTGGCTGAGCCGGGCCGCTACCCGGATGAAAATCGAGGCACAGCTCTGGTCATCGTCTTGTGGAAGCGGTGTTAGCTACGGGTAAAGCTGTCTGGGATACTATTTTGCTGCTGAAGCTGTCTGGCCCTGCTGAACCCCATAATAACCCCCTCTTGTTTAAGGCACGCCACTGGGGAATTAGAGTAAGGTTGCTCCAGTGACAACTTTCCCTGAGCTATGCCATCAGAACTTTTAAAATTTAGTCTCTTTCTTGTTCTTTCATGTTTTTATTCTCCTCTTCTGTTCTGTGTGTGTGTGTATATCTATGTATACACACACACACTTTCTTTTTTCTTTTTGATCCAAAATGGCTTGGGTGGCAATCTGCAGGCTGGAACTAAACGCTGCAGATTGAAATCTCAACTGTGACCTAGCTGTGGCTAACTGTGAATCTACTGCAGAGCTGCTCATCAAGCCTTTCTCCTCCTCACAGTCTAGATTCTCGTTTGTCTGTTGATTTATTTTTCTGTATCATATCGTCCGTCTCGGTTTTTTGTTATTTCAAAAGTTCAGATCAGCCTTTTCTTAAGCTACTTTATTTCAGTGTACATAAGCAACTCTTTATTATTATTATTATTTTCCACCAAACATTGATATTTCAGTTTGTAGTCTCGTTACAGTTTCAAGCTTCTGGACAAGTTTGGTTTAGCAAATTGATGTTGTAATTCCACGTTACCTATCAATTTCTTGTGTTTCTTTGTACACTTTTTTAATTTTTTTATATGAATTGTTGGCTTTAAGCTTGACGTTGTAATCGAACTTAGATCAGCTGAGTCTACAAACATATGTTTTAAAAAGAAAACAAAAAGTATCCCTCTCTCTTAGCCAAAGCGATCTCTGGAAAATGAGACGAGGCTTTTCTTAACACCCGATTTCAGCCGAGCCTGTACGTTATATTTACTATATCTGTTATTTGGCAAACCTCACTTAGGATCTACCTGATGATCACGCCATAGTATAAAATTCTGTATTGTTAAACCATTGCGCTCCAACGGTTGAGATGCAGTAGTTAGATCAACACAAATCATTTACATTGAATGCACTTTAAATGGGCAAATTCTTCGATCTTAAAGAAATGTTTTTGTGGTATTTGTCCTTTATTTTTATTTTTTTTAAATTAAAAAAAAACAAACAAACAAACATGTCCTCATAGATTAAGGCCTAACAATCATTGTATTATCATGAAGCACCTTAAGACATTTTTTTATGGTTTATTATGGCAAGAATGAGTTTTGGTACATTTTGATTCATTTGTCAGATTTGCCGCTAACATGCTTGATAGACTTTAGGGCTGCCCCACCCCCCACCCCTCCAGGAGTCGGAACATTCTTGGTCGACCTGAAAAGGAAACACTCACTTTACAGGAAGTGTCAGTCACTCATGGAAACTTTTTTTTTTTCTCGCTTTTTTTCACACACAAAATCCAAAGCGTAGGAAGGTGACAGATAAATATTTGTCTGTCAGTCATCAACCTCAAACATTGGTTTTTGTTTCAAATATGCAAGTAGGCGAATGTTGGCCGCTTGGCATGGCCGCCGTCTTTAGACAGCCTGCTTACTGGTGATTGCAGCACAATCAGAATAATTACCTCTTTTGCTGCTGTCTGTAACAGGCAGAACGCTTCGTCCATGAGTTTGTATAATTTTTTTTCTCTGGTATGTAGCACGGTGGTAATGGTGTTACTTACAATGTTCTGTCTCAGCTTTCAAACCACTTTGTCGTGCTTGACAAAACACATTAGAAAATATGTTAAAATATATTTTGGATGAATTAGATCACGGTCACAAAAACTGTTCAGCTAGGAAGATCTTTGGTCAGGGGCAGCCCTAATAGATTTAACAGGTTTCTTTAAAAAAAAACTGCATTTCAGTAAGTTAAATTATCTCAATAGTTTAATCTGCAACTCCGTCATGGTCTCGAAAAGGAACGGTTTAGAAGAAAAAAACTTAGTTAGAAAATTGATAACTACTACTATCTGCAAAATGTGATTCGCCAGTATAAAAACTGACCAATGAAATGTGCAAGCTGACTGGAATATGCGCTTTAAACTGATGCTGGTAATGTATAAATATGACTCCTATAGAGATAATAGTGTATTTTTTACAAATGAGTGGTAATTGTGAGCCAAAGTATTGAATGCTGAGATCGAGCTAAAGACGGGGTTTAGAATCAGCAGGGTTTGCACAAACAAAACAAATTTTTAAAAAATGGCCCCGGCCACAGTAACCGAGCGTAAAGCGCCACCTTATAACGGCGATGTGTTATTGATATACTGTTTGAGGGGGTTCCCTAGAAACGTCCCTTTTTCGGTGCCCTCTGATTTCTCGTTTTGTTTTTCCCTGTACAAAGGTTTATGTGCGCTAGGCTGTGCATTTTAAAAGAAAAGATTTCTGCTGTGCAAAGTACCTTTGCTAAAATTCTAAGACATTGTTGTGTATTGTATTTGTGTTTGTTTCTTTGTTGTTTATGCCAAAATGGGAGGGGTGTGGTTAAAATGATGCTTAAAGAAAGACCATTAATAGAGCTATTACATCATCAAAAATGTTAAGGCCTGTTTCCTGGATGGCCATTAAGCCTAATCCTTTAACTAAAACCACCTTCAAAGGATGAAAGCTGTATGGAAGGACTGTATGTTTTTAACCCAGATTTTGCTTAATCTGTAAAGGCAAGGCCGTTCTTTATCAAATGTACCGAGTCACTTGCAGAAGAGCGGTTTGGGTTTTTAGCAGCATATCAGTAACATACTGTACCGTTTTATTCACAAGCAGAGCCACTAATTTTGGCTTTGCGTCACGACACCAGACCAGTCGGTGCTTTCACCGTTACACTTAAGTAGTGATAGGCAGGAAACGTAACCGTGGCGGCTTTGCGATCGTCTTTTTATGCCACCTTTAGTTCTTTTCTCTCCTGACTTTCATGTGGACGATCCTGTCCTCCTCGCTGTTGTTTTGGCTTATGTTGTAAACACCTGTTTAAGCTGCAGAAGGGAAGGAGCTTTGGGTTGCTTTTTGACAGTTTGATTAAGGAAAAAGCGATCTGGTTTTAGCTTCACTGTGCGAAACAAGATAAATGGCTCTGTGCCACTGTTTTCGGAGCTAGGTGTACACGAGACACACGTTTGAGCCACAGATACAGTGTCAGACTTGGTTTAAAATGAGAAAACGGAGAGGAACACATAGTTAGGCCTATATTTTTATTACAGTTATCAGAAAATTTGTATACAATCCACAAACCGGTTCTACTTCATCTAACTTCACCGTCCTACCTCATTGTTACTCTGGTGTTTGTTTGTCAGTGACTGTAAACTATGTGTGTATATTAAAAAAAAAAATCTATAGGAAAAGGTATACCTGGTTACTCTCAACATGTACAGCATATTAAAAACTTGTAAAACACCTCAGTACACAAATATCATTCTTAGGAGGAAATCAGTTTTATTACCTGCTTAAAGATGCTGCTGTAAAGGGGTGTCTGTGTGAGGGGTCGTCTCCGAATATATATCTTCGCTCTTTGCTATGTTGTGCAGTTGATCAGTGGTTGTGTTCTGTCTCTGTATTGCATTCTGAGATTTTTACTGGTTGACGGTGCTACCAGCAAACAGTTCGAAAACTGATCTATCGGACCTCAAATGGTGCTGTTTTTCTATGTTTTTATCGTCATACGGCTATGTTTTATTCAGGTGTGTCAACCGCCACTATCCCCTCAGCTTACTCGAATTCTAAAGCCAAAATATTTCACAAAAATCGATAACCCTGCTTTTACTGTATCAACTATATGCTATCCATCCAAATATTGTAGATAGTGATTATATCCTCAGCTGTGAGTTTCAGAAGTACCTCAGAAGTTGCCGATTTCAAATGGATGCATCTGCTTTTAGCACCTGTTGTCTATCAATTTACATTGTTGCAGTGTATTTTCGGAAATATGCATTTTTACTGATTAGATCAGGTTACACTATAGATAATAGATGATTATTAGCTCACACTCAGATGTCGACGATGTGAAAGTTAGAGGAAGCCACTGTTCACTGGTCGCATGCCACGCAGGAAATCTCAGTCAGACTGGGACGATGGAGTAGAAGAGGTCCTCAGCAAAAAACAAAACCACACGTTAAGTTTGAGTCCATGTTAACCTCAGATTGTGTTCTAGAAGAGGGATGAAATGACAAAATACCCACGTAGAGGAATGTGTCAACTTCTAAAATTTGGACCATGCCAAAAATGCGATCAGGGTATATTCACGAAGACTGTTTTTTGTCGACGTTCCTGTCCTCTTGAATAATTATCTGTGATTCCCCTGTTGCATCGCTTTTTCCCTCACCGTCACTTAAATGTAATTTAAATGTTAAAATTATGCATTTAGTGTAAGAAAGTACTAACGATTGACTTACTGTGAGTAATTATACAAAGTGCATTATATTTTCTTTTACCCTGTACCAATGGAATCTTTTCTGCACCAAAGTGTTTTTCTGTTGTTTTGTTTTTGTTTCTTTTATTGAGAGAAAAGGGTTGTGTCCCTTTTCAGTATGTTTCTATGTTCTTACTGATGGTTATTGTTTTCATTTCCAACCGTGCTGGTGAACATGAAATGTGCTGGTACCTCTCTACTGTGGGAAGAGCGTGTGTTCAGATACACAGCAGTCGTTTTCACGGAAGCACTTAAGCCATTCGTTGGACTGTTTTAATAATAGTTCAATTGTAAGCTTTGCTCTGGTCCAGGGTATTGACCCAGGGAGTTTGTGTGTAATTGAATTCCTATGCAGGTGTTGAGTTACTTACCTGGTACCACATCACTGTCGGGTAGAGGGCCAACTGCGGAGATGGAAAACTGGGCCTCGAGATTGAGTTAAAGGGGACAACGGCGACATGACAAATCCATACAGACCTATTAATGACATTTTCATACTTGTATTAAGTGAGCTATACAGGGCTGCTTGGATATCTACCTGTCTGTATTAGGTATAAACGCATTGCAGTGATCATTAGGGAAAGACAGGGTTATTACTGTATGGAGTATTTCCAGTTGGTATGATAATGTGAAAAGAATTTCAAGACTTTTGGAGTTGACACTCCCTCATTATTATAGCCTCCCAGAGGCAACCCTACATTTTCAGAAAATGTTATAAGTATATGCGATAGAGAGTGTACATGTCTTTGCTAAACCGGCCACACCTCTGCTATGCGAGCAAGTCTTTGACGCTTAGCATCCTGTTCTGTGTTTTCTCTTGCTGCATTCAGGAACACCTGTTTAATGTATAGATAAACAGAAATAAAATTGAGACTTTTATTCTATCAGCACAAACCTTGTGTCTGTGGTTTTTTGGGGGGGTTTTTTTTTTGTTTGTTTGTTTGTTTGGTTGGCTGGGTTTTTGTTTGTTTTGGGTTTTTTTGCTCATCTTCCTTTGGGGGAAACTGTTAGATAAGACTGAAGAAATGCATCCCCATCCTTGTTACAGCCCTTTCTTCATTTTATATTTATTAATTTTTTTATTTTTTGATGTGAAGAGTTTGTTTTTATGCATGCTAGCAGCATCGCTAAACCAGTTTGGTCCATGCACCCACATAAAATCTGGAAAACTGGAAAGCTCCTTGAGAGGCAGGCCACCTAGACCAAACAAGTTCAAGTATCTTGGGGTGTTATACACAAGCGATGGAAAGGTGGAGCGTGAGCTGGTGAATCATCGGCAGCAATGTGGGCATTATACTGGACTGTTGAGATGGTGATGAGCCAAAAAACCAAAGTTTTCAATTTACCCACTGATTTGGTAAATGGCCTGTATTTGTATAGCGCTTATTTATGTTGCATCCCTCACCTATGGTCATGAAATCTGGGTGGTGACTGAAGGAGTCGGCCGAAATGAGTTTCCTCTGAAGGGTGGTTGGGCTCAAACCTCCGGAGGAATCTTGGAGTAGAGCTGCTGCTCCTGCTCATCAAAAGGAGCTAGTTGAGGTGGTTCAGGCATCTGGTTAAGATCCTTCCTGGGGCGACTACCCTTGTAAGTGTTTTGGGTGAGCCAAGAAACTGCTGGAGAGATATTTCCAGTCTGGCCTGGAAATGCCTCAGAATCCCTCGGCAGGATCTGGAAAGTTTGGTTGGGAAGAAGGATGTGGTGAATACCCTGTGATCCCACTTCGTAGAAGAGAAATGGGGAGATAGATAGATGTACTACAGGGTTGGTCCACCGTTGAACCTCAGAACTGCCTTACTTTTCGTGGCATGGATTCAGTTAGATGCTGGAGGGATTCCTCAGAAGCTTTGGTCCATATTGACATGATCGCAGCCTGTCTACAGATTGGTTGGCGGCACATCCCTAATACGAGTCTCCCGCTCCACTACATGCCAAAGGTGCTCTATTCGATTGAGATCTGGTGACTGAGGAGGCCATATGAGTACAAGTGTCATATTCTCGAAACCAGTTTGAGATGAGCTGAGTTTGTGACATGGTGCTTTATCCTGCTGGAAGCAGATGGGTTCTTCGTTTTAGGTTTTTGGGGGGATTTTTTGCATGCATCTTTCAGAACCTACAGCAAAGAAACTGCAGTGAAACCCCCCTCCTTCTTCTTTTTCTTCTTTCAACTGACCCTTTTAGGGGTCGCTACAATGGATCATCTGCCTCCATCTCTTCCTAGCATACTCCTCTGTCACATCAACCATCTGCATGTCCAATTTAACTACATCCATAAACCTCTGAAATCTTGATGTAGCCACTTTGATGTCACCCATCAATTTTGAGCTTCACAGTTGGAGTTTCAGTGTTGGTATTCTGTTTCCAGATAAAAGAAACTCCAATAGAGAAACATGTCAGTCGTAAAGTCACCCCAGTCAAAATTATTGACTGAGCCCAAACCTTTTGGGTTTCAATGGTGGGAAGTTGGAAATTTTAACATGGAAGTCTGTAGGAATTAACTTTCATTTGCAGCCATCCTCTAGCGACACCTGCAGTTGATGTCACTTCCACATTGGATTCATTTTTCACCTCTGGAAGTTGCCTCTTGACTACCGTGTTGTTCACTGGCACATTTTCAGAGGTTGGAGGTAAACTAAACTGAATCAAGGTTAAAAATTTCCCATATCTTGAGGTGTAAACTTAGTTTGAGTCTTAAAGGTGTTATTTTTACGCTGCAGCAGCACATAATTGATGTCAAAAGAGTTTCTCCATTTTCAAATTGGGGGCTGTGTGTGCGGAGTGATTCTCATAAAACCTGAATGACCCTTAGGCTAATGCAAATTCTTCAGCACACAGAAACCTAACCAACTTTTAATTTAAATGGAAAAAGAGACATTTTTAAATTTAAGTTGGTCATACAATACCAGAAATTTACGTTTGCAACATGTCACCCACGAGTTTAACACAACTAAGACTGAGAGATTTCCAGACCGAGGCGGAGGATGAAAGTGTGATGTGTAGCTTCACAGAGGTGTGTAACCGTTTAAGTTCTTTGTGCCTTTTCACATCTTACCTTACATTAGTTTTCCATCGTCACAGGCTGTGTAATGGACTTCCGTCACCACACAGATCAATCCACTCGCCTGTACGTTTTGCACTTTTATTCTAAGTTTAGTGCGTGTGGGGTTAACGCACAATGTTTTCAATATCATAAACGACATAACAGGGTGATTCAAGCTGCACTGTGCCACATGACATGCCGATGATTGGCAGCTCTGTCTCTAACGTGTCACTTGTACAAACCCTATTGCATTAACAGCTGAGATGTATAGACCGAGATAACACAGAAATGGGGTGTTGACACATCAGACTGATTGTAAGATAGCTCTTTTTTTTTTCTTTTTTTTTTGCAAATGAATCTAAAATGAACATTGTCTCTGAATGTCCTCCTTTTTGTATAGTCCACAATAGAAACTGATGGGAAGAGTGCCTCCTTTCTTTATATACAGACTGCACCTCCTTCATTTCTCCCTGTCCCTCTCTCTTGTCTTGCACACTGAAGCATTTCCATACATTATTGCCTCTGTAAGCAAGTGTGTCACGCGCCCAGGCTTTTCCTACAGCCCAAGAGGACTTCTCAATGTCATTATCGCTAAAGCCTGCCACATGTCTATAATGTATTGCTGCCTTTCTTTATTGGCAGCGTGATGATTCAGTAGTGGTGATGATGGATTAGTGCTGGCTGGGTCGAGCTGGGCTGGGCTGAGTCCGTCCAGACTGGGCTGGGCTCTGCAGCCTGGCTCTCTGTCGCATAAACACCATGTACTCCTCACACACTGCAGTATAGAGGGAGAGATATTGTATTTATGTCACACACACAGTCTAATGAATATGGTCATTTCGGTGCTTTTATGGAGCTTCTTGGAACATTGTCTGATTCATCGTGTTCACCTTTTGAATTTAATGCAGACATGGCGCACGCAGCAGCTCTGCATAATAGGTGGCAGTAATGCATTCTCTTTATGACATTGTTAGTGTTTTGAATGGGGAAATATAACCGCATTTGCCTCGTGGAAGGGGAAGTTCAGAGTGGGTGCGCCGTGTGCATATGTTACCTCAGAGTAACAAGGTTTGTTTCCACGATCATAAACACGTACACACTGGGTTTAGAGGAAGGACGAATAGTGGCATGTTTTATTGCTGAATATGAAACACAGTCCACAAAGCACATCCACCCAGACTGAACTAGATTTAACGGCACACTGGCCACCAACTAAAAGTCTAAACCCAACGCTCAGGACTTGATTATAGGATTTTGAGTCTCTCCACGCCAGCTTCTTGTTGTTCGCTGTCATGGCGGTTTGGCTTCAGCCGCAGCACGAGAAAATAAATGGACATTAGTCTTAATTTCTTATCGCTTTCAGCAGTATCTGACCATCACCGCTGCTGCTGTAAATCTTTCCCGCGCCGGCAGACAGAAGAAATACATCCCGATCCTTGTTGCAGCTCGTCACAAGCACGATGGAAATTTGAGCACACATGCAGCAGTTAACATTTTCAGTATTGTTGATCAGGCCCTATATTAATTTTGTCCATCACCGACTGATGCGATATATTGACTTTAATTCCCTTTGCACTAAACTGAGTTATTTCGCTTATCCTGCAATATTTTCTCCCCAAAGGCAGGGAAGGTTTTTCTCATTATGGGAAACAATTAACTAAGTAACAAAAGAGTTGAGCTTATGCTTTTCTAATCGATTCTCGTTCGTGCTGTTGTTGTGACTGTAGGTGAAGGAGTTATTTGTGTTTTTCATTTAGAGCAGTTTGGTAGTTTTATCTGTGTACCACCTATTTACACCATGCAGAGTATTTATATATATATATATAGTCAAGTAAAATATGCAAGAGCCTTCATTGCCATCTCTGCTGCTTTGTTCATTTCAAAAGTTATTGCAGGTGTGACATCAACTTGGTACTTTAGCAATTCTGCCTTTGGTCTTTGCACACATTGATGAAGCACCACCCATACCTTCACCCATCTGGGTGTTCATACATTGTCAGTTAGCTGTACGATAAGATACGCTGGTAGGTCTTGACTGTTAAATTCCTTGCTGCCAGCGATGTTCGGAGGTCCTTATCGTTTTTAAGGAGCTTATTTTGCTGCTTCAATGATAAAAACTGGAAAAGTTTCGAGTCCATCAGCCCCTCCAGTAAGTGGATGCAAAACTCTGCTCGTCTACCCTACACACATTCGTGCACATGCATACATACCTGTGAATGCACGCACACACTGGCGCATGCATACTTAAATACGGAGCATCCAAATGGCCTCTATTAATGCAGATGGCTCTCCCAATTAACAAGATTCAAAGCGATGATGAATTTTTCACTCTCTGAACAGTTAAGCTAATTATGGCCCAAATGAAGCAGGTTCCAGTGAATCGCCATGGCAGAGGCTGCCAATGGCAGACAATGTCACTGTCACAGTGCCACTCTGCAGCACCACCCTAATCACTACGGGTGCTTAATATTCATCTCCCACTGCTCTCTCGTCGCCTCCATCCTTCCTGTCTCACCTCTCGTCTCGTGTATCCTCTCTTCATTTCTCCTCCCTCCTCTCATCTCTCCTCCCGCTTTCCTCCACTGCCCTCCTTACACGAGTCCCAACCATAACCCCTCTGCACCCACCCACCGACCCACCCACCACTTTGTGCCTCTCTCACCATAGATGTGTTGTTCATAATGGAAATCAACTAAGTGCGCTAATAGCATTTTAATGATAATTTAATGTAGTAAATAAAACTTGTTACAAGCTAAGCAATTTTGCTGGATTTCAAGGGCAATCAATCTGTGTCCAATACAATCTGCTCACCTCCTTGATGATGGGTGTTGGATGTCAAGAGCATGTTTTCTCTCATGCAAGCTACAGATCAAACTACACTTGTCTCGGCAGCTACAGATGCGCAAAATTCAGCGGAAAAGCACAAAAAGGGAGCCGTGTGTTAAAATGATCGGTAAAGTTAGTATAACAGCGTGTTCGTATTATTTCATACTTCAAAGGCTTAGGGTTGTGTTAATGTTTTAAAAGTTGTGCTTAAATCAGTACAGATATTACACATATCCTTTAAACTAGTGGCTCTAAAAACGATCTGATAACTGCTACGAGATAACTTCCACATACAGTATGGACCCCAGAGGTCTTTCCCCCCCTCTGTTGCACTTTGTGTATCATTTGACATTATCCCTTTTCATCATAAGGTCTTTTTTTGAAGCAAACTTAATGCCCGGTGGTTATTCGTGCCATTTTCTTATTTGTTGTTGATTCAGATTATAATAATCAATTCTCCTCAAGAAATTAACATACCTGAGTCATTTCAAGTCTGCTTAGCTTTGTGAGTCATTGTTTTCCATTAAAAGAGATTAGATTTGCCTTGTAATCAAAGATGAATGCTTCGTTTTGCATTTGGATTCTTCTGCATATTATTTTATCAAGCATACCCCCCAGACCAAACAAATTAAAAATGATGAGGAGCTTGAGCTAGAAAGAGAAAAGAATAAAGTGAGAAAGAAAAACAATTTATTTTCTCTTTTAATGTTCTACCAGTGGTCATTTAGCTAGCCTCTTTATTTAAATGGTAATGTGAAGCCGACTAAACAGGCACGACGAATCAGCCCGAGAAGAGAAGGAGACTTCAAAAAAAGAAAAAGAAAAGAAAGCTGTGCTCTTTTCAGGCTCCAGGAGTTTATCTGGGTCTTTCCTCCTGTCGTCTGACTGAATGAGGAGCCGATTGAGCGACAAGTATAACTCTTCTCAGTGCTGGACTATAATTAATTAGGTGGGATAAATTATAGCATCTCTAGCGAACCCTGGTACACATGCACACGGAAGCACACTCGCAGCAAATGCACTCTGTGCACTCCGTCGTGCAAACACGCATACATGCTTAACCAAACGCGTTAGTATCGATGAACATTGGAAGTGAAAAAAATGAAAGTGAAAATAAACACATGTGACAGTTATGATTAATTTCTATTCTCATCACGCCTACGGTTGTGTAGCATACTCCCTTTATGCTACTTTAAAAAATAATTATATATGGATGAATATGTAATTTAGTCATAGAATGAAGCTATTACTCATAGCAAAGTGTGGAGGATGAGTTCAGCAGTCTCACAGCCTGAGGAAAGAAACTGTTTGGAAGTCTGGTGGTAGTGCTTGCCAGATGGTAGCAGGTTAAACAGGCTGTGGTTGAGGTGGGTATTCTGTTTTGGTGTATTTCAGGCTGTGCCTCACCTTATCTAATCTGTCAAAAGAAAGCACGTTCTATCACTTTAATAAAGATGAAATACACATGCTGCGAGTGCTCAGTGTACAAAAGCCCCATTTAAGCAATATTATCGACCAATTTCTGAAACAATAACTTGATGTAATAAAAAGATAATCCCTCAACTTTCATACTAAATGTGGATTGTTATGTCTAATTATTATTAAATGTGTTATTTTCATTAGAAGCAACAGTATTGTTGGTCTCTTGTTTCCAGACAATGAATCTAAGTGTGCCCTCTTTACCACCTGCACACCCTAAAAGCCCTTCGATGGCAAACAAGCTTTTATTTATGTCTGTTATGGTAAAAGTAGAAGAAGTTCAGGCTCTGCTTTAGCAGCATCACCACATAACTCCTGCAGATGGATTGAACAACCGTCGCTGCTGCTGTAAAATGTCTCCACTCGTCCATCAGTCTCTAACATCTCCCATCGGTGCTTTGCGCAGCGCTGCTGTCTGATGGGATATGTGGCTGAAGAACAAACTGACACTTGTCTTCTCTGCTCACCGTCAACCCGGACCCCAAATTCGTGGCTATGAATTACAAACACACACCACGCAGACACGCGCAAACGCCCTGCCAGCAGGTGCTTTTAATGGCCTAGTGTTAATGAGAGTCTTGTTTAGAGCTGTCAGATGACCCTAGGCCACGCAGGCTGACACTGACTCCATGTTCACAGCTCTGGAGGTCACCGCACAGTTTACGCAAGAGTGTGCACGGATCAGCGCGCGTGTGTTAGTGCTACACAGGAAATCATTTATCAAACCTAATTGCTTTTCGAATCAGTATAATAAAGTTATATTAAAATACCTTCGTTCTTTAAGTTTAATATTGAGTCATTACTGTTGATGTAATCATTTAAATCTTATCTATGGAGTCCGTTCTCATTGTTTGATTGAAGCTAACAAGAACAATCAAGACACAGGCTCAAAAAATAAAGAATAAATGATAAGAGTAAGAATAATATTTGGCAGCGTAAGTTTATAAAATGATTTGATCAAATAAAATTATACACTTTATATAATCAGTTCATTTTCTCAGACTTTAACAGTAATTTCATCCAGTATATTTATAACAGCCACAAAACAAAGTTGTAATGGTGCCTTTATGAATCCTCAAACAATGTTTTTCTGAAAAATACAAGAAAAAATTCTCATTGGTAAGTATTCAGATCCTTTGCTTAAGCGGTGTCATAGAAATAATCTGTCTGTGAAGGTTCTCAGTCATCCAGGTCATCGTAGTCAAAGGAGCTTGCAAAGAAAAGCGTCTGGACTTCTTTAAGTTACTTGAAGACGTTTCACCTCTCATCCGAGAAGCTTCTTCAGTTCTAAGGTCAAATGGTGGAGAGTCCCAGATATGATAAAAGAGCATCACCAGTAAAACTGACTAATTATGAGTACAAAGGTAATAACTATCAAAAGTAAAGGCTCTCGTTATACAGCAAATGGCTGCTTTTCTACTATTACTATTATTATTGAGGCATGAATGCTTAAGTAGGTTTTTTATGTTAAGGCTGGTTGACGGTACACAAAGCTCCTTATGTAACTTATTTATGTTATACAATAAATGAACTTATAGCAACATGTTGCATTTTATGAGCTCATTGCAGTCTTTTGTCTCACTTCATCTTTAAGTTACAAGTAACTACATCTGTTTAATGAATCTAGTGGCGCACGTGAAGTCAAAATGCACAAAAAGTGGCATCTGCTCAGAAATTCCTAAATAAAGATCTATGATAAAAATTAAATATATATTCAATTCATTGTAAAATTGGTTTGTAAAACTATTTTTTGTACTGTCTCTGCTGTCTTTTTAAGCATTAATTCAACTTCATTAATATATTTTTAAAAAATCAATGGAAAACAATCATGAAGAAGTAAAATGTGACGGGATGAAGGTAAATACTACCCTCTGTTTTTGTGACTTTATGTATATGTATGTATCTGCACTAAAGATAATATCAGTGTGGCTGAAGCACATGAATGCATGAAGATTTTAAAACGCTCTTTTTTGCAGTTGCAGTGCTTTTTGAAGTTTCACCCTGATATAATCAATTTTCTCCTTTTTTTTCTTTCTCTGTGATATTTTCCTTCTGCATCTCCAGCCTGTGTTTTCCAACCTTTAGCACACTTGCTGTTATTCTTCCTTTATGTGTTGACAGTGAAAGTGTAATCTAGCTCTCTGTGTGGAGACCAATTCACAGAGTGGGAAGCGCCTGTGTGGAAGCCAAGCTGCGTGTGTGTGTCTGTGTGTGCATATATGTGTGTGTGTTTAAGTAAAGGAGACTCAAGCTGACAGTTTGCCAGCAGCCTTGCACCTGCACACAGCTAGGTGTTGATCTCAGATGGGGGGGTGAAGCGGGAAAGTAGGAGGGGAAGACAGGCGAAGGGAAAAGGAGAGGCGGGGATCCAGCGCGAGGTGTTGGGGATGGATTAGAAAAGACTAGTGAAGAACACAGGATAGGAACTGTGAGAGGTGGCGTAGCTGTGACATGTAATTCCTGTTTTTATGTCTCTTCTCTGTACACGAGCGTGCACATGCCACAAGTGGAGGGAAAATGTGTGGCTGTGACAGGCGGGGCAGGAAAGCCAATTGGATTGATGCATTCTTTCATAGGAAACTGCCAAGTACCGAGTGCAGTCAGGGCCTCATTTGTCAGACTCAAGGAAATAGCATTACGGCGTGATGTTTCACTCTGTCTTTGGCACACACATCAACAAACCTCTGTTTCAGGATTGAAGAACTGATGTTACCGAAACCCGCCGCAAAATTTAATTGCGGGTTAAAGTGGCAGCGATGGGATGTAAGCGTCTATATGTCATCTCACTCACTGCTGCGTGGTACTCAAGTGGTGCACTTGGAAGATCTTCGGCTTCTGTGATAGGTTTCTCTGTTTTACATTCACTGACTTGTTAACCTTTCAGCAGCGGCGGTGAGTTTGCCGCTGCCCACAGAGCAGATAAACTTAGACAAGCTCTCTGGAAGATGCTCGGGAGGAAGACAGGGCGGCTCAGTGACGCTGTCAGCGTGACGCACTGTTGGATAACCTAAACAGGAAGTCTGTGTCACTGATAAATCAACCCATTAGATCTTTTTTTTTCTCACAGGGGATTACAAAATCAAAATCAAAAATTAAAAGTGCAAAGTGGAAAAAAATTTACATTTTTCAGGTACAGAGTGATTTAATCCGGCGTCCTGTTCTGTTCCTACTGTAGTCGAGATCCTGCTGGTGACAGGAAGTGTGACAGAAATACAAAGAGGGTTCATTTGAGCTGACATGTGTCCAGTGTTTGTGTGTACCCATATGCTTGTGTTGCCTTGTTTGCTCCCTCCATCATCACTGCTATCAAAAACCGCTTGTTGCTTTAGTGTAAAATAATAAATGCAGACTTGTTTCTTGTCTTTAACGGTTTGTTTTCTTCTTCTCGTTTAGTGCATTGTGTTTCCCATGTGTCTGCATCGGGGGTGGGTGAACTGTTAAAAAGTAATCAGTAACCTCTTTCCAAGTACAAAGTATCATGCCGTACAATTGGACAGCGTCATAAAGTTTTATTCAACCAGAGAGATTACATTCATTCTCTCTGTCTTGCTCACTGTGTCATTCTGTCTGTCTGGTCGTTGGGGTGTGTCCCAGCAGGCTTGCCGTAGACTGGCAGAGTGTTGATCTGAGTGTCAGTGGGACTGGGGGTCTCCTTTCCCAGCACTCTTCTCTTCCACCAGCTGACAGACAAGGTCAGGGACTCATCCCGCCTGTCTTTCTTGGCTCCTGACAGCCTTTCCTCGGGGAGACAAACCCCAGACAACCCTGCACAGCCTGGCACGCACCATCACCAATTAATATTGCATCACCATTTTCCAGCCCGCTCCCTTTAAGATCCGCTTCTCTGGGTGCGATTGGGCCACCTGACTCGCTTGTTTCTTGACCTCACTCAGCCTCCATGAATAATGGGGAAAAAGCAGATTGGTCCACATGTTTTACTCATCTTTGTCGTTGTTGACGATGTTAGAGCTAATGAATATTTATGTATGTTTTAAATTAAAATTGACTTATTTTCACACAAAGTAGATTTATTTTATCCTCACCTATTTCAGAGATGAAGGGTTTACTGTACCGATGCCCTTTACATTTTTCTTTCAACTTTCTAGCAGCATTGCTCGAGGGATGGTAATGTCACACAGCGGTCAGTCCACCACTTTAGATCAGAGCAAAATAGCTCAACAGCTCTTCATTAGAGTGCCAAGACATTTTATTCTGACAACACTGTGGCCAGCCAATGAACTTTACCAGTTTTGGTGATCCCCTGATTTTTTTCCTCAAGCACCAGCAAAAGGTTCACAAAAAATATCTCGAAAAGTTTTGAATGATTTCCCATTAAAAGCTTTGATCTAGGTGAATCCAGGTGAGGGGCGATGGATTGGGGGGATCAAGAGAAAGAGAAAAGAGGGCACAGGGAGACAGAGATCTGATGACATGCTGTAGTGGTATATAAAATTGTGAAAGGAGATGAGTGGAGAAGAAGTGATGAGGGCATCACATGAGTCTATAACAGCATAACTAAGGTGTGGTTCAAGGTCACCTGATCCAGCCTTACCTGTAAGGTTTACCAAGAAGGAAAGTTTAGCACATCTTCAAAGAGCCACAAGCTGTAGCTTACTGTAGACTCTTACTGTCCCAGTACCTGTTTAACTATATCCTTTTTTACTATGTACGTTACTTGTAGTGAATTTTTACTTTTAAATGCTACATAAGAGAAATTGCAGAAATCTGTATCTACTGTTAATATACAGTAAGGGTTGAAGCATTCTAATCAAAAAATGTGTAAAAACTAGTTAATTGTTTCATCTTATAAAAAAAAAAAGTTACAACCTCAGGATTGAAAAATGTTTGTAAAAGTCATATCAGAAGAAATACCCTTTCATCTCCAGGGGGACAATAAGGTTGTTTTTTTCAATAAATGTTCTCTCAAACAGTACACAGTCTGTACTGTTAGTAAAATATAGCACCGTATCCATCTTTGTCTGGCGTGTGATGCCTCGGACAGACCCATCAGAGGGAGATTATTTTATGGATTTCTTCACCGCGTTGCCACGTTTTATCATTCTGATTGTGGAGCTGCTGTTTCGGCCTTGTAGCTCCATTCTTCAAACTCTGAACTACTTGCGGTGAGAGACATAACGCCTCCTGCGACCTTAGCGGATGACTTATCCTCCTACCTTGGGGACTAAGTAATGTGCTTGTGGCTCTGAGAATAGCTACAGTGCTGTCCATCTGGGCAGGGGTCGGGAGCGGCGCGGCGTATTTGTCTGAATCACAGCTCCTGGCTCGCCTGTTTGACTTATCCTCTCATGCGTAGACACACATGCAGTTAGCTGACATACGGGCACACATGCTACTGATCAGTATAGCGTGATAGAAGAGCGCGGGGCCCATGTATGACACCTTGGCTGCTAAAGCACTCACCTGGCTTCTCCTCGATACTGATTTATACTGGCCCTGCAGGGGTGGCAAAAGCACACGTGCACAGATTGTGCTCTAGATCACTTCTTCTGGGCGTGTTTCTTGAAAAACTTCAGCCACGAGTGTGTGAAGGAGAGGGAAAGAACAGGAAAGGAAAGTCAGCCTGAAGTTACGGCTACTTCTCGTATCCCGTCACAGGAGTCAGCGGGAAAGATTTTCAGCAGAGGAGCTGTCTGTGTGTTTCTGATTTTATTCACAAAGCTGACTTCTTCTTCTTCTTCTTCTCAGCTCGTGTCTGTGTATTTGTGCGTACGCACGTGTGAGCGTTGCACAGATCGCTGATCTCTCTGAAGTCCTGTTTGTTCTCCAGATTTGCCCCCACTACAAACATTTCCCTGATCAAAGCTGCTGAAAAGGCCTGTCACTTCAAACAAAGTACACACACACGCACGCACGCACGCACGCAAACACACGCATCCATCCCAACGCAGCCCTGCACGTTGTCATGGCAACCTCGTTAACTCTACACCGACCGTCACGCAGTTATTGCATCAGGCGAGCCAATCGGGAGTGGGAGGAGAAAGACGCAAAAGGGCGTCAGGAGCGCAGTTACAGTTTCAGCTGGTTTCATTTCACATGTGCAAGTTTGGTTTTTCGCCGTGGGTGTGAAGGCGGCCACGCAGCTGCTCTGAGCTGCACACGTGTGTCACGGGTTTCATTGAAAAAATTCACTTCCACTATTCGGTTTCACCGCAGCAGCTTTTTTACCCTTTCGGCAGTTACACAACAGTCCAATTTTTCAAGACATTCTGTAAGACATTTAATTTCCAGAGATAAGCAGCGATGTTATCTGAGACATTTGATGTCAGCTTTATCGGGGAGTTGTATTAACAGCAGGTGATACGCTGCGTTTAAATCCTTTCAAGTTAACTTACAGAGAGATTAGTGAAACGGATAACTGTTAGATTTTTTTTCTAAATCCTACAAACAAAACCAAAACTTGTCAATTTGTCCTGTGGATAAAATTAAATCTGTTCTTTTATTTTTACTACGCTGATATTTGGACTAGAATGCAGAGTTTACCATCAGTGTAATTCAAGTATGCTAATATATTCAGCCTGGGAAAGAAATTGGCTACTACTGTACAATCATGTTGTTTTGATTATTCTGTTTCAAATTGTTTATCTATGGACTGGATTCCCGCATTAATGGAGGAGGCTGAATGCATTCGTTATCCATTTGCCATTAAAGGAAAGCAAATGAATAAAGGATTTTTTCCAGGCCCCTCCCGACCTGGATTGGAACACACTCAGTCCAGCTTGGATCATATTTTCTTTTAAAGATTTTGCTAAGCCTAAAAATGATCCATTGCGCGTCTTTATCCTGTCAGCAGGGATTCACGATCACGAATATTCTCATATGAGACTTTTACCACATTTTCCTGCATCAGCATCAGACTCCATCAGATTATGTTTGAACAAGTGTCACATTTTTTGGAAAAACTTTAACGTTATTGCACGTTAACCGCAGCCATGTTGAATTCATTTGGCAGCTACTGGATTGACAGACATGCCATCGCACCACATTGATTTTTCTCCCCTCCTTTTCATTAAACAACAGTGGCTTTTAAAGTAATTTGCGCTAAGGGCAACCAGTGGGAATGTTGATGCCAAATCAGGATCACAGCGATCAATGAGCCAGACTCATCAAACAACTGGCAAGATGGCAAATCCCAAACGACAGCTTTAAAAATATTAAAGATTCATGCAAAATCTTTCCAACATCCAAAAACGGGCCGCTTTCAAGAGGCTGACAGGAGCGCGTGCGAGTATCTGTCTGAAAAGCGGAATGAAGAAATGCCTCTAACTGGAGCTGATATTCAGCTGAAAGCTTTGGAAATCACTAAAGAGCTGAACATACCCACAACCGAGTTCAAAGTCTGTGTAACCGATTGATGCGCCGAAATGGACTGTGCCTCCGTTGCGAGACTTCTTGCCCAGAACTTCCTCTAAGACTTCAGAGAGAAGCTACTGATTCTGATAGAAAGATGATTCTCTTTGAGATGTTAAAATGGAATTAGAAAAGCCTGCAGGCTATAGTTTGGCAAGTTTGCTGTTTTTATTTAAATAACTCGGTTGGAAAAATGCGATTATTATTATTATATATCAAGCAATATTTACTCATTTTGATTTATATGTTATGCTTTTTTCTTCTTACAATGAAGTATATCTTGTTTTACACTTTACCTTCAGATTGTTCGGGGCAGCGGCATAAACTGAACCTTTTTAAAAACATAGATTACAGTTTAAACTGAGCAAACTCTGAGTAAACTGCTTTTTCTCCAGTGTTTTGGTGCCTTTGCCATCCAAGCTGTCTTTACAAGCTGCAGATGTAACAATAGCCCGTTTGTCTGTGTGGACAGCTCGCTGCTTAAACCAGTGCAGCAGAGTGCATGGCACACAGTTTGTTTTTTATATGAGAGGAGTTCAGCCAACTAAGAAGAGCAGACTGCAGCTGTTAAAATGGAACACACAACTGTCAAGGATAAAAAATGCCAGAAAGTGTACAAGCGGAAACAAAATACTGCTGTTGGGAACAAACGGAACATATTTATTTTTGCTCTCTTTTTTATTTTTATGTGTGTGTGTGTGTGTGTGTGTGTGTGTGTGTGTGTGTGTGTGTGTGTGTGTGTGTTACTCATGTTGTGGGGACATCAATCTTTTTACTAAGTCAAACCCCGGGGAGCTGCCTCTGTCATGTGGACAAAAAACAACTCCCACAATGCAAATCATTAAATTTTAAAATGAACGCTTGGTTTAAAGGGACAGCGAGCCCAAGAATCACACACACACACACACACACACACACACACACACACACACACACACACACATATATATATATATATATATATATATATATATATATATATATATATATATATATATATTAGGGGTGCAACGATACACAAAATTCACGGTTCGGTTCGGTTCGATACTTTGGTGTCACGGTTCGATATTTTTTCGATACAAAAAAATGTTCATGCCTTTTTAATTTGTCATTTATTAAAATTATAAATATATATTTTAACTCAAAAGTACAGTTTTTAAATTTAACCCTAACCCTTGTGCGCGTTTTTTATTTTGACAGCAAATGCGCACCTGCGGACCACTTATGTGCAGCCCTGGTTATTTAGCTCGTCATATTGCAGCCACAGAAATTCTTTTGTCCATGAAACCATAAAGCTGCACTTTCTTTTTGCCTTATAGTCTGATTTGTCATAACTTCTCCGTTTTGTGGTAAGCTTTTCTTTGGCTGTCACTTCTTCACCCCGACCTGTCTTATTTGGCTCAGCAGAGCTGAAATATAAATCCTGCTACTTTTACACACGCACTCACATAAGCTCAGCGATTCTCTGCGCGATCAACCTCTCACATGTTTAAGCTTGCTGCGGGAGATTTCACTTGTCATGTTTGCATAGTAAGCTAACGATTAATAAGACGATGTCAGAGGAATTGGTGCACAAATTATCATCACTCACAGATCAGTGCTGTCATTGCAAAGTGAAAGCAAAAAAACAAGCGCAAATTCAAATGCGATTTCAATGTCACATATTGACAGTGGCTCACCGATGCCAATGACATAATTACCCAGCTACATTTCTGAAAGAATGCAAAAGCATTGACATATATTTTTCCTACAATAGCCCGACGGGCAGGGCAGAGAGATTTTTGTAGCCCGACTGGAAAGATCGCTAGCTCCGGGACGTCGGGCTAGCGATTTTGCAAGCCCTGTATCTGATTGAGGAATCACTCATCTTTGGAAAAGAGAGTTTATTACAGAGAAATGTATCTTTCCAAAATAAAAGCTATACTATCCGCTTCTTCTGGGCTATATTCTCAGCAGCATAAGGAGAATCATGTGCTAACAGCTGTCTAAATGACTCGGCTAAAGTTAGTAGCATGCTTGTTGTTTTTGTCTTTGCACTAGGATGATGTCGGCGTAAATGTGCAGTCATATTCGTTGTGTTCCCACTAGTGCTTTCAGGTTAATCTCGTTGAAATTACCTTAACGCCACAACACGGCAAATCTCCGTTAACGAGCTACCGCCGATCGCCCCGTGCGTGGGGCTAGACGGCCAACACGTTAACGAGCTAACTGCGCTAACACACTAGTTTACACCAATGTAATTGAGCATTGCATGGCACATCCAACATACTGTTTTACTTTAGTCCATGACTCGCTTACCTTCAGGGTCATACGTCACATGAAAACCAAAATAATTCCAAACGCCAGATCTGAATGAGAGTGGGGGAGGTCCATCTTGCAAGGAGAGCTTAACTTCTGTCTCGCTAGCTTGCCCTGCGCTCTTCCTCCTGACTATGCTGTCTGTGTTGAGCGCTCAGTGGATCTGCGCTCGACAGTGCAGCCTAGGCGGAGTAGTCGAACGCAGATTCACTGAGCGCTCAACACAGACAGCATCGTCAGAAGGAAAGTTGATAAAATAAATTACAAATGTTGTATTGTTCGATACATATGCGTACCGAACCGAAAGCACTGTATCGAACGGTTCAATATCGATACGAATATCGTTGCACCCCTAATATATATATATATATATATATATATATATATATATATATATATATATATATATATACCAGTACCAGTACCTGGGGATCCCTGGCCAAATGGGAACCATTAAGAGGCTGCTAGGAAAGCAGCAACCACCAAGTACCTGCAGAGGGTCAGGCAAGTCCTGAGGAGTCAGCTGAATGGTAAGAACAAGATGTGGGCTATCAACACCTATGCCCTGCTCTTGATCAGGTAGACTGCTGGGATAATAGGCTGGCCAAAGGAGGAGATAGAAGCCACTGACATAAAGACAAGAAAGCTCCTTACCATGCATGGAGGGTTTCACCCCAAGTCCAGCACCCTGAGGCTGTACGCTAAGCGGAAGGAAGGGGGCCGGGGACTAGTGAGTGTCAGCACCACAGTCCAGGATGAGACAACGAACATCCACAAATACATCAGGAAGATGGCCCCAACTGACAACAGAAATGTTGCTCAGTGAATACCTCAGGCAGCAGAAACCCAAGAATGACGAGGAAGAGGAGGAACCATCATGGAGGATAGGCCTCTGCACAGTATGTACCACCAGCGGAGGTGGAGATGTACCAGATAGCGGAGGTGGCTGACATCCAGAAATCCTACCAGTGGCTGGACAAAGCCGGACTGAAGAGCAGCACAGAGGCACTAATCATGGCAGCACAGGAACAAGCTCTGAGCACAAGATCCATAGAGGCTGGGGTCTCTCAAACCAGGCAAGACCCCAGATGAAGGATAGACCACCCGCAGGGGCACGAGGGGAATTTTTATGTGGAAGTCAGGAACATTAAATGCACAAATATGTATATGTTTAACTATCTCTGGTCAATATGTAAACATCCCTAACAGGGTGGAACACATTCAGAGGCAATGTTTCATGAAACTACCTGTAATTACTATTTTATCCATCCCTGAGCTTGACCGTAATGGATTTCATATAGTTAAACATGTCAGTATTGAAACAAATGATAACAAAATCTATAAAAAATAAATCTTTTTTTATTTTCCAAAAGTTATGAAGCTAAAATGTTGCCGCAAAAAGAGAATCACCCAAAGGTTTGTGAATAAGTGTGGTCTAATTCATAAATGCAGACAGATTAACAACACTGAAAAAAGTGAAACGTCTAAACGTCATTTAGTTGAATTTAAATTTTATATTGTCGCAATCGAAAGTTCAGTTTTCTGGTTTGAAACTGTTTTGTTTTTTTTCACTTTACCTAAATTTAAAACTCACTTACCCTAGAAAAACCAACAGAAACAGTTTGCCCTTAAGTAAATATCTTTAAGTCAAAGGTGATTGTGTCATGTGACTCACATTCCTGTGTCCCCCCATTACCTCACTTCAGCAGTGAACATACGCTGAACAGTTCCAGACAGATCTATACTCTTAAACACACCTTTGATGCACTGCAGAAACTGTTTGTGGAGATAGAAACAAAAACAACGACACGTAGAATCTGTAGTCTCAGTGTCAAGCATTGGATTAGCCAGAGAGACATGTGGACACTGCATTTTTTTGTTTGTAATCAGAAACACTCGAAAGAAGTATAAAGAATTTCTGTTAGATGTTATTGTGATGGAACAGATTTAATTTGATTTGAGAGAAATTAGAACCACAGCATCTGATTTTTTTCCCCTCGATTGTTCAAAGGGTTCTGTGTGTTATCTTCATTTTATTTAGGAAGCAATGAGAACACACGGTGTTAGAAATGCTGTTCATGTTAAAGGCTGTTACATTACCAATTTAAAGGTGAGCTGCTCAATTTGGCATATTTTTGTTAAAAAAGAGGGGTTTGGTGGGGGTTGGGATGGGGAATCATTTTTTTTTCAATTTTGTCTGGTTTATTTTTGTTTGCTTGTCTTTTCGCCCTACGCAACTGTTGTGTTGCTAAAAAAAAAAAGATAACATAAAAATTTAGTCCTTCAAAGGAGAATTTATCTTCATTTCTAACAAGTTGATTTTAACTTCAAGAAATCAGCTTTTTTTGTAAAACCACAGCTTTTGTTTTATTATATTTTAAGGAATAACATAGATTTTTGTGAAGCTTTATTAAGTAAGTTGAATGAGGACATAATAAACCAATTTTCAATTACGTATAAGTAGAAATGGTATTTCATTACACTGACTAAAAAGTATAAGTTGAATGAACTTAAAAGATTGCATGTAACAAAATTAGAGTCAGGTTTTACCAAAGCAGTTAGTTTGTTTCAATTTACATTCATGATTCTGGAAAAATAAAGATTTTTTTAAATACAAATTTACATTTTCAGTCAAATCAAACTTGTAGTCTTAGTAAAAATAATAAATTTAGCTGTAACAAATTAGACTGATTTTTTAAAAGTTGGTTCAAAAGAACATTTTTTTCATTGAACATATTTCTCCACCAATAACCGTAGCTTTCATGCTACATGTCTCTTTGCACTAGGGGACTCAATACAGCTGGTTGCTAACTGGTTGTATTCTGGTTACATGCTTATATAACAGCAAAGCTGCCAAACACCTGTGTCAGTTAAAACCTGTCCTGCAGCAACTGCGTCACTTTTTGTGGAGGAATTTCTGAACTTGACTTTCAGATCAATTCTCGCTGCACTTTGAATGTAATTAGTTATCATAGATCGCATTTAATTGCCAATTTGATTCAGTCACAAAAGGATAGCAGACTGACTTTATCTTATCATCATTTTATTGTGGTTTTGATCCACCAAAGTCATTTTGAAGACAGCATCTGTGGTCCCCCCTTCAGATCTACATGGATAAAGGTGCAGGCTAAAGGCATGATATTTTTTTATAGGCCATGTCTGTCATGTTTGGGTAAGGTTTAGGTTACAGCATGGTGGTAGAGTATTTAGCACTGTCACCTCACCTCAAATTCAGTCTGGGGCCTTTCTGTGTAGAGTTTGCATGCTCCCACATCCTTCCACAGCCCACAAACATGCATGAAGGTTAGGTTACCTGGTGATACGAAACTGAATGTGAATGTTTGTTTTTCTCTATGGGTGTACCCCACCTCTCGCCTCTATGCTAGCTGGGATAGGCTCCCCCACGATCCTGAGAAGGATAAGTGAAAGAGAATGGATTGATGGTTGTCAGCCTCTGTGTGTTAGCCCTGCGACAGACTGGCGGCCTGTCCAGGGTGAACCTCTGGGATAGATTTGGTGGGGTGGGAGACTTACCCCTATTTACTTTTTCGGTGAGTTAGATGGCACATTTACTGCAATATTACAGACAGATAGCTAAGGATCTCCTTACAAAGAGATTAGCTTAGCACAGAGGCTGGGAATAGGGTGGGGGTGGGGGGGGGGGGGGGGGGTGGGGGGGGAGACATTTGTGCAGGCCTTGTCCAAAGCTCAAAAACACACTTGTCAGCACCTCTCATGTGACACACTTTGTTTTACAAGCATCAGTCACTCACAGTCTGATCATCAGAGTGAAGTTGGCAGGCTACCAGCAGAAATGTGGCACATAAGTATTTGGGGAAAGATAAACTCTTGTTAAACTTTCAAATGCAAACCAAGCAAAAGAACAAATGGAATGCAGTTTGCAAATATCTGGCTTTTGGAGTCCCAGCGGTAGTACTAAAAAGACTAACTGCAAGCTGGTACTACTTTTAAATCTATGTGTTTGTGTATTTTCATGTTCCAACACAACCATTCCAGCGTTAACATGCTAAAATATTAGCCTCCTAAAAGAACCGAGCAGCAGTAGCAGCAAAATAAAAGTGCATCTAAATATTATGATCATATGCACAAATTGGTTTAATCTTAGACGTTTGCTGCATGAAGTGGAGTCTCTTTGTGCTCTTTCCTTTCATCTTTGCAACTGTGTCCTTTAAATTGTTGACGCGAATTATGATAGAATATGGTTTTAATAAAGAAAAAGGGCATATTATCTCTTTGTCTCTGTTATTTTGTTATTGTTTTTTGCGTGTCCCAATGGCCTGTTGATTTGAGACAAGCACTAAGTGGCTGTTAATGGCACAAACATGGCTGTGCTTTTAAAATAGCAGACCGCCCATTAGACTGGTATTAACAAGGTAATGGCCTGTTACTAAACTGCTGAATGACATTGTCGCTGCCGCCAAGCCGAGCTGATGGCCGCAATGCACACATGATCACACACACACAAAGCCTGCATATATTTCTTCCATAAACAAAAAAGAAATGCGAGTGATTTGCATGCTGCGTATGTGTGTAAGCAAAGTTGGAGAGGAGTGAAAGTGATTTACAGTAACTTTGTGTTGCTGTCGAGACGTGAGGAGAAAAAGATGAGAGACAAGAAGACAGAATCTAAAAGAAAGCGAAGGAAAAAGACAAAAAGAATGAAAGACATAGCTGGAAGGTGTTATGGTAGTTATTAAAGCTGGGATGCACTACGGTTGTTTACCTCAGCCTGACTGTATTGTTGTGGCTCAGAAATTATTGATAGGTACGAAGAGACGGAGTAATAAAGAACTACACATCAGTCCTGTCTGTACATCTGACTGCCTGTCTGTTCTGCTTGTCGGATCGGTTTTAGTAACCGTTTCTCTTAAAAGCAACAGTGGCCCGAATGACATTTAAGAACAAACTCTGTCCTCGTCGTCTCTTTAGAGCTCGAAAACAGGCGGAGATGTGTTGCACGTATTGCACGTTGGCTTGCACGTCGTATGTTGCATTCTCCGAATACACGGTTGTGTACAGTACACACACACTCTTACACTGCGGTGCAGCGATAGGGCAGCGCAGTAGGGGGTATATCCCTGGGAAATCATTTCTCCCTCTCCTTTCTTCCTATTTGTAACTTGTCCTTTCAAGCAAGACGGCCCTTAAAGTTCAGTGGCGCATTCTTCAAAAAAGGCTATTACTGGCTGCCTCTGATTCTGTATCATGCCGTGCATAGACCAGCCATCCCTCCTTTTTATGTTCCTCTCCTCCTGTCATCATTTTCTGAAGCCAAGAGAGGAGAAGTCAGAGTTTCAGAAAGGCCCGCAACCAGTGCCTTTAAACCCTAAGCAGTCCCGCCTCTGACTTTGCGCCAGACGGCCATATCCTATCACCAAAAGGGCCTATTGCTTTTGATACATGAAAGAGCTCCCTCTTTGTCTCTCTCTTAGTGGATCTTTGTCTTGTCCTCTGTGACAAGTGCCTATCGCACCCATGCTCAACACTTAGGGGCTTTCATAAAGCCGCATGTGACTGCAAAGAGATACGGGCTGCTTCTAAACGGCATGAGAGAACCACGCTGTTGTTGGCCCTGAAGACCAGACAAAGAGTAAAATAGATCAAAGCGAAAGCAAACAGTGGTCGCGAGGAAGGCTTTCTCAACCCTTTCTGGCCTATAACTGAGTTTGTTTTATCCTAGGATTTAAAAATAAGGATGTCCTGTGTTTTGAAGAACATGAATTTGGAAAAAACAAATAGATTTCAAGCCAACAGATGCCATCAAATCTCCAGTGCAACACGGCACACACGTTAAAACCTCCAAATGCTGCCAGAAATTTTTACAGTGCATAAAATAGAAGAGTCATAGAGCTTCCACTTGAGTGCTCATTTGTTGGCAGAATGTGACCAGAGCTCGCACTGGTGGCTCTCTGCTCTGTGGTCAATGATGACCAAAGGCCTGCATTTCACCACCACCTCTCAGTTAACATAATTAGAAAGCCCTTCAGCTCAGGCTTGAATACTGATGGCTGGCTAGCACCTTGTTTAGGACCGCACGTTTCCCCTCCGACGCTCGTCTCCTCCCGTCAGCGTGTCTCACTCTGTCACTCCCATCGTCTGTGACCTCCACTGTCATCACGACTGCCCTTGAAGAGCAGAAATCTCTCCATTTCACAGGGACCAGCCATAAGGGGGCTTGATTGCGGCAAATTGATCCATAATCACACAGTGCTCAGTGCTTTTTATCCTGCCGCCTCTTCATCTCCACTTAAGAGGCCCGCCGTTGGCATATTTACATGCTGTCTTCTCGAGGGTTTCCTCTGCTGCCACCACTCTGTCTCCCTCCACCCTTCATCCCTTTTATGACTCTCCCAATTTTCTTGTCTCTCCTTCACTTTTTCCCTCCCCCTTTCCCGTCTGGATGCGATGCCAGTCGGACTGACCGTTCCCGAGGCCCGTGCTGTCTCTCTGTAAAAGGCACACACACACATTCAGACACACCTCTGACCAATGCATCTCTGCTTTTGATTGCGATCGTCAGCTTCACACACACCCAAGGTGGTCAAGAGGATGAAGGAAACAGAGAGGGAAACGAGTGCAGAGACGAGCAGACGACAGGATGAGTTTGTAAAGGGAGAATTCAGAGGTAGAGGCGGTTTAATCTAGCACATACTCTATCATACCATATGTCTTCGTGTCCCCTTTTACCTTTGGCTCACTTGCCTTTGTCTTTCTGTCCCCCTCGTCCAATTCAAAATTACTTTTCTCCAATTTACAGAGGGCTTTCAAACAGCAATTACGCTGTCATGTTGAGTAATACAATTTACAAGACGTAGCCCATAATTGAACAGTGAGCTCAATAAATAAAGCCAAAGGCAGCAATTAAAATTTTTGACCCACCATTGTAAATTTTCAGATAACACAGCAAAATAACATGTACGACAGTGGGACAGTTGAGCTTTTATGGAGGCAGCTAAGCTTTTGCTTCTCCCTTTCAGCTCAGGCTTGAGGGAGAAAAGCAAACCATTATGAACCCTGAGAAGGGCTCCCTACCTAGTAAGCAGTAACAGAGTTACATTGATATTATGTACTTTTTCAATGCTGCGCCACTCAGTTCTTGCTATGACTTCTTCACAAGCTTCTGACTCATCATATCGGTTGTGACATGAATCAGGTGCGAAAGAATTTCAGATACGCTCTTCTGTACAAGACTTGGACTGAATGCCAACGAAGCCGTAGAGACGAACCCCGACAAAGAACCTGCCGGGCGACTTTTGACACATTTAGTGATTTGGAATATATCCAAGTTGTTGTTATCGTTATGACCGCAGTTATCTTGAGCTGAGGGTGAAGAACGATGTATTTTGGCTTTGTTTACAGATCATTAAGTCATCCCACTGTAACAGTTTTTAGGATCCCTCCCATAAGATGTCAGAGTGCAGCATGACTTTGACATATTTTCTGTCTTTAACTTTCCTGCTTTTGATTTCTTCTTTAGTGGCATCATTAAGCGTAAGAGTGGATTTGGGAGTTTGCGCTTTCACAGATTACAAATAGCTTCGTATCGCTGCAGCCTAGCTACACTGGTAAACTAACTTGGGCAATCAGGAATTAATGCGAGTGTGTTTTTATGCAGCAGTTTATAGGCGATGCCCTTATGCAACGATCTTATTCACTCGCTAAGCAAATTATAAAGTAGCTGAGTAAAGTTTCTTGTGTTTGTTTTGCTGGTTTTTGGCTTCTCTTTGTTTTCCTCTTCGCCTCTTGTCTGTTTGCTTCTCTGTCTCCCCCTCACCGTCCTTTCTCCTTTTATCTTTCCAGTCGTCCTCTGTGTTTCCGTCCTCACACCTGTCTGTGTAAATATCCTCCACTCTGTAGATTTCATTTCTTTGTCTGTTCAGAGAAAACACCAGGATTCCTATTTTCATGACAATTAGTAACGTTCATACTGTTTTCCTCCTTTAGGCGTCTCTCCTCCGCTCCCTCTCCCACCCCTTCTCACCTCTCTGAGAGTTTAGCTGTGTAATGTGTGGTGTGTGAAGCGACAGGGGATGCTTTATTAATGTGTGGGGAGGCCTTGGCGGTACCCCTGCCTCCCCACAATAATATGAGATGAATAAATCTGAGACACGCCACAGGCTCTCGAGCACCTACAGGCGCAAACACACCCACATGCACATACACAGAACTTAAGTCGCGGACCTGGTCAATTCCTGGGGAAGAAAACAGCATCATAAAACTCTTATCACTTTAGAGCCCTCTGCTCTTCAGCACACACCGCCATCTCTCTCTGTCTCCGCTTTTTCTTTTTCTTCCTCTCTCTGTCTCTCCGGTTGTCCTTGAGGTGGCAGAGGGGTGGTGTCAGCAGGTGGAGTGGGCTGGGGGTGAAGAAGCACAAAGCTTTGATGCTTGTTGGGTCTCACTCAGCTGGGCAGTATACAGCACCGCAGCTCATCCCAAGGCTCTGTATAAATTCAACGCCAGTGACAATTTACAGCTCGCGCCCATCCTCAACATGACACACCAAGCAGAGCTTCAAGCGTGTCTTGTTGCCATCTCACCAAAGAGAGGCTAATTTATTACAGTGTAAAATCCACAGAGCAGAGTTAGGGGGGGAGGAAGAGAAATAGGGAGGCCTTGGTCTGGAGACTTGGTGTATAATATGCTTTTTTAAAAACTGTGTATATGGAAAAGGGCTGCAGTATATGCAGGAGCACATTATCCCTCCCCGCAGTGTGCCAAAGTGTTTAGATATTCCATATTTCATCTGCTTTAATATAAAACCAAAGATGCTATTTAGGGTCCAGTAAAGTGAGGATAGTCACAGTTTAGTGCCTTTTACGTCAGAAAGTTTGGACATCAATAATATTAAAGCACAAGCTAAGTCTACCTCTATCTCCCTGAATCAAATTTAGTCTTAAAAAAGGGTAAATGTATTTAAATATATGCCATGTCTTCCAGAAGGTCTTGACGGGGCTTCCTTTGTACCCGCCGAAGAAGAACGATGAAGAAGATCTCAGTTAATTACATCACGTCACAACTTATGAGACTGAATCCCAAGTTCCCGAGCCTGCTGTCACAGAAAGAGCTGACCAGCACAATCAGGGCTGACCTTCAGAATCCATTAGATTTATGTTGTTTTTCACTGGCACTTTCCTTCTCGCTGGTAATTTCCATATTTATCAGAGCTGATCATAGTTTGACATCCTTTAATTTTTTATTTCCTCCTGGCGAGCTGCGAGAGAATGAGCGGTAATGTGCAGTTAGTGCGGCTCGTGACTTTGGCAGGTGAGAAATATGCTGAGGGAGCTCTTTGATTTGGTAGCGTGGGCATAAATTTTGCCTCCGCTGCCTTCACTCACTCATTGTCAACTCCCCCTCCGCCCCCTGCTCAGCCGCCTCCCTCTCACTGTAGCGTACGCCTCCATTCTCGTTCTCACCTAACTCTTAGATTTTTTTTTGTCATGTTCTGAGCTGTTGTGACAGGCCAGTGGAGCCGTGAAGTTAAAATTAAAGAGATTCGTAATTGAGAAACATAACCTTTCACGTGTAGGCACTCGACCACGTCTCCATGGCGGGATGAAGAATTTACGTCACAAAAACGGCGCCTGATGGATCGCTAACATATGTAGGTGCTGTATTTTGATAGATCACAATTACAGCACTTCACATAAATCACAACACTGATGTACAAATACAATTATATAATAAGTAGAGTCAATATGATACTAAATTTAATACACTTAAATAGATACTATATATAAAGAAATATACGCATTAAAAAGGCCAAATAAATAACTATGGTTAAACTAGTTGCAGGTAATTGATGTAATCCAATTCAGTTGTATTTATATTGCGCCAAATCAAAGCAACGGTCACTTCAAGGCGCTATATAGCAGATATGAAACCCCAACCACTATGAAGAAGCACTTGGCGACAGTGGGAAGGAAAAACTCCCTTTTAACAGGAAGATGCCTGCAGCAGAAGCAGGCTCAGGGTGGGGCGGCCGTCTGCCACGACCAGCTGGGGTGAATAACAATAGTAACAACAATAATAAAACCACTCGTGACATAATATGTAAAATAATTGTTTACTTTTTCTTCTTCTTTGGGCTGCTCCTGTTAGGGGACAGAATCATCCTCCTTACGTCACACCGACCCCCTGCATGCCTTCCTTCATCATATGTCCAAATCATCTCAACTTTGCCTCTCTAATGGTTTGTCCAAACCCTCCGACATATTCATTTCTAACCAATGCATAATGGAAACATCTCTCATGTTGAAGACGCACCAGCCGTCTCATCCTAACACATGCTTATGTTTCTTATTTCCAGCACTGTGTGGTCATTTGCTATGGCTATGTATATTTTGGTTTGGCAAATTAGCAAACCCCCTCTTTTTTTCCCCCTGCATGTGGCTGATCTGTGAGTGCCAACATGAGACACAGAGGACAAAACTATCCGTGTGTTTATATAGTATCACCATTTTTGGCCATGATTTTGAATTCAACCCAGAATAGTTATGAAATGTTTACTAAATCGGTCAATCAGCTGTCAGTTTTTACAGATATTTGCACTCATTAATCCTTAAGTTAATGAGTTATGGCAAAATATAATGTCACCTGCTGGTTCCAACTTGTCATGTCTATATTATTTGATGATTTATATTTCTTTTATATCAGCTTTGTAATAAAACTATAGTTTCAAAAAAACCATTTTGGCTTGTCAAACAACTGAAGTGAGAGTGATGCTAGTTTGACGTTTCCTACTCTTGAGGAAAAGCATTCATTGGTGGAGGAATGTTCTCTGTTTGTACTTTGATTCCTGAGAACTGTCAGCAAAGACAAACAAAAAGATTTTTCCAGAAAGGCGAATGAGATCATTTGTGACGCCTTGAGAAAGCTACCTTTCTTTCTCTTTCTCTTTTCCTCGTGTCTTCCAAGCTGCTCTTCCAGTCTCGCTCCACAGCCACCCGGCTGCTGATCTCTACTGACACCTTGAGGTCAGGAGACGCTTCTGCACAACTATGCTCGACACTCAAACGAAACTTGACCCTAACCTTTGTGTTACCTTTGTGCGACACACACCTCGGCCCGATTTCCTTTTATGTATAACCTAGCTGTGGTGCTTGTATCCTCCAGGTTCCCTGCGGGTGTCAGTGTGCCTATGGAATAGTGGGACTTAATTTTGTGCTACAGTGCTTGGCTGCGCACAGTCAGATACAGAGGAATGCAGAGATACAGACACATAAACACAACAACTACTTGGGGAGCATTTGTGAGAGCCCTGAGGAGACATAGTCTCACACACACACACGAGCAAACACACGCATACACACAGATACTCACAGAACGATGTGGGATAAACAGTACATCCATTGTAAGCTCCAGGAGCCTGCTGGAAGAGATTGTTTTGATGAAGCAGCAAGGGCACACTAGCACTGAGACTAAATGTAGCATGGCTATGATGGTTGAATTCCCAGACAGTCGGGACCTTGGCAGCTGCCTCCAGTTTGGCTCACAACTTTCTGGGTTCTTGGTTTTACTGTAGGGAAAATGGCTGTGTGCCTTTTTCCCTTTTCTGATTGCAGCTTTGCACTGTACAGTGAGTGTGTGTATCTGAGTGTGTGCGATGGCTGTGCTCTTGGTTCTGGAGCCTACACGGTGGCCCGGGGTCGAGGCCAAAGTAGAATTTGTAAGTGATGGAATTTCACAGACACCGAGCACCCAGCGGCCAGCGAAACCGCAAGCACTCACATTTACAACAAACGCCCTGCCCCGCTCCGCGGAGACTCCTGAATGGCAAAGCCATTTGTCTCTGTGAAGGGCAGAGGGAGGAAAAAGCGAAATAAAATCAGAGGCAGAGTGCTTAAATGGAACAATGCTTTTTTTGTTTACGACTCCAAACTCCTCAGACAGACACGCGTGTGCTCCCACACGCAGAGAAGCACACACTCATTGCTCTGAGGTTAAATTGGAATTAAAGAGAAGGAAAGGTGCATACCCTGTTGCTAATTAGCATTTTCTGTGCTCAGCAGAAGAGGTGGAAGAATCGATAAGATATTAAGTTTGTGTATCGCAATGAAGCTCGCAATCACTTTCATCCATTAGCAACAGCAGATTAGAAGAGAAACACGAGCCAAGAAAACAGCGAAACTTTAACCTTTGTGGTTTGAATGAATAAATCCTGTTTGGCTTTTTTATGTTATTTAGCTTTATGTTGCTTAGTTTTCAATATTAGTAATGCAATCATGCTTGAGATGATTAGAATATAGTCATTCACACTGGTATGAAGAAATATGATGTTGATGTTTAACCTCAAAAGGTTTAGTGGTCCTTGTGTGTGCAAAAATACACCAGTAAAGCGGAAAAGCTCAAGAAAAGTCAAACACATCTGTGCAACAACATCTCCAAGGAGTATGTGTGGAGCGTCGAGCCACAGAGAATTCCTTAGCAAGCCTGAAGTCTTAACTCAAAGAAGACCTCTATCAGGTCACACCTGTTGCAAGCAGAGCCTGACCCTATAGATGTATAATTCACCTTATCTATTGAATATTCTGTGGCGTGTGTTGGTTTGATGATTGATTCATGTGTATCTGGCTGAAAATAGACTGTGAGGTCAGCCTGTGTTTTGACCCAACCTCTCACACCGGACTTTTATGGGTTACATGTATATCTAAGTTTAATACCAACTCTCAATTGTTATTTTGTGTCCGAGAATACGTTTTTGGAGTTGCTCTAAAGGTCTGCTAGAATTTTATGCATTAACAGCACCACCTCTTTCTCCCTCTGGTACCCTGTCTTTACCTTTCTTCTCCTCCTCGCCAACTCCTCTGACTACCCCTGTTTAGACCACATGAGTGCAGAACGGGAGAAGAAGCTGGTCTTTCTCACCGCCCGCGTTCACCCCGGAGAGTCTCCCGCCTCGTTTATTTGTCAAGGTAAAGTTTTAATGGGAGGTCATTGATTCAAATGCAGAACCACTCACCTGTGTGCACAGCAGCGTATGTCAGCATGCACTGCACAATGCGGTACGTATACATTTTGCTGTTAGTAACCAGGATGTTTATTGATACTGTTGACTCATGTTTTACATCACTTTTTCAAAAATTCAAAATCATCGTTGCACGCCCTGAAAATGAAATGAAAAAAATGAAGATTTATTTTATAATCCGTGGTTTCTCCAGATGATGTAACGGCTCAAAATCCTTGTTTAAAGATCTTTCGTTTGTTTAATTTTTTTTAAACTTTTTATTTCTATTAAAGAGCCCGTTTACCAAATTATCACAAGCCTCAGAAAAACAAATATCAAGAGTACCAAAATGTCTGATCTCCAGCTGAGATTACATTATTATTACATTATACCTCATTAGCCTTTTTCAAACTGGAAAATTCTTTCCAAACATGTTAAATGTAGCACAATCACATTTGCAAAAAAAAGTTGAGACACAGTGTAAAATGTAAACATTTAAATAAAGGTGCAACGTAAACATGTCAAATGTTGGAAATGAGAAATGCTGTTGTTGTCATCTCAATGGTCTTGTCTGCTCCTCTTGTTGTATTTTTCATTTCATAAAACACTAAATGCTTCCAGACAGATCTGGACTGCACACAGGCTGCCTGTGCTGTGGATAGAGGCAAAACAAACCATTAAACCAGACTAATTAACAGACTAGCTCATCGTGCTAAAAAAAAAGCTCAACATGTGATCAGTAATAACACATCTCTGATATTGTCTGGAAACTATATGTAATGAAAAGGGATGAGCAGTCTGTCCTTTCACACTTACAAAGGAATTATAATTCTGACCTTGCACCTGAGTATAATATGCTTGAAACTTAACAGAAGAGATACCTGAGCCTATATTTCTCTATAACAACTCGAACTATAGTCCTGAAATACAGTGGTGTTGTGGTGTCTTTGCTCCTGAGCTCTGGTAACTCAAAACTAATAAAGCATCTTGAAAAACTAGGAACCTTTGGGAAATTGTCTTTTAGCAAGATTTAATGGCTCTGTTGCTCCTTTCCATCGGCTCAGAGTGGTCAGGTTAGCTCCTGCTGGGTTCCTTTGTTTATAGGTAATGGGACTGAAAAGGAAAGGTAAAGTGTGCTCTCTCTCTCTATCTATCTATCTATCTATCTATCTATCTATCTATCTATCTATCTATCTATCTATCTATCTATCTATCTATCTATCTATCTATCTATCTATCTATCTATCTATCTATCTATCTATCTATCTATCTATCTATCTATCTATCTATCTATCTATCTATCTATCTATCTCAGTGTGCATATGCATTATCATGGATCAGATGAGCTGGCTTTTAGTCCGCCGTGTGTCTGTTTTTCCAGCGCCGTCAGCTCCATTCCATTTGTATCGATTTAGGCTTGACGTCTCCTATTCCTCCCTCGATTCTGATGATGCCCCTCGCTGTCCTTCCTTCTCCTTTTGTTTCTCAAAACTCAATTAACTGCCAGCCTGCCTTTGGTTTTCTTTTCAAGTCTATTTTCCTCCGTGTGTGTGCCTGTGTTTCATAGGTGTGATTGACTTCCTGGTGAGCCACCACCCTGTTGCTCAGATCCTGAGAGATCATGTGATCTTCAAGATAGTCCCCATGCTAAATCCCGACGGAGTCTACCTGGGCAATTACAGGTACACAAATGTGCATGTTTTAATTCTTAATTTTAAACCGTCCCTACACTAAGTAGAACTCACACATTACATGGTTTTGTATCACACTCTGTGGGGTTATATCCTCTTAACTCCACCTTTAGAGAGCTTAATGAATTCATATAGCTCACAGCAGTGCATTTGTTAGAAGATAGTATTTGGCTGTAGGGCTGTTCTCTTTGCCTGTCTCTCTGTCCATCCTCTCCTCCACTCTGTCTTTAACACTGCTGCTGCAGCTCTGTGGGCATCCTCCTCTCCTCTGTTTTCCTCTCCTCTCATTCCCTTCTTCATAATTGCCTTTTACTTAATAGGCTCAGCCCTCAGAATACTAATGCTCACCAAGATATGCAACACACTCCCACTGTGTTTGTGAACGCCATCTAGTGGTGGTGCCTTGCCCCTGTCCCCAAAATACATGTGCAGGGATTCTTTAGTTGCTTCCCACAGTGACAATCTCAGTAATACCATTCAGTGCGACTGGTGATGGTTCAGGCTATTGTCATTGGCTTGTTTTTGCACTGAGTGGTGATAACCAGCATATTGACAGTAGGTGAATAGTTATAGTCCTCATCCGTGGACACAGACACACAGAACGCATACACAGAAACCACACAGCTACCTCAGCAGGACACAGTGGAGAGCAGACTGAAATGGATACATGCAGAGCAAATAATCAATTGCAGTTAACCTGGGATGAGTATTTTGTTCATGGCTGGCTGCGTTGCTCAGTTGCCCTGCAGTATCAGTAACTCCTGTGTCATTATCACTGGCTTTAGCAAATGTCAAAGATCGACATGTCACAAAGCACAGCAGATTAGGGCGCATATTTAGATGTAAGCATCCCATTATGGCAATTTGACACTCCTGGTAACACTATAAGGTTGGGCGCCACAGCAGCCTAATGTTTGGGGCACGTGCCACATCATCCGTGGTTCAGCTGCCGGTCAGCCGGACTTTGATTACAAGTTCAGGCACTTCCCTCATTCCCAGTCTGCTTCTAATGCGTCTACTGTTTCTTACCAATAATGCATCATGTGTATTTGTTGCAAGGATTTTTTTCCTCTCTTCAAACACTTGCCGAGCTGAATCGAGTAAGAATTTGTGGCCTACATTTTTCTGTCCTGAATCAATCTCAGTTTACTATGTAGGGCATCATATTTAGCAGCTGCCCTTTTATTAGAGGATTTGAATTTCGAGTGTGCAATAAATGCTAGTATACTCGTAGTAGAAAGATAGCCATCGTGACGCCACCCACTGGTTACAGAGCCCTCAAGCTGAGCGTTGGTGTTTTGCAACCATACAGTGAAACCGAGGACACCACAAGCTGATTGGCTAATGAATTGTGACTGATAAATAGTTAGTTAGAGAATGCACTTTACGATCCTCCTTTATAACTTTAATAGTTTTATTCAGTAAAAAGTGAAAAAGCCCTTAAAGTCATCAGAAATGTATTTACTGAGGTCACAGAGGCAAGGAGTCGAGGGCTGTTTTGTGTACAGTCAAAACCTATTTGCAAACAGTGAAGTCGCCCCCTGCTGTCCATTAAAAAGAATGCATGTTTACACATTTTACAATTTACACTGATGCTGCTTCCATCTTTTATTCCGTGTTTGTATATTTGGAGCTTTTTACAAAGAAACCAAAGTGCTGAAAAAAAGAAAAAAGATGACAATTTACAAACCTGATATCCTGAATGTTTTAAAGAAATTACTCAGTCATTTAAGTAAGGAAGTGATTTCAGGCACAGGGATGCTTTTTTTTTTTATATCATTTTTATAACGCGGCAGTCTCAGCATGTGATACTAAAACCATCTTTTAATTAGTGAAGAACTGTATAAAAAAGACAAGAGGTCACTTTTAAACTTAAGCTTTGAGCAAGTGCAACTTTGCACCGTTTGTGGCCACAAGGTGCCTTTAGTCATTTGTAAGGCAAACCGCATTTGATTTTCCATTATCTGTGTGTGTGTGTGTGTGTGTGTGTGTGTGTGTGTGTGTGTGCGTGTGCGTGCACGCGCATGCTTGTGTGTACAGGTGTTCTCTGATGGGCTTCGACCTGAATCGACACTGGCAGGATCCCTCTCCGTGGGCCCACCCCACACTGCACGCTGTGAAACAACTCATAGTGCAGATGAACCAAGACCCGGTGAGTGTGTTCTCACACACACACACATGCACGCGAACAGACACAGTCCTCTGTTATGTGCTCAACATTCCTTCTCCACAGTAGCGTCTACTGAGCCCAAGAACAGTTTTCTTTCTCCCTGCTTGGTTCAGCATGTTTCTCCAGTCTGTGTTTAGGGTGTGTGCGCTGGGGAGCATGAGGAGGCCAGTCAGCACCTCTAGAATGTCAGCTAGGCTCTCCTGGCCATTCAAAACATATTACTGAAGCAAGACTGTGTGCTTTCAGTCTTTAAATCTACTGTAACTTTTTCCTTCTCTACTTTGAGACTTTCAGTTGGAGGAACGCTACACAGGGAGGCTAGGGATTTTTCATCTTTGTTCCTGATGTTAATTATAAGCAGAGCGGCAGGTTGGTGGGATTACTGAAGGTCAGCGTGTGTCCTGGGAATACTCTGCCCTTTTGTACACTCCTCTAATCCTGATAAGAGAGGGAGCAGGCTGGGGCGGGATGCAGGGCAGGCCAGAGATGGGGTGAGGCGCGGGGCTGGCATCGGGCAGATTAACCTTTTCCCTCGACGCTGACACGCTGATCGATAGACTCTGTCATGGCAGGGTGATCCACTCATGCCTGTCATTCACACACACTCACACACATACTCACACATACTCGCCTGAGCAAACAGACACAGAATGTACACAAACAAACAGCCACAAAACTGCAGCACTGCTTAGAAACATGGATGAGTGAATGTAATGTGTTTTCATCCTGAAACGCGCGTTCTTATTCTCTGTCAGATGCATTTCGTTTTTAAAAAGATACTATACCGAGTCTTTTTCAGCACATTTGCACACATTCATTCTCAAGCAGATACAATTAATGGAAGATTGTTTTACAATAAAATATGCTAATTGTAGCAGTACTGCTGGGTAAATGAAGAGCCCAGTCGATATCACAGAATTAGACCATATGTTTCCCGAGTCCACTCCTGCGGGTCAGAAGACTTGAATTCCTTCTCCTTTTCTATTGATAACCATCCACCAGCACTTGTCGTGCTGTAGCCCCCTTCTCCCCGATGATTGCCTTCAGTCTTGCAGAGTTAATTTGGAAGCTTGGGCAACCTCTCCTGTTCTGTCTCTCTTTCGCCACAGCCAGTTAATCAGACACACTACTCATGTCTGGGGCTCCCAGATGCCAGTTTCGATGCCAACTCTGCAGCCAGGAGGCCCTGTGCTGCTGCCCTCCATTCATGCTCATCTCACTCAGCGGGCATAGAGTCTAATGAGGCTACCATGGTTGGAGGGCTCTGCTGGAGGACTCCATTAACAGGAGAGCAGCAGCAGCCACAGCAGAACAGTTGGGCTAAGCTAGCATACTGTATGTGGTCCATTTACTAGCTGGTAACTCTGCGTGGTTATTTGTTTAAAATACAAAAGCTAGAATAAGCTTGAAGACCTGGGAATCTGGATTATTCATAACACTACCAAACAATTAAGCATTGATAACACTTAAACCATATTAAGGAAGCAGTTGAGAGACTGTTGAATTAATCAGTGACTGTTTGAGCCGCCGCTAAAGGAGCAATCGCTAAAATATAACTGATTGCCCCTCTTAACATTACACAATCTTTGCTTGCTGTAAAGTATAAATTAAACATAAATATCCTGACCCACGCTCGCCCGTTCTGTAGAATATTCATCATCGTATAGCTTTAAAATATCCAACTGGCACATTAGGCACTGCAGTACAGTTCCCCCAAATTCAGCACGTCAGTCAAACAGGTGGGTGGCAGCTTTCAGGGACTGCAGAGTCACAGCAAGTAAACTAAAAACAGTTTGAACAGCAGCCCCGGTTTGCCATTTTAATGTCGCTGCTTCATGTTAGCTGTCTAAAAAGGTGTTAAGAGTGCAGGTTTTCATAATGATGCCTTCACAGGGCAATTGCAGTAATGTTAACAGTGTCTGCTGGCTACAGATGACCTTTTAAATGGTAACGAGTTTTCCAACTCATAACAACAAACTCCAACATCAAAATTCAAAGAACTTAGGTTTGCTGGAATTGCAGCTTCAACTTTTGACATGACATGAGAACATATAGTGAGCCCTATGAAAAAGAAGTATTCCATTACCATAGGACTTGAGGTAAGGTGCAACCAAGCGCTGCTAATGCTCTTGATTAAGTGATCAGCAGAGAGTGTAAGCACCGCGATAAAACCAGGAGTTTTAGCAGTTTGCAGGTCTGGAGTATTCAAGTGTGTGTTAACATAAACCCAGGACTAGACATCACAGTAAAGCTATATCAGACTCTACAGGCTTCAGGCTTCAGTTAGCATGTTAAATGTTAAGTTTTAATGTTTAGAAAGATTGCCAGGAAAAAGCTCTTAAAAAACAACAACAAAAAAAAACCATGTGCAGCTTAGCTTTAGAAAGTTGCATCTGAACAAATCACAAGAACTCCTTCGTATGGACCTGACCAAACTGTAGATATTTGGAGATAATGCACAGCGATTAAGAGCAAAAAGCAAACACAGCATGTCAGCACGAACACCTAATACCAGCTGTCAAGCACGGTGGTGGAGGAATGGTGGACCCAGGCATCTTAAAGACATAGAGTCAGCCGTGAACACCTCTCTATACCAAAATATTCAAGTCAAATGTGCATCTGGCATTCAGTGTCAGATGTATGCTGCCATGCAATATGAAAAAGTTCCCAAACACAGCAGCAGATCTACAACAGAATGGCTAAAAAAGCAACTAATGAAAGTGTTGCAACGGTGCAGTCAAACCCAGGCCCAAACGAAATACTGTGACACGATGACTTACTTACAGAACTTACAGAAAAAAATTCCCTAAGATTTTTTTTTAGACAGACTTTTTTCTCTTTTTTTCTTTTGAAATGGCAGCAGATACATGTAAGTCGACTTTTGTTTTGTTTTTTCTGTGTGTACATCTCTGTTTGCATTTTGCCTAATTTGGGTGGTTTGCTAATACAGCTCTAACATCATGTAGATAATTTGTTGACCTCTTCTTATATTCAAAAGTCCAATATGTGTCTCAAACCTGGATTTCAAGATCAAATCCAGATATGCCAGCGGCAATAAGTCACCACTTCAGGGCGTAGTTTATCATAAGCAGTTTATGCATTTAAATGAGCATCATGACATAAAAAGTAACGATTAGCCAATAAATGTTGCGATGGAAGATCGAAATGTCGTGTAACAAGTTAACAGTTCTATCTCATCTCAGGTTGAAGTTGCTGTGAGCCATTATGAACATAAATCTGACCCCAAGGCCGTGTCACCACGACTTCTTTACTTCTTTAAACACCCACATTTCTATGCATAAGGCATCATAATTCAAAGTCACAAAGGAGCCTACCAGCATTCAGCTTCAAACTCCATCTACCGTTCTTGAGACGCATACCTTAGTCACTCCAAAGTGATTCCCAGTCATTGTGAATGCAGCAACACTCGCTTTCTGTTGGTAAAATAACTTCCTTGTTCTGTTCAGGCAATGACTTCAATAACTGTAAGGAGCTTTCCAGACAAGTGCCATTTAAAATCAAAGCTTGTAGCAGAAGCAATCTACACTGCATTACCACTGATGGCTGAAAACTTTTATTTGACTAATATTTATGGAGAAATTCAACACTTTTCGGAGCGCACCCGTGTTTATGCAGAATCTGACCTAAACAAGAACTGATGTTTTGAAAATCAGAGACTTAGGTCCCATCAACCAGCTCACAGTTTCTGGTAACTGTTTTTATTGATCTATAAATGCAGAAAAACTGAACAGCAACAGTTTGGCGGGAGGGAAATAAATTAATTGCACCCAAAGAAATAGTGCCCGCATAAAAATGATGATTAAATATTCCTCCTGTGGAGGAAACTAAATCAAAGTGTACAGGTGTTTGCAGATATAGCGAAGCAGTGAATGTTTCATTTTAAAATAATCTATTCATCAAACATAAACAAATACACTGTTTACCCCAGTTTGTAATTCCTCAGCATTTAAAAAACAACTAATGGTTGTCAGCCGATTTTTTCTGTATGATCTCCAGGAGATGTGTGTTTACTGACATCATTTTTACTATGCTCCAGTCACAGAAAACAGTGCTTGGAGACAGCAGCACCAACACAATTTGAAGCTGCTTCGAAGACGGGGACCAGGTCTGCGATTGCTCGCAGTCACTTATCACTTAAAGACAATTACAGTAGCATGCAGTAAAAGATTCAATTCATTCAATTTTATTTATATAGCGCCAAATCACAACAACAGTTGCCTCAGGGTGCTTTATATTGTACAGTAGATCGTACAACAATAGATACAGAGAAAAACCCAACAATCATATGACCCCTTATGAGCAAGCACTTTGGCGACAGTGGGAAGGAAAAACTCCCTTTTAACAGGAAGAAACCTCCAGCAGAACCAGGCTCAGGAAGGGGCGGGGCCATCTGCTGCAAACATTTGGGGATGGAGTCTGCTATCACTTTGCAATTAAATGGGATCAAGTTGACAATTTTTATGCATTTTTTTTGCAATACTCCAGTGATGAACTTTTGTCAAGAACAGAAATATCTTCCCAAAATACAGGCAGAGTTGCTGAAGGATGGCAATTTAGCTGCAAAATGACATGCATACTCACCAACCTCGGCTTCATATAGGAATATAAGGAGAGCTGACTTCCCTATTGCAAAAACACACATTACACACGACTGACTCAAATTAACTGTTATAAACGAGATGGTTATTATTTGAAAACGTTCACTAATCTGTCTGAGAGTGACTGCAGACAGTCCCAGTCAGACCACAGTTATTTGGAGACAGGTTGCCTTGCACCAGGCGACTTGTGCAATCGCATAACGAGTAATGTGGTTGCCTCCATGTTAAGGGTGTTGCACGGTCAACCTCTGGGCGACCGGTTGTTTACTGCAGCTGTTAGCAACAGGTATTAGCAACCACTGATTTTTCGTTGTTTCAAGGAGGTTGCTGTTTAATTTTCGCTCTAGTGTGACTGAGCCATTTGTGACCAAGAAATGTAGGCAACATCTCGACCCTGCACGTGACTAATGTTACTCTGTATATTATATCAAACAGTGTAAGAGTGTGAACTATATTCAAGATTTGAGGTATTTTTCCAGCGCTATTTGCGTGCTCAATTGGCTTAAGTAGATAAAATGTAACCTTTCTGTAAGGAGCCAGTTGCTTGTTGATATTAGAAGCTAGCGTTGCACACTGAGGCTCTATTCACACATTGGCAATAAAAATGTGACACATTATTTTCAGTTAATTTGTTGACAGGTGATTAATTAGAAACCAATCTCTCTCTCCATTGTAGAGGATTGTAATAAGATAGTTTAGCTTTCTGCCCAAAGGTTCTCAAAGGCTTTGCTCAGTTTTTTTTTTTTTTTTTTGGTTTGGTTGTTGTTTTTTTTGTTTTTTTAGTTCAGTATTGATTTAAATTACTGCCTGAGATTTTAAATGTCACTACTGATCACACTGAGAATCAGACACCTGCACTTCTTTGGCGCACTTTACATGATTGAATCAAAATAAGTCTCACCAGATTCCTGAAGTAAAATCAAAGGGATGAGGTCTCACAAGCTGGATGTACCTGACTGGTTGTTACTGGGGTAAAACTCAAACCTTACATCAGTAAATTTAAGCCAACAATAAACGTCGATCATAATCACTCCAAAAAGTGCACGTCGTCCTTCACTGTCATCACCGCTGTGCTCTTGTTTATGCTGCTTTGCTAATTTCAAACTGTCTCGCTGGGCATAATGATGGAGTTTCACACAGTGCAGTGGAGACAGTGTGGATCTTTTGTGTGCTCGCCGTGTCTTTGGGAAGTGCCCTTTATTGTAGCACAGGGAATATTGTTGCCAATTAATCAGTCAAAGACTCCCATTTGTTTTAGGAGTTTGTGTGGTTAATATTTCTAAGGTAGCAGGAAAGAGGTCCCTACTTAGACGCGGAGAGTGTACTCAATTGCCTGTTTTATTTTCCATCCATCCATCCATTTTCTTCCGCTTATCCGGGGCCGGGTCGTGGGGGCAGCAGCCCAAGCAGAGAAGCCCAGACCTCCCTCCCCCCAGCCACCTATCCAGCTTATCCGGGGGAACACCAAGGCGTTCCCAGGCCAGCCGAGAGATGTAATCTCTCCAGCGTTTCCTGGGTCTGCCCCGGGGCCTCCTCCCGGTTGGACATGCCCAGAAAACGTCGCCCAGGAGGCACCCAGGAGGCATCCTTGTCAGATGCTCGAACCACCTCAACTGGCTCCTTTCGATGTGGAGGAGCAGCGGCTCTACTCTGAGCTCCTCCCGAATGGCCGAACTTCTCACCCTATCTCTAAGGGAGAGGCCAGCCACCCTTCAGAGGAAACCCATTTCCACCGCCTGTATTTGTGATCTCGTTATTTCGGTCACTACCCACAGCTTGTAACCATAGGTGAGGGTAGGGGTGTAGATCGACCAGTAGACCGGTACAGCGTCCACATTACTGCAGCTGCAGCCCCAATCCGTCTGTTGATCTCTCGCTCCCTTCTCCCATCACTCGTGAACAAGACCCCGAGATACTTAAACTCCTCCACTTGGGGCAGGGTCTCGTCCCTGACCCGGAGTGGGCACTCCACCCTTTACCTACTCTGGGCAAAGGGTGGAGTGAGACCTGTTTTATTTTTATTTTTTCAAAGTTCACTTGGCATCAGCTTGAAACGTGCGTACATAGGTGGAGGACTGTAGTGTGGTGGGGTGCCAGGAGCCTCGGGTTCACCCTCTGGTGATAAAATTTGCATCGCTCAAACACAAGCAAACCCTCGCATACTCGTGGGTGCAGAATGTGTAGGACCACATTAAGATGCTCATTTTGTATTCTTATAATAGTGTAAGGGTTTGTTCCTATTAAAGCCACAGGAGCAGATGATGAGCTGGTGATACATCACTGCTTCCAGTCGTAATTGTTCATATGCATCTGTGCGTGTGTGTTTTGTGTTTTTTGACGTAGTAAATGTAATCGAGTAAAGCCCATGTGCGAATGAGACCTAAGCATTTGCTTATAAGCTGCTTGTAAACTTTCCCTCCATCCATCTCAAGGCATATTTGCTCAGACTGTTTCAGAAAATTCCATCATTTACCATCTGCAGCTGAACATTGGTCAGCAGGGAAAATGGCTGAAAGAGTCAGTGATGCAAGGAGCTATAATCTGTTCCCAAGCTACCCTGTTGTTTGTTTTGAAAATAGAGAAATGGAGAGGGAGGGGGGGGAAGAGAAGAGACCAAAGAAACAAATGGACCCATATCCTTCCTAAAGCGTTGCTTTTCCAGCTCATTTATCAAAAGCAGGAGAAGAATTCTTTTTGATTGGCTGATTACCAGAAGCACTGGCCGATGTATCCCCACCAATCTGACGTTGCCATTTTGGATAATTTGTTAAGGATGACAAAGAGGTCATTGTTGCTTTGGCTTATTTTTGACCTTTTTAATATTAGAAAATTAATTTTCTCCCCGAAACAAACGTATTAGGTCCTGTCACAGCATCCAGATTGATTTTGCACCTTGAAATCCTCCCTAATGCCCTACTTCTTCTACACTGACTGCTCCACACTCTCTTTTTCCACATCTGTCTCTTTTGTTCAACGGTCAGAATCGCCTTATGTGTGAAGTTAGCGACCTGTGTGTGCGGTTTGCACATCTATTTGTCTTTTTCTTCGCCTCTCTGTCTTCTCCCTCCCCTCTCTCTGTGTGTGTTAAAACGTCCTCTGGTGTCAGCCAACCATTTCTGATCCATTTCTGAGATTTACGGCCAATTTTTCCCCATCATCCCTGCGTCGTTTCTATTCCTCCAACATCCCACTCTTTATTCTCCCTCCGTTGGAAGCTGAATTGTCTGCTTTTCACAGGAAGATACAGATGAAGCTCTCATACTCTGGCGATTTTTATGCGATTTTTCGCAACTTAGTTCAAAGGATTTTACCTTATCTTAATTTTTAACATAATATTTCAGATTATTTTTTCTGCGGCTCCCCTCTTGCTCTCTTTTCTTATCACATTTTCCTCTCTGTACCTATTACGCTCCTTCGCTTCCCCTTCCTGTGCTTTCCTGGCAAGCCCTCCCAACAGATGTGACAGCTTATGTGACACTAAAAGGGCTGAAGCAGAGAGCTGCCTGTGCCCGTTCAGCCTGATTACAAGTCACCTCTGTGTTCATAAACAGACAAATACCACCATCAATTTGAGAGCATGATGCAGACTGAGAGGGCGAAGGAGAGAGGAGAAAATCAGATAGATGGAGACAGACGGTGGCAGAGTTTTGTGTCATTTACTCTCATCCATGAAGCAGGTCATGCCATCTGCCATGTTCTGTCACTTCTACATCATTAGTGGGTCACTAACCATGTGCCCCTGTGACCTGAATCAGCTCCTCTAACTAATGAAATAAGGGTTAGACTTTTACACTGTTTAAGTGTCATTATGTTAATTCCTTTCATGCGGGAAACTTTCCCCGGCAAGAATATTTAACGCTAACTTGGTTCCATAATAGAACAGTGCCTTCTTCATAGAAAATATGCTGTTAGGAATTGATTTTGCCACCTGACTTGGGTTTGGAAGTGACCATTTTCTGGAAAGACCTATCAAGTAAACTGGTTTATTCGATAAGGTCCTGTGTTGGAATCCAGGATCTAGCTGACCCCGTGTCTGCGTGGTTTCTCTCTCGTTCACAGTTGAAAGACATGTAGTTTGTGGGGTTAGGTTAGCTGATGATTCGACATCGCCCATAGGTCTGAATGGTTGTCTGTGTTAACCCTGTGGCAGACTGACCATCTTTCCAGACTTCCCTCGCTTGGATAAGCGGAAAAGAATGGATGGGTGGACGTATCCAGATATATGTAAGCACAGGAGGCCTCTACATTTTGAAGAAGTATGCAATACACCGCAAACAGAGACTGCTGGTGATTGTTTCCTATAGTGGTTTTTTGAAACATCTCTCATTGGTTTGTGGACCCCATTTTACATAAAACAGACGCAGCCAATAGGTGTTTCTAGATGACACCTAGCAGAAAGTTAGCAGTCTGGTCAGAATCCAACTAACAATCAAAGTATCCAAGCTCCTGATAAATCCGCGGTTTGTTTAAATCTCTGAAGATGGAAATTAGGCTTCAGTCACAGAGGCCTAGAGGTTGGTTGTTGACCCCCTAGCAACCTCCAGGAAAAATGTATATTCCTAGACCATTTGAGGAAAGGTTGCTGGAGGCTGCTGGCTGTCATTGAGTGAAATTGGTGGCAAAGAAGATGCTGCATCACAGATCTCCTCGTGATTGCTAGCAGATTACAGCGGCTGTCTGTAGCCTGCATGGAGGATGCCGACTTGTCAACACTTGCAAACTTCCTTACAAGTGGTGGTGAAAATGCCGCACAAGTCAGAACCAGAGACGTGATGCCTTCAAACTGAGCTGTGGCTTTTGAAAAAAGCTGGTTGCAGCGCTAAGACTCAACTTTTACTTTGAAAGCAAATCATCTGTTTCTGCTCAGAGAGCGATTAGCATCTTCCATCCAAACTACAGGCAACTCGGCAATCTGTTATCAACAAGACCAATCTCAAAGAGGTTTTCAGTGCTGTGCTACATACTCGTTTGTGACCAATTTCTCACAGCGACAACTACTAGCAACTTGCTAACGGTTTGGCTAGAACAAAATCTTTTTTTGCACCATTTTATTTAAGGTATTTATTTCACTCGCTGGGCCCACGTCCTCATTTGAGGCTTGACAGGGTTTTAGTAGGTAAAGGTGAATGGCTTGGACATGAACTGTGGTTTGGGGAAGGCCTCGAAGGGGACTGGCAGCGGCTCCCGGGCCTGGCAGATCCCCATGTACTAAGTAGAAGTGAAGACGTTAAAGAATTGAAAATGGGAGGGAGGAAACGAGAACAAACAGCTTGTAGAACTGGGGGAACATATATAGATGAGAACCGGGAGGAGCGTGTTTGGAGGCGTGGTCCTGCTCCTGAAATTCAGATACTTTATCTCCAGTTGCTTGCATCACGCTTACTTGTGCTGTATAGTTTAACAGGAGGAGTGGCTTCTGTTGGAGCCAGACTCAGGTCTCTTCTTTAGCTTTATTTTTCCGCCCCTGAGCTCACGTTTAAAGTCCCTTCATTGTTTTTGAATGAATCAGCTGTGAACTTGTCAAAGGGGCTAGCAACGTCCCTTTCTTTGTAACTGCCAGTGCTTCATATACTGCCATATTGCAGACAGAAAAATGCACAACAGTCCTCCCACAGGTGTTATACTGGATAATTAATGTGGGATAAAATGCATTATGCTAGTAGACTTAACTTTTTTTCTCCTGAACAAGCAGCAGTTCCCCTTCTCCCCAAAAGGTATGCTGCTGATGCCAAGAGCTTTATTCAGGAGCTTGTAATCCTGCTTCAATCAGCTCCTTTTTCCTTTCCGTGTAAAGATAAGCCCAGCATTTACGGCCCTCATCGCACCCCCGCACCCTGCTCTAATTAATATGCAGCAGATAAGTACTTGTCTGACAAAATTCATTCATTTGACCTTCTAGGTTTTACACTAAACTGTTTTCCGCCACTGCAAGTTCACCGCAAGTTGAGAGTTCCCTGGAGTTTCTGCGGCTTTTGTTTCTCTCTGAGAGGTTTCATTTGGACACTCGCTCACTCTCTGTTTCTCTCTCTCGCACTCTCAAATTGTCTTCTGACTTTTTTTCAGTAGTCTCTGTTTCTTAATTGCCCCTAATTGCTTAATTACAATTTCAAATGAACAATTTTGGAGGTCAGAGCGGGTTGTTAATTGAAGCATCAATCACACTGGTGGGGCCTTCAGAACCGTCTCAGTTTGATTGGCAGGGCATTAGCTGAACATTGTATTAAGCATGGACATGACATTGTGGGGGTGCCATGGCTGTTACTGCCTCTTTTTTAGTGTCCTTCACAATATAGTGCGAAGGAGACCTTTGTAGCATGTGGCAACCATGTGGGTTTAGATTAGAGCATTGAAATGATAGAACTGAAGGTGATAGATCAATAGACAAGATAACTAACTCCCCCTGCTAACTAACAAACAGAAAGACAGACAAACAGAACCGATTACAGCTTCCTTCCTTTTGGGGAGAATAATATGTACACTATAAATCTAAGGAAAACAACGGCATGAAGGTATAATACAAAAATATGTGTGGGATCATATGCCTGACAGGTGTGTTCACCTGTCACAGAATGAAGAGTTATTACACAGCTTTATAGCGCTTATAGATTTATCAGGATTATCTGGTTGTCTCACTTTGTGAACATGAATATGTGAGTCAGGTAACTCAACTTCTCTCTTTACAGTGTTCCTGAAGCTCAGCTTTTTCTTCCATGAGTCTGTGGGCTCGCTTTCAGTCTCCAGAATAAATTGGCAAAAGGAATCTAGAAAAGGCAGTCAGTATACTTTGTGTACTTTGGGGCATGGTTTGTTTTTTACTCTAAAATTAAGTTGCTGCAGATTAATAATCTCTACATGCATTACGTTATGTTGTTGAGGTCATGGGGGGAAAGGAGCCATCGCAGCTAGAGTGAGCCAATTCATCGCAAGGTTAACACACAGAAACGGACATCAATCCACACCCATGTCGATGTTTATACAGCCAGCTGTCAGATAAACTAACGTGTATGTGTTTGGGGTTTGGGAAGAGGCAGGATAACAATAACCCAACAACATTTAAGATGAATTCTTAGTTGATAAGATATTATTTTGTCTTCTGGCCTCAAGAGACATTGCCTAGAGTCAGCTGGCAGGCTGTTCACAGTGTTATTTATAATAGTTTTTGCATTTCTACATACATTTGATTAAAGTGTACACACACCTAAGGCTCACTGTTATTCCACACAGCCATGTAACACCCGTTTAACCTCTAATCTGCACCCAATCTACCATTTACCTGCTTGCCCGCCCTCCTCCAATCTAGCCGTTTCTACCTTCTCCTCCTCTTATTCCTCTCACTCCTCCCCCTCCACATATGGGGAGAGCCAGGAGATTATTAGGCTGGTTTCCCCGGCTTGCCTGGCACACCTTGAGCTTCCTTTCCTGCTCTCTCCCTTTCTGTACTTTCTCCATCTTCCTCCTGATTTGCTTTTGAATTCTTTGCCCTCGCTCTTTTATTTTTACCTTTTGTTTTACTTTAAACATACATATGCATGTACATATACTTAATACACGTCTCCCTCCGCCTCCCTCCCACCACCACCACCGCTGCTCAGTTGGCTGCATTTACCTTCGTTCCATCTTGCTCTTTTTTTTGTTTGTTTTGTTTTTCTCTTGTTTCTCCCTTCCTCTCCCCACGCTCCCCCTACCCCACCCAACCCTACCCTCTCCTGCTGCTGTTCCTCTCCTCTGGGGCTCCATCCATCAGGTTGTCGGGGGCTGCTAGCGGCCGACTCCCAGCCACCATATTTCACCGCCAGCCAGCCAAGCAGCTGACAGCACAGCCACCGCCAGGAAATTGCTTTGGCTGTGAGCGGAATTTCAAACACAGGCACACTGCGTCGCTTGGGCCGCCCAAGCACTGCTTCCCTCTCTCTCTCTCTAGTCTCTTTCCTGCCAATCTCCCTACACACATCTCTATGTCTCTCTCTATCTCTTTCTGTCTTTCTCTCATTTTTGCCCTCTCTCTGTTCATCTTTATATACTTATTCTCTCCTTTTCTCTCTCTTTCCACCCCCATCTCTGTGCTTTTCTGTTTTCCCACCGCTGCCCGACTGTCTCTCCACACACTCACACATACGCACAGCCATGCGCATTGTTTTCCTTATATGCCTTTTGTCCATCTTTGCTGTTCCCTTCTACTTTTGGGTTTTCCTACCTCCATCCTTCCCTTCTTCGACCCCTCATTCACTCCATACCCTCTTCTCTCCTTTTCCATCCTTTCATTCTTCCATCCCTCCTCCTCTTTACGACCCACAGGGGAACAAGGTGTGGTAGGGAATCGTTAATGAGCCGAGTGGGAAGGAGGGAGGGGAAGAGATAAAGAAGGAAAAGAAGCAGAATGAAAGGATAAAAGTAGGAAAAGGGGAACAATGTGATAAGATAGAGGAGGGATGGCGCTGGCGGGTGTTGCTCTGGAGTTAAGGGTCTGGAGGTGTGTGTGTGTGTGTGGGGGGGGGGTTGTGTGAGGGCTTGTGTGCTTGCCCTTGTCAGAACCAGTGTAAGACTGCTGAAGTGAGAAGGTTTTAGCCAAGTGAGGTCATATTTGCCAGTCCTCTCACCACACCTTGTTTCGCTTTAGGATTCCAGTTCAGGAATTATAATCTCAGTGTGAGATAAAAGCAGGTCTGTGTTTATTTTGAATTGTATATAGTTAAATTACACAGCATGTTGTCATTTATTGAGAGAAATGCAAAAACCAGATAAACCGCTACTGCCAGATAATACTATAAATACTACCATCCACATTTTGAGTGATGCTTTGACAATTAGTGTGTACTAGTGTGTCTTAATAACTTGAAATGGCACAAGAAAGAAAATCTGCAAGTCAGTCACAGCTGTAGAAAACAAAGGTTTGAATGTGGAAAGAAGAAAAAATCGAATACTTTTACAATAATTATATACTTTAATGTTTCCAGGAGCCATCTAACTATTGTTCTCAGTTTGTAGACAATCACACCCATTAGCAGTGCTTTCAGAAATAGAGTGAATTTACTCTTTGTGTCACACTCAATTATTTTTCTGTGTGAACTTCATGTTGTCACGTGTTTTAATTAAACGCCATTTGAATTAGTGTGACTGCACTTCTTTAAATTGGCTGTTCTGATCTGCACTCTGATTGTTGACTCAAAAAAAAATCAAATCTTGTGACGTTGCACAAATCATGTTAAATCTTTCAAACTGGAATGTTGTGATTCTCACAGCTGGTAGGTAGAGTCGGTGTTTGTGGGAGGCATCTGGAGTAATACTCATGTATGATGATGGTCCTGCATCTTGTCATATTATAGCAAAGGTTGTAGCTGGAGGTCAGAAAAATATGTCATTTATTTGTATCATAAGATAAAAGTCTCTCTCTCTCAAACTGTGTGTGTGTGTGTGTGTGTGTGTGTGTGTGTGTGTGTGTGTGTGTGTGTGTGTGTGTGTGTGTGTGTGTGTGTGTGTGTGTGTGTAGACTGAGTGATAGCAGAGTCAAGCTGGAGAAACAGATCTTATCAAATCCATTTTACACAGAGTGTACTAGAGAGAAAAGACATTACACTCTCAATATGAAGTCGGTATTAACCTGATAAATACATTTGGTGTGCGTGATGAATCTGCGACGTCCACCTGAGCGTGTGTATTTTCACGATATTGCTCTTGGCTCACCCGACCATGTACGTACTGAAACCGTGCCCTTCAGAAGGACAGCCTGATGGAAGTTATGTGTGGGTGGTTGGCTCCTTTTAGGTATCAGCGTATTTTCGGTGTCTGGAGGGTTTTGTTGTCATCCCATGGGTGAAAGCCTCTCTCCGGCGAAGTATCCCCAGAGCCGAGAGAGGACTTTCCTTACTCCCAGTGGAGAATCTCTGATGTGGAGTGTTGCTCACTGACAGAAAAGTATCCCGGCTAACCTGATGTTTTTTATCATCTGTCTGTTTCCCTGTCCCTCTGTTCTCTTTCTCTTTTCCTCCATCAGAGAGTCAGTTTGGAGTTCTACATTGATGTTCATGCCCACTCCACTATGCTGAACGGCTTTATGTATGGCAACGTGTTTGAGGACGAGGAGCGCGTCCAGAGACAGGCTGTCTTCCCCCGACTGCTGTGCCAAAACGCGCCAGACTTCTCCTTTGTAAGTGATACAGACAGACAAGTGGGCTCGGGACCAAAATTACACCAGCTTCGGCCTTCGGGTTAGCTTGAAATGAGAACATGAAATAGTCATATCTCAGCAAATTCTGGCAATGCTGTGTTCACCGAGGCACTTAATTGCCAACTGCTGCAACCTTAGTGGCAGTCAGTTGAGAACTTACGTAGCTTGCAATGGGTACCTTTCCGTTTTTACTGCATGCCTTTGAGGTAAGATGTTGATTTTAAATAAAAACACCTGCTTGGTTTTAGGTGAGAGGAAAATACAGACTACACACATATTAATTAAGAGTGTGCTTTGTGCCCAGCAGTCACGAGCAAAAATATGAAAATATCCTCTGTATTTTCGCCTGCGTAGAGGATTTACTGGCAGGGGAAATCCACAAGAATTGCAGTAATTTTTTTAAATGTTGTGTTATACGAGGTTTCAGTGCCTCAAGCAAAACAGACTTTTGTTTTAATCAGAAACGGTCAGAAATCTATTTAGATTTCAGTCAAATGGGATAATGCAAATTTGCTGCCTTTACTGAACAGAGTCGTACGCAGACCCACTCTGAGCATAGATCGTACAAATGCATGCATTCCAGAAACGATTTTCACCTTGTCCAAGGATTAGAGGAAGGGTGAAGGGAAGGGGAGCAAAAAGAGGGAATGCTGAAGCATAAGGATTACGAGAACAACAGCTGGAATGCTTTTTTGCATAGCGTTCGGGTTTCCTGGAGTCCTAAAGAAGTAAAATCTAAAAAGGATTCTCAATTGTGTAAAAATGCATATACTCATAATGGTGAATGTGCATTTATGTTGTATCCAAGCACAGAAAACAAGCAGAAGGTCATGACGAAGCACAGGACTGTAAGTAGGCCAGGAGACTCTGTGTGAGTGACGCAGGTGTTCTGCTAAAGCGCCCTCCTAGGTGGCTAAAACTGAGTTTATTTTGGACGGGAAGGATTGTGCAAACCGAAGGGGGTGAGGAGGAGAAACAAAGGACAACAGCAAAAAAGAACAGAAGGGCACGTGGGTGGAAATATTCACTCAGTGACTGTGACGCTCCTCCACCCTGCTACACGTGCAGAACCTTATAACACCTTTTCATACAGATACATTATCCGCCAAGCTGGTTCGTCTCAGCCCCGGGTCCCTTCCACTGACCTTCGTTCTCTCGGTGACAGTGACATTTCATAGCAGATCCACTTACACACATCATAAAGAATAACCTTTATTGCCCATTGACACATAGGGAAGCCAGACAGGCAGATGTTCAGCCACACACGTATGGAAATGTCACTTATTGTCAGCGTATATACTCTATGCCGCATTACGAAGGACAAGTACGACGCTATTTCTGGAGAACTTCTCTCGTTTCTCTGTATTGCTTGTGTGACAGCTGGCCCAGGGGTCATCTCCCTCACTGTGCTTTTGTCCCTGTGCCCATTCAGCAGCAGCACAACACAATCATGGCAAACTCCCACTGGTGGCAGCCAAGTCTGCATTTCAGCAAGGCAACTCTCAGTGCACCAGAGTGGAGTGACAGTGAATGGAAACTTTTTTTTTCTATGCACTCCTCCCAAGACGGCATCATAGCCGTGTAGTATAGCTGACAAGCTCAGAACTAAAAATAAATGTAATTTTTCCCCTGCTTTAGCCATTTACAGCCAATCTTTGAAATGACATTGTACAAAACTACTTCAAAGAACTTCCGAGGCACAAACACGTTTTCACTGAAGATACTAATCACAGCAGCTTTTTAAAAAAAATTTCTTTCATTGGTTACTTTAGAGTAGATATGACTCAATCAAGATCTATATCTATGTAAGAAGTGGACTAACCCAACTTCTGTTCTACAAGGACATACCGCATTCACTAAGTAAAGAAATCACTAATAATAAAAGTAGTGATATCAGTGAGACCTCCACTAGCTGGAATGGTATCCAGTATAAAAATCTGACAAATCAGACATCTACCCACTGTGGCGACCCCTTGTAGCAAGGGAGCAGCTGAACGTAGGAATATCATTGTCCAGTAGACACGTTCCTTTGGATGTTTGGATAGCTGAATGAATAACAGAATGCCAGCCTGAAAGTGATCCACCCATCATCTCACATTTGCGGAACTGTGACCTGGCCAGCCAATGGAGGCGCTGGCCCAAATGGTGGCACGCAGAGGGAGCAGGCGGCAGTGTTTCGGCCCGAGTGCCGGATGCAGCTAATACAAAATCTGGCAGCTCGGCTCGGGTCCTGGTCGATACCGTCACAGCCGCCCCCACTGACGTTCCTCGACTTCATGAGAGTAGCTGATGTCCGGTTTGCTCCGTGCTGACTCCTGGGGTGAGGCCAGCCAGGACACAGCCTACCTCCACACCCATACCCACTCTGCAGGTGGGAGCAGCTGGTGCCAGAATCCCACCCCCAACCCCTCCCGGAAATTACGCCCCTGTCGTGCTCAGCCACCTGCTCTGCCAGAGCTGGGGGTCGTGGCGCCGGAGGGGCATGCTCTGTCTGAGCCGGCGGACAGCGAGCCAGGGATTCTGCACAGCTGGAGACAGGGGAAAGTGCGGAAGGGACCTGCCCTGGCCGAGTCGAGGGTCTGCGCACCAGCTGGACCTGCCTCGCTTCCACCAGAGGCCAACGCCGGCTGCCTGCCAAGTCGCCTGTAAGCCTTGGCTCACGTCCGCATCTGCTGCACCACCACCGCTTGCCACGCGGTCAGCCTGCAGACCAGCTCCGTTGCCTCCGCTGGAAACGCGGTCGGCACCCGGGTCTAACACATCCCTGCCGCTAGACCATGGGCCGAAGATGCCGACAGTCGTGGCTGATTCCCTCTCCTACTCGCAGTAGGTTCGGCCGGATGGCTCCCCGGCCTCAGTCGGGTGATGGGGGTATGTGGCGGGGCGTGGTCTGTGGCGCCGCTGCGGTGAGGCTGACACCGACTAAAGCGGCATCAGCAATTACACCTCACCTGCATTGAAGAAGAATGAACTAGCTCCTGTTGTTGTTGGTGGTGTTTGTATGGGGCTGACAGCTGAAAAGCAGCAGCCGTGAGTTGTAGAGACATCAACCGGGAAATAAAGTGTTTGAAAGTGCGAATATGTGGTTGGGTCTGTCATGGGTTTGTTACAGCCATTCAACCACTTCACATGATTTTTATTTGATTTTCATTTATGGAAGGCTAACCTAAGGTGTTAGTAATACTTTTTATGTAGCCGGAAAAGTTGCAATGTGCCACAGTTCAGGCTGTTTGCGCTGAATGTCCTCCCTCAGACTTCTGTTAGTATTATTAACACTCTGTAGGAGATTTAATGCGCACTGTTGGGAAACAAAGCACACTCCTCTGCTCCTGACCTGATGCCCTGCCTCGTTTTTGCACTCTTCAGCATTGAGCTGCTGAAATCAGTTTTAACTGGAAACCAGCTTTCACCACCAGAGATGATCTTCGACATGAAGGTGTCATGGTCCTGGGTCTATTTTCGGGTTTTTGGACTTTCCAGTTTAGTTTATATCAGTATTACGAGATTCCAGGTGTGCTTAGTGTTTGTGTTACTTCTTGTATTTGTTCCTGTTATTGAATTTAGTATTGTTCTTTGTGCTTTGCTTTTAGTTTTGCTTCCTGCGTCTTGTTTCCCGTGATTTAGTTCACCTGTGTCTCGTTCTCCCCAGCTCTTCCACTCCCATAATCCCTCTTCTGTGTAAATATAGTTCCCGTCTTCCCCTTTGTCTTTGTCAGAGTGTCACTTCACTTTCTTCTCATGTATTCCAGCTCCTGGACACTAGATTTACTTCTCACTTGAGGTTTGCTCTTGTACCCCATTTAGTATTTTCACCACCACTTTAATAAACGGCTTGATTTTAGTTAAACACACTCTGCCTCTTCGTGTCTGCAAGAGAAGTTTGCATTCATGTTTTGTGGACATTTAGGAACTGAGGTGAAATTTAAGATGTAGAAATAGTTAACTTGCAAGCACAAGCTTATTTCTACATAAAGCAGACTTGGTAAAACATTAGTGTTTATTTTCTGATTCATTAAAGGTTTGGGGTGTGCGATTCTTCAACAGAATGTAAGGAATTAACTGTGATGAAGTTATGCCAGAGATGTCCGATATGTTTTGTGCTGCAGAGCTATCTACTGAATTACGCTAACCAGCTAGCCTCATCTCATCTTCTCATCTCATACCACTTTGAGATAATGTTGAGATAGTAAATCACTAACATCCAGTTTGTCCTCACTCCAAGAGAGGAAGAAATTGTGCTGCCCAGAGAGTTGCATAACTAGGATTGTTTTTAGCCTAACACTAGTTGGGTGCTTCAATGGATGGGGGAAAAGGCACGGTCAGGATCCTGTTTCTTGACTTTTCCAGTGCCTTTAATACCATCCGGCCCTGTATGCTTCAAGAAAAACTGAACAGGATGGAGGTGGACCCCTGCCTGGTGGCTTGGATCTCCGACTACCTCACCGACAGACCACAGTACGTCAGGCTGAAGGACATCACGTCTGACACAGTGGTCAGCAGCACAGGAGCACCACAGGGAACTGTGCTGTCCCCTCTTCTCTTCACCCTGTACACCTCTGACTTCTGCTACAACTCTGAATTATGCTACATTCAGAAGTTTGCAGACGACACAGCCATCATGGGGTGTATCTGGGATGATCAGGAAGAGGAGTACAGAAGTCTGGTGAGGAACTTTGTCGCATGGAGTCACACAAACCACCTGCAACTCAACACCTCAAAGACTAAGGAACTGGTTGTGGACTTCGGGAGGTCTAGAGCAGGTCCACTGCCGGTTCAGATAGAGGGGGAGGAGGTGGAGGTGGTCAACAAGTACAAGTACCTCGGGCTGTGGGTGGACAATAAACTGGACTGGTCATGCAACACAGAGCACCTGTATAAAAAAGCCCAAAGCCGACTGTACTTCCTCAGGAGGCTGAGGTCTTTTAACATCTGCAGGAAGCTCCTGAGGATGTTTTACCAGTCGGTGGTTGCTGGAGTACTTTTCTATGCTGTGGTGTGCTGGGGGAGCAGCACAGCAAAGAAGGACTCATCCAGGCTGGAGAAACTGATCAGGAGGGCTAGCTCTGTGGTCGGCATGAAGCTGGACACTCTGGTGACAGTGGCAGAGAAAAGGACATTAAAGAAACTGATGGACATTATGGACAATGCCAGACATCCTCTGCACACGGCCATTAACAACCAGAAGAGTCTGTTCAGTGACAGGTTGCTTCTCCCCAAGACAAGAACTAACAGACTTAAAAACTCCTTTGTCCCACATGCCATCAGACTGTTTAACTCCTCTCTGGAGGGGAGAGGGAGGGGAAACAGGAGGACAAAGGAGGGGGGAACAACTAAGCTGTAGTGCCTCTTCACCTCACTGTGCAATACCTTTTGTGCAATACTTTTGTAAATAGTCAACGGTGCAATAGACTCAATGCTTGAAATGTGCAATTCACTTGTATTTTTATTTTTATTCCTATTTATTCTATTTATCCCCTTCGTATATTTTATTTATATTGTCTCTGTATTTATATATATATGTGTGTGTGTGTGTGTATTATATATATATATATATATATATATATATATATATAATATTCTGTAACTCTGTAACTTCTGTCGGTGCTGTGCTTTTTTTTGGAAATCGAATTTCCCAGAGGAACCCACCCGAGGGATTAATAAAGTTCTATCTAATCTAATCTAATCTAAAACACTTCCTCAAACAGTCACACCAGGCAATGCAGGGAACTTGAATCCTCTGCATGGTTTCTCTAGCCAGTCATTGTGCTGTGTGTTGTGATTTTCTTTTGATAATTTCTAAGCTGTAGCCGTGTTTGGTTAAAACAGAACCTCTAAGGATCCATCAGAAACAACAGAGATGTACTCCACTTTTCAGAAACTGGTGACAGCAAACCAAAAACCAGCACATTGGACTGGAAGAAGGTGTCTGTCCATTCAGGCTTTTGAAAATAGTGTGACTACTTGGTCTCATGTCATACACCTCTTCTTTCCAGATTAGGTTTTCTGGGACTTTGGGAAACATATTGTAGTAGAATTCTGTAGTTTTTATACTATTTGTTGCATTACAGACTTAATGCAACAAATGCTATAACATTCTCCAGACTCCAGCATCTCTGCCGACATAAAGACTTGAATCTAAACCTTTAATGTATCTCAGTTTTTTTCCATCTGTTTCTCTAGTCCAACACTTCCTTTAACCGTGACGTGGTGAAGGCCGGTACCGGTAGGCGTTTCCTTGGCGGTCTTCTCGACGACACGTCCTACTGCTACACTCTCGAGGTGTCCTTCTACAGCTACATGACAGCTGGCAGCACTGCTCCTGTTCCCTACACTGAGGAGACCTGTATCCTTCACTGTGTGTGATCTCTCCATCTTTAAAGTGAAGAGACCAGCAGTAATGTTCTCTCTTCATTTCTCCTCTTCCAAAACACACCAAACAAGCACTGTTTCCGCAGCAACAATCTCCCACTGAAATCAAGCCAACTGATCTTGTAATCACTGGAGTCATTATTTTAATGTTTGTGTTTTGAGCGTTAGCGCATGTGTGTGTGTGTGTGTGTGTGTGTGTCAGGTCATGTGTACTCACTAGAAAAGCATGTTGATCTTTTGTTGCCTCTTGTTGCGACAGATGTGCAGTGACAGAATAGGGATGTGATAGCTGTGTCTATTGATTTCATTTACAAAAGAGAGAGGAGAAAAAGGGGCGACGGTTTCTGTAAAACAGCGAAACAAACGGGATCTCTGTCGGCTACAATCATGAGCGCAGCCTTACATTTATCACGGAGACTGAAGGTCACAGGTGTCTTAATGGAGGCGGACGGGAGGAAGTTTTCCTTCGGCTGACCTTCTCAGGGCTGAAGAGCTCCTGAAAGCTGGCCGATGGGGGTTTGATCTTACCGATAGAGTGAGTGAGAAGAGGGAGAAAGAGAGATTTAGAGAGTGAGATAAGGACCCTACATATGAAAAGTATGTGCTCCCCTACACATACTCCACAGGCGAAGGGGTGGGTGGATATAGATGCAGCCCTAGTGCCCTCTAGTGCCAATAACTAGCAAAATCTGCCTCGCCAAAAGAAGAGGCAAGTCACGATTCATTAACACATGGAAAGTTAGATATAGGAAGATCAGTTTTACATATGCATCACTACTAGTCTTTATGGTAATGTTGTTTTTTGGTTTTTAAGTGACAGACGAGAGGCTGAATAAAAACAAGTCTTCTCTTCCTGCTTATAGAGGCTAAAAAAATGCATATTGTGATGTTGCATGTGTGTTTTCCACAAAGGTTTATGACTTTAATGCTTTTGATAGAAACATCTCAGCTCGTTGCATTGCACACATGGAAGAACCAGCATGTGTACGCACATAGAGCAGCCACAGAAAAAAATATGGTAATACACGGAAGAGACAAGTGTCTGGCTGTTATGCTAAACAAAATGCACATAACAAATTCCACTCTGTGTTTTCGTTTGAGGTGGCGGCGGCGCTGGGTTCAGAGCCTGTTCTGTTTGTGTGTGTCTGTGTGCATTTATTCTGAAGGTCAATTTATGAGAGAACCCACGTCTGTTGGGAGGACTTTTTTCTTTGTTTTCCAAATGTGTGTGTGTGTGTGTGATGTAGGTTGTGAAAAGTGAGGGTTCCGAAGAGGAGGAGCTCCACAGGGTGGGTACGCAGCACAGGGACCTGGTGTAGAGTGGAGATTGAGGTCAGGCAGGTTGAAGAAACCGACCATGTAAGTTTTTATGCCCCAGCAGTCAGCTCGATGGAGCGTGCAAATCATCAACAGAGACCTTTAGCATCTGCCCCCCCACCCACCCACCACTCCTCCCCTTTCTTGTTTCTCACCTGACACAAACACACACACACACACACATGCACAATCCACTAAACTAATACATGACAAATAAATAATAACCTAGGCCCCTAACTCCTACCACCTTCCAAAAATGCTGCCCACGCCCTTTCATTTTTCCTGACTCTCCTCCACTGCTGTGACTTGTAGCCACCAAAATTGAAATCTTAACCTTTCACACAGCCGAGGCTTTTGTCACAGTTTGAAGGTGCTCAGAAAACAGCGTAATTCAATGTGTGTGTCTGTCTGAGTTTGTTTTTTGATTCCTCCTCTCCTTTCGTGCGTCTCCTCTATTCTGTCCTTTCCTCTCATCTCATCACCCAGAACATAACAGCTCATTATATCATCTAGTCAAGCTGAGAATCCTCTTCTCTGAAACAGCAGGGACAACCTCTATTGTGTGTCTGTCTTCTCTTTGTCCTCTAATCATTTAACACCTGTGAGCCGGTTTCCATGTGTGCATGCTCATACCTCCTCTAGCACCTATATTTTCTTTATGCTTGCATGCTCTTCTTGCAGCCACTTCCATCAAAGTAAATACCACACAGCAAACTCACAGTAAAAATATTTTAGCCTTGTTTATTGTCTGCACTTTCTTCTTTCTTTTTAAAAAAAAGTAAAACTGCATTTTTTGCAGTTTTTCTGAGGGACCTTCCGGTTCACACCGTGGAAGTTCAGCTGGAAGGGAAAGGGGATGAAGGTTGAGATAAACTGGGATCTTGTTCAAAACTCTGCGTGATGCTTTCTGTTGTGGGTTTGTGTGCGTGTGTAACATAGCCAGTGTGTTTTTCTTTTTGTGTAAGCTTTGGGAGCCTACTTACCTTGTGTGTGCGTGTGTTCTTTTTCCTGTTTTATCTGAGCAACAGTGATCTCTTTGACTTTGAAGAACTAGTTCAAAATTTCTAAAGCCATTAAGAATTTGCTTCCCTGGAAGATTTTGCACTTGTTTTTCCTGTTTTGAAGGGAGCGTCGTTGCTTCTTCTGTCATAATAGAGTCAGGGTTTTTTTTTTATTGTTGTTGTTGTTTTTTAAAGGAGCAATGCACTTTTCTTTTGTGTTCTCTTTCTGCAAGTTTTTTTTCCTTCAGTGGCGAGATATATACAAAGAAAATGGCATTCTTCTCATCAAAGGTGGTCACTCCTGATTTAATCAAGCAACAATGTTTGGGTCTTTATTCACAGCAGTAGGTTAGATGCACTGATACAGCATGGATTGACAGCCAAGACAGTTGGCTTTGACATAAATAAAGCTACATATCTGCACACTCTCAAACACATGTGCATACGCACATAGACAAATAGGTGCTCCTCTTTATCTTCATGCGTATGTGATGTCTGTCTGCCAAAGCAACAGCACTCGACAGGCACCTCACCATAACAGTGGGACTCCATGAATACCAGAGCTGCCAATGGAACACAGTATGCATCAGTGAACCTGACACCCAATGGACAGGCTGTGACAAGTATGCAAATGATATAGCTTGGAGGCAAATATGCTTCACTACCACACATCATCCACATCACATCACACAGATACGCGCAAATGGATAGGTGCTCACATATGCAAGCCAGCGCACATAGACACCCGCATCTACACACACAGTTGATTGCACAAATCTGGTTGCCATGCTCAGATGAACAGGTGTCCTCATATGAGTACTCACAAAGATGCACAAACACATATGTACATCACCTGTGTTTTTTTTCTTTTTTCTTTTACATATGTTGATAAGGCTGGAAAGCCTAAGAAAGTCTGCAGATATTATTCGCTCTAGAAAATGCAACATTTCTGCTTTAAAAAAAGTGGTGCTGCAAATGTGCAGTTGAAAACTTTTGAAGTACTAAAAGAAGTTCAATTTCAGTTCAGGTTCAAATACTGAGAGGAATCAAGAGCTTCAAAATACAGTGGAGCTGGAAAAGTCAGCTGACGTGCAGCTAAAGTGCTGGAGATAAAGGCACTGACATTAAATTTCAAATGTAAGAGCAACAGAAATCAGTCGAAATGAACTGAGAAGCCACAGAATCCACTGTTAACATGTGTTTGAAAATTTCTTAAGCCTTTGATTTAAGTCCTGAAAGTAAATAAGGAGAATGCTAAAGAAAGGAGACAGAGAATAATGGACTTGGCCATATATTTGTTTTGGAAAATAATTAAGTGTTTAACAAGGAGTGTCAAAAAACATGACCTTTTACTTTATTTAGTAGCCCAACACGCTGTCATCCCAAAACGTTGGCCACCCAACCCGTCGGAAACATTGGAAAACAATATCTAATACCAGGAGCGTCATTCTATTGAATTCCATCCACACTCCGGCGCGTATCATAGGGACCTTTTGGGTTACTATGAGATGCCTCAGGACGTGACAAATTGTCGGTATGTTACGCATTGGGAATGAGAGCGTTTAGCTTGTGCTCTGAAAGTTGCAGCTGAACTTTCCTCCACACTGACTAGAAGAAATCTTAGTCTTTTCCACTATTGAAAACATGAAGTGCTGAGTTTGGGTCAGAAGGTTAACATGACCAGTCCAAAGCCTCTTAAGCTTTAATTACTCTTGAACCATTCTGACCTTTTCTGTCTTCAATTCAATTCAATTTTATTTATATAGCGCCAAATCACAACAAAAGTCGCCTCAAGGCGCTTTATATTGTACAGGAGATACAGAGAAAAACCCAACAATCATATGACCCCCTATGAGCACTTTGGCAACAGTGGGAAGAAAAAACTCCCTTTTAACAGGAAGAAACCTCCGGCAGAACCAGGCTCAGGGAGGGGCGGGGCCATCTGCTTGACAATTCACTGTTAGAATTCACAGGCCCAAACATAGCTACTACCACCACCGTCTTTCATGCGATTCCTACGCTGGAATGCTGTGTTTTCCTTCCTCGTAACAAAATGCTTCTCATTTAAGCCACAAAGTTGTATTTTGGTTTCCACCCATCCACATATTGTTTAAGCAGTTTTTGAACTATTCATGTGACCTGTAGCAAGCTGCAAATGTCCTTTTTCACAGAATTGTGGCATTCACCTTTCAGCCCTCTCATACACACGATTGTTGTGTAGCGCTCTCCTAACGGTGGACCTATACACATGAACATCGACCAGTATGAAAGGCCCCTTTAAACACTTACAGATCACCCATAGTGACCTCACAGACCGCTACAGACCGTGTTCTTCGGGTGTTTTTTATGCACTGATCAGAATGTCTTGAATTTGCTCCATTTGTACAAAATCTATCCAGCTGTGGATTTGTGGTGTCCAAGCTATATAGATATGGAGATATGGTTCAGTGCTGAGTCGAGCAAAGTCTCATTTTTTTACGCAGTGTTTCACTTCCATAAACCTGTGCTGTAAATGTCACAGCTGATTGTCAAACCTTTAAATGAAAACAATTGATTTTAATTTCAAATTGAAACTAACCACTAATCCACATACATTTCCACCCAACAGATAAATCATATTTTCCTCAATAAATAAATTGCCAAGTCCAATATATTTTATCTCTTCTGTTCAGTCGGGCCCCTTTTTTATGTAGCTTTTGTGAGCACTTGTGTGAGCATCACTATATCTAGTTGTTTTTATTGTTTTTATTTTTATTTATTATCAGTTCTGTCATAAGATTGTACCACTATAAAAACAAATACATAAAGGATTAATGACAGCAATAAGAAAGAACATAAAGACACACTTTGAGCTATAAACCACAGGTACCAGATGAGATATGTGTGGATATTTTTAGTCACATTTTGTTTTTATAGTACTTTTCTTTTATGAACTTTGAAAACAGAAGCAGTCTTTCTTAACTAACAAAAAAACTGAAAAAATAATAATAACTGGCTCATAGAAATAGCATCCATTATCTCGTTTCAGCGATGATTCAAAAGATTTTGATATTAGTGAATACTTTGGGAAAACAGGAGCCTTTTTTCACACTCATTTCGTTACTCGGGCTTCGGCGCTTGTCTCCTTGGCAGTGTCAGGTCCTCCTGTCAGGGATTTAAATCAGCTCCTGTTTGTCCCTTTGGGTAACAGGACGTGAGGTCTTTCAGCCTACTGATTTGCTACTGGGGACAAAAATGTCCCTTTCTGTATTGCTGTTGTTGACTACCCTCCTGATTAGCATTGATAATTAGCTCTCTACGTGTCAGTGCAGTGACAGGAGCTGTCAGTGGCCCGTATTGATGACTTGAATGTCCCCTTGCTTGTCTCCTCGTTAACTCCTGTCCAATCTCGACAGCATTCTCCACGTGTCTTGTTCATTTTACCACTAGGGGCTTTGCTGTCTGCTCATCACCTTGTCTGTCTGTCTGGCAGGACCAGGCACGAGAGACATAGCAGTGAAAGCCGCTAAATGCGGTGCTGACAGCAAACAGCTGCAGTAAACAAGTCATGACGCTCCCCATCCCCTTTGTCTCATGCGTCCCATATCTCATCAGCGTCTTTGCCGGCATGCCCTTCAGCCATGACAGTGACCGCCTATTGATTAGACAAGACCGTTATGTGTACCAAGATGTTAAAGAATACACACACCTCAGCAACAGATCCTGACAGGCTGCACACACACTCGGACACCCTCTCTATGTCCTTCCCAATAATGGATAATGATTATCCAATGATAATGATAATGTTCTGCGCTCCAGTTAATGAGACAATATTAATAATATTTTGAGTATTAGTCCTTGTGTTATTCAACAGAGACTCCCTCAGAGTGCACCGAAGCAGCTAAAGCAGCTTTTCTAAATATTTCCACCACCATCCACCACTTTAATCCTTGCTACAGCCCGCCGACTGTTTCCTGGCTCGCACATGCATCACTTCCTGCTGGAGCAGCAGTCTCATTCCAGACCCTACGGTTTCCCCCGGCAAAGTGCCAGGCAACAGTCAGGGCATCCTCTCGGTCTCCGACCATTTACCCTGTGGAAGAAGTTCTCCTTCAGAGGCTGACCGTCCATCACAAAACCTCCTGTAATAGACCGTGAGTCGTGACAAGCCAAGCTGAGAGGCCATCTGTGCACGGTGGGGTCCGAGTGATATTTTTGTCGCCGAGCGTGCTTGGCCAGAGAGCTCAGGACTGGCACCAAGCTCTGCTGAGGAAAGAGAACTGAGGAAAACACCGAAAACTTTCCAGAGGTCAGAGGGAATACGCAGAGTGGGTTTTGCACTTGTTTATCAGTATCTGTTTACATCTTTGACTAAGGGCGTGTTTGTGTGCAGATTAATAACTACATATTTACATATCTGCTATTCTTAGTCACAATATAAGCTTGAAATATTAGTCTGCGGGTTTGCTGGTAAGCTCATAACTTTGGTCCAACCAAGAGAGTGTATATAGTAGCTGACATAGTCAGTGGGATGTCCACCTTTGCTCTGTGGTCTTACAGGCATCAGCATCTTGGTTTTTTGAATTTGGAAGATCAAGGGGTTGATTTGGCTGAGAAACCCATTACACTGCACAAATAAGTAGACACACACTGCTCTGTCATTGGTCTAAATTATATCATCATTTACAAAATTAAAACAGCGCTATATTTCGATTAACTTAAAAGTAGAGACAAAGTACATAAACTCATCACAAAAGTGCTTACAGAAGCTGTAATCAAGCAGTTGGTAGGGCTGTTTTTCAACAGACTACACAATTGCTCTTCTTTTTTGCAGCTCCTTGCCGTTAGAAGTTTTTACATCTACATGATGAATTTATTCCAGATGGTTTCTTGGCTTTACCGAGGCCCAGTTTAAGATGAATAAGCATTATTTAAACTACAGGGTGGGCCATTGATATGGATAAACCGTAATAACATGGGAATGGTTGGTGATATTAAAGTCCTGTTTGTGGCACATGAGTATATGTGAGGGGGCAAACTCCTCAAGATGCGTGGTAACCATGGTGGCCATTTAGAAGTCGGCCATCTTGGATACAACTTTTGGTTTTTCAATAGGAAGAGGGCCATGTGACACATCAAACTTATTGGTAATGTCACAAGAAAAACAATGGTGTGCTTGGTCTCAACGTAACTTTATTCTTTCATCAGTTATTTACAAGTTTCTGACCACTAAAATGTGTTCAATGTGCTGCCCATTGTGTTGGATTGTCAATGCAACCCTCTTCTCCCACTCTTCACACACTGATAGCAACACCGCAGGAGAAATGCCAGCACAGGCATCCAGTATCCGTAGTTTCAGGTGCCAACCATTCCCATGTTATTACGGTTTATCCATATAAATGGCCCACCCTGTATTAATCCTACAAAGGTAATCATGAAGGGTTATTACATCTCAAATGCTAAAATGTTTTAAACATTTTCTGCTCGATCATGCCCAATTTGCTTAAGATTTTTATCACAGAAGGTCTGGGTTAAATAATGGTTGCTGAGAAATTTTAACTTCATATATGAAGTACTTTTTAGAGTCTGTCTTTTTTTAATGGTTGGTTAGCCCACGCCCAGCATGGTGAAATTTGAAGCCATGTTTGATCTTGAATATCTAGAAAACTATTAAAGATAAAAGCCTGAAATTTTGACCTTTCTCACCATCAAAACGAATCAGGATTTCTTATTTGGACAGGTACAGGTACTGGCTAGGTAAAATATGAAAATAGTTCCAAAGTTCCATATTTGAGCACACACAAATAAAAACACTTCATATTGAAAAAGACAATTAGTGACAATTTCTTAATGGCATATAGTTGATTTCATAATAATGAAAATAAAAAATGCAGAATTCTTTTGAATGTTAAATTCAGAGGAAAATGCTATTTTCATCCCAATTTCATGCTGGATTGAGCAAACATGACAAGCTGTACAACAAAAACCTAAATGTCAATAGATAGTCTAATCTCAATACAACACTTTTCAGATGGTACTCTTAATTAAATATTTCATTTAGTTAAATATATTTATATTATTCATTTTCAAGACTAGCTCTACCTAGACTTAGTTGAGACCTACTGCCTTGGAGCAGGCATATAATTCAGGTCAAGTTTAAAATATACAATAATATTTTCAAAAAGATATATCTTGATAAGTCTGCTTATCCTCTTCAGGGTCGCGGTGGGGGTTATACCCTGGAGAGGTTGCCAGTCTGTTGCAGGGATACACTCAACCATTCGCACTCACATTCACAATTATAGGCAATTTAGAGTTTCCAGTTAACCTGTCCCCACTAACTGCATGTCTTTGGACTGTGGGAGGAAGCCAGAGTACCCAGGGAGAACCCACGTAAACACAGAGAGAACATGCAAACTCCACACAGAAAGACCCCGGCCTGAAGGTGGAATTGAACTCAGGACGGGGTCTTTCTGTGAGGCAACAGTGCTAACCACCGTGCACCATGCTGCCTTATCTTGAAAACTATTTGATATATTACACATATATTTGCAGTAATTGTTATGTATGTCCAAACTTTGGATCATAGATTTTTTAAGGAAATCGGAGATGGTCGAGAAGAAGCCCCATGGTGATTTGAGATGTTAAGACCGAGAAGAGACTAAACTTTCAAAAGGAAAATTTGCCCTTTTTCTCAGATATGTGTTTCACCCCAGAATGAATCACAGATTAACTCTTAATTTGTGCCATCGTCATGTCAAAATGATACTCTCTTGATATTACTACAAACTGACAAAACAACATAACCTCTTTCGTCCATCTGTAGTTTCATTTCAACCTAATCAGTATCATCAGGTAGCAGCGCCGAGACAGACTGCCAGGCCCCTGCCCACACACATGCACACACACATTCACAGCAAGTCTGGCCTGATGCAGGACTCACAGACAAACAGCCAGATGGGGTATTAACATAGAGTGTGGAGTCGTGTGGAGAGTGTTGCCATGAGCCTGCCGGGTGAAGAATGAAGTCGTGTGCAAACTCCTCAACACTCACATCAATGCATCATCAAAGGCCAAGGTGACGGGCTCTTTCCGTATTTACAGGCCTAACTTACCAGGTATACCGCTGGGATTTTGTGTCTTTGTGTTGCTTGAAGTATGACAAACTACAAAGCCAGAAGGGTACACCAAGACAGCCTGTTCAAACCGTGGATGGATAGTTTACAAGTTAACAGCTTTGGCCAACTATTTGTCACTTTTATAACGATCATAATTTATGTGGCTTAAAAAGTTCGATGGGAAAAATAAAAATGACCAAATCATCCATCCCATTTTTCCCCTCATCATGCTAAAGCTCTTTCTTCTTTTTTTTTTTTTTTGTATGCCAGTGGTTTCAATCACATAAATAGATAGTCTCGCAGATGACAGGTCATATCTGAGTATCTACAAGGTAATGACAAGGAAAAGTGACAGATTACGTCTCTGTGTTGTTCCATCATGCACGAGCCTTTTGAAGAATGGAGCTAGGTAGAAGTGAGTGCCACATGATAGGAAAAACCCTCATAAATATGTTTTGTTCCAAGTTCTGCATGGATGGATGTCTCGTAAGGATGAATATGTTTATATATAGTGTGACAGGGTGGCTAGATTGATAGGCAGCTGGCACTGATTTTGGTGTTTTTACAGTTCACTCCCTTCAGTGACTACATGAAATGTACGTCTGTTAGTAACATTGTTCTTATTTATCTGAATTTACTCTGTCCGCACTCTTGGTGATTGGGGACGTTGTTGGCATTCGGTCGTTCACTATTTCTCCATTATCTGAACCTGATTGACATCATTACTTGTCTTCCTAGCCTAATGATCACAGGCTTAGCAACAGCACACATGGACGCCTAGCTATCTTGTAAAAGCAGTCGAGTTATTGATATTGTTCCTAATGTAGTGAGAGACAATTAAGCGAGGGAATGATGTGTGCAGTCACCTCTGAATTTAAATGAGGCTTCAGTGTATATGTAATTGCTTTTGTGTGAGTCATACCACCATCATGCGTTTGGCTGGGACAGTTCTGCAGTGTGTTGTAACCTGAGGACTAGATGCTTCTCACCAGTTATGTACTGTACCTCAGTGGGTGTGTTAGTGATGACAAATGGGATTCTAATCTAAAATTTGAATGCGCCGTGCAAGAATTAATTAAATCACAAATATATCTAGGTCTTAAAATGTATCCATCCATCTTGTTTTTTGATGCATATCTGGGTCCAAGTTCTGGGAAGCGCACGGATGCCCAGACCTTGGTCTTCCTGACCACCTCGTTCAGCTCTTCTGGTGGACCACCAAGGCGAGCCCAACCAAGTCAATCCACATCACCTCTCGAGCTGCTCCTGGGTCTGCCCTGGGTCCTCCCCCTAAGTGGACATACCTGAAACACCTCACCTATTAGGTGTCCATGCCCAAATCAGCTCCTCACACCATCTCTAAGGGGAAGTTAATTACTTATTTATTCATTCTTTCTGTCCCTACCCGAAAGATAGGATAGCAAAGATAGGAAGTTGTTGACTGGTTGTGCAGTTTTGCAATTGTCCTCGAATGTCCTTGAAAGGTCATTACTTCAGCTTAAACTTGTTCTCAACGCAGACAAAACAAAACTCATGTTGTTTTCTAAATCAAGGAGACGAGCCCAAACAATCCCATCAGTAACCACTCTTGAAGGTAATAAAATTGAGTTGGTTCACACCTATAAATATCTGGGAATCTTAATTGATGACTTGCTTACCTTCAAACCACATGTAGAGAATCTTGTGAAAAACCTGAAGTTAAAATTAAGATTTTATTTTCAAAATAAGTTGTGTTTCTCTTTTAATACAAAGAAGCGGCTTGTTGCTGCAACATTCTTGCCTGTGCTGGATTATGGTGATATTCTATATATGAATGCTTCTGCTCAATGTCTTCGAATGGTTGATTCTGTGTATCATGCTTCTCTGAGGTTCATCACTAACTGTAAATTTCAGACTCACCACTGTGAGTTATACTCTCAGGTAGGATGGCCTGCTTTGGTAAGTTGGAGGAACTCTCATTTATACAGTTTTATATATAAGGCGATACTTGGGTTGCTGCCTTCTTATCTATGTTCCCTGCTTGTAATGAAACATGCTGGTCGGTATTCTCTTCGTCCGCATGGCTACTTGTTGCTTTCTGTTCCATTTGCCCGAACTGAACTTGGTAAAAGAGCTTTTGTCCATTTAGCACCCTCGGCCTGGAACAAACTGCAGAAGGAATGGAAAATGACTGAATTCATTTCATTAAGTGCTTTTAAATCTAAACTACAAATCCTTGAGGCCAAGTCCATAACATGTAACTGTTTCAATTAGATTGATTGTCATTTTAACTGACTTTTTTATTTTTGTTAGAATTTTATTGAATTTTATTTTTTATTTTATTTGTATTCTTTCACTTATTGTTGCATGTGTGTTGTTGCTGCCTGGGTTTGAGTAATTTCTGTAACTGTGAGACATCTGCTGCTGCCTATCTTGGCCAGGTCTCCCTTGAAAAAGAGGTTTTTAATCTCAATGGGATCTTCCTGGTTAAATAAAGGTTAATAAATAAATAAATAAATAAATAGCAGCTTCAGTGTTTGATGACCAGGACGAAAACCACTCTAATGGATCTGAGTCTCAATCACCCAGGCATAAACCTTCTCGGGGTGATTGGAAAGGTTTAGGTAACTGTGACCTCATAAAGCATGACCATGGCATTCATATGCCAAGGTTAACAGTGAAGTCTGGACAGAAATATGATTTATGCTTGACTTGTTCATAAAACATACAGTTGTATGTGGCGTGTGGAAGCTTCTGTTTGATGCTTTGCATGCATGTTGCAGTATCATAATGTTAAAATGAAGTGAAAGAAAATCAAAATATAAAGCTTCAGAGACCATAAAATAAAAACAATCAGAACACAGTTGCTGTAATCATTCACTGAGCTGAGGGCAATGGCACAATTAGCTAATGATTCTTGTCAGTTTCATATTACATATACCCATTTGACCCATTTTATTCATAAAAATGAGGATATTTCCAGCTTTATGCCTCACTCCACACTTTCCTCTTGGTCATTTGCACCCTTCCTATAATGATTCATTGTTTCTAAGGCTCATTCAAAGGCACTTTGCTTTAACGCCATGTCCTCAGACATGAAGTTGGGCAGGAATGTGGCTCGAACCTTCCTGGATTACTACAAACTCAATAACTTCGTTAAGGACAACAGACCAACTCCTATTCAAAGGTAAAACTGTATGGCACTAGAATTAGATATTCATGAAAGCAAATCTATCTGTGACTATTGTCAAATCTACTTTTGTTTTTCCTCTTCTCTGAATTTCACGCTGTCACTGATGTTCGTCTGTTTTTGTCTCCAGTTCTGGGGTGATGTCCCAGACAGGCAATGGTGTTGGCAGAGACACAGCAGACAGAGAGAAGGAGAAGAGCGAAAGTTTCGGGAACTAGACAGCCAGCCAGACGGACACAGGCTGAGCATGTATAAAATGCAGAGCACTGTGGCAGGAGAATCCTTCACACTTCATTGTGTTTATAAGCTCCACATCTCCCTGGCTATAAAGACTTATTTTCACAGATTTGTAACAGTGGGATGGCTGGTACTTGTAGGACTAAACCCAGAAGAGGCTTCCTCCTGGGTTATAAAGCATGGACTGTTGAATACCAAGAGGAGACAGACTGGTTATTCATCTATGTTTCCATCCAAGGCCTTCATTTGGCAGCTCATTTTTTTGTTGAGAAGAAAAAAGTGCATGCGCTCCTGTTGTCCCCCCCCCTTTTTTCCCCCCAATTTAAATTTTTATCTCTGATTGTATTATAATTAGTCATTAAACATTAAAGCAGTTAATTATTATTTGTACTTGTTGCTCTATTATAACAATAATATTGAGGAGAGCTTTACAGTATATGAAGAATAACTTCAAAGCTTTTTAAAATTTTTTATCTGTGTTCATAGTGCTAAAAAAGAGCATTTTTACATGGTGACTTGAGGTTTTAGGAAACACGAACACAAATCCAGGCTAAAGTGCGGCGATGTGAGCACACGTGCAGTGATTGTGTGTGCGAGACAACACGCTTTTGATTCGCCACTTCTCTGTCACGTGACCCCACATCCGCTCCGTGACTGTTGCTGTTTGGCAGCTATGACAACGAACTTTGAAAGTTAGATGAATGGCCTCGGTGAAGAAGTTTTCCTCCTCTATAGTGTATCAACATTGTCTGAAATGCACGGTGTACTTGGACATTCAGGCAGTAAGTGCGTCTTTATGCTGCTGCTTTGGTACGAAATTCAAAATGTGACCTGATGCCGTAGCTTATTAACGTTTGCTAGCTAGCGAGCTTACGTCCTCTTTCAGCAAACCTTCCGTTACGGTTCCGTAAATACACAGTTAGCTTACCAGCTAACCCTAACTGATACACCAGGGTTATCCTGACATGTCTCATTAACTTACTAATTCCTCCTTGTCGTTACCAGTAACGTTAATACTGATGCTGCCGTAATTATTCTAATTGAGTCACTGCAATTAGTGCAAACAGTTAGAGATGATACGAAAGGCATGAACGTAGCATTGGTTCTTTTACGTATTAATATTTATGTCTGAGTCACTTCAGTATTAATCTGTTTATACATAAACCATTAATAGAAATATTGATGTCCACTAATGACCCCGAGGTTCTGCTGTAAAAGTTGATTGTAGTGGTTTGATGTCCATTAGGTGTTTTTAAGTAACTGAAAGTAATTCGTTTTTTCATAATTTATCTGTGTACGATAAGCGTCATTTCCTGTTTCAGTAAACTTTGGGTTGACCTTAAAGCCCACTTTATGCGTGAGGATGATTTCCGTCCCGTTTATTGCTTCAAGTTCATAAAAGTCAACACAACTGACTGTCACAAAAGTAGGTGTCAATATGAAATACTTACCATAGAATACGAAATTGGGAAAATGAAACGGAAGGTTTACAAGACAAGAGGCCGAGATGGAGGTTGCAGAGTTGAAGATGCTAAAAGATCTTCACGACGAGGGACAGCATTAGAAATGAGTACATCAGAGGGACAGCTAGTGTTGGACGATGTAGAGACAGAGTTAGAGAGTCAAGGCTGAGATGGTCTGGACATACAGTGGGGCAAAAAAGTATTTAGTCAGCCACCGATTGTGCAAGTTCCCCCACTTAAAGGTCAGTAATTTGCACCAGAGGTACACTTCAACTGTGAGAGACAGAATGTGAAAAAAATAATCCATGAATTCACATGGTAGGATTTGTAAAGAATTTATTCGTAAATTAGGGTGGAAAATAAGTATTTGGTCACCTCAAACAAGGAAAATCTCTGGCTCTCACAGACCTGTAACGTCTTCTGTAAGAAGCTTTTCTGTCCCCCACTCGTTACCTGTATGAATGGCAGCTGTTTGAACTCATCATCTGTATAAAAGACACCTGTCCACAGCCTCAAACAGTCAGACTCCAAACTCCGCCATGGCCTAGACCAAAGAGCTTTCGAAGGACACCAGGAAAAGTATTGTAGACCTGCACCAGACTGGGAAGAGTGAATCTACAATAGGCAAGCAGCTTGGTGTGAAAAAATCAACTGTGGGAGCAATCATCAGAAAATGGAAGACATACAAGACCACTGATAATCTCCCTCGATCTGGGGCTCCACGCAAGATCTCATCCCGTGGGGTCAAAATGATCATGAGAACGGTGAGCAAAGATCCCAGAACCACACGGGGGGACCTGGTGAATGACCTGCAGAGAGCTGGGACCAAAGTAACAAAGGTCACCATCAGTAACACACTACAACGGCAGGGAATCAAATCCCGCAGTGCCAGACGTGTTCCGCTGCTGAAGCCAGTGCATGTCCAGGCCCGTCTGAAGTTTGCCAGAGAGCACATGGATGATACAGCAGAGGATTGGGAGAATGTCATGTGGTCAGATGAAACCAAAGTAGAACTTTTTGGTATAAACTCAACTCGTCGTGTTTGGAGGAAGAAGAATACTGAGTTGCATCCCAAGAACACCATACCTACTGTGAAGCATGGGGGTGGAAACATCATGCTATGGGGCTGTTTTTCTGCCAAGGGGACAGGACGACTGATCCGTGTTAAGGACAGAATGAATGGGGCCATGTATCGTGAGATTTTGAGCCAAAACCTCCTTCCATCAGTGAGAACTTTGAAGATGAAACGAGGCTGGGTCTTCCAACATGACAATGATCCAAAACACACCGCCCGGGCAACAAAGGAGTGGCTCCGTAAGAATCATTTGAAAGTCCTGGAGTGGCCTAGCCAGTCTCCAGACCTCAACCCCATAGAAAATCTGTGGCGGGAGTTGAAAGTCCGTGTTGCTCGGCGACAGCCCCAAAACATCACTGCTCTCGAGAAGATCTGCATGGAGGAATGGGCCAAAATACCAGCTACTGTGTGTGCAAACCTGGTAAAGACCTATAGTAAACGTTTGACCTCTGTTATTGCCAAAAAAGGTTATGTTACAAAGTATAGAGTTGTATTTTTGTTATTGACCAAATACTTATTTTCCACCCTGATTTACGAATAAATTCTTTACAAATCCTACCATGTGGATTCATGGATTTTTTTTTTCACATTCTGTCTCTCACAGTTGAAGTGTACCTCTGGTGCAAATTACTGACCTCTGTCATCATTTTAGGTGGGGGAACTTGCACAATTGGTGGCTGACTAAATACTTTTTTGCCCCACTGTATGGAGTGGAGCAATAGTGGCTATAATGGACAAAGTATGTTGAATATGAAGCTGCCAGCCAGCAGGAAAAGGGGGGAAAGACCACAAAGAGGAGGAGAATTAAAGGAGGACATGCAGAGGGTTGGTGTGACAGAGAAGGATGCTGCAGATAGGGTGAGATGGAGGCAGATGATCTGTTGTGGCGACCCCGAAACGAAATAAGCTGTAGAAGAAGATATGATAGGATATAGGCCGAACCTTGAACCTGCATAGTTTCTGTGTATCTATTAAGTTAGATATAGCAAAATTTGACACTAATGTTTTCCACATTGTTCCACAAAAACATTTTCTTTGACCTTAAATTACCAAGATTGTGTTACCCTAACAGCAGTAACAGTAGGAAGTCTTGATTGCACATGGATTGCGTATTTTAGTAATTGTTTATTAACTGCTGTTGTCTTTGGGATATTTGCAAGTGTGCTTCTCTTGATGAATGCACTCTTCCAAACACGTTTGAAAACCATAATAAACGAACACAGTAGAATTTGTGCCCTGTTATACTGTTCATAACCAGGTCACATGCCCGGGAGTGCTACTGTCTAAGAAGTATGATATCTACCTCCGTGTCTGCATCATGGGCCAGTACAGGAAGACTGCCTGTGTGCCTCCGGACTTCCCTTTGCTTTTCCAGCACAAACTGGTTTTTGTCAAGGTGAGAATAAAGCAATTTATTATAGAAATAAAGGACGGCTCCTTGATTTGGGCACAAGATTTCCATCTGCCTGTGGGAGTTTTAGACTTGGCAATAAAAGTGTACATATGATCATTAAAGTAAAAGGAAATTCAGACAGACATAGATTTACCCTACATTAGTTATAGTGTACATTAACAAAAATATGAAAACATACAGTATTAAAGCCTTATCATACAGTTTTTGCTCTTAAGACTGTCAGAATCATCTTATCATTATAACTTTGCATTAAATCTTAATAAAGTTTGTGCTGAGCTAAATTTGCGTTTTTAATGCACAGCTTAACCTGTGATAATTAACACATGCGGGTGACATGGGCGGAGTACATAAGTTCTTATTGCTAAGTGGTTTTCACACATTAACTCCAAGGATGGAAGGCAGGACGGCATACAAAATTTGTCCTTGCTCACATGTAGCATACACCTGTTTACCTGCTCTTATCTTTGCTCTGCCACCACACAATGTGTTTTATTTTTTATTTTTTTTGTCAAGGTCAGGGTAAAGCTATTTGCTACAGAAATAAAGGATGCCTCCCTGTGTGAGACACAGGATTTCCATCTGTCTGTGGCTGTTTTGTTTAGACAGGATGCAGGAATTCTAGTGGCTTTATGTCTATATAAGCTTTACTTTTATCTACATTTGATTCATCTTAAGAGGTGTCCATAAGTGTTTTAGGTGCTTTTTAAAAAAAAAACTTTTTTCTTAATAAAAGTGTTACCTATATGTTTAAGCCTTTTGTTCTTTCTTATGTGGGCCAGCATTCATCCATAGTTAGTATTCAGGTGGTGAAGGATTATGAGCCCACTGTGCCTAATAACCAGCAACCCTCCAGTATGAACATTAGTGTCCTAACTCTTAGTGAGAGGGACCTTGTTTTCCCTGGGGAGACTGGTACGCTTAGATACTGGCCTGTCCGCCAGATCTTGTTATAAGTATTGATTTGCTTTGTCTGTACTCTTTGTGTTTTCCCAGATATTCCCCGGCGTTGTTGACCCTGCTGATGTAGCTGACCTCCTCGAAGGTAAACGGCCTACTGGGATTTGCTTCCTCATCTCTTAGTCCCGAATCCTATCCTATGAAAGCTTATTGGCTATTAGCTGAGATACCGATCATTAGCTCACAGTCTGTTTATACTTTCCTTCCTTCCTCTTAGCTGACACAACATCTTTTGAGCTGATTCAGTTGGTGCCTCCAGGTATGCTTTCTGATGATACCAAATGGGCCTCTTAAGTCCCCACTGTATCCAGTCATTACACTGCAAAACAGGATATTTAACTTGGACTGTGTGTGTGCATGATCCTGGGTTTTTTGTGTGTGTGTGTGTGTGTGTGTGTGTGTGTGTGTATATGGGTTATAGAAGGTGAGGTACTTGCCACAATGGAGGAAAGCAGCAGAGATTTCCTGTATCCAGGTCCCAGGTGGAGCTCAAGAGTCGCAGAGCGAGAAATACTGATGAAAAGATCATCCTCATTTCCTGTAAGCGTTTTCTGTTTATGCCAACATCCTAACATTTATCACAATTATGTGTTAGAAAGCTCTAAAGAGGCCATATAGGTGGTTTTTTGTTTTTTAAAGTTATACGTTGAGTGTGAGCATTAAGGCCCGTTTATAAGTGACTTACTGCTACTTATGCAAAAATCAAAACATAACTTTAAAAGTGTCTTTACAGCAATTTTATGATCGATCTCATATATAGTCAGTGAAAGAAAATAGTCAAAGGTTTTTTCTGTGTTGTACACTAACAAAAAAGATGTTTGAATTCTTTACATGCATGCATATTTTAATCCCTTATCATACACTTTGCCCTTTTTTGTTTTCTGTTTAATGATTAAAATCATCTTAACTTTTCATTAAGTCTTCAGGACATTGAATTAGCGCTAATATGAAGCCATTTTCGCACACGCTAGCACACAACAGGATGCATTCCACAGCAAACACAGTTAGGAATACTGTGCCTGCTGTAGGGGAAGGTGCAGGAAATGATGCCCTCCCGCTCACTGTAAATTTAACGGACAGTTATATGCCAGCAAATCAGAGATTCCTCAGAGTTTGGACCTGGAAACTGGCAGGTTCAGTGTCCGGTCTGACTACATCAGTCATTTGCATTCTGACATGCACCTTTGTCAGGTAATGTTTAGAAAAGTTCAGGGCTGCAGTGTATTTGTGAAAACTGCTTAATAAAAGTCAACAGCACGCCAAGTATGGACAATAAAGGTGCAAGGAAAGTAAATGCAAACACAAGAGAATCCAATTGGAGGCATCCCAAATAAATCAAAGATAAGAAATAAAGGTTGTTTAATATCCTGTCAGTGCATAAATGTACATGTCAGATAAACATAAGCCACGGACACTGGTAAGTTTCAAGTTATTTTACAGCAGGCTGGTAGTGAGCCTTTACTATTAAATACTCAAATGCCAATAAACGGGATAAATGTTCTCTTTAGGCATACAGCTTTATCTAACCTTGTTTTTCATCTTTGGTGAAGAAGCAGGAAGCAGAGTTTTTCTTCAAACAGAGTTTCACAACCCAAAAGTCTCCAAAAGAGCTTGTATGCTGTGCAAAATGTAAATAAAAACCAGGCTGCAATATTTTGGACGTGATTTAGACACAATTCTGTGGTGGAAATCGCTGTGTGGGCCTGAGAAAACTTTAAAAGAGCACAGTTTGTCACCATATCAACAAATGCAAATGCAAAAAATCCACCATGCAAAGAAAAAAACAGATGCAAACGAGATCCAGGAACGCTGCTGCTGCATCTGGGTTCGAGCTCGTTTAAGATGGACTGAGGTTAAATTTAAAAAGCATCTCACGGTCTGATGAATAAAAATGTAAAATTCCTTTTGCAAACGTGGACGCTGTGACCTCTGAGCTTGAAAAGAGAGGACGTCTTTTTTTTTTTGTGGACATGTGTGAAGTTTGTTACATAACATCCATTCTTAAATTTTCAAGTAGTAGTCAAAGTCAAGGATTTAAACTTTAGTCTCTCACTGAAGTTCGAAATGTTCCATTTGGCAGTTAAATGCACGAGTGTATATTTCATGCCTGTGAAGGGTCCTGATAGTAATTTCAAATGGCACAATACTGAATTAGTTAAAGGAAGGAGGATATTCCTGTCAACATAATCCACGTGTCACAAAGACCGCACGCCGCGTTCACCACGGGATCCAGTTTGAGTGGCACCAATATTGCTCGTGTCATTCATTGTTGCTCACTCTAAGTGAGTCTCCTCCTAATCTCAGTGGCTCTCGCGTCGGTGCACTTGACAGGCAGCTACACCACCAAGATAACCAGTTCAAAAGAACTGTCTTGTCTTAAACTGAAGTATTGTCTTCAGAAAATATGGCATTTTCCTCGTGCAGCTGTTGACTGTCTTTGCTATACAGACATGAAAAAGGAGCTGAGAACTTCCTGTCTTTTCAGTCATTTTTCATCTTTTTTCTTCTTTTTTTTTTTTTTTTTTTGCTCCCCCCTCTTTCCTTTTTATATCATCCAAGTCTTCTCTATACCTCTTTCCTGCCATACTTCATCTCTCCATGTCTGCGGGTTGCTTTTCTATCCTCCCCTTGTCCTCCAAGGCACTAACTGGCAATATTTAAATGTCTTTAAACACCTCCCCCCCCTCACCATTGCTTTTATGTATTTGTGTTTGAGGTCCTACATAGCAATTTAGATGTCTTTCTCCAAATGCTGTATTATTTAAACATCACTGGAGCCTTTCTCTTCTGTGAGATTTGTTTTTCTCAACCCAGGCGCAGATTGAAGATTTGCAGTTGTAAATTGGTGTTCCAGGCAGCTCTGTTATTTGTCTTTTTGTCTTCATCTCCCTGTAAAAACCCCTGTGTTTCGTCTATTGTCCCTCTCCCTCTAGGGAATCTCCCCTAAAGTAGTGTTTTCCACGACATCAGTCATAGAAGACAGTGATGGGAGAGACAACCGGACAGCCTCACCTGTAAGCGTCTTTTTATTTATTACATCTTTGAGGTGTTTGCAAACCCGCAGTCGCACACTGTGTGTCCAGTTTTAAATTAATTGTACTTTTGCTGCGTGCTCGGCATCGCCGTGCCAGCGTTGACCACAACTCGAACAGCGAACGTTGATCTGTGGAGGGCTCTAATAGGAGGTATCGCTTGCCGCCACATACGACCGTTTCCACTATACATATCCAACTTCTATTGTTGCCATGGCTACTGCATTTATCCATCCATACTGGCAGTGTTTCAAGGGTATCTGTTCTCTGAATGTAATTACAGGGAGGCAGATTGGTGATGCTGATAATGAGGCTTGTCTCACATGTCCGAGTGCAGGGAGTTAGAACAGAATCAGCCGGTTAGGTTTGTTTTTGGGTTTTTTTTACTGTAATCATGCAGATGATGGGTCACCTATAAATCTTCTTTGTGGATTTTTAAGGTTTACTGTGCTTAGGTCGGTGCAATGACATTTTAAAATCTTTTTTCCCCTGTTAATCATCAAAAAAGGAAACTAGGAATGAAGTTTGCCACGGTTTTCTCATCTTAACTTTACAGCGGTTTGATTTCTTTGCATGTGGGGATTCGATGGGTTGTTACTGACATCTGAAGAGAATTTAATATCACTAGGACCTGGCGTCGTTGTTGATGTGTTCAGTTCTTATTTTGTTATGTAGGACAATAAGTTGTATATCGAATCATTCTAAAAACTAGTACTAGCCTTAAGCTGCAGCCACAGGTATAACAGCTGATTCGTGGTCCTGTATGATTCTGCGTACATGTGCAGAGTGTTTGCGCAGGTTATTTCAGGAGATGAACGCCGAGAGGGTGGAATAATGATGAAAAAGGTATTAGCAAAATATTTCACCAGCTTTCTAGTTACGAACATGTTATCCATCACACAGAGGCTCACATTCCTCCTCTTCCCCCCTTCCCCCCAAAAAAGAAGAAAGAAATGCTACGGTGAATTTCCCCGGTGCGGTAACCTAACCTATTTGTTTAAATGGGATGTCGGTGACAGTGAAGCAGATTGTCAGCGTGTTCCTCCTGGCCCCTCGGGGTGGATGTCTGGATCAGAGCACCACTGTGGCTGTCAGACAGTAGAATTTCTCCATTTTCTCTCTCCTAATGGCTCTTCAGCATCTAGGCAGCTCCCTGACTACCTGCCCACCCAGCTGACAAATCATGTCTTGTTCTAACAGAGATCTGGAAAAATTGTGACTTTCAAAAAAATCTCTAAAAGTGTTCTGATGAATACGCTTTTTGTGTGTTTTCTCATGCTGTGTCCTGAATCCTCTTTAAACCCTTTTATCTGACTTACAGATGTTATGCTAATGTCAGTTTGTGACTTTGGGTCACACCAGAAAATAATTTAGCCACTTCTGCAGTTTGTGTGAGTGAAATGTTGTTAAATTTGGTACACACATGAAAGTGAGGATGAATAGCTTTTGCAGATATGTCCTATAACGTTCCAACTAGCACCATCACACCGTCACACTATAGTTGGTGAAACTCCCCCAAAAACCCAACTTTTTGTTTAGTTCACTTAATGTTGACATGAATTGTGCTTTTATTTAGCGCAGCATGCTGAAATGACGATTGTCAGTATTAAATCTTGCTTATTGCCATTGTTGGATTTGCAGTATGTAGTCATCTCAGCTTGATGAGTGCATTGATAATTAGCTCGATGTGCCACTGTGCAGCTTTACAAAGCCTCTTGCATGTTTTCTGTGGACTGTATCCCGAGCTTTGTTGAACTGTGTCTTTATCACACAAACCCAGATAAGACTTCTCCACTCAGCCGGCCACAGGAAAAAAAATGATTCGCTCTCGGTGACCATCCACCAGTGAAGACGAAGAAGAAAAGAGGAGCCAAAGGAAGTCAGAGATGGTGGGGGATTAGAGGACGAGGGCATACTTGTCTTAATTCTGTTAAATCCGATCATTCTCAAATGGCACCAGCCACAATGAGAATTTATTCATCATTCGGTTTCTCTTAAAAATAGTTTTAATGTTGTGTGATTTCCCTAATTAGCATTTAGATTATCTTTGTTTTACAGCCAGGTAGTGCCTCTTTATCATATTAGACTGGAGATGGCCATCAAATGCAATTAACATTTTATCTTAACTTATTTATCCCCGGCTGGCATTACCTGCAGGAAGTGGGATATTGCATGGGAGAATGATGTTAGTGGCCATTAGAGTTATTGAAGTAATTCTGCAGAGGTTGTCTCCATGGCAGTGCTGACTGCGAGAGCTGTTGTTGTAACACTTAAGCTGAATGATTTAGCTAATGGTTTAATGGTTTTGTCCAGGGAGAGCAAGTCTGTGTCAAGAGTGAGAGCAGCTGCCTTAATGGCTAAAATGGCCGATGCGTCTGCGAAGGAACAAACTGTGCGGTTTGCAGAGAAACCGCTCAAATCCTGTGTGTCTCCTTAAAATTAAAATGTGAAGCTAGTTCAAAATGTTACAGCAGCATAACATTTTTTTTCCTCTCTCATGTTCTGTCACTTCACCCCAGTTTGGCTGTGTTTCTCCAGCGAGGCCATCCTTAACCCTTTCCAGACGGAGTTCAGCAAAAAAGCCTACCAGCGGGCATTTTTCCAAAGCAGATGGTGGGAAGTGTGTCTCTTTGAAAAGTGGGAAGGACAAGCTGAGTGTTGATGCTAAAATTACAAACTCTGCACCGTCATCAACATCCAGGCAATCCCCGCCAGGCCGCAGTCCTCCAAAAAACAAGAAGGGAAAAAAATGCGCCCTATCCGGAGTTTCTGCCGAGCGCGGCTACCAGCAGCCCACCGTTTCCTCAAGGACGCGAGCCCTGTCTCCTTACACCCACCGAAGGATGTGCCAGCTGTCCGAGGATGCCAGGCAGAGGCTCAGCCACCTCCAGCTGGGGCCTCACTACTTTAGGAAAGAAACCGAGAGCCCGACGCCCTTCTTGGTTTGTAGCATTAAGGGAAGAATAAAAAACAACAACTTAGCATAATGGTTCATTTAATGCCAAAAATACACAGCAGAGGGGTTATAAGATTAATGGATTCCTCTGCTGATGTAGTTCAAACCTCAGTGGGAGCGCCCCAAAATTTTGCTTAATCTAGTGAGCGGATTAAGTGGAGGGCATATTAAGAGAGCATCTTAATCTTTTTACCTGAGCCGTTAATGGATTTTGACGTCACGTACATGTTTCACTGTGTATGCGTGTAATATGGCCTATTATCCTCACCGAGGGGCTCGAGCACACTTTTAATAGCGCGCGTCCTGCATTTAGGTCGGGACGCTTTTATTTGTTAACACTTTAATTATTGCCGTATCGCTGCTGTTGGAGGTTTTCGCATGAAAGGGAGTGATTTTTGTGATCGCGCAGCCTTAGGGGAGTGCGTGCGATCGATGGACAAGAACAACACAGCCTTTAGTCCTCCGCCCCTCCCCTCTGTTATTTCTGCTTCTTCATTTACATCAAATCTAATCCCGAGATATGAATATCAGACTCCACTCGCACGCTGTCATTAAAGAAATTATTAGGTGCTGCGTTTGTTTTTGTCACACACATGAATGGAATTAACTAGAATACAATGGGCGTTTTATTAAGGACAGGAGCGTGCTTTTGCGCCTCTGAATTTCCTGGGGGAATCTCCTTTCGACAATTAACTCTGGTAATTGAGAGTCAAGCTGCAATTAACAAATAGATACCTAATGAAGTAGCCCCATTAGCCCCATGGTGAATGCATTATCAGTGCACATTTCAGAGCCTCAGCTCCTGGGTTGTGTGCAAAGGGAAGCTCAGCCCTACAAAGAATCAGATGTGTTTTTCTGCGTAGGTTTTTCTTTTGGATTTTTAGTCGGAGAATGACTAGGAGATAACAGTGGGAAGAAACAAGTGATTGTGGTTAATGTACACTGATGTTTATTTCATTTATCCGCTGTGACAGGAGAGACGCGTCTGGATTTGTTGTGCAAAGTGTTGCGGTTAAGGTTTTAAAAAGGGGTAAAAACTCCCCAAAGTCCTCATTGTTCACTGGCGTTGTTTTACTGCACATGCAAAGTAAGTTAATTACGTTGTATAAAAGGAAATGAGCTTTTATTGTTGTTTGGTGCCAGGTTTCTCGCTGCAGCGACGTCTCTGAGATGGGAACGTTTTCCTCCTGTGCACTAAATACTAGCGTTCATCGGCGCTCCGTGAGCTTCTCGGCTGACCCCACAGGTAAACCTTCTAAACACATAAACTCAGTCCATGTATTGTAACACATTCATAGCTATCACATAGTGTATTTGCTGCAGGGTTTGTTTGTTTTCAAGCGTTTTTGGACAAAGCCCTGAGTGTGCTGAGTGCTTTGTCCAAATGCAGCCATCTGGATTTGGTCTCATAAAAAAATGTGTTTACTTTCTTTTTTGGTCTGATGCCTTTAATAACATCCGAACGATAACATCGTGTAACAGTCTTGCAGATTGATTTCTGCTTTGGTTTGTTGAGCTCGTTAGGGGATATCAGTAAGTATGACGATCACTGATCAAATGCTCCCAGAATTCTTATTTCCTTCAGTCCTTTCAAATGAAAGCTACTACAAGTAGACACAGATGTAAATGCTCATCAGGCCCAACATTAAATCCTGCTGCCCAAACAGCTTTTACCTGTCGGGTTATGAACACAGCACCTCTTGAAGTGTCCCAGTGGGGTTAGGGTTGTTATTCAGGTCTGCATATTATGACCGGGCCTGTGCCACTGCATCCCGTGGGAGTGATTGGTATTTCTGGAGTTTCGATGCCATCACTCTGAGTCACATTCCTCTTGCTCTTCCTGGCCAGCTTTTGTGTAATGGTGGGGCCATAAACAGTGTAAGTAATGGATGTAGCTTCTGATCCTGAAAAATGAAGCCATCATCATGGTTCCACCCATCTTTTCCCATCTTTTTCATAAATAAGTGGGATCCAAAATCCTGCCGAGGATGGCCGTTGCCACCTGGACTCCAGTTATTTTGTCCATGTTACAGTAGCACCCATATGAATGCTCGGACTCAACGTTTCCCAACATTGCATATGAGCAAAGCTATTCTCTTCAGCTTCAGTGGTTTGATTTGATTGGCTCGTGTGTGCATATGCCTGTTTGTACAGCTGTTCTGTGCTGGAAAAGTTTCATTTATACTTGTTTGTGTTGAAGAAATAAGCGGTGCTTCTTATTTAAAGGAAATACTGTAGGCTTACTCCGAATTGTATATTTTCCTAAAAACTTGCCTTTTCCTTTCAGATTCTTCTCTGCTTGGGAGTTACAGGCCAAGAACAGCGAGAGTAAGTCCAATTATAATATCAGTAACTGTAAAATACAATGAGTCAGGAATACTTCTGGTGCTACAGGACATCAGCACAACACTGTTCTGTAGTCTTCTCATTCTGCAGGTTAGGTTTGGCGGTCCATGCAGCTCTGATTTTAGTCATTTTATGAGTATCAGCGACAGATAAACACATTTTATTTATATTTTATTTATATTTAATATTCATTGTTTATACATATAAATTAGCCCTGTTGTTTTGACACTGTGGTCAATTTCAAATCTAAACAATCATCATAGAAATTATATCGATGAAGTTGTCAGCCTGTAAAGTGGTCTGATTTTTAGATTTGAATAAAAAATGATCAATAAATAATGTAGATTTAATTCCTGAGATGTGCGGTTTGAATTCCTTGGTTGGGAAATGTTTCAGAACACGCGATTAAGGTTTGGTCACCAATAGCTTCTAAAAATGGCCTGTATTTGTATAGCGCCTTACTAGTCCTTAAGGACTCCAAAGTGCTTTACACTACATTCAGTCATCCACACACATTGGTGATGGCAGCTACATTGTAGCCACAGCTGCCTGGGGCGCACTGACAGAGGCGAGGCTGCCGGACACTGGAGCCGGGGCTCGAACCGGGCAACCTTCCGATTACAAGACGAACTGCCAACTCTTGAGCCACGATCGCCCTCTAAACCCTTTTGCCCTCTGAAATCTTCTAGGTGGAATCGGGATTTGTGAGGGAGGACTCTCCTCCAAAGACTCCATCCCGACATGAACCCCAAATTAAAGGCCTGCTTAGAAGTTCTGCCTCAGCTCCCTCCAACCTGACTGTACAAAACTCCAGAAATCCTTTGAGTCGCAGCAGCCATTCCCTCAGAGAAAGGTAATCCTCTTTTCTTAAAAATATTTAAAATGATTGAATGTGTCAAAATTAAAACCATTTATTCCTCATTTTAAAAGAATCTAATGGCCAGAGAACAACAAAATCTGATTTAATTTCTCGTCATTATTCTCTGGACAAACTGAAGGCAGGTGTCATGTCTTCATTCATTACCAAAAAGTCAAATAAAAGCTGTCAGAAACTATTTGAATGGCATATCTGAGAAATGAGTAGGGGTTCATTCACGCTAAAGCTGACTGTATATAAGTGTAGTCTACTTTGAAGCACACAGACAGGTTAGAAAGCTTCCAGCATCACCAACCTCTGCAGTTTTTTGTTGATTCACATGCTGATGACAGAAAAAAGCAAATACGCAGTTAATGCGGTGCATGTTTGTAACCCGGCGAAGCATGAAATCTTAAGGTGTTTATCAGGAAAACACTGTGAGGATCACCTCTGAGCCCCAGAGTTAAGTTTTTCTGGCCACAAAAAACAAATCTGATTGTGTTCATACTCGAGGTACACACAGGAGTGAACATAATCCTCCTTTTTTTGTGATGTTTGCCATGAATTTATCCTGATCCATCTGTGTAAATCATTTGTTTGCTCAAAAGATCTTAAAAGCAAAACATGCACCTGTAGGAGTCTCATTACAGTGTACAGCAAATATATGGAAATCCCGTGAGATGTTAGTCATACGCTGCTGCTGCTGGTGCTGGTCTGTGAGGTGTGAGTGTCTGTGTGTTTGTACACGCACATCCAATCTTTAATTTTGATCACACTCGACAGGCAGGATGAATTCCCCTCCACCTTTTAAATTACAGAAGCTGATGTCTTGTCATGTTTGTTCATTACTGAGAGAGGAGGCAGAGAGAAGGGAAAACAAAGAGGAAAATGGTATTGATTTGTGTTTCAGCTCGAGACTGATGCATTTGACCCGATGCACACTTTAATACATTCAGAGAGACCTTGTCATCGATCACAGCAGCTGCGAGTTGACAACGCCGATGGGACCGATGCTCCGTTTTGTTTGTTTGTTTGTTTCTGCTTCCCTTTTCCGTCCGCTCAGTCCATAAGTAAACAGTGGAATCAATGGACAATCTTAAACTGCAAAGTAAATTGCAGGAAATGAATGATACTTTTCCCTCAATTGGAAACGCGACAGGATTTGCTGGGTGGGAGATTAGAGTGGGCCTTTGTAGATTCCCCGCGACAGGGAGAGGGGCACGTCTTACCACGAATCTTTGATCTATAAAGAAAATGACAGATGCCAGTGGCAGCGTTTGCCCCCTAAGCCCCGGAGTCTCAGTCTATTCATGTCTCTGGATGATTTGTCCTTGATGACTTTTTGAAGCAGGTAGTGTGTTTATCTGATTACAGATGAAAAGCTTCCTTTCCGACACGAGCCGGGCCGAGACACCAGTCAGTCTGTCAGTCATCACCCCTCCGCCACCGACAAATGAACGTGGATGAGAGGCGATGCCGGAATTTATTTTTGTTAGTGGGATCTCCAGTTTCGTAACTGTCCGCGGTCAACACGCAGACACATTTACACTGGGCCGATGGAGTCCGTTTATGCCGCCAGTTTAACGCGTAGCTGGTCGAGGCCCCACAAAAATGTAAATGCGGAGGAATGAAAGTCAAAATGAGGGTTTAGGTGGAGTTTTAAATGTTGTTTATGAAGGTTATGCACTACCAGGGTGTTGGCCCTGTCAGCCACTCGTCTTACCTTGGGTTACAGCACAGACTAGTGGACAAAAGAAGGTCTTGTAAGGAGAACAGTGTTTTTGTTAATGTATTTATTAATGAAGAGTCTGTGTTGATCACACACACACAATGTTAATTAAGGATTTATTAGAATAAAATTTTTATCTTGGGGACCCTTAAAACAAAGTCTATATCTATGCTTAGCTCTGAGGAATAAACTTTGAGGGTTGAAGACAAAGATCAAATTAAGACGAAGCTGTTGCAGCAATTTTTCTGTCTGTTTTTTGTTCAGTAAGGCCTGATGATAACCTGACACAACGACCAAGATACCTGTTAGTGAAAGTTTTCCATCTGCCTCTTTGTGTTCCAGACTCAGAGCCAGTCAGACCAGTCCTCCACACTGGGAGCAAATCCATAGCCGAGTCCAGAGGATTCTTCAGACTCACAAAACAAACCTGGACCAAAGAGCAAGCTTTGACCTTTAACCCTCTGATCTGACTTAGAAGAGACCAAATTATGGAAGTTGCCGTACTCAGAGTTTTAATTATTAGAGCAGTAACTGATAATGCACATATCACAGTCATATTTAAAAACAGAGGTTCTGCAGGCTACCAGTTTTGTACATACAGACACTAACACGTTAGCCTGTCACAGATATGCACATGTATCTTAATTAAGCTCTATTTCTTGTTCATTTAAATTGCAAACCTTCCCAGCACATGCTGATTTGCTTTTGTTGGTGCAGAGGTTACGTTCAAAAGCATCGAGGCACCACTTCACTCCCACCTCTCAGCTGGGCTCTTTTTTTTTTTTTTTTTTTTAAAGAAAAAACCTGATGCTGTAACCAAAGTGAGACATCGCCTAATTTCGCTAAAGCTGTGTGTGAAATTGGCTCAGGTATAAAGAAGCTACAGTTTATGTGCGTGTGCGCGCGTAGGAAGTGACATAGTGGATGTAAGCTGCAGCTGTTAAGGGCTCATCTCTTGCAACACAAAGAAGAGACAAGACGGTAGCCAAGAGCCACTGTTGGGATCCAAGAGCTACAAGAGACTGCAGAGATTTGAGAGGGAGAGTGAGGAGGAACAAAGGTAATCCTGAATGAAAGCACAGCAGACACAGAGCTTTAGCTTTAATGAAAAAAATTAAGGCATTCGCTTTCACAGCCTTACACCGAAACATCTGAAGTGTGTGTAATGTTTCTGTGCTACTGACACACAGGTCGTGTGACACAGAGGTATTTTATTCTGCTGTCAGAGTGAAGGCTCGTTTCACCTTGAATTGGAACTACAGCAGATGACGCAGTTTTGGTTCTTCGGCAGCTGTTTTTGTGAGTGGTTGTTGTTAACATAATGCAACATACAGCTGCACGACTTTACAGAGACTTGTAAGTGGAGGGATTTAACCATGCTAAGGTAACTTCAGGGTTAACCCTGATTTTTCAGTATTACAGGAGCAATAAGTTTAACACCAAAATTTCAGCAAAGAACATTTTGACAACCCCAAAGTTTTTGTTTCAGATCACGAGCTCTTAGAAAATTAATGAATTGCACCATGATTTTTAAATTTTTTTTAATTGTTCATGCTGTGTATGCTGCACAGCAATTAGTGGGACTGATTGCTGTGCAGCAAAGCATTTACACTTGAATTGATAAAACTAAAAGTTAAAAGATAAAACTAAAACTAAAAAGTTCAGATGTAAATATGAGCATGTACACCATATTTAATGAGGACTATACAAGGATGTTTTAAAATATTGTTCTTACTGAATCAACTTGTCTGGGACTGTGTGTTTTATACAGCCAGCCTCTTGATGTACACACATGTAAACAGTCTATCCGAAGTGTCATGAATGAGTGTTTAATTTCCAAAACATTAAAAATGCTTCAAAAAGCCATTTTGTATTGATGAGCTTCATTTCTAAATGAGAGAAACGCCCCTCAGAGTCACTGTTCATCACATCAAGTCTTCAGATTTACTTCTTATGGAATTTCTTCTTCTTCCTGTTCTTCTTGCCAGCTTCCTGTGCTGCTTTCTCTGCCATAACATGCTGGTACCTCTTTTTGTTTTTCCTGGGAAGAGAAGGAAAGTGTGTATTTAATGTTTGTCTTTTTGTATCCAGTAACTGTGGCTTGTAAATTAGTTTTATTTCTCTGCCGTAGCAAAGGTAAAGATCACTAAATGTACGAGTCAGATAATTCTACGCCTCAGAAATGAAGAACTGGAACAGACACGTGTTGTAAATGTCTGTAATTATTTGTGACGGACAGAAATATTTAGTCCTGTGTTTCATGCTTATCTTGGTAAGCGTGAATAAGAAGTCACCTCGTTCAAAAAAAGCATTTCACCTGTGAGGTTCTAACAGCTAATGGAAGCGCTACGAATTTAACTGGTAGTGTGGTTCCCCTGAAGGTGGACACTGCCCCACCCTGACATCATGTGTCATTCAGGTAGGTCAAGGTGTGAGTGGGAGTTAAATTGCCTGGGAAGGGATCTCAATACTGCGTTACACGTAGCTTAGGCCTCCACATTAGTTCAGCGATGGCTGTTCCAGGCGGATGTAAATGACCTTTGCTCCTCAACAATTCACATGCAAAAATTCACATGCTGTCTCATCATGTGACTAACGACTCCGATGACGACGGGGTGGGTTAACGACTCAGGACTATCTGGAACATGACAACCTCACTAAAAGTGAAATATTTCATCACCTGTCAGAAGCGAAGAGCCTTTTGGATGACGTGAAACATCTAGAAACTTAAAAAGAAGTCTAGTTGCCGTTAAGCTCAAGTGGTTAAAACTACCGTGATGTGAATGCAGACCCACACGGACAAACCCATTTAAATTTTACTTTTCCAACTACACCTGAGGATGCACAAACTAAATGTCTACAATAATTTGTCGGCTGACATAGTGGTGGCATTGTGGTTCCTTTTATGCTCTTAACCATATATAATTTAAAGTGACTGAAAAATATATAATTTCTGTTAATTTTTGAGTGAGTATTTCCAAGTCTACATGCCCAGTGGAGGTAGAGGGTGGAAGGGGAGATGTCTCATAATAAAACCACACCCACTGCAGGTGCCCACTTACTGTCTGAACTCTGCGTCAGCGAGCAGCTCCTCCACAATGGTTCTCTTCCTCTCCTTCTTAGGGATACGGGAATGATAGAAGTCAGCAGCGTTGTCCACCACTGTACCAACCTGCAACACACACAGGAAAACATCACACTCAGCACACGCACTGATATTGATAGTGTAGTCCCTGAGTGCTCTGGACTATAAAAACAAAGTTAACCAACTTTTACAAAATCAATATTGATAACCACGAGTGTAAAGAACTAAGAAGCAGGAGGACAGTTCCACCGACCTGAAAGTATTTGGGAAAGCCATCTCTGTCGTTCTTCTTGTAGAACCTCTTAGGATCCAAGGATGCTCTCATCTTCAGCACTTGGAGGTCTCCTTTCAGCTCCTGAGTGATCTCCGGGGCCTTCATGTTAAACCAACCATCCCCTGTTGACTTCTCCCTCTCTGCCTGGGGAAAGAAAAGTGATGCAGACTGCTAAGAAACAACGTTTGTGATGACTACCGTTTACTCTTTTAGGTATGTGTCACAGGTGACTGCACAAATGCAGAGAATAAAACTAGAATCGACCAATCAAAGCAATTTTTTTTCAAACTTACTCTGCGTTTCAGCTTTAGGGCATGTTTGGATTCACTGTATGGCGGCACAGCATCCTTCTTTTCAAAGTCTGGTCCAATCACACTCTTCTTCATCACCTGTGGACATCAACACAAACCACAACTCTCAAAAACAACTGAACTGTCAGAACACTCCACTGCTCCAAGATAAAAAGGTCAAAGTCAGTGAGAACTGTAGAGAAACCTTTAATAGCGCCACCTCATCGCCCTTGCATAGCTTTGGAGTTCATTATTCATTCTACACCACAGATCACCTTCAAGAAGAGGGGGGAAAGAAAGAAATCAATCGCTTATTTACCTCATCTTGGATCTTCTTTTCCTTTAGTTTTTGCAGTGAACTGGAGACAGGCTTTGATTTGCTGCCATCAAAACTGATGTATAAACCCCCGAGCTCCTTCACTTTGAGGCCGGGGTCAATACGGCTGGACAACTCTTTCCTGAAATTAATAGGCACAGGAAAAAAAATTCCTCAGGAGGAGCAGTCGTGTCTCATTTCTCACCTCTGCACAGGTATAATAAAATCTAACGATGTGTCTGAACACCTGGCTCCACCGTCTGCATGCTAACCTCACAAAAAGATTAAACCCAAAATGAGCTGATGCAAACATATTCAGCTGTGCTGCAGATACACTGCTGTCCTCAAATAATAAAACACCTAAAAGTGCCGCCCCGTCGTACAATACATGATTGTTTATAATAAATGTTATATATTTACAGTCCCACATACACAGTGCATGCTGCCAGATAGCATATAACACCAAATGTGTCTCAATGCGCAGCTGCAAATAGTCCCTAACATTATTGTACCTAAAAGTTTTTAAACACCACAGAGCTCTGAGGTCTTAGGACATTATTTTGGCTTGATTTTTTTTTTTTTTTTTTTTTTTTTTTTTTTTTTTTTAAAAAGGTTAATTTGTGCTTCAGGTTGCTGCTAAATTTCTTCATCGGCGCCATCATTATCAATGATACCTGGCAACAGTAATATGATGTAGTAGAGGTACTGGTGCGGATTTTTCCCCAAGCTAATAATTTCTCGTTTCAAGTCTCTATGCTAAGCTAACCAGCGTTACATTTACTGTGTGGAATCGATCTTCTCATCAGAGAAGACGGTAGGGCTGTTCGATATAACGATATATATTGGATGATGATATAAAAACGTTTCATTTTACGCTATCGTTTGTTTCGTGGTGTCGCAAAATAAACTGTTTACGGCAATTTTTTTCATCGTTTTGATGGTCACTGTAGTGTTTATATTAATTTCTTAAAGTTCTCTCTTTATCTTATATTTTATATAACCACACTACAGACGGACAAGCGCCTGTTTTTATGCGTTGTGGTTAGCAACAACGACGGTAACAGCATCGTGTGTCCGCTTGTTTATGTTCCACATAAACCTTTCACAATAAAGCTCAAGATCCTGTTGAGACTTTTCAAAATAAACCGAATCACGTGAAAGAGCCGATTATTTACGGATGAGAATTTAAAAAAGAGCCGCCAGGTGCTAAAAATAAACCTTAGACTCAAACGTTAGAACAGGCTTTTCCCCGCAGCACGCAGTGTAATAAATACTCACAAAGAAAACGGCAGCTGTTACAACTTATGTCTAAAAATGTATTGTTTCATGCATCGGTTAAAACACTGGACTCCAGCTACATGACGCACAGCTGGAAACACTTCACGCAAGTCGAGCTGCCCGAGATTCTCAGAATTTACAGAAAATGTTACATTTTTGTGATTTATATCATTATCGGACGATAGAATTCTTATATCGGGATATGAGATTTTGGTCATATCGCACAGCCCTAGAAGGCGGTAAAAAAAGTTGTCCTTTCTGAAGTGTCAAACGACTGTGTTCAATAAAGTATTGCTCAAAATTGGTTCTGCCAGAGGTGTCTTCCTGTTAGAAGAGAGTTTTTCCTTCCCACTGTCGCCAAAGTGCTTGCTCATGGAGGGTCATGTGATTGTTGGGGTTTTTTTTCTCTCTTCTCTTTTCACCTTACAATATAAAGCGCCTTGAGGTGACTGTTATTGTGATTTGGTGCTGTATAAATAACATTGAACTGAAACTTTCAAACCATTTAATGAAATAAAGTGTACCTACACATCTACATTTTTTAAATCTGATAATCATCTACATCGGGGTGTCCAACTCCAGGGCTCAGGGCTGGTATCCTGCAGGCATTAGATGCGTCCTTAATCCAACACAGCTGATTTAAATGGCTAAATGACCTCCTCAACATGTCTTGAAGTTCTCCAGAGGCCTGGTAATGAACTAATCATTTGATTCAGGTGTGTTGACCCAGGGTGAGATCTAAAACCTGCAGGACACCGGCCCTGAGGCCTGGAGTTGGAAACCCCTGAGCTAAATGGTTACCAAAATATTCTAATGTATTTGGTATTTTGATTATTATCAAACTATGAAATGACCCCTCTTGCTCTGTAGATGGAGGTATTGCTTTCCTTGAATAGACCACTCCCATCTGGATAAAAATGTTTCATTACAGGATAAAGATGAGCACTACAAAACCATTTGCCTTGATTCAAGTGACCATTGCGCCCAAACCACAGATTCCAAAGGTTCAGGTTTTTCCTTTAATCTAATTCCTCTAATGTACTTACACATGAGAGTTTCTGCTCGAGAACAGGACTTTAGCATCGTTGTCATCATCCTCGTCCTCGTCGCCAGCCTCATCCACAAACTCCTCGTCTTGCTCCTCCTCCTCAGGTCCTTTCTGCGTGCTTGCCTCTTCATCCCATCGCTCCTCTTTGTAGTACAGCTCATCTGCGTCTTCTCCCGGCCGCTTGTCAATCATAAACAGTCCCTCAATTGATGCAGCTCCAGCTTCTGACTTTCTGCAAATTCCCCCTCTCCTCTCCTTCCCCATGTATCCCGAATCCTCCTCTTCAGAAACTTCCCTCTCCTCCTCATCCTCCTCCTCCTCATCACTGCTGTCCAGCAGACTGACTGCTGTCCTCTTCTCCACGATGACGTCTTTGGGTTCAGAGTCAGAACCTGCTGTAACCTTGTGCTGCTGATATGATGTTACCTGAATGGACTCAACCACCTGCTGAGATGTGCTGACTTCCATTTCCTCCCCCACACTAGGCCGGTTTTCTACGATGACATCATCATCCACAGACTCATCTGGCAGAGGTGGGAGGAGGTCCACAGCTTTCTGCGTCTCCTTGGCCTCCTCTGTGGTTTCCAAGGCCCTCTCACATGTTGTTTCTGTAACTGATTGGCAAGGCTCTAACCGCTCTGGTGATGGGACTGTTTCCTGCATCACTTCCATCTCTAAAGTGTCCTCGTCTTTATTTCCAGCAGACGGCTCCTCCTGCTGGTTTTTGCTGACCACTGCAGGCTCGCTCACAGGTTCTGAGGGAGATGCATGGGAATCTTCTTTAGAGGCGAAATCCGTTTCCTTTTTTCTACCCGCTTTCGTGGACGACAGTTCGGTACTATTCACACCCTCGTGATCTTCTACCGTTTGGCTCTCATCTTCCTCCACCACCGTTTCATCTGCATCCTCAGCAATCAGTGTGCTTTCTAATTTAGAATCGTTTAATGTGCTGCCCTCCTCGGCAGATTCTGATACATTTTCTACAACGATGCTGCAGTCCTTGGCTGAGCGCCTGGAGGCCGGAGCACCCCGGCTGCTGTTCCCCGAGCCTGTGCGGCTGCTGCAGGGGGTCCCTCTGGCTCGCGTGGAGCTGGGGGTCCCCACTTGGGAATGCACATCCATAGCGTCTGAGTCTGAATCCATGGCTCTGAGAGTTGTCGACCTGGTCCTCCCACTTCTGCGACTGGTCAAACTGTAAGTAGGCCCGGACTCAAATCCTTCAGAGTCACAAGACGGAGGTTCACTAAGCTCTGCAGGGGCTGCAGCCTTTCCTCTCACTGCCCTGGTCTGTCGACGTGTTGGAGCCGGAGACTGAGAGCTTCCTGACGGCTCGTCTAGATGCATAGGAATGGGACTAGTTTTTCTTCTGGATCTCGTAGCTCTGCGAGTAGTGGACTTGGACACATCAGCTCCTGACACACTGGAAATGCAGCTGTCAGCGTCGGAGAGCTCAGACTCCCCAGTTTGGGGTTTGGCAGACGATCTGGTACGAGCTTTTCTCTGACTTCTGGTGGCTCTCTGGGAATCGGACACCACGGAGCTGCAGGACCCGGTGTCCAGCTCCAGGACAGCTTTTACATCTTCCACCTTGACACAAGCAGCGTCTGAGCTTTCAGCCTTCTTTCTCGCACTCCTTAGACCACGTTTTGATGCAGACACTGCAGATGAGCACGACTCCACCTCAGATATCTCCTCCTCTTCCTTGTTAACTTTGCGGGTCTGTCTCCTCCCCCTGGTACGCGTCACTGGCAATTCAATGTCGGACACCACTGAGCAGCAGGACTCCGCCTCTGACACATCCGCCTCATGGATGGAGCCCACCGGGGTGGAGGGCTGCTCTGGACTGTGAAGCCTTGAAGCTCTGCTGCATCTCTTTTTTGTGGTGGTCGAGGGAGAATCTGAATTTTGTGCAGCACTTTGCTCAAGCTGACTGCAGGACTCCAGAACGCCATCGTGGGTAGGACTTTCTGCTTGCTTAGTAGTCCTCCTGGTTCTCCGAGCAGTGGAAGGAGTGGCCTGTGTGAAAGAAGCAAGGCACAGTTAGTGGTAAGGCTAGTTTACAGCAACATGGCTGAGACGATAAGCAGAAGATAAGTCTGGTGACATTTTACTGTCAAGAACTCAGACAGAGAGCTTGATATCCTGCAACAAATGCACTAGTTTCCAATACTAATGTGTCACAAAAAATCCTGTCTAATGAACGGCATGTACAATTTACACCTGGAGAGGCTTTTAATGGCTTCCCTCTACATCTGATCGCTTGGTCTGTAACAGGCCAGTACGTAGCCTGAGATCCTCAGACAGAAACCTTTCATCTGTTTCCGAGGCATGGCTGAAAATGCCTCACAGTCAAAGCCCTGAAGCTTTGGAACGAGCTGCCCAAAAAAATCCAAGTATGCAGAGTCCATAACCTTCTTTAAATCCACTCCAAACACTTTATGCTAGATTAAAATCGTAGCTTTGGTACTTCTTGTTCAGGTGTTTCATGCATTTCCTTTTTCCAAACATAACGCTTCTCTTTTCACCCAGAAAGTCCTGGTCAGCAGGGAGCACTTCAACAGGAAATCGAACCTCATTCAGGCTTCTAGCTTGTTCATCTGATCTTTAGCGGACTGCAGGTGGGGGAAGAGCTGTCCTTTTTACAGAGCCGTGGTTTTCACCTTGCAGCCTTGCCCCCCCCACACAGAGGCTTTTAATTGCTCAGTTGCCAATACAAGTTCCTTTCTGCCCTCACGGACTGCAAGCCCTGCTCTTACAGCAATCTCTGTTGATCAATCACTCCCGAGCAGCGCAGCAGTGAATCGTCTCCTTATGCTTGCCTTCTTGATCAGAATTATCATCCTTTAACTTTTATTTTTAGTCTGACATTTTTGTTTTCAATTTGAGTTTCAGTTTCCAGACTAATTTTATGAATGATATTTTCAGATTGTCATCCTCCTCCTTTTGTCTGCTTCCTTCAACACATGTGTCACTAGGTCTATAACACTACACTATTGGGCCAAATATGTGTTTTAGGTTATTTAATAATAAAGGATGCTTTACTCATAAATATACACTGATTAGTGAGTTATTAATTTTTTTAAAGAAATTGATGAGTTTCCATAAACTTAGAATTAATCAATCAAAAATATGCATAACGAGGTGCTGGTTAGTGAAAGCCGCCATGTTTGACTGAGCTGTACAGTGACATCACCCTTCAGGCGTCTAACACACGAAAACATGTATAAAAATGTTGCGTTACTCCTAATGTTGTTACAATTACTTATTGTCAGTAGATTAGACACGTGACCCTGGTGTTTTAAGACAATAACAGCTAAATTATGCAAGTTAATGTTGGGCTCCAGTGTCACGTTTCCCTCTGACAAACAGTTTGTTACAGTCTCACACTGTGTGACAGTTCATTCGCTAAGTGTCCAAGTCCAACGGAGTTAGGTCCACTCTAACGAAAGTTTCATAGTCCTACAGCCTCCTCTACATAAAACAGACACGGACACCAGCCGAGGTAAACAGCAGACTGACAGCCTACACGCCAGAGCTGTTTGTCCTACAGCGGCCACCGTAGACGGGATTATTGCACACTTAAACTGGGAGGGATAAATAAAAACGTAATTCGGCTGATCGAACGCCTCGGTCTACTGACATCTAGTGGTGAAACCGTGCACACTAAACCTTTAAAAATTTCACAGCAAAATAGTAAAAACAATACAAACACACTTGCAATAAACATATACAACCATGGCTAAAACTGAATTTTTAAAATTCGTTTTAGTTTTTAGCCTAACAGTTAACTAAAAAGGTTTTTACACCTACTTTTTAAATTCTCTACAATAAACTTGGCCCAATGTATTTGTGCATTAACTCATCTCCACCATTATGTGGCGTTAGAAATCCTAATAGCTATATTAAGCTAACAGCTAATAAATAAACAGTTAATAGCTTCTCATTACCACCTTTTTCTTGAGGTTCGCGTAGTTTTGTTATACAGAAATATAACTGGAGTCGAATATATTAATGTGGGCCTTCTCGTGATCTACTTTTAGCACTTTATGTGGAAATCTGTTGATTTTTAGGTCATATTTACACAATAACATGAGATGTTTACTCAAGCAGCACTTTATGAGAGTTAGACAGAAAACACGAGTAGGAGAAGAAACTAAAACTAAGAGATGCTGTTACTTAGTCCGCATGTTTCTGTTTTCTGCGCGGATCCCTCACAACATGAACACAAGCTGGTACAGGGTGAAGTCCACGTGAAGCTGGGGCAGATCCACACATCAGCTCTCACACACGTGCCAGGCGTATAACTCACTACCTGGACCTCCAGGTGACACCTGAACATCTGCAGCTTCCAATAATCTCCCTCTGTGACACGTACCTGGACCTCAGAGCGCTGCTCCGGGTCTGTTTTAGCTGGGGAGCTCACACGCACTCCTCTCCTGGTGGCCACCATCTTGCTCTCTCACAACTCTACTCACTTCCGGCATGAAGGCTAGACCCGACTAGTCAAATGAACGGAAATGAGACACAGGCCTAACAGCAGATCACAGAGCAGCCGACTAACTCTCGAGTTGTAGTTTATTTATTATAATTATTATAACTATTGTAATTGTTGTATTGGAAGAATTACTCAGTGAGAGTTAACTAGGGTGACCAAGAGGACACTTGGCCCAGTCATGAAGAACTTTAATAATACAGTTTGCTTAAAGAAAACTTCAACATATTTAAACGATGCCTTCTCTGTGAGGTTAATGAATGGTGGAATAAAAAATGTCATGTAGGCTTTTACAAGTCAACAAATGCAAAAATAGAGGACGGTTGGTCACACTAAGTTAACATACAATCCCTAATTTTAATATATCCTTTGATAAACTGCTAAGAATCACTAATTGGGCCCATCTGTGTCAGTTTTAAGCAACTATTAACGTTTCCAGTTGGGTTTAGACCGCAAAGAGACGGTTAATTATTAGATATAAAAGCCTAATGCTCAAAATCAGGAGCAAAACAACCTAAATTGCATGCTCTGTTTTGATAAAGGAGCACAAAATGACAAAATAACCAAAATTGTGTCATAAAGCATAAAAAAATTGGGGTGGGGGATACTATCTACTACTATGTTCTTTATTAAAACAACACAAGCTTGCATATTAAGCCAGGGGTGTCAAAAATAAAGCCCGGAGGTCAAAATCGGCCCGACAAAGACTCAAATCCAGCCAGCTGGACAAATTCTTAATAATTCTTATAAATAAATAACATATTGCTTCATATTTTCTGTGAATTAGTGAAACTTTGTTTTATACTTACAGCAGTCAGGCAAATAAGCTGCCGAAGTTTTTCTGCAATTTTACACCGATATTTCTTGCTTGTTTCTTTCTTTACTACAGCAGCTGAAATTCTTATGTTTAGACATTTCAGCTAAATGTTTAGCTAAACTTCTCACTGACGCAAAGGCTAATTTAACCACTTTAGATCCCTCTATTAAGTCTTGTATCAGCAAAGGAGGTCTAGCTGCATAGGACTTAGGAAAGTATACACTTGGTACACCTTGCTAGTGGCTTAGACCCCATTTAGCCTTCAGAGATGCCTTAATTCCTCAGGGTCTAGTCGGCAGATTTGCTGGCTGCACATCCATGATGCTGATCTCCTGTTCCCACAAAGGGGCTCTGTTGTATTGGACCATGGAGATCATTTCAGTTCACTGATTATCACATAGAAGAAAGCAGCTTGAAGTTGAGTTTTGTGACATCAGAGGGTGGGTGGACCGAGGCCATAAAGGGATGTACGCGGTCAGCAACAACGCAGGCAGGCTGTGGTGTTTAAACCATGCTAACTGAATCATAAACTTGCTGGCGTAACATTACAAAAAGCCTGTTTTTTAATCGAATCAATTCAAATGAAGACTGACCCCAAATACTCTGCAGGAGGAAATTATTCACCAGTGTTAATTATTTTATTTCATTAACATTTACACAAGCCCAATCTTTTTAAACCCCTCACCCCACCGTCGATTCCAGGTCTTCATTTTATCAACACCCAATTCATGATATACTTACAGGAGACACTTAATGTTAAACATGTTTTACAGTACGAGTAAATTCCGAGGAGTTCCTGGACCCTGTCTGCGATTCACAAATACAAACGTATTCCTCAAAAGTTTTTTCACATCTCCTCGGCACGGAGATTCCAGTGCTTTTAAACGACACATTTAAAAGTCATTTACTTTTAAAATACTCTCCCTCTGATTAATCTCATGAGCAAGATTGGGAGGTGAGGGTAAAATTTTTGATGTCATCTTAAAAAAAAAGTACATGGTTAAAAAAAAAAGAAATGAAAAAAAAAGAGCATAACAGAACAGAGTTATATGAGCTCACATGTCTGTCTGCTTTACAGGTTAAAGTCTAATTCAGACTCCCATCATACCACCACCCGAGTACCCAACCGTCACACGCATGTTAACGGTTTTATAACCGAAGGAATGTAAATATTATATAGCATGAAAAATCCCGCTCCCCACAAGTTATAATTTCCCTCTTTCCACATACGCTTCTCCAGAGGTGGGACCAAGTCATTGTTTTGCAAGTCTCAAGTCTTTATCCTCAAGTCTCAAGTCAAGTCTCAAGTAATGTCAGGCAAGTCAGAGTCGAGTCTCAAGTCACTGGTGTAAAAGTCCGAGTCAAGTCACAAGTCTGAAACTTTGAATTTCAAGTCCTTTCGAGTCTTTAAAAAAAACAAACGAAAAAATAATGTTGCAGTTATATGCTAAATGTAAATATTAGACCATGTAATTTTAAAATCTGTGTTTTTCTCAACACATACAAAATAGTGAACTTAGAAAATATACACAAATTGTGAAATTGCACCTCTTTAAAATGCAGCTCAATTAAACTTAGCTCCAAGAATAATTTTCACCGACAGTTCTGAGATACGCTGCATGTTATTCTTGGATGCGGTTGTAGGACCAGCTTTAAAATCGCATGACAAAAATATCATACACATTAAAAAAAAACTGTATCACCAACGTAGCCTGGAAAACATTTGCTAGTTAGATGAAGTCAGCTATCTCATCTTAGCATATTTATATGCATATTTATAATTATACGGTTCTTGGAGTGAGTGCATACACTCATGAAGTTTAGTAACTTCAGGTCACTGCAACAAGCCCAGGTACAGTTTACCGACGGATGGGTGCAGGACCTTGAAATGCACCGTGTAGAACGAAAGACCATCGTACGTATCATAAGTTTACCAGTCTCACAAATCGTCTTCATAAATACACATTCGTTAACCGTTTATTAATAGGACCTTTGAGCTCAACGGTAATTAATTAGTAGTGGAAATAATTTCTGGTAGCATCACAGAAATGTAGCAGTGACAATAATACTGTATGCTGTAATCGTACTGGGCAATTAGTGATACAAAAAACCTGTTTTATCCTGTGAATAAAAGTATGTGTTTTTGTCAGTGTACCATAATAACAGAAGCGAAACGCAATATTGTGTCAGGACAATTCACTATTTATGCACAATAAATAAAGGAGCATAGCGCGACAATTTCTGTTCAGCGCCAGACTTGCTTGTAACCTATATCACCAATTATGTTAAGAAAAATGACGCATTAACTACAACAGCAGACTGACCTTTGTGTAAATGCTTGGAGCAGACTAACCTGTGAGCTGGAGTGTTCTAGGACGTTATATTTGATCTTTGAATGGCTGCAATCCAGTCGCCTCTTTGTTACTTCGGAAACATGGTTTGAACAATTTCTCTTCAACGACGTAATCCGATAACAACCGATCTCTTTACCCGTCGGCTTCCCGTGGCTGTCATGCGACCGGCTATTGCAGTTAATAATACAACAGCTTCTTGACATTTTTGTGTTTCTTTTTATCGCTGTATAACTGATTTTAATTGAAAGCCTGCGTGCGCTAGTACCGCTTGCCACGAGTTCCCAGAATCCTTTGCGGTTCTACCCGTGAATGACGTCACATTTTCAATCTCCATATAATATGCATGTTAAATTTTATATTTGGGGTAAAATATCAAGTCTTTTCAAGTAAACCGGTTCAAGTCCAATTCAAGTCGAAGGTCATTGGTGTAAAAGTCCAAGTCAAGTCACAAGTCTTAGAACATTTTTTCAAGTCAAGTCTAAAGTCATAAAATTAATGACTCGAGTCTGACTCGAGTCCAAGTCATGTGACTCGAGTCCACACCTCTGCGCTTCTCTTGCTTTAGCACTTATTTCACTCAGACTGGTATTTAAAGCATGATTCACACAGACACGGGGAAGACAAAGCAGGGTTGATAACAGGAGGAGCAGATGCGAGGCACTTCATATCAGAGTATGGTTGAGAGACCTTCGTCATGGAGGTTTAACGAGCAGCACCTTTAAAGCGGCCTCTGGTGCGCTGATTTACACCAGATCTGTTACCTTACTAGTCACGGTGAGTCACCATGTGTTAATCTCAATTTATCAGTCTTTTCTCTCAAAGCTGACAGTGGAGTTGATCTTTGCACGTTCATGTCCGACTTTAAATCTCATGGAGACAGTGGTAAAGAACACCCGCGTGTCTTTAACCGAATGAATCACAGATGAGGAAGATGCAACCCGTCCGTACAGTTAAACAATGACTTCATGATTCATAATGATTGGCAGCACCCATTATTCAGAGCTGTAACTTTGCATGTGTGTGAATAAAAACGGAGGAAAATGGCTTCATCCCGCTCTCTCTAGTTTGGGTGCTAGGTGCTTGTCTTCTTTGCACTGACGAGGTAGCCCTTAGACTTGATGATGCCCCTGCTCTTGACAATAACGTTGTAGCGCAGGACCCACTCCAGCCTCCAGTCACCGATGTTCAGGTCCTGCGCTCCCGCCCTCACCGCCTCCTGAAACGTGTCTGCAGATATCAGCTCTGGAAAAAAAGAAATCAGTGCAAAGAAGGAGCAGTTTAAAACTCAATAAATAAATAACAGTCACAGTTTACTGTAAACTACAGAATGCAACTTATACTACACAAAGTGGGAAGTCACAAGCATCCCACTAAAGCCACTGAGCAGCCCAAGGACAAAGGACATGGAGAGGAGACAGCAAAGCAGGGAGACAGAGCAGGGGGAAGACATGCAATAAATGGCCTGAGACTGGGTTAAACAGCCAGGCCTCTGATTACCGGGTCACCTTATCAACCCTGCAGGTATACCTGCATCCCTGGTATGCGTTTTTAATCTTACAGGAATGATTTAGCTGCTCAGAAAATTTTCAGTGTTCTATTTTGTTTGAATATTTGAATTAGGACAAAACTTGAATTGGAATAAATGTTGCATTTATAGAAACATTAGCTGCATTCCAGTTTTACTTAGTAACAATTTAAAAACAACTATATGTCCAGCCGTCAACATCTTTACCTTTGGGATCATTGTGCGTCAGCAGCTGGATATCAAACTCCTTAGCAAACGCTGTCAGGTCTGGAGGCATCACGCAGCAGGAGGCCAGGTTGACCTGGTTACTGCTGGGCTTTATCTGCTCCGAGAAAAGGAAGGTGATGAGGGAATCGTAGCAGATAACAGATCGTTGTTCTCATGTGCTATCCTAATCAGAAGTCAGCATCACTTTTGACTGGCGATGACAGATTAAAGCTCGCATGTACAAAGCTTCCCACTGACCTGAGCCCACTTATAGAGCTGTTCCAGCAGATCTTTGTCCAGGTCAGAGGTGCCAATAGCAGCGATCTGCTTGCTTCTAACCAGAGCCTCCAGCTCCTCCCAGGCTGGCTGAAGGTGGGCCAAACTTTGGCTGTCGCCGTCTGAGGGCCCGGGTGGAGCAATGATAACAGAGTCAAGCTGGGACACTGCCAGCGTCTGGCAGGCTACGGATAACAGACAAATAAGGCTGTAGGTTTTAAGAAGCTTTTTGTTTTTTACTTTTGTTGAAGAAATTTAAAGCTCACCCATCTCCACTGCGTCTTTGATGGAAGACTGACCAGACTCATGCAGGAACAGCTTGACTGTGAAAACAACAAAGCATGAATAGCTGGTTCCTCTGCTGACTGCCACTTCTATCACTACCAACTCTATTCTGCAGTCAGCCAGATATTAGGTGGAGATGCTCTGAATTAATCCATTAGTTATCTGAATCAGCAATTTAATTTGGATATTATCTGATCGACAGGAGGACGTGTTGATTAAAAAAAAAAAAAAAAAAAAAAAAAAAGGTGTGGTGACATCAAAGTTCATGTCGACTAAAACGTCAACCATGACCCTTGGCTTAAATCGCCAAGCTGGGTGATGAGGTACCTACAGGTCAGCGAGTAACTGGCTGATCCAGCTCTCTGCTGGGACAGCAACCAACACTGACCTGAAACCTTCAACTCCTCTCTCTCTTCAGGTGTGATTGCGTCTGTTGCCTCTGGTATGGAGAACTCCAGTGTGTCAGTCAAGTCCTGCATTAGACAGTAAAGAAAAGCGGTCTGATCACCGCCCTCATCCGACATGAGAAATGTGGCACGGCCAGTCTCACCTGGTTTTTACTATATGTGTATGTTGTACATATGTACAAATATACCATTCAGGCCATAAATATGACAGAGGGACAGGTGACACTGGTGAGGAGCTTTCTCACGTGCTGAACCGTGAACTTGAAAGATTTTATTGGTGGCCATAAGCGAGAAGAGACTTGCATTTGGATATATTTAAGGCCTCTTACTTCAGCTCTTTCAAACCTCCCACTGAGTCCGGTGGGCCTCGTGATATAAGCCGAGGCAGATTAGCTGATCCAAGCAAAAAAATACCCACAGTGGGAGTGAGTTCAGCAGGAGAGCTGGTTGACTACAACAGTTCCTAAAGCCTCCTTTATTTCATTTCAGTATTTTGAGACCATGATAAAAGGGTAAAAACACTGCATCCAATGCCCTCCAATTTATTTTAAAGTTAATGGGGAAAAAACTCCTCCATAAAAGGTTACGTCCCACCCCCCCCCAGTCCCTTAAGCTAACAGACAGATGCACATTTGGTATGGCGCCTTTGGCAGGCAGCACTGCATGAACATTCACCATGACAGCCTAGAGCCTAGAGAATTTCTTTGATGTCCATCTACATCTATTGCGTTATTTTACTTTCCCAAGCACTGGACTCCATCTGACTGACAGTGAGACATTCACCTACTGCAGGTCTGACTATCGCAGCTGTGTATTACCCAAAGGCACAAACTCTCTGACAAACTGGTTTATATATTGGAGTTAATTACTACGGCTGAAACATTAGAAAGCTGAAATAGTTTTCCCACCTTGGATGACAGCTTTGTTGTGGAAATCCATTCGCTCAGCGAGGCTTGAATGCAGTCTCGAAGCTGAAACATCAAAACGGACTTACGGTTAGGCCAACGACCATGAGACATGCAGACAACTGGAGCTCATCAGCAGACTCCCAAACAGCTGGAATATGCTGCTCCGAAAACATGACAAGTAATGACATCAGCTGGACCGACTTTAAAGGTATCCAATATCGGTCCAGTTTAAGGTGAACTGAATGCTTTGTTTATATAAAGAAAAGTCAACCTATTAACCTATGAACACAAAGATATTTGTGACATTTGCTGCATCAGTTGTTTTGAATTGAACGAGTGAGACAGGTTCATTAGTGTTGTGAGACTTTGAAAGACAAACTGTGACTGGTTTAACAGGATTTGTAGCTGCTGAAAAATGTCTTTAATAACCTTAGCTTTGACACCTCGCTCATATCAGCCAGATATCACAAATGGCAAAAGGCTCACAACTTATTTAAGGTGGTCACATGATTGCAAAGTTGGCCACACATGAACACACATGTAGTAATTTGTCCTACAGAAGTAAATTACATAACTGAACACTGCCCATAGTTTGTGCAAGGCAAGGGCTGCAAAAGACTGTGTCGAAAAAATTACTTCCTAAAGCTCGATTTTGCTCCCTATAGCATTTTGTGAGAAGTTAGCCACATGTGTCGTGTTCCAAAACAGATTTTCAGTAATGACCTTAAAAGCCTACCCTGTGATAACTCATTTTTTCCCCTGTTGTGGCAGTAAAAGTTGTCTTTGATTGCAGATCTTATATAGAGAGAGCCACCAAACCACCTTAAACACAATTCTGACTACAGAAGACAAACGCAGGATCACACTTCATGAAGAAACACACATACAGGACGGAGAAAGTCTTATTACACTATTCAACATGCACTGCTCTGCACACCATTTGCAAAAAAACAAAAAAACAACAACAACAACAACCTGTCCACTATGCTATGGCTGATAAAAAAAGACTACAAGTGCCACTTTAGGGTAAGTTACACCCAAAATGTAGCCAAGAAAACTGCAAGCCATGTCTTTATTTTTGAGGATTTAATGAATGAATGCTGTGCTGAATCAGGAACAAGTCGAAACCAAACCCTCCCAGCAGTCCTGCCTTTATATAACACTGTAAACAATTCAGTTCACCAACTATTCAACTTTCAACTACTAAATCAAAATGCTGACAAAGGATTTTATTAAACGAAATGTTTAAACAGTTACAGCTTCAACAAAAGTGAAGATTAGTAGTTTATGTTTAGACAGTTATGTAACTATTAGGCTCTGGAGCTCTGACATGTTCTGTTCATTGTTTAGCCGTGAATGACTCATAAACCAATCAACCGCTGTATCAATATGTTTATTACTGACACATGAGCATTTTATGAGAGTAGAGCACACTGTAAGTGCTGGTTTTGTTGTCACATTTCAGGCTGTCAGTTAATCATATCACCTGCGGGTAATACACCTGTTTGAAGCTCTCGGGTCTGTATTTACAGTGGTTTTCACAGCCTCGTGTCTGTAAACTTTTACCTTAGGCCGGATCGTAAAGTTGGTTACACTACGAACCTTTAACACACTAGTAAAATTAAAGTGAAACTGATGAGCTACACCACTTTAGCCCACATATGCGTCTAAACATGGACGGATGGGATATGAAATGCATATTTTCGAATGTATTTCAGTCATATTTCTCTTCATATAAGCTCTATGTGTAACCTTACCCAGGCCTATCAGTTACCACTCGTCGGTATCAATATCAGGTTGAATAATTAGCTAGGCGCTAAGCTAACGGGCTACATGCCACTGCCGTTTCCAACCGTCTTGTTATGTTTTACCTCCTCGCTGGGAGAGCCCGGACACTTCTTTTTCAGGCGACTTCGGTTGACCAGATTCCCGGTGTGGAGCCTGAAGGTCTTCGCGTGACTCAGCAGCATCTTCGCCTCAGTGTTGGTGTTGGTAGTGTTTTGAGAATCCATGTGCTCTCGGACGCTAGGCTAACAAGCTGCTAAACTGTTTAGTTGGCTGCGGTGAAATGTGACATCAGTAGTGTTGTCACTCCGTCAATGACTGCTGGACAAGCACACTGCAACACAGACCCCCACCGGCACTGTCAAAATGATGTGGTCAGGATGACTTGCACTCCGCGCTGACTAGCTGGTTTGGTTGTTACTCGTAAGCCGGTGTGTCACGCCCACATAGCGGCGGCGGTGGAATGAGAGAGCTGGTCCGGATAACAACATGGAGTGACATCCAGCGCACCGCACTGGATTCATGGAGCGGATTCTTGCACCGAACAAGTCCCACCACTGGATGGCGGTGTCTAAACATTACTAACAAGGCATTTACTCATTTGCCTTCAGTGCCCGGCTTAATTCTTTGTGGCGTGAATTCAGCAAGGTCCTGAAAATAGTTCTAAGACATTCTGGTGCATATTCACATGATAACATCACAGAGTTGCTGCAGATTTGTTGGCTGAACATCCACAGTGAAAATCTCCTGTTCCACCAAATCCCAAACGTGCTCTATTGGATTGAGATGTAATGACTGTGGAGTTCATGTGAGTCATTGCCATGTTAAAGAAACCAGTTTGAGGTGACCTAAACTTTGTAACATGGACTGTTATCATTCTGGAGGCAGCCATCAGATGATGGGTTCACTGCAGTCATGAAGGGATGGACATTCTCAGCAACAACACTCAGGTAGGCTGTGGTGTATAAACAATGCACCAACAAAAGAGTGCCAATATGCACAGGTGAGCCTGTGCAAACTGTAGCCTCAGTTTCTTGTTCTTAGGTGACAGTGGTGGAACCTGTTGTGATCTTCTGCTCATGTTGCCTATCTGCTTCCAGGTTTGACATGCCGTGCATTCAGAGATGCTCTTCTGCATACCTTCGTTTTAATGAGTGGTTATCTGAGTTGCTTTCCCATCAGCCCAAAGCGGTCTAGTCATTCTCCTTTGACCTCTTGCATCAAGAAAGCATCTTCCCCCAGAGAACTTTACTTGATATTTTCTATTTTGGGGATCATTCTCTGTAAAACCCTAGAGATGGTTGTGTGGAAAAATCCCATTAGTTTAATAAATACTCATAAAACAACGATGCCAAAGTCACTTAAATCATCTTGGTTCCCAATTCTCATGCTCAGTTTAGCAGGTCATCTCATCAACATTCTTAAATGTACTGGTTTGCTGTCATCTGATTGACTGATTATATATGTGCATTAAAGAGATGTACCTAATTAACTGACACTACTGTGTATAATGTCGCTAATGCTTTATTTAAACTTGCATGCATTTTCAAATTTTCAAATTCAAATTTAATTCCAATTTATTTTCTAATACTTTTGACTTTTTATAGGTAACAGCTTTAGTTAATAGTTTCTATGATTTTGTATTTTCTAATTAGTTTTTAATTAAGTTTAGTTTAGATTTGTTGTTTTCACTTGTTTTTTGTTTTATTTATCCTTTATTTAACCAGGAAACTATGATTCTTTAAAGATTTAAAAGTCTCTTTCTCAAGAACGCCCTGACCAAGAAAGACAGAAGTACAGCCAACAGAGTTGCACAACCTAGAACATACAGACCCACACACACACAGGCAACAAAAAAAATATGCAAAGTAACAACACTAAAATACAGCCGATAAGCAAATACAACACAAAAACAACCAAAGTTTGTGAACCTCAGTGGCTATGAACTCTGAAACATCAATAAACATCATCGCATTGGGCCAAAGAAATAAGTGAATCACGTTCAGACAAAACCTCTACAGTCAAATCATTCACAATCACCTTGAATTCATTTAGTGAGATCAGTTCCTTAAGTGTTTTGTTAACTTTGGAGCTGTTTCCAGAGGGAAACAGTTGCAATTGCATTCGAATTCTCCTAATGCTTTTTCTAAATTCATTGTGAATCTTTGGAACAGACAGAAGGTATAGGTCTGGGGACCTAAGACAATAACTTCCCACATTTTTCTGTAATTAGGATGCGATCTAGCAAGAATAGTTTTATAAATAAGAACACAGCAGTGGTTGAGAGAGTCTATGAAATGACAAAGCAAACCATCGACCTAAGCATACAACATACAGTGGTGCGTCAGAGTTTTAAGGTTTGTAATAAATCTCCGTGCTCCATGATAGACAGAATGTAAACATTCTGAAGATGCATGCAAATACACGTAAATAACATGACCATAATCCAGGACTGACACAACGGTGGAAGCAACGGTCTGGTTCTTGCCTCAAAAGACTGTTCGTGCATCAACTATAGTGATGCACGAACAGTTCAGCGGCTCGGTTTTGTCAGCATTTGAAGCAAATATTAAATCACCCAGGCTTTGTTTCCAGCTAGCAGTTTTCTCATTTTGTGTTTATTTTTCTTTAGCTTAACTGTCAGTCTGTTTAGCATGTTTTAATATAAAGGGTTTTTGTCAGGGAAGAGTTCTCAAGAGTGCAGAAATAGGTGTTACACAACACTTTGTGAAAACAGTCAACTTACTGTCATGTAGACAGTTCAAGCCTCAGTAAACATTTGCCTCAACAAGCAGTTTGTGCTGTCACTTTTAACCGAACTGCCAAAGACTGTTTTCATTTTGGTAGCTTTGAAAGTACACTTTATCTCTTCAGTTATTTTTTTTCACAAGTCTTTTTTCCCCCAGTTAATGAAAGTAACAACTATAATAACATTGTTCCCAATTGGCTGTATCATTTCTTGTACTTCTTGGCACGGGAGAGCATTATTACACAAGAAGGTTGTCCTGTCTTTATCATACATGAAGATTGGCACTATATGAGTCTGAACTGCTTTTGCTTTGCATGTTAAGATTTAAGTTAGAAACCGTATAAACAAAATGTAAAAACAAATTAGCTCCACTTTATTCGCTGCTGAATAACGTCCATGCATTTGTTCCATCTAGTCCAGACTCTTGTCATCGATTATCAGGTTGTTCTAAAAGCTTAGCTTAGTTATGCTGCTTTAGGTTCGGGCTGCTGGAGGGAATTCCCATGATGCACTGAGCATTTCTTCTCCTCTCAACTCTTTTCACCTGTGATACGTTTGTGCCAAATCTGCACATCGTTGCTTTCTGTATGCTTTCTCCTGTAGTTTGCATTATCCAATCCTCGATGAGGTTCTGCTGGACACCTCTTCCTGCTGAAATGCAGTTCTTCTTCCCCACACTTGAAAAGTGTGCTACATTTGCTACATTTGGCACATTTGGTAGGTTTCCTGTTAATACTTTTTTTACTTCGGTCTTTTACTATGACAGCCAGCGATAAAATCCTAAGAATGGGAAATGCAATACTGTGAGACATGGTATAAATATGCAACAGTTAGAATAAAACTTAATTAAATAAGAATCTGCACCATAGTCCTACACTGTCAAACTCCTAAAATCCCAGCAATGAGAAGGGCCACTGTGCAGTTTGTGCTTTTAGTTATGATATTCTGTCACATTGCAGATCATTTATCTGCACTTTACTCAAGAAGTACTTTGAATGCAGCACCCAGAGTAAAAAAACGAAGTTCTGTAAATCCTCGCTTCTGCCCCCGTGTTTTCACTCCGAGGCTGTTTTTCGTGGCATGGTTTGTTCTGGTAAGCCTTTTCTTCGTTACAGACATGCCGACATGTCACAGAAGGAAAAGCCTAAGGCTAAAAAATAACATTGAGTTCCACTTTGGCCCTTGACATTCGTAGTCCTTGAAAAGAACACAGCAATTTTTAGAAATGTGAGTGTTGGCCTCTCGAGTAAAGTACAAGCATTTACTTTACTGTGATATACAGGAAATTAGAAAGTGTGTGTTTGCTTATTTTTAAGAAGTCAAGAGAAAGCCCTGTTTCCTGTTGGAAATGACACAGCCCTCAAGCACAAAGCGAGGTCAATGAAGCTAAATCCTTTTTCCAGTTTTGGTGTAGAAGTCTGGCCAGAGTGTAGACACTAATATCATCTAACTCTGACTGCGAGCCAAGCGTTTTCAGACCTTTTTAACCTGGTATCCTGGTAGCCTGACCTCATAAATGTTCTTGATGAAAGCCAGGAAATTCCCATGAGCAGGGTTCCAGGGCCCACGAAACGCGAGGGCTTTTATAGCTGCATATTTGGAGGTGACTGATTCACAATCAGATATTTGCTGAATACAGATATATGGTATCTAAGAAAGCAGCCCCCGGGTTTCTCCCACTGTCCAAAGGCATGTTTGTTAGGTTTAGGTTAGGTGTGAATAACTGTCTGGCTCTCTGGACTGAGGACCTGTCCAGGCTTCAGCGCCCCTGCAATCCTGACTTGGATATGCAGCTAAGAAAGTGGATGGACTCAGAAGTAAAATTTATAAAGTAGCCACATGTTGCAGCCACAGACCTGCAGGACGTTCGCCATCTGATAGATGCATATTGAGAATCTTGTTTGTATCAGCGTGTTTCAGAGGATGCAAGAGGGACTCATTCTTCAACAGTGTGTACTAAAAAATGGACAGTGTGTTCGTATCTTCTTTGTTTGTGCTGGGAACTCCCATGTTTTAGCCACTCGGTGGTATTTACACGATTGCTTCTTGGCTCCAACATTTAAACCAAGAGCACAAATATTTACCACTAGAATATTATCCCTGGCAGTGTGATCTAGGCCTTCCTGGAAAGTAATATAAAGATTGACAAAAAGCAGAAAAGTTCAATGTATCAAAGGGAACCTGCCATGCTCTTCGTCTTTTGTTTTGTTTTTGCATGTATATACTAGTTTAGTAGCGGATGCTTATGTTATACTTGGCCAAAGTTTCATATAATCAAGTCAACTTGTGTACAAGTAATCACTGTGAGCCTGGAGCTCCAGTTAGAAGGGTTTTCTGATCTTGGCTCTCTGTGTTGTTGTTTAGAATAGATTTCTGTAGTATGGTCATGTATGAAACAGTGAGAGCACAGGAGCCCCAACACCTGCTGTTCAAATCATCTGTTTGCAAGGAGCAGCCAATCAGGAGTACGGTGGCTTAAAGGGACACAGGTGGTAAAATGGCTTTAGACAGAAAAGCCCAGCATGAGATAAAGGATCTGGACTGGATGGGTAAAATTTATGACAACTTCTCATGTAGCACCAAAAAGAATCTCTTCTCAGGAGTGGTATAAACAGTAAATGGTTGCAGCTGGTATTAGAAAACACACAGTAAACCAACTTTGGCCGCTGTCATACATCTGGAAAGCTTTAGTGCTGTGAGACTGGATCAGTGTTTGTGTGAAGAACTGTAAATCCCAAAGCCAAACCTCTCTCCTTGGTCTTGTTCTCTAAACATATAATTTTGAAGGCGATCATTTTCATGCAAGACCCCCTGCATGACTCCGTCCTAAACATGCGGTGCAGCCAGTGTGAGACTGAAATAGATAAACTCCAATTTTATCTTCATTTTTGTCAGGCACACCTTGTCTGCGAGGAAGTTTGGCGATTCGCGAGATGCATTATCATGAAAGGCATTGTTGTACATGGGGTGTGAGTCAGTTGCTTAACACCAACTGTCATTGGGTGGTACTGACATGTGTGTTGACGAGCGTGAGATTCCCTTTGCCCACTCCAAAACAAGTGGCATTCAGGGATGAAGTTGGAGCGCTGACAATTCTGAGTGGGTGTGGCACAAGATAATTTGGGGGAGGGCACAGCATGATGTGCAATATAAGAGTGCTGCTCTTATATGGACCAACATTTTTCCTTCTAGGACATCTTTTGAAAGACTGGATGTGATCAGGTACGTTTCTCTGAAGGCTGATAAAACAAGCAGCTTGTGCTGATCTTTCACAATCTGGATTTTATAGAAATGTTTTTATGTGTTCCACATGTATTGAGGTTAAGCCAGTCTGAGCGATAACAAAAGAGTAGGGGTTCTAGCTGTAACTCCCGCTTTTTTGCAAAACATCACTCAGAGTGCTTGAAGAGGAACAGCTGTCAGCAGCTGGAAGCCTGACAGGGGTCAAAGACACGACTGTATTCTTTCACAAGAGCTTGAGGGGAGGGATATGCTTTAGAAAACAATTGAATGTTTGCCCAACATTTACAAAGCAGTGGGAGTGATAGAGTCTAGCTCCAACTTTCAGTTTGACTTTGCTCTTTGTCTCCTTGTGTTTGTGCAGTGAACAACACATCAAGAACAGCAGCAACAGCAGGAAGAACAACAGCAGCCATGAAGTTTCACGCTCTTGTCTTGATTTTGCTCTTCGCCTGCATGTACCTGAGTCTCGCACAAGGTAAGTGCAACAAAAATGGTCTGGTTTCACGTCACAAACTGCAACATTTTCGTTTAAATTTGGAATGTTTACAGAATGCACCGAAACGCAACCATGCAGATTTTTACAGTATAGCTGATAAGCACTATCTGTGATAAGTGGATCAGTAAAAATATGCACCCATAGTTGGTTTGAAGTGAGCATTACTATGTGCTGTCTTGTTTTAATCATTTCCCCATGCCACATTCCTTTAAAACGTTTTAGTGAACGAGATAAATGCTTCCGCTCCGAGCCCTTTATCACAACGCTTTAAGCGCAATCTGTCATCTTGACTTCATGTGGCGACTTTGCTTCAGATTTAAGCAGCAACAGAATAAGTAAAGTTAAAGATAAAACAAATTCATAAAATAATGGATGTTTATGTCTAAGAAACTGTCGTTTTTGGACGCAGCTGTAACATTAGAGGAATACAGACATTAAATAATCAATACTTTTGATCCATTTATATGTGTAGATCTTTTTAGTAGTTGTGTACTGTAAGAATCTAAAAGGATCCTAATACTTTTTTAGCCAAAATATAAAAGCAGTCATTGAATTTCCAGTATTTTTAGACTTTAGCGCAGCTCTGTTTTTCATGTAAGACCACCGCTGTCAGGTTTTAGGGCATTTGCAGTCTTTTCTCAACCAATTTTCAATGCTGTGTTTTTTCTGAAATCACTGAATGCCCGTTTTTCCCCCTTGATGGGTTCTTGGACCCCAATGTGCCACTGCATTTAACAAATCCTGGAAGGACTCCTCGTCTTAACAAAAGCTGGCTTTTTCTTTCTTTTTTTTCTTAGTGCATGCTGTGAAATCAGTTGCAGCCTCTGCCAAATATGACAGTTCGTTTTACATCAAAAAAGTAGCTTTACTGAAATGTAATAAAAATTAAATATATATAAATTACAGTATAAGCATTTTGGCTTGGCGTTTACACAAGGCTGCTTCATCCAGCGGAAAATACATTCAGCGATGGTAAAGATAAGGTGATAAGACCGTGAAAGGCAGCTAGATGGCATGCACTCGCTGATGCCAAAAACTCTGTTTCTGTTCCCGAAATAGATCTGTGCTACTTTTATTGGGCAACATGGAAATTCTCCCGGACACTGCTGGCCGAGGTCCAGATCTGTTAAAATCCTCAAAAGGCCCAGTTATATAAATTCTTTATCGTGGATGTATGGATTCTTAGACATTATATTTTCCTTTTTTGTTCTAGCAAATAGTCCAAAAAAATAACACAGGACTAAATCGGGACCAAAAAGAGAAAGTTACGTTTGTTTTCATAGGCTTTGGGCAACGAAAGCCACACACACACACACACACACACACACACACACACACACACACACACACACACACACACACACACACACACACACACACACAGTGATTGCTCAACTTCCCCAAGAGCGACATTTTCAAGTGCGATAGTTTATAAATCTCTAACTTACTTTACAGGCTCGTACGGGAACTGCTGCCTCGGCTACGCCAAAGAAATTAGAAGGAAGGCAAACATCATCAGTTACACCAAGCAGGAATCAGATGGTGATTGCAACATCAAAGCAATTTTGTGAGTATCAATTTTTAAGTCCTTAACCTTTGACGCTTGCTGACCATTTGCTGTTCGCACATCGTTAAATTCCACCATAATAAATTAGCAAAAGTCCTGTTTACTGAGGAAGTGACTGATCCACATGTGTGTCCACGACTTGACATCTCTAAATAATGACGTCCATGTGTATGTTTAGGTTTACGATGAAGAGAAGGCCAAAACCTGTGTGCGCCAACCCAAATGACGAATGGGTCAAGAAGGAGATGGGGAGGCTAAATCCGCAATAGGTAAAAAGATACAAAACATACTCTCACAATGACATACACTCTCAGTGACAATGCACATTAATCATCATAAACCCTGTGTCTTTGTAGGCCACCAAAAGGAACAAAAACAGAAGGAGAGAGAGAACAGCGGTCTCTTCAGGCCTCTGTCAGGCATCGTATATCATCTTTAACGAGATGGATTGTGTTTCAGTAGATTAGGCATTTCCTGTTGCTGATGGTGAATCATGTACACGGTTCTCTGATACAGAAACAAACTGTATTCTTAAAGTTATATCCAGTATAACGAAAAGTCTTTTATATGAACAGTCTATGATAGTGTTCCCTTCTCTGTGATGTGTAGCACCTGCTAGGAATGAGCCACTCTTTGGCAGCTTTGAAATGTGAATAAATGTATTCTGTATGTGAGAAAAGAACGTGTGCAAAAAAACACTTTAAGACTAAGCTGAGTTTGTTTTGTTTTTATATATACGTCTATATCTACGACAGAGTTCCTAATTTTTGTATCAGCACTCTAATTGTACTCTGTGTTTTTCTATTGCAAATAAAGTCCAAAACAAACAAAAACTCTGGTTTCCATAAAAGTGAATAATTAATTAGAAATGCATCCAGCTGCTTTAAATCATTTTGCTTTGTTCTAGTGTTTTCCGGAAGATTCCAGTAAAAGGAGGCCAACTCGCCTTTGGTCCAGTAATCTCGAACATATTTTTTTACCCTCAGCTTCAGCTGATAATTGACTACATGAGCCATCTGTCAAAGCTATAAAAGAAGCTATTTGTTCTACTGTACACTAAATCCAGTGTTCACTAGCTTGATGAGAACATCATTAAGATAAAAGTGAATGCGTTATCTCAACCGTTCAATCCAGATGGGATTAAAGCACAAACTTAACATACTTCACGTCTGTCTTAAAACAGCAGTACATGCTGCCAATGAAAAGCTCGAGTGTGTTTCCATTCTTAGTGAGATGTCCGTATTACTCACAGTCATCCCATGAGGATGTATTTAATTACCAGTCACAACTCAAGGAAACCTGCTGAAATTCACTTGGGAAAAATAGCGATAGTTTTTGGTTTTAACTACAAGTCCTTAAGTGAAAAACTCAAAACTAGACTTGATTAAAAGCGATTTAGTAAATACAAAACTATAAAAATCAAATGAAGCATAGCTTTTATATATGTATTAAACGTCAAATGTAATAGAAATAAAAGTATCAGAAAATGCAGAAAAGTGCATTATTATATATGATAGCAGGTCACCTTATTAGGTACAGCTCCTAATGCATATAATAATCATGTATTTAGGCATATAAATGTGGTCAGATGACCCAAAATTCAAACTGAGCATCAGAATGAGGAAGACTTAAGTGATTTTGAGTGTGGCATTGTTGTTGGTGCTGCTCATGCTGGTTTGAGTATTTCAGAAATTGCTAATGTGCTGGGATTTTCCCACACAACTGTGCGTGTGGTTTACGGAAAATGATCTGAACAAGAGAAAAATATCCAGCATGCAGCAGTTCTCCTGGGAAAAATGTCTTGCTGATACCAGAGGTCAGAGGAGAATGGTTAGACTGCTTCAAATGGAGAGAAAGGTAACAGCAACTTTTTCTTTTTTTTGCCTGTCCCGTTTGGCTCTTTTGCCATCAGAATTATTGTCTAAAGGCGAAGAAAGATGCCCAACGGATTTACTTTACCAAATGGACCATCCCAGCCTTGCGGTATTGGTCTATTTGATTCACCTTTTATTACTTATTTTATTTTCACTTGCTAAATATGGGACAGACTTGACTGGGGAAAAGAAAGGGGAGAAAGAAAGAGGGAATGAAAAACAGGGACGGGGATAAAGGGCAAAAAACAAAAAACAAACAAAATAAGCAGACAGAAAATACATATATCAATTACCTGGATCACCTGTGGAGAAAGGAAAAAGAGAAAACAAGCAGAAGAAAAAAAAAGAGCAACATAATAAACAACATCACGATGATCTATGGGAATATCACAGTAAATACTAAAAATTATTGTGCAGCACGTAAGATCGACAGCGCACAGTGTGCTTTGAGGTAGGAGCCAAAAAGGGTGTAGTTTGTGTGTGTGATCACCCGTGTGTACACCTGTGAGCATGAGCACACTTGTATTTAAAAGGTTCCTTCATGTAATGATCTGTTAGAGGGTGTGGGGGGGGGGCCACAGCCCCCTCCTCCGGGGCATGAAGCAGGTATGGAGGAGATCAAAACTCCAGACATCCAGAGGCCCCCAGAACACAAGAGACCAAGGAAGACCAACAGAGGGGCAGCCGCGCCACTGTCCCAGAAAGAGCTGAGGAGAGCCCCAGATGAGGGGTCACTCAGCAGCCGCGGAGCAGAAGCCAGGGGGGGTTGCAGTGACGCGCCCGTGAGCTCTGCCGGCAGCCAGCTGTGCCTGAGTGACCGAGCCCCAGGCCGAGAGGCTGAGGGCACCCCACCCCTGAAGTGGCCCGAGCGAGCCCCAGGCTCCAGGCTCCTACAAGCAGCCACCAAGGAGTGAGCCGGTGTGTACCTGGACCCCCATCCCCGGACGCAAAGAACCACCAATGCACCGATGTCTGAGGGAGTCCGCCACTGGCAGGGGAAGTGGTGGTAGGGGGAGATAGGCCTCCATACCTTGGAGGGCCTGAGATGTCCCCAGAGAGGTGGCGTCTGATACCCAACCTGACATATAGACACAGACATACAGGCACACACAGATACAAACATCCATTCCCCCCCTCATGCTCTCATATGCACTTACTCCACACTCAACCAACGTGGAGACAGACATAAAGAGACGCTGTACACCCGATCACACTCCCCAAGCGTACTCTACAAACCGGGTCTAGGTACCCTTGCCCCTGGAGCAGGAAACTGCACCCAGACCCAGGTGGTGTTACCCTTTTCCCTGCGGTGGGGAGAAGCAGACCGCCCCGACTCGGCAGCAGCAGGGAGGCCCCACATTCCAGACCCCAGTCGGACGGCAAACTCCTCCTCCTAGCCCCCCACTCCAGCAGGCCGCAGAGAACGGGGGTGAGAGAAGACTCCAAACCTCCCTCCGCCCGCTCATATGTAGTGTTGATGCATGTGTGTTCTAAGGTGCATTTAAAACCTAGGAGGGCTTGGAGCTACCTGCCAGAGAGCAGCATGTAAGCGCATAGTCCCTCCTGATAGCCCTCAGTGTCTACGTGTATTTAAAATTGAGAGGTGGGCAACGACGCCAGGGGTGGGGTGTACACCCTGATGGTAATTTGGATTCCGTGTAGTGTGCCCACCCCCAAGATCCTATATGTATGTGTAATGAGAGTGTGAGTAATGTGAATGTCTAAATTGTGGGATAAAATTGGGGCACAGGCAGCCAGAAGGGGACAGAGGGGGGGGATGCCTCCCCTGCACCCTGGTGACACACCTTTACCCGAAGGCCCTGCATGTGTGGGTGATTGTGGTGGAGCGGGAAGGGGGAGGCAGCTGGAGATGGAAGGAAGGGAGGGGCAAGTGACCCCTCCCTGAGGCCAGCTCCCACACTGACCCCAGTAGGCACCCCCATACTCTGCAACCCGCCAGGGAAAGGGGTCCCAGGCCCATCCTGACCGGGGCCCAGTTCAGCAGCGCCGCCTGGCCCCGCAGAGCCCAGGACAGCCTACACGACCCCACCTCAGAGAAAACTGCACCCACCCCTTCATCCACTCATCTTCCAGACTACACAAGACAATAGACACCCAGGCTGAGATCTTCCTCCACCTCTCCTATATCTCCTCCTCCTGCAGAGTGAGTTCCTGAAGAGAGGAGAGCTCCTGCAAGATGTAACAGCCTCCCCCACCAGTTGAAGAGCCCCCCAGGTGGCTCAATGCACTGGCAGCACCCCGCGCCAGGGCTGGGCCCCCATACACCCAGCCGCCCACAACCCGGCAACACACCAAACAGGACCCAAGCCCCAAGGCCCAGCCAGGGCCCCAGCCCAGAGATGGAGCACCCCCAGAACCCCACGCCCGTCCCGGACCCACCCAGGGGCAGCCAGGCTACCAGGTCAGTAACACACATCCGTCAGCACAGACCCTCCCCCAGCCCCGCTGCACACAGCCACGAGGAAACAGTCACCTAAGAGCCAACAGAGCCCTTAATAGGCCATGACAGCAACCCCGGGTTGAGCCCTCCAAGGAAGGTGACAGCAACTTAAATAACCCCTTGTTACTGCCAAGGTGTGCAGAAGAGCAGTTCTGAATGCACAGCATGTCTAACCTTGAAGCCAATAGACTAATCCTGCTGGTGGTGCTACTGTAATGGTAGGGGGGATGTTTTCTTTCTATCGGCCGTGTAGTACCAGTGCTGTGGTGTTGGTACCATTGGGCTTACCTGAGTTTTGTTGTAGACCATGTCCATCCTTTTATGACCACAGTGTACCCATCTTCTGATCGCAGCTTCGAGTAGGATAAACCTCCATGTCACAAATCTCAAATCGTGTCAAACGGGTTTCTTTAACATGACAATGAGTCTGTTGTACTCAAAGGAACACCACAGACACCACACCTCAGTCCAATAAAGCTTCTTTAGGATGTTTTGAAATGGAAGATTTGCGTCATTGAGGTTAAGCCGATAAATCTGAAGCAACTCTGCGATGCTATCATGTCAATATGGGCTAAAATCTCTGAGGCATGCTTCCACCACTTTGTTGAATCTGTGCAGTATAGAAAGGAGGCCTAACCTGGTACTAACAAGGTGTACTTAATAAAGTGACAAGTGAGTTTAGCATGTTAGGAAAGAATATATTCAAGACCTCCTTAAAAGGAGAAACTATTATATCACCAAAACTGGCCTCATTGTGCATTTTATCACCTCATTTTGTTTTACAGCAGCCTTTTAATTTATTTAGGACAAGCTTTCCTTTTTGGAGGAATGTTGCGTTAAGGTTTATAGATAAAACACCCACACAGAAGTCTACAGATTGAAACTTCTTTACATTTTTACGCACCATGTGTGAACAATAAAGTTTACACAAAATGTATTTGAATAAAATTCTGGCACAGGTCTCTTCAGCATCAAAGGATCACAACATGTGTTAATGGAAGCCCCAGTCGACAGCGAATCTGATTAATTAATCTTGCAGTACAACCAAAAAGCAGAAAGTGGTCTTTTGAGGGTCCAGGAGGTCTGGGGCCAACTGTTTTCCAACAGTTTATGATCCAGCCTTGCAGCTCCTGCAACATCTGGCAGCCGGGGACAACGTTCATCCCTCACACATCGAGACGTCAGTCATTTCGAAGAACGTGATGGATGTATTGGGAAATGTCTCCAGACGTCAGCACCAATTTCAGGGTATCATGGTCTATCTAAACCACATGTCCCTGAGTGAAAACACAGCCAAGTATCTTTTTAATCAGGTCCTTAATCCTCCCACACCCGCACCCCAAATCCTCAACTCACATTTTTTTCCCTTTCCTTTTATTCAACTGTTTACTTTCAAGCTTGTGCGATAGTGTGTGTAGACATGTTCGACATGAGGACATGACATTAGCCTCCATAAAACAGGAAGACTGATCAATAAACTACACGAGCAGGCAGAAACATTTTTCTTCAAAAACGTAATACTCACTCGTTTGTTTGTTCTCTAAGTATTTCTGGGGCTGATTCGCAGAGTCAACAGTTTAGTTAGTTAGTTTAATTTCTTCAAGCTGGAACAAAATCCTTCCTCTTCTTTGTTCACTCAAATGTAGGACACAAAAAATGGAAAACTTTGTCTTTAATTTTCCCAGCATGGAAGGATAGTCGGCTTCATCAGTGAGTTGCTCAACAAATTTTGTCATAATTTAGAGCTTAACTTGACCTCTTAATACCAGTGCTTGGTGAAGAGAAGCAGAGGTCTCTATATTTGGCACTGTGTTGATAAGACCACTGAGAAATGAAGATATCTGAAGCTGGAAAATTCTCTTTGAATATGAGTATATGCTCTGCTAACACTCACAGGTCAGTGCCCACTGGGGTGACTGGTTTTAACTGCTGATCCCAGTAGATCAGAAATTATTATGTCTTTAACGCTGAAATCCTTTCAATGAGATAATAATTTAGCTCTCACATGAATCACCAAGTTCAGATAAGGATGCATACTTTAGTGTTGGTGTAATCAACAACGGTTGAGTACAGGAAACAGACAAACTTCATTACTCGTCCTCATAAAGCTGCCAGAGTTTCACAATCGATTGTCTTCTCGGTTCAAATCATATTTCTGTGAGAAAAGTAAACTAGTTAATGTTCAAAGAGCCGCAGCTAAACTCTGAAGGTGAATGTTGCTCATCCTCCTCAGTTTTTACGTGACAGACTTTAAACAGCTGTCTGTGCTGCAGGTAACAAAAGTGCTGAACATTTGTTGTAGTTTTAAGAAATTAAACCCTGAGACGTGTTACGTCTTGCTCCTATTTGACAGACACTTAACTTTCTCTTCTTTCCTTGGAAGAGCGCTCACATTCAATGGCTTCAAACAAACAAGCAGCTGCATACTGAAACCAATCAGTGCAGATAAAAGCAGCTGGCTATGCAATAATAAATATAAATTAAGGGTCTTTGTTCATGCTGATATCAAACTAAAACTAAACCATTTATCATGTCTTAAAGTGAGGTGGTTTAAAAGGTAACGACTTTGGGGAACTTTTATTTCTCTGGTGGAGAGATTAGGAAAGAGAATAAGCAGGGAGGTGCACATACATATGTTTAACATGCAGTCCACTATAATTGCAGTTTTCTTTGTTTTCTTTTGCAAAAAACCTCATAGTTAGTACAAATTGCCCATATTAGGAATGTACTGTTTACTATTTCACAACCATCTCTGCTCTGATTTGTCATTCATTCGGAGCTCAGGGGTTCTCTTTTACTGCCAAGTACCATTTCCAACAAATGCAAACTTGCTTACGAAGACAAAAACTTGGCTCTTTGTGATAATCCCAGAGGATGAGTAAAGGTAAAAGCAGAACATTAATAATGTGAAAGGAACAAGTGTAAGAGAAGAGGGAGAAAAGCAAAAAGAAAAAAAGACTAAGACTTTGATTATTATGTGATCATATGAGCAAATTCATAGATTTGTCCTTCTGGTCTCCGGCTTTACATCGCACAGAAAAATCTTCTGCTTTTGTTTGGTGAAGCTGAGTGATATGTCACGCTCATTTATCTTTGAATGTAAACTCTGGTGGAAAACAAGCAGCTTACTTTGCAGCCATGCCCGTGTAACCTTTTGAACCCCTTTTTTCTCAATGTTAAGTTCACAAAGAAAATTAGCGATTAGATCTGTGAGCAGTTTAATGAATGACTCTGCTGAGACTTGATGATAAGAGCTTTCTCAGGTGGAAATGATAACAGACACTTATTGCCCACTGGTACTGAACAAGAGCAGAGTCATAAATAAACAGCGAGTCAGGACTAATTCTTGGCACTTGTTCGGATCTTTGTGATCTCTCTATATGTCAGCGCTTGCCCGCGCAGTGTGTTCACATTCTTGTGCGAACAGGCTGCGGGTTGAGGGCTAAATATTTTATTGCAAAATATAAAGCTTATGATAGTGCCAAATACCCATCAGAAACAGAGCAGGTGTGTGCAGTCATTGACAGGACTGACGTCAAGTTGTAATGTTACTGGTCCCAGAGCTATACCTGGTTTAGAGAGACTGCTGTACCCTCAGGGAGAAGTGCAAGTGATGGGAAAATGAACCATCATTAACTGGAGAGAGAGCCAATTCGTTTTTATATGCACTTGGGGTGAAATGACACGTTATGTTCGCAGTGCACACTTTCATTTTTCATAAACTCCTTTTACCGAAAGGGCTTGAATTGACTCCAAAGTCAGTTCCTGAGAACTGGCTCGAGAGTCGAGGATTTATCGAATTTCAAGGCTTACAAATAAAGAAGATCTCATTTTGCATCCCAGTAGAAATTGCAGTTTTTAACAATATAAATCTGGAGTCTTGCATGCAGCAGAACGAGACGATCACATTGTCCTGTGATAACATGCCTCCTGCTGGAAGGAAAGAATCGGGGGAGGATGTCCAGATGAGGAGATTAGAGGGGAAACAGTTTTAAATTACTGTTTGAAAATAACTTTATTCTGTTTAATGAATCTGGCCTTAATCTTTGCTAGAATTACTGATACAGCGTGGCTTGAAGCTCAGGGCAGCATCCCTGGAGGATTTATGAAAACATTGCTTTAAAATGTGAGCAAACATGAGAATAATTTACAAAGATATGAAAAAAATAGATATAATAACACCAAGGTATACTCTCAACATTCATTGTGCGCTTGACTCTCCTCCTTAGTGAACAACGTGAACTGCATTTATAATCACTTTTACGTCACATGCATACCCAATGAAGGCATTTGAGGCATTTGCTGTAATGCAAATGCGGTAGGCTAATTTTACAATTTATTTTTTGTTTTCTCTCTTTTTCTTATATTTCCTCCTGATACACATTTTCTTTTTTACTTTCTGTTGGGCCAAGCATGTTCCCTTGTGGCTGTCTCATTAGGCTTACCTGGATTAGGTCAGATTTATGTCCTGACTAAGAAGGATTGGAAAATGCTGATAGCCATTTAGTGATTGATAGGTGTTTTGCGTCAGTAATCTTGCCGTTGGTGATGTAATCACAGGCATGTCCTGGTCTATGAGCTGTAATTGATTTACAATGTGGAAAACAACTGTCCACTCTGACGTCCACATCCACTGCCACTTCAGTCTGTGTGTAACATAATACCTGGACTGCATGAGAGCGCACACATGTGATAAAGTCGCTTTGGTGCCACAAATGAAGGAGTCCGGTGCAGCTCTTTGTCGTTATAGTATTGCACATACAGTGGAAGGATTGTGTTTGTCAACTGATGCTGCAGACCACTTGCTCGGACTCTCGTACTCATCTGGTTGGAGCACAGAGTAACCCACAGCCTCGACCAACCTCCTCTTCTGGACTCGATGGAGGAGGATCCGATAGGCCCCTGTCAGTGGATTCCTGCAGTCCAAGCAGGGGTTATTCTGGAAATGAAGCGCCACGACCCCGAGATCCGACAGCAAACTCTTTACCTCTTGCTCTTCCACGCACAGAGTCTGATTTGTCTGTGCAAAGTGAGCAGGAGACAGTGGCAACGGCGTATAGGGACGAGGGAACTCAATCCCCTTCAGCCAAGCACTGTCTGAAATCTGCGTTAAAGAGGAGCGATCAGCAGGCACAATCCGCAGCATGCCTTTGATGACCAGCTGGCACGGATCTGGCACATAAGAGGGGATACGGTAAGCCCCCTGGAGGATGCAGCGCTTCAGCCTGCCCAGATTTTCCCCATAAAAGGGTAAAGTTGCTGTTGTCATGAAGTACAAGAGAATACCTAAAGCCCAAATGTCTGAGTAACATCCGGAGTATCCCTTTTCCTTAAAAAGTTCAGGAGCAGCGTAGGGCGGAGAGCCACAGAAGGTGGTGAGAAGCTCAGCAGGGCTGCTCTCTGTGCTGAAGCCAAAATCCCCAACTTTGATGCAAAAGCTGGTGGTGTAGAAGATGTTCTCCGGTTTCAGGTCTCGGTGGATGATGTTGCAGTCGTGCTGAAATGTGACACACACATGGACAATTTTAGAAAGAGTTCTCCTTTAATGCTCACAGAGAACGCCAGCGCACTGGTTTATTTCTGCACTGTGGGGCAAAACACTGATATAGCAACATTTCTTTGCTTCATCTTATGATAAGTTATTAATGCATTTGTGTTGGATATCTACATTTTGATTTAAAGAGGATTGATTTTTCACTCTGCTCATTTTGATTTTTGGACCCTATCAGAATAGCTTTGCAGTCAGTGTCAGAAGTCAGTTTGTGTCCGATTGACTGAGGCCACTCTGACATTTAATATGAGCAGCTGCTAGCACTTAGCTGATCCCATTATTTGAAACTTTGCCCACTATAACAGCTTAACTAACCTATTGTGAAGAAAATGAGACGCTCAGAGGGGATAAAGACGGACAGGGAACTAATTAACTATTATTATTATTATAACACCCACATGCACTGATGAAGCATTGTTTGGCCTGGCCATTCCAGGATACATTTTCCTTCTGCTACACAGATGTGGCTCATGTATCGAAATCTCCCGAATCAATAATTTTTACAAAGAAAAACGTTATTGGGAGCAGATATTGTGAGTTACTCATGACTCAGACACCTAAATTACATGCTTATCATCTGTCTACACTGCAACTATCTATAATACACTTTAACTAATATTTATTTATAATGCATCTTCTGGTTTTAGTTTATTTTAACTGAATTAGTGACTCTTAAACTGTTCTCTTTGTTTACTCATCGAGTGGTCAGTGGCGCGGTCTCTGTGCTCTACCCTGCATGTCAAAGTATCCTTTAACACGATACTCAGATTTGACCCAGTTTCACATTCTCATCTCTACTTATTGTTAGAGGCCTTAAGGTTTCAATCTGATCACGTTAGTCTGGCACATTTTGAGTCAAGCTGGGATTTTTTAATTCATTCCATGCTTTCTCTCCACATTTCAATCAGCGAACATATCACAGACTCATGCTGTGACCAAGGGTGAAACCGAAGCTCACCATATGCTTAACAGCAGAGATGATTTGTGCGAAGACCAGCTTGGCTTCCAGGTCGTTAAGCTTCCCCCTCGTGGTGATTCGAGAGAACAAGTCTCCACCGCTGCCGTACTCCATGACCAGATACAGCTTCCGGCTCGTCTCCATCACCTCATAAAGGCGCACTATGTTGGGGTGGCACAGCTTCTCCATGCAGCTGATCTCTGAGGAAGTCAGAGGCTGTTTCTTCTTATCCAGATGCAGCTTGTCCATGATTTTAACAGCTACTCTCTCTGAGACAGGAGAAGGGGAGGGAGAAGGCTTAGCTGTCAGTGACAGATTTAAAGAAGGTCTGATGAGGTTAAGGACTGAAATAAGGACGGATGTACATTTAGGAGATTTAAAACAAGAACAGACGAGACGCATCTGATCAAAAGGAGGGGAATTAGCTTTTAATAGGATGATTGTTGCAGCGTTTTTTAAAGTCTGCACTGATTTATGGTGCTCTTGAACACTTATTCAGAACACTGGAATGTGAGTGAAGCAGGAATGAGTTTGAAACACATAAAAAAGATGACTAACGGTGACTGAATAACTGGGACGAACATCCTAAATAACTGACGGTTCTTTACCTTTCGTCAAGGCATGGATGCCCAGCCTAACTGTAGAGAAGTTGCCTTGCCCGATTTCTCCACGCAGCTCGTAAAAGCCGATCCTTCGACCGAGCACGAGGTCATTGACGATCTTCTCGTTGTGGGTCATGTCATAGACGATCCTCTCAAACGGAGACTGCGCTCTCCTCTCTGCGTCAGTCAGCTGCGGGGTGGCACACGTGGCAGCAGAAGCCAGGGGCTTGGCTGGTTTTTGCGTCTTCGGAGAGTCATCTTTGGATTTTTTGCTCGTTTTCTCTTTCGGCCATAGACGCATTTTGACGGCTTGGAAGTAAAAGCAAAAAAAGTGTGAAAACGTTGCAGCAGTGCTGCGTGAAATAGCAGAAATATTAGGATTTCCTTTAGATTTGGACCGAGACGACATCGCTTCTTAGACAAACACCTTTGTGTGTGCAAGTAGAGCTGTATGGGACATGGATAATAAGGTTGACCTCCATGCTAACTTACCTGGTATGTAACTGTACATCCCACATAAGTCAAAACATCAGGTCTGTATTCTGCCTAAATTTAACCCGAGTTTCTATCTGCACTTTTAAGCTGTCAGTGGATATTATTGAAAATGATGCTATGATAGACAAGAATGTGGCAAACTGGGTTTTAATTTATTTTGCTATCACTCATCTGCTTATGTTATATTCTTTTGCTTTAGGAGAACAAAAACAAAGTATAATCTGAAATGAATAAAACTGAATCTCTTCTCCTGGTTAGAGCTTCCACTCACACCGTTTCTGAAAATACTAACATTGCACCTCTGCGGTGTTAGTGTTGTGACCACTATGCAGGAAACAAGATTTCTGGATCACGGTAAATGGATTTCAATATGTGTGTTTTCATTTTTAATGGACAAAAGCAGGATGTTGACCGTTTTTTCTGCTCTGGGAATTGAAGTTTTCATTTTTTTGGACACAGTTCTTAAGAATCAGCACGTTAATTACAATTTTTTTTTTGATAGTGTACAAATTTCTCTCAAACAGAACAATGCTTTGGCTCGAACGATTGCCTCGTACAGCGTTTCTTTTGTTTTTACAGGAAATTGTGCAGTACAGTCTGAGCATTGCATAGAGTCTCAAATCTGACCCAACAGTCAGGTCAGGTGCCAGACCGGCTACTTGAATCCTGTGTGGGCGTCTTGGAGAGCACGCATAACCTCTCAAAAACGACTGTGAGCAAAATGAACCAGCCAGTCAAGTATTACCAATAATAATAAACAAATATTAAACATTACAGTGTGATTATGTTCTTCCTCCTCTTGGACTTTGTCGATCAAATATAGCCGAGGATTACTTGGGTTTTTTAGATGGAGAATTAGTGCCATTTAGCTTGCAGACAGCTATTTATAGGATGCTAATGAAGACTAGACTGGCAAAACAAGAATGAACAGAGTTGCCAAATTAGGATTACACTTCCACGCTGCGTATGAAACTGAGCAGGCAGATGATTATTATCAGCATTTGGATCCATGTGAAACTGCTTTTCTATTATTCTTGTTAAATCTACCTGTAAATGTAACAGCTTGTATGACTGGAGCGATGTAGTCACTGTGAAAAATAATAGCAATGAATGAGATTTAATGAGTAGCTTTGAACCATCTTTTGTGGAAAATTCACATATAAGAGTGGAGATATATTCAGTTGCCAATCTGGCGCTTCTGAAATAAAATACAATTTTAAATCATCCAAATATGGGTTTTCTAAATCTAATCACCAAGGCTACAGTTGATAAGAGATTTTATACAGATGATTTAAAGTACTTTTTAAAAAAGTACATCTAATTTTAAAAACAACATGAAAAAGAAACGAATCACATTAGCTGATCAATAACAGTAATAAAACTAAAATATTTTACCTGTGAGCTGCGAGTCCTTCATATCTCTTCCTCAGAGTGTAACACCTGACTGTGGCTGAACATGTGAATGGAGCTTCAGTGGACTAAAGCAGTCCTCACAATCCTATTAACAGAGTGTATTAGTGGAGTGCTGACATGACCTGACACAATGGAAATGATGCAAAGATACTTTCAATGAATAAAAATAAGCATGCCTGCTTTCATAATGATGATAATGCTCATGTAACTTACACATGAAAGCAAGTTCGTGGGCGTTCTTTTCATTAGACCATATTTATTGTTTGTCAGATGGCAACGTCAAGCTCTGACAAAAAATATATAAAAATATTATAAATAAATAAAAACTAAAAAGTGTTTTAATAACTTTCTGGAATAAAATAAAGTGCTAATGAAAACAGCTTCATACATTAAAATATTCAGGTAAGAAGAGTTTAATGTGCTATTTAGATACTCTATTGCAGGTGGACTGGAGCCTATCCCAGCTACTATAGGGTGAGAGGCAGGGTACACCCTGGACAGGTTGCCAATCTGACACAAGGCTAACACAGAGAGACGAAAAACTATTCACATTCATCCCTGTGGGCAATTTTGAATCACAAATTAATCTTTGGACTGTGATAGAGCCAGACTACCTGAAGAAAACCCACGCAAACACGTAGAGAAACATAAAAGAACTAGCAGATTACTAAAAGCCCAGCTTTAAGCTTTAATAGCTCTTTAAGCTCTTTAACACTTTAAAGCCTGAACCATATTAAGCATATTAATATAGTGATTTTCTCAAATAACTGCCAGAAAATTATTTTGTTTTGCAAATATAGCGTTTAGGGAACCTTCTGATGAAATAAGAATAAATTAATTAATATTAATTAATTTAATATTAATATCTTATTTGCTACATCTGGCTTTTTTGCCATTTATTCCTTAAAAATGCATATAAGGGAAGATGTTTTTATTTATATAGGCAGAAGAAGAAGGTTTGTGGGTCTAACACTGTACTCATCGGCGAAAGTGACAAGTTACCAGAGAATCATAAGCATTGCAGATTTTGGTGATTATGAGGGAAACTATCACAAGGAAAATAAAGCGGCAGTATATTCTGAAATAGAGGTTTTGTAGACTTTTGATTTTTTTTTTTTTCAGTTTTACACAGGAGAAAATATGATGTGAAGAGACACAGACATATATGTCTGTCATAATTGGCTAAAAAATGCTAATATTGTCAGATATGGATGAAAAGAAGGTTTGAGAATCTATGAATTCATTCAATTGAAACTCAAACACTGCTGTCAGATAAAACAGCAGCTGAAATAACAGAGAATTAGTTAATAGAGACTATCACATGAGACCATAAGAGCAAACTTCAGCTTCCCATTAATCATGCTGTATTCACATAACAAGAGAGAGCTTAAAAAGATTGCAGGTGTTGTGATATTAGATGGTAAAGTGTTCAGCCATAGCCATACACCACATCCACACTTGGATGACCTCTGTGTCAGCTGATGAAGGAACCCACACAGTGCGTTGAATCTAACAGCAACAATAATCATTAAAAATAGAGCTAATACTGGACACCAGAGACAAACAAAACTTCAAATGAATACAATTTTACTGACTTGTCATTAAAGTCTTTATAAGCCATTTATATTTCACAATAGAGTTCACAATAAGTTCACAATAGCGTATACTGATGCACATTACTATGCAGTTGTTTTTAATAGTTTGTTCCCACTGCCCCCTAGTGGAAATATTGAGGAGTACAGTTGAGTTTTCCCACTTTTTGGTAAATGTCACAAAAAAAATAACATTTAGCGCATACACAAAATAATGTAAAATTACAAAGTTATAAAAACGATATATTTTAACCATACAATAGCAAAGTGTTATTTGTGGCCAACTTCACCTGCGACTTCGTGTCTACACTCGGACCCCTTGGTTAGTAGGGCTCCGGCTACACCCCGCTATCTAGGCGGCAATGTGCGGTGAATGACGTTTAACTTTAGCCAATAGTGAGGCCTGGATTCACAATCTGTCCAATCACCGAAGAGGATTAGTTGGCGGGGCCTGCACTCACTGACGAATCAGCGCAGGCCTTATCACGAAAGCCCGGAACCACATGCTGGCGCGCGCCCGCTGCTGTTGTTGATGTTATTATCTGTGACATGTAGCTATTAAACTATAGTCGTTTCTACGTGTGTGTTTATTTCTTAAGTCATATAATTAGCGCAAAATATCAGAAAATGGCAGCAACAGTGACGACGAGTCTTGTGACCGCAACGGAGCACGACCCTGACCGGTGTGAGAGTGAGGAGGAGACCCGCGGGGCCGAGGCGGAGGACAGCGGCCAGCAGCAGCAGACGGGCCCAGTCACGGTGAGCCACAGCCGGCTGTCCAAACTCCCGCTGTCCCGCATCAAGGCTCTGATGAAGACCGACCCAGACGTGGCCCTCGCCAGCCAGGAGTCTGTGTTCATCATCGCTAAAGCCACGGTGAGACCACTGATATCCTAACCGGTCCTGGTAACACGAGTGCTGACTCTATATGACGCTAACAAACTTAAGTGCAGATAGTAAATAATCTATTTTCTATATGTTTCTAATTCATTTTAGTTTATTTATCAAATTACTGAAGTATATTTAAACTTTAGTGTAGGTTAACCTTTGGAATAAACGCAGAGTTTACTCATGTTAATGTCTAACTAAAATGTTAGAGTCAAACTGAACAATCATCATGCTAGATAGGGAATGAAAGCTAGTAGAAGCAAGATGGGATACATGTGTGAATGAGAGGGAGACAGGTGTAACAGTAAAGCTGCAAGGAGCAGAGGTAGTGAAGGTAGATGAGTTTAAATACCTGGGACAAACCGTGTTCAAGAGAGGTCAAGAAGAGAGTGCAGGCAGGGTGGAAGTGAGTGTTGGGAGACTGTGTGACAGAAGGATAGCAGGGAAAGGGAAGGTTTACAAGGCCTGGTGTCAGTGAGATGTACGGTTTGGAGATGGTGGCGGCAGGAACAGAGCTGGAGGTGCTCAGGTTTTCGTTGGGAGAGACCAAGAGGGACAGGATTAGAAATAGAGTGTTTTAGAAGGACAGCTCAGGTTGAGTGCTTTGGGGTTAAAGACAGACTTCAGAGACAATGGTTTGGACATGTTCAGAGAAGAGATGGTGGATATACTGGATGCTGACTGTGGAGCTGCCAGGCAAGAAGAAAAGAGGAAAGATCTTAGTGGAGGTTCATTGATGCGGTGAAGGAGGACATGCAGAAGAGCATGCTAGCAATAGGGTGGCATGGAGGCAGATGATCTGCTGTGGTGACTGTTTAGGGAACAGCCAGTTGTGCAAAAACAGTTGCATATCAGCACAAATATATTTTATCAGTGGCTTATGTTAATAAAAAAAAATCTATTTCTGATCGTTTCTCTGGTTCATTTTGAATGATTTCTTTTTGGTTTCTTTTTGTACAGGAATTGTTTGTTGAGATGATCGCCAAAGATGCTCTAGTGTATGCACAGCAAGGGAAGAGGAAAACTTTGCAAAGAAAAGACTTGGGTAAGTGGATTAAACATGTGCTTAATTCCATTTAAAGTCTACTTGCATAAATAGAAAATGGGCTGGTGCTTGTATAGCATTTTCCTGTTCTATCAAAGAACATCAAAGCACTTGTGCCTGTGTGCTTCTAACCTAACCGGGGCACAGTCATCCTCCAGCGGTGATCAGTGTCTTACCCAAAGATAATTATACAACCTGCTTCATAAGCCTGAATTTGACAGTTGTACATATTTCTCAGAATAACAACTACATCACGCTGAGATTTGACTTGAAGAAACAGGACGTGCTTTAATTTTAGGCCCCTGTTCCTTTTCTGTGACTGTCATTGCAATACTCAGCATTTTGCAAAATGTTGCAAATTCACAATTATATGACACCATGAGTAAAATATTGTGATAATATGGTATCATTTGTTTTCTTTTCCGCAGACAATGCAATAGAAGCCATAGATGAGTTTGCATTTCTTGAAGGTAAGCCATACAAAGACAAAAGTAGAAAACAACTTTTAAAGTTGTCTGGATTACGATGCTGATTGAATTCGTCACATGCACAAAATTCAGTATTCCACTTAATATTGAATTTATTGCCTCTGTTTTGAACCAGAATATGTTTTACTGACTTTATTTTTTCTGCAGGCACACTGGATTAAAGACTGCTTCAGGAGACTGGTCAAAACTGTTTGCAACCATCCAAGTTTTTATTACAGGGTCATAATTCACTGTTGGAAACTTTCTGCTACTTTTCTAAGTCAAAATCTGAAATTCAACATTTATTAATGCTTTTATACGATGGTTCCTCAAGATTTTTCATGCTTAACTTTGAAGACTTGTGATGGAAATGTGTACATTTTTTGTATATACTTGTGAAATACTATTCACTGTACAAGAAATAAAAGTATGTAAACAACAGAATGAAGTCTGTGCAGGTGTGTGTCACACTCAGCATTACTGGTAAAGCTGTAAGAGTAATAATATCAGGCTTCAGTGGAGTTTTCCAATTTAAAATCTGCAGAGTGACATTAAAAGCAAAAAGATTCGTGCACTGCAAACTTGACCCCAATTTTAACTAGTTTTTCAGATCTCCCAGAGGTAAACAAGAGATTAAGCATCTTCTGAATAAGGTTCAACATAAGAAAAATGAATGACAAGCACTGTGAGCAACACTCACAGCTGAGAAACTGAAGTGCATACTTTAAATTCCTTTTTTACTCCTGCACAGTTCAGGGGGATGTATTTTTGTTTGTTTGTTTGTTTGTTTGTTTTTAAAGCAGCCTGCTCTAAAGTAAATGTGCTCATCCAGTGATGTCAGAGCTATCCAGGGTCCTGCCCTTGCTAACACATTTGTAGAATTTCCTCCTTGTATTTAAATAATAGAATAACATCTTGAAGTTTTTGGAGACAAATCAGATCACCAATTTTTTTTGTCTGTATAAATGTCTTGAGCCGTCTCTTGTCTCTTTATGTTTCACTTCTAAGAAATCAGACTTGTAATAATTTTAGTGGTTTTGAGAGCAGTTCTGCAGGCTTTCCTTTCATTTTGACTGCTTTTTCACTCATTTTCAATCCAGTCCTTGGACGTGAGCTTTTTCAGAAGAATGTTTTTTTATTAAGCCAGTTAACACTGAGCTATGAATCATTCAAACATAACAAAGGCGCCCAACTCAAGCAACAAACTGGTGTTGTGTATAAATATAAAAGAACACTTGGCAAAGAACCACTTTTAAATAGTATGTTTTTGCACTTTGTTACACAATCTGTTCCCTTTTCTCATGTTCAATCTATGAAAAATACCACAGTTTCACCAGCATAAAATAGTATTTATAAAACTTATGTCAGGATGGTTTGCTGTGTGTCCTTAAAACATTTCAGGAAATTGGTTCTGTGAAATTCAAAAGAAATTGCAGGCTTAAAAACTATCCGATCAACAGCACTTGAAATTCATGTCCTTAAGTAAATGTGGCCCATCAGCTGCTCCATCTACTGTTCACTGAAGCAGGCAGAAAAGGCTGAGGTATGCCAAATTACATAAGAGCTGGGCTGAAAAGTGATGAATCCCAATTTGACATTTTATCAGTGTGTTTGGAGATTTTAAGGAGAGAGGTACACTACTGTCGTCAGCCATCTGTAAAACAATGGTGTCTCTTTCATGGTTTGGGGCTCCATTTCTGCCAGTGGTGCTGGAAATCTGGTCAAACTGATGGAATTATGAACACAGAAAAGTACTACACCATACAATACCATCTGGAAAGTGTCTGATTGGCTTCATTTTTCAGCACGACCGTGATCCCAAACACACTGCCTATGCAGTAAAAGCATCAGTCATAAATCTGTCTCCCCAGAGCCTGTTAACTGTTTTTAAAGGACTTTAAGGGATTTCTAAATGTCTTTGTTGTTTACCCTTCCCTTGAATCCTTGTCTGTTATCTCCCAGTGGGGACATAACTGCAGTAAACTAATTTGTAGTAAAGAATGTACTGAATTAATTTTGTTTGATATTTTAAATTTGTGGTGGAAAAAAGGCTACTCTCAGCAGAACGGCCTTTACTGATGTTTACTGATGCCCCGGGGTATTTTGGCTCTACAGCAGCCTCAAGGTCAGCCTAGTTTTTAGAGTTTTCGACTGCATCTCCTGAACAATTATTTCTGCAAACTTGTTCTTGTCATACTTTTCATAACAAATAAAACTGCAGGTGACACATGAAAGATGCTCTGCATTTAAGACGATGGCGTATTATGTGAGATGTTTATTTTTTTCAAATATTACTAAGATAATTCTCTTGGAATAAATATTATGTCATTACCATTGCTGGAACATTGAGTTTTGGACTCTTACAGAGCGCACCGCAGCCAGTGGTGAAATGTTGAAGGTCAGATTTCTTGTGCAACACAGCGACCCTCGAGTTTGCATTAGGAATGTGTTGGATCTCTGTGGACATAAGATGTGTGCTTTTCTTCTTGGCAGCAATTTTTAAACATATCCAGAGTGTCCAGTTTCTCACTCCAGGCTCAATCAAGACCTTTTGAGTTTTGGTAGTGCGGATTTTCAAAATAAATGCTCGAGTGTGTTTAAGCAGATTTTCTAGGTTTAGTGTTTCGGGTGTGGGGAGGGGGGGTAATGAAACAGAGCTGTGTGAAGCACAGATATTTGGGTCCCGTCAACTCCCTGCAGAGGAATGCCTGACTGGCACAGGGGAGCATGCGGTGCTCTATTCTAATAAAATATAATCGCATGTTGAAGCATAATTTTATTTCCACAGTCGATTAAGACATTCCATGAAGGAAATCTCATGTGAAGATAAAATGCAAAGCTTTCCCGTGTCCAAAGCAGAACATGAAATATGAATCCAGGGCCGGTTGGCCTAATGATTCGCTTTTATAATAATGGGGGGAAATGGCATGCTGGGATAAGCTTTAACCCCTTGGCTTTTTAAAGCTTAGTTATTTATAACAAACTAGTAAAATTAAAGTGGCATTTAATACAGCCAAGACCTCTTTTCAATTTTAAGAATTTTAATTGCACTTATTTGCATTCTTTTTATTTAGATATGCAATGATTACCATAAAATGGACACAATAGCTCTATCACAAGGTTAAGCATAGGATTTTGCAATGCTCTCCACATGCTGGCATTGACAACATGATTTTTAGCTGCTGCGGGGGAAATAAGTATTTCTCTCCCTTTTTAAGTCATAATTTTAAACACTTATGAAAAAATGAAGGAAAGAAGTATCCCCTTGGAAAATATGATTTATTACTTGGATTAATTCTTGTTGGCAAGCGGAGCTGTCAAATGTTTCTTGTAGTTGGTCACCGGGTTCGTGTGCACTCAGTGGGGATTTTTGGCCACTGCTCTTCATAGATCTTTCACAAATCCTTAAGTTTTCTAGATTATCACTTAGCTACACAAAGCTTCAGCTCTCTCTATAGGTTTCATACCACTCACATTACTGATGTCACCAAAACAGTCCATTTGTCAATATCCTGCCCCAGTCTTCCCTCACTTATGAAGGACACCTTGAGATTCTTGAAGTTCTCCATTGGGGGCAGTAACTTGTCTCTGGATTGGAGTGAACACTCCACCCTTTTCCAACTGAGAACCATGGCCTCAGATTTGGAGGTTAAGCTGCAGGTGCTGCACAATCCTGTACCCTTTGCAGATTTACATCCCCAATGCACAATGCTGCCACCGCCTGTTTGGTAGGGATGATGTTCTTTGGGCCATAGTCAACAGTCATTTCTTTCTAAATGTTCAGAGCCCAATTTTGGTCTCATCTAACAACCTTGAAACGTTTCTCCGAATGGGCCTTCTTGAGCAAGTTTTCAAACCACAACCTGGCAACTTGTCACCATTGGTTTTCTTGGTGAGCGGGGTCCTGCTTTGCATTCCTAGGGTTATCCCTTGTTGTTCCCATGATCACTGATGATGCACATCTTGGGGTACCAGCCTGAGGGCGATTGACAGTTACTCTGTCTTTCCTTCATTTATTAATATGCACTCTGCAATCATGTCTCCTATGTCCTTAGACAGCTCTTTGGTCTCTCCTATGGTGGTGAGGTTTAAAAAGGAATTGCAGGTTATAACTTGTCCTTGAATTTTGTGCACTCATTTCATTGGAACTTTTTGCTCAGTATTTTAAGCACAAAAAACAATGAAAAAAAATGTGCTGTGCTTAATTCAGTTTTCAAAATTGCATTCCACGCCGCTTGTTGTCTGTTTTGTACACCTCCCAGTTTGCTGCCTTGCAAAGATTATATCAAGCATTTGCCCCCCTGCATCTTATCCCTTACAAATCCCTTTTTGGGAGCACAGTCCGATCTGTTAAGACCGTGTGTCCAGTTCAGTGGGTTGAGCCCTCCATCATCTTTTGGAGGTCAAACTATGCCTCTGTACAACTCCAGCTCTTAACATTACTCTGGTCACCCCGATCGCTCACTGCTGTTATTTTTATTTTTGATTTCCCTCGTGTTTCTGGGTCGCCACACCTTGACAGGAGATATTTAATCACTGCAGAGATATCCGTAAAGTGTAGGGCTAACAGGCAGACCTGTAGTCATGTGGAAGGTATGTTTTTACAGCTGAGATTCCAACCTGATTTCTTGGGTCAAATTCTTGAATCCCCCTCTCTTTTACATGCGCACGCACACACACACGTACACAGCTTTACCCCAAACACACCCCTCAGTCAACAGTCTGCATATTTTCATATCCAGGGTTCCATAGGAGACATTTTGTTGCCATGTTGTCTGAATATTTCTTGGTATGTTGCAGTAGCCAAAGGATAATTTGTTCCTTCTTAAGATCTGTTGAGCCACAGGAACTTAGACAGCCCCACATCAATAAAATCCAACAAAATGTGTCCATTATATGTGCTACATTAGTGTCTAAAGCAACATTTCTCTACATGAAATGCAACTCATTGTTCCAGCACTGCCCTGCCAGCATATTGAAAGTTTGTCTAATGCATTCTTTTCTAAAGTACAGTAAATCCAGAGTATTTATAGTAATGAAGTTTGATGGGTTTGAATTTGCAAGCTTAATTTGTGTGACAAGAAGGGAAAATATCACCTTTACCCCCTTAAAATATCCATATAATTATTTAACGGCTCTTTTCTACCAGATTCACCCAAACAGTTTTTTAAGCCTTGTCAGCGCAGAATGAGAACAATGTACATTACATTTCTGTGTCAGCTTTGTTTGATGATACTTCATGTTTCTCCCTGCAGATACATGGCCAAACCTAAATAGCAAGGCACCATGTCAACTGAAGTCCTTTCATCTTCCCAAACCATCAACTATGAATGTCAGGCATTGGTGTCAATCCAACACGAATAACTTGCCACAGCGGATCAGAGTAAAGCACAGTCATGAGACCCCGCTACGTTTCTCTTTGACATACGCGCTCCATGTTAGTTGTCAGCCTGGGTATGACGTGATAGCTTTTGAACAAACAGGTGATATTTCCTTAACGGTGTAACAGAGTAACTCCACACACACCTAGAAATGATCACTACAATTTATTTTCACATAAATTTTCACACAGCGGATGATGCCAACTATGAATTTCAATTTCTAGGCTTGCACGAGTCCAAAAACATTCTTTAAATATGATAGCTGTGATATATTGTCTGTGTATTATCACTTATTGTGTACCACACCTATAAGAGCTATAATTCTTCTTAATAAGTTATTAGTTTTCCAGACACGTTAAGTGCCTTCAGCCCTATGATGTGGGAATATTTGTGCATCTCTCACACTTAATCCAGCCTTTGATTGATCACTTTATACAATGTTGCTGGCAGCCTAATCAGACTTTGACAAAGTGTGTTTGTCATTTTTCTCGATCATAGGGCCAGTTCAAAGGAATACCTTCCTGAGACAGATGCAGGCCTACATCAGTTTCTCTAGTTCCTGTCTGTATAATTAGATCCTGATGTTGTTTTCTGTTGAAGTCTCCCTGTAATGGATGTGAGTGTGCTAACATAGTGCCTCCAGCGTATTCGTGTGGTGTTTGGTTAATGAAACAAAATAAATGAAACAATGTTTTATAATGATTTATGGTTAGAAAAGGAGAGACTACAAAAACATTTAGGACATATTTTCAAACATCTGAGTTACTTTATTAGGTAAATTTATAACATTTACTTGGTGACAAGTTTGCATCAGCATGAGCCAAGGCATGCAAACGAAATTATAGTAAGAAAACCAGACTAGAATTAAAAGGCCTCAGATTGGTTTCACATTGTTGCCAGATTTTCTACGAAGGTCTGGACTTTGACTGAGCCACTGCAACGTTCTTTTGTTTTTCAGTTGTAAATTTGCTGCTGTGCTCGGGATCATTGTCCTGCTTGCGTGACCCGACTTTGGGCCAAGCTTTAGCTGTTGAACAGATGGCCTTACATGTAACTCTGGGTTGCTTTGGTATACAGAGGAGTTCGGAGTCAACTCAATGACCGTAAGGTGTTCAGGTCCTGTGGCTGCAAAACAAGCTGAAAGTATGAGGTGTTCATGCTGACAGCCTGTGTTTGGTTTGGGCTAAATATGGCACTATGGCCAAAACCGTGTCCTCATCTGTGGAAAGAACACTGTTTCAGAAGTCTTGTGGTTTGTTTAGATGTAATTTCACAAAAATTAAGCTGTGCTGCTATGTTTGTTTTGAATGGAGGAGACTGTTTCCTAGCAACCCTTAGAAACAAGCTATGGTTGTTTAGTGTTTTTCTAATTGTACTACCATAAAGTTTAACATCTAACATGCTTAATGAGGTCTGTAGAGTCTGAGATGTAGCTCTTGGGATTTTTGCACATCTGACTCCAAACAGAACCTCTAAAGCTTCAGCTTTTATAAAGGTGCTCACACTTTCTGATAATCAGTTAGCAAGTGCATTTGACAAGCAGCATGGCTGCCACTTACCATCTGTATTCCACCAACAAAGGTGCTAGCCCTTTGTTTACTTTTTGAATGACTGCTTACAGCGGTGCATCATTAGCATAGAAACGTAATGTTAACATGAAAATTAACAGTGTAAGAGGCCAAGGAGCTCAAAATGAGCAGATAAAGGGATATTAAGCATGTTAAATGAGAAAACTTTTTTCTTTTATGTAGCAGTTTAAGCCTTTAAAGCCTGAACCATGAAATATCATAATGTTTTGTGTTTAATGAACCTTCTGATGGCAAAAAAGTAATAAGATATTTGTATCAGATTTGCTACATCAGACATTTTTTTGTATTTCAGTTTTTGAAGGAAAAAAATCACACTGATGATATATGAATAACTCACAAAAACTTGGCTTTAAAGAGTTAAAGGAGCATAAAATGTATCTAAAAAAAATAGATTTCATGAATCTGTCTCAGACTTTTTGATCTATTGTAAAATGTTACATGAATAACATTTATTGCCATTTAAAATGACAACTGAAAGAGACATTTTTAAAGCAATCACTCATATTAACATCAGGATAAAGATATACTAAAGGAGGCAGACAGAAAACTCTGTGGTAAGAATGATCCAGATAAAGTTCAGATACTACCGCTTCCCCTACAGCCCGTACAGCTGCAAACCATTTTACATTCATTTTGTTATTTGGAAATGAAAAAAAGCCAAATAACTGGATTTATCATGGGAATTAACATAAATGCTGCATGTTGAATACTTCTTGATAACTCGCCTTTTATCTATTTTGGTTCTCAATGAGAAAAATGCAGGAAAGCAAAGGAAAAAAGAATGAAGGAGTAATTTAACACCCTAAATGAAATAAATCAGGCCTGGCATCTTGAGTGAGGAGACTGAAAGGGAGAAATGAGGGAGAGGTGAGATGAATGTGAAAGAAAAAGAAGGAGGGAGTTAGTTGAGCATAAGAATGAAAATGGATAAACAGACGGTGGGAGGGAAAGACAGTAAGACAAAAAAGAGAGGTGGTAAAAGTGAGTGAGAGATGGGCAGGGAGGTATAAAGAGAGGGAGGGAGTAGTATAAGAGAGGCAGCCATAGAGGGAGAGGTGACAGAGTAGATTATCCTCCTCTCCTCTCCTCCTCTGCCAGCCTCATCATGTTCATGCTGCAGATGTTGACTGTTATCTCTCTGACTGTTATCCTCTTGGCATCTGTAGAAGGTAGGACATAACCATACTTTCTATGTGTGTGTGTGTTGCATGGCTTGCATGCACCCTGCAGGTGGACACTCTAGCATAGACGGTGATGGCGAAGACAGAAAAGGAAAGAAGAGGGAAAGAGGAATAGCAGCAGCAGGAGCAGCAGGGAGGGAGGCATGGATGTAAACAGAGGAGCAGAAATCACATCACACACACACACACACACACACATGGAGAAAAGACAGCAACTGTGTCAGGGCTCAGTTCGCGTGATCGTGTTGTCTTGTCTGTTTTCTGAAATGTAGTCAAAGCGCTGGAAGTGCACTGATGTGGCTGAGGATGGCTTCAAAATCATTTGTGGCATTACAAAGCAGCACTGTCCTATTTTGCTCCTGCTGCCTCACATCACACTTTCAGTTGTTTACAGATTTGGATGAAGGGACATCATGGCATTCCTTACACACAAACACCTCGCTTTTTCTACCACTTTCTCCCGTTTCACTGGCATGCTCGTATGTTTCTCAGCACAACGGGATGCCATTATAATTCCTCTGGCATTCTAGTGTGTGTCCATATGTGACTCTGCGTATATGTGGGGCATGTGCAAAATACTCTGCTTCGGTCTTTGCTAATATCAGAACAGGGACTTGACAGTGCTGAAAAACTATAAATATGAACGCTCAGATTTAGGGTCTGATAATCTGCAATAATTTCTATTATTTGAAACTTTTCTGCCTGGCGTGATGCTGCATTAGCATCCCGTTTTCACAAAAAAGTAATTGAATGTGAAATCTATTCAATGATGTGAAACACCTGAAAGTTCAGCATCATTCTGGCAGTCTGCTTTCGTTTCAGTGACTCATTTGTCTTCCTTTGTCCGTGTTATTTCCTAGCCATAGGTGTGCAGATGAAGAACGATGTCCAGTGCTGCATGCTATACTCCCACGGCAAGGTGCGTACCAAAGATGTGTTGCGGTTTGAGGTGCAGACCGAGGGGCCCGACTGCAGTATACAAGCCATCATGCAAGTATTTCAACTATCCACTCCTGGAGCTAAAGAGCACACAGCAATCTGCAGGAATGGAAAATATGCCTCTCGTTAGAGGAGGGCAGAGCTTGGGCTGAGAGGCATTGTCATCTTTCCAGGTCATGTTGTTATGGCAGGGCTTAGAGCTGTAATTGCCAGGGAAGTGAAAAAGGAAATATGTGGGAATAACAAGCCATCTGAAAATACCTTCTGAGCCAGCTGAGCCCTGCTGCAGCCAGTCAGTCAGTCAGAACAGCAGGGTTTATTTAAGTAAACTACATTGTGATACCTATTGTTTCCAGCAGGTCAGGGAAATCTGATGAAGCTGGGGAATGAAGAGCTTGCTTATTCATGTGGCCCAGTTAACAAAAGCACTGAATTCTCATCCGTTGGATACGAGGCATTATTTTCGTTACCTGTTTTAGTTTGATCGCAATTTGTTCTTCGTTATACTAGAGGGGGAAATACAAAATTCCCTCTTTATCATCTTATAGTATATAAATATTCATTTTAATTTGGGCTATAGCTGGCAAATACCTTTGTAGATCTCAGCATGATCTTCTCCTTCTTACTGCAGCACATTCAAATCGGTGTGTTTCCATCCTTTGTCTCGAGTCTTCAGCACATCCTTGTACTGTCATCCTGCAACTTCTGCACATAATTTGCATTTGTCTTTCAAAGACTGTACACGAAGAAGGCGGTGAAGTGTGCAGACCCCAGAGACCGAAAGGTAAAGAGGTTGCTAAGAAAGCTCATCCAGAGACAGAGAGACAAGGCCCGCCAAACCAAATGGTTCCTTTCTGACAACCTTCCTGTCATGTCAGAGGTGAGACGCAGTCTGTTACACGGCTACTTTACTGTATTCTACACCTGAGATGTAATAAAGGCAGCTTGATGAAGTGAAACTGAGGAGTGTTGCAAAGTCATAATTTCCATGTCTTCAGGTCAAGAAGGACCACTTGGTGGTTCTCAGTGTGGAGTGATGGAGCGATGGAGGAAATATGGAGGAAAAGTTGTAGTCATAAGTAAGGCTCTTTTCCGTATGTTATTACTCATATAAACTTGGTATGTAGGCTATATGTAAAGTAAATCTCTAAAAGTCTCATCTGGGATTTTGAGCTGTCTTCCTGTGTTTCTGCAGGCCAAGTAAACTTTCAGCAGCTTGTCATCTTTACATGTCAAAGCTCGCTGACTCTCCAATCATCGTGTCTCTCTCTCTATCTACACTATCCGTCTCCCTGGGACTGGACCTGGGCAGCAATACATATTTAGATATTTAAGAATGAACTCTGCTTGAAATATTCCCAGTATGTGGCTGGAACATTCTCAACAAAGGGGGTGTTATTTGTAAGATATGTTGCAAAGATTTTTTTTAAAATGGCTTATACTGTTATTTGCCAGAGACTGCCTGAAAGTGTCTCCCTCTATAAAAAAGCATAACCACTCCTGGCTGATGTGAAATCAGTGAAACAGATGTAATGAAATGAGCAGTGATATGAATATTGTATATCACCAAGATACTCTTATGGTTATTTGTGACTTGTATACCTTAAATGTGTAATGACACTTCATACAGTAAAGTAGATGGGGTTTGGTTACGGTACACTGAGCGTGCAGAATATTGAGATAACATGTCTCCAGTGGTATGGTTTACAACTCCTTTTTCAGGCTATATTTGACTGTTTATAAAAAAAAAAATCACAGTTGACTCAGAGTGAATGTTTCACCTGGATGCAACCTTCAATATAGCTCAAGAGCAAATGTTCCTAATATTTTGTCCATTTTGTATATTGCGTGTTTGTAAAGTCCTGTATGAAATGTGACTCTAACACTAGGCCCTCAGGCATCAGCGACAGATTTAAGTATCTATTTGGAGTTTACATTTCTACGTTTAAACAATAGTTTGTCACTAAACTATGCCAAAGTGTTCATGATTCAGTTCACCACATGGCCAGGCTGTTAAAACTTAGAGGGCTCGACTGTGTGCGAAACACACAAGCATTGCATCGTAGGAGAATGCACTATATGTTAAAACACAGCATCTCGAGTGAACAATTTTATAAATAAATCTGAAATAATAACTAGAAGGGCTGCAGCGTCTTTTTTCAATCTTGAGATGTTTGCGTATCGCTTTCTACAGCGTGCTACTGATGTAGCTCAAAGTCAAACAAAAAAGAGTAAAATCTCTCACAACTGCACAGACATTCACTTTTATTTATATAACATCAAGTGTTTTAAAGGTAAAGACCCTACAGTAATACAGAGAAAACAATCAAATGACTCCCTATGAGCAGTGTTGGGAAGGTTACTTTTAAAATGTATTCCATTACAGATTACAGAATACATGCCCCAAAATGTATTCTGTAACGTATTCCGTTACGTTACTCGATGAGAGTAACGTATTCTTAATACGCTGGATTACTTAATATATTATCATGCTGTTTACAACTACGTGAATGTACTATTGCTGTGATTTATTACTGTTACTGAAGGCTCCGCGGCTCCGAACCGTAGTAAAGGACCTCTGGCTAATACAGTGGGTTCCGTGTCGGGCTCGTAGCCGAAAAATAGCTTTACTTTGTTGTCTGGGTCAACTTTGCTTGCGAGAGACAGAGAGAGGCGTTGAAAGGCTGCTCCAACGGAACTTATTGTTTCGGAGGAAAACACCAACACAGCGTACAGTCGAGTCTCAAGAGCGTACTTACACCTGGGCTCGTCAGGCACTCTTCTTGGCTGCAGTGGTTATTATTTTATTTACATGCTTCCAGCTCCCGTTTTTGCTTGATGACAACTCCTACTTTTCCTTTTTCTCCCTCCCTCGCTCACAGACACATAACGGGTACGGCAGTCCATTCTCCCTGCAGCACGGACTACACTGCCCATGATGCTACATCCTGTAGCATTCTGCCTATTAGCTTAGCACAACAACAACAAAAAGGCGCTCTCTCACCCAGGAAACACAGAGAGAGCGTCGCCCTGTAACCATGGCAACCGTAACGCTGCCGCCTGGAACAACAGAACATAGCTGTCAAACAAAACCCAAACAGTCCTGACCCGCCACAATATGAAACAGGGAAGTACCGCCGTGTAATCCATTTATTTCAACAAAGTTACTGTATTCTGAATACCACCTTTTTAAACGCTACCTGTAACGGAATACAGTTACTCATATTTTGTATTTTAAATACGTAACCGCGGTACATGTATTCCGTTACTCCCCAACACTGCCTATGAGTAACAGAAGTAATTATTATAAACAGCTACAACATTAAAGCTACAGCAAGTCGTTTTTGAGGTTTTATTTAATTGGAAAAAGGAGATTATGATTGAAAAATGATAGAAAGATAAGTATGTGTAATTACATCTCCCAACAAATTGCATTTTCATAAACTTAGAATTAATCCGTTAAATATAGAAGTTGGCAACAGTTTTAATTTGCGCCTGTACAAGTGTTAATTTTGCAGACCAATAACTTTTGTCATAGTTTTTGCCCACAATCTCTTTTTTCAGACAAAAACAAGATAAAAACTAAGGCATGAGGACAAAACTATGATAAAATGTACTGACACCAATAAAACGAATGACAATGACATGAAAATATTGGGGAGATCCAATCAGAGGTAATCTCCTTATAAGATTAGATCCACACATTTGAGCTGCCATCAAGAAACAGTACCACTACCTCTCATGAAAACGCAACAAAAAGGAAAACAGGAAAAGGAAATATAAGAGCCTTTGTAAAACATGTGAAGCAACTCTCACCAGATTTAGTCTAACAACACTAAAACTAACAGAACAGGCAAGAGTTAAGAATATCCTCAAAATCTCTCCTTGGTATTGTTGCCATTGGTCAGAAGTGAGTTTACCTGACTCACTGACTCATATTGGACTCCTCCAAAGTTTTACAGCCTCCTCAAGAGTGAAATAACATGGACGCATATTGACAGCTGCGGTAAACAATGGACTGAAACCCTACAGTCACTACATATAAACAGGAGCCACCGTAGGTAGGATTGTACACTTGGGATCGCTAAGAAAACAGAATACATTTGACTGCAATCTGCAATCTACTGACATCTAGTGGTGAGATTTTACACAATGTAACTTTAAAATAAGATAATAATGAATTGCTGTTTCATTATGTTTATGACTCTGAAAAGTCATTATACATAATGAGAATATTTATTTTAGGTACTTTAGATATACTTTAGATATATATATATACTTATGTATATACTTTTATACAACTTGTCCTATATTAAACTATGTAAATAGTGCTGTTATTATTTGTACTAAAGAAAAAGCAGTAAATTGTGTCTTGTGTTTTGTAAACAGTTTTCTAAACTGATTTTATTTCTGATTAAATATTCTGGTTTCCCTATCACATCCAGCAGTGACATATCTGTAGTGCTTACAGCAGCACAGCCTGGGTTAACTTAACTATTAGCTTTTATATAAAAGGATTTCAAACTTAGATGAAATGTTCGTAATAAAAAAGAAGAATTCACCTCATCCATATGTGAAATTTGTTTTTCATATAACATTTGACCCACTGTTTTCTCTAAGAGAGCAGCTGAGTGTCTGGAGGGGAGAATATCTTCCACAAGGGGTAGCCACAATCACAATAATGAGAATCACAGTTCATTTCAGTTCCTGAGACATTTATTTATCATGTTTTTTCACACGCTGTCCATCAACATGTTGAGCTGCTCCTTCATCAGAAATAACAATTCTACTGAAATAACTTAAAGCAACAAAACTCTAACCTGCAAACAAAAACTCGAGACCTCTTAATGGGCATGAACTGGTACAAAATCAGACATGTGTATTCACACCATCACTTTTATAATTATGCACAACACTGAAACAACTGTGTAGGTTCTCAAAAGCATTCACCAAGTTTCTTCACTGCACTTTTTCACAAAACCATCAACTGTAAAGTAACCAGCAACACTTCAATCAAAATATGCCAAAAATCCAATTACATGTTGAGTAGATAATAACATATAATGCAGAAAACACAGACCGATTGGTGTAATAGTGTACTAATGTTTAAAAACACTGTTGCTATCAACAGGAGGAAAAAAGAAACCGAGAATATGAACACCTTCAGTATTGCAGCTATTTCTGTTTAATTACTCCTTTAGCATTGCAGTACTGTGCCCATATAGCACCAAATAAATACAAGAAATACACACCAATATCCATAAGAAAGCACTGGGGGTGGGGAACAGTCTATAAAGTCATTTAAAATATATCAACTAAATAAAACAAAGGAGTAAAAGTTTTCTTTTTCACTTGTATCCAGTGTTTAACAGTCACAGTTTTACAATTAAATCGTGTAAGCACACTTAAAAGAGGAAGGAAACAATACTGCTGCTCGTGTATTTACATCCAGCTTTATTTTTGTGTAGTGCTGTGGAAATCCCACATCTAAGTCCTATTAGAGGTAGTCATTATTAGAATGACAAAAATGGGTGTTTGCAGTGGACAATGTTTAGTCATGCAGAAGAACTGGGCGAAGTCTAAAGAATAAATTCACAAGACTGAAAAAATAAGCTGGTTTACATTATGAATGGTGTTGTTTCTTTAATAATGCTGTGTTTTCAAGCTTGAAAGTGAGATTATTTGATGGCTTTGAACTGCATTTCAAAAAAAATAAAATAAAAAAATCACAGGATGCTCCTAAACAACACGTGAACATTAGTTTCTGTCATCAAGCTGTCCCAGGACAGGCGTCACTGTGTCGTATTTCCCAGATAAGCTTTTGTATTTGAGGGAAAGATGTGAACCTCAAGCATTGGCTATCATGTTCTCCATCACTGCATCATGCTAATGCTTCTGTATGTTCATGCCGTTTCATGTGATTCCCTCGCCTTCACATTGTGGTCTCGCTGTTGAGATGATTGACTATGTCATTGTCCTGGCAAATGAGCTGATAGGGTTTCTCGTTCTCCTCGATTACAGAGTTGCGCACCTCGGCGTCCTGATTCTGCAGCTCTTTGCGGGAAAGGTGCTCCACAATGCCGGCCCCGAGGGAGTCACCGAGAACATTCGTGGTAGTACGCAAACGGTCCCTGGAGTCACGAGAGAGAGAGAATAAGTGAGAAAGACTAAAAAATGACTGCATATATAAGTGGAAGAAAATGGATGGATGGATGCTATGAAAACAGTTGCAGGCTCTCTTATCCATCACTCTGCATTATGCATCGATAACCTTTGTAGTTGTGGGACCTCTGGGCTCTCTGAAGCTTTACAATGACATTTAAGCTGGCACAATCCCAGACCAATCCCCATCAAGCTGACATTTAGTGGGAACTCACAGGAACCAATCCACAGCGATGATCAGCGTTATGTCCTCCGTGGGCAGTCCCACCGATGTCAATACAATCACCATGGTAACCAGGCCAGCCTGAGGAATGCCTGCTGCTCCGATGCTGGCAGCCGTTGCTGTGATACTGAGTGGGCGGTGGGAGGGATGGAGAGGCGAGTGAATGCATTTAATAAAAGGAAACAAACAAACAGCACATGTGCACTGCTGGTGGGTGTAGTAGAGTGTGATAAAAGCACACGAGGAATACTGTCTCTACCATATGTTCTTTAAAATGTATTACACATTTTTGTTTAATAATAGTAATAGCAGAAACACACTTTTAATATATGTTTACATGTTTATTAACCTCTCATTTCCCTATCTAGTAATAAAAAGTGTGATCAGAAAGAGGAGTAAGCTGGAGCAAATCCCTATCTCACGCGTTTACCTTGTTCTGTATTTGTGTATGTGTTGTATATAGGGGACAGCATGGAAGTGCCAGAAACTGCAGTTCCTTAAATGGACACTAGAGGTTTGATGCAAAATATTTCCATAGGCTACTATGTTAAAATGACCAACTTAGCAGCAGAATTAAGCATGTTTACACACATAGTCTATAGATTAGCACCTCCTTCGTAAACACCGTATGGATATTCTTGCATACCAGTTATAATTTTTAAAATTGTATTGAAGCTAAAATCTCAGCAATTTCAAGTGACTGAACTCGATCTAAAGACTTTATTTTCTCATTTTGCTGAGTGAACTTTGAGTATTTTATTTGTAATAGTGTGGCAGTTTACACACCGGAGCCCTGATTTGATCCCAGGGCAGACACAAAGCCCTTGGTGGGTTGCAGTAGGAAGGCCATCCTCAGTAAATATTTGCTAGTTTAAATATACAGAGCTGCCCGTTATGGCAACCTCTCGTGAAAAATGGAACAGCCAAAAGCAGTAGGAGGTATTTAAACCTACTGGCCACTTTATTAGATACACTTGTTCAATGGCTTTTAAAGCAAGTATCTAATCGGCCAGTCACATGGCAGCAACCCTGTGTGTTTAGGAATGTAGAAATGGTCTACAGCAGCAACACACCACACACACCTATGCCACCTCTGACAGCTAGGAGCAGGAAACTGTGGCTACAAGTTGTAGCACCAATGTTGGACAATAGAAGATTGGAAAAATGTTGCCTGGTCTGATCAGTCTTAGTTTCTGCTGTGACAGTCAGAGAGTAGAGAGAGCGATCATCTCTTTATGACCACAGGTTGCCCATCTTCTGGGAGGAAAGAGAGGGCTCAGCTGAGTACTAGCAAACCAAAGTACTGTTACCTGATGGTGAGAATCTGACCAAAGTTTAGCTCCATGCCATTGACTTGAGCAATAAAGATAGCTGCCACTGCCTCGTAGAGGGCGGTGCCATCCATGTTAATGGTGGCTCCAACGGGAAGGACAAAACGCGTCACTCGTTTATCCACGTGGTTGTTTTCTTCGAGGCAGCGGAAGGTGATGGGCAGGGTAGCAGAGCTTGAAGCAGACAGGATGAGACATGTTAGCATTACCATAAACACGAGCAGAGACTGGCCTTTAATGCTGCTAAACACAAAGGAAGTAATGCAGTGCTTCTTATGATGAGATTCAGAATGAATGAATAACAATGTTTGAATTATGCAGAAGCTAACCTGGAGGAGGTTCCCAGAGCAGTGATCAGTGCCTGCAGCAGGCCGCCAATGAAGCTGTAAGGATTCTTCCTGGTTACCAGGAAATAAAGCATTGGCAGGACAAAGAGGCCGTGGATGAGAAGACCCACGATGACCGACACAGTGTACATCCCAAGCTGACTGCCCACTTCTGCCAGATCCTTCATCTCCACAATCTTCCCAGCAATCAGAAACAGGATACCTACTGGAGCATACCTGCAAGTTTGGAAACATTGTTTTACTATAATGGTAATTTTATTGGGTTAGTTGCTTTTATAGACTAAAGGGAGAGTTTTCTTCAGTTAAGTCTACTCAGAATCTTCATATGGTGTGGATGCTGGGTTTTTACTAACCAGATGATGATGGCCACCAGCCTCATGATGGCTTCATTCAGGCAGTCAAAGAACTCTCTAAGAGCCTGGCCCTGCTGTTTCATGTTGCCAATGACCAGACCGAAGCACATGGAAAACACCACCAGACCCAGAGCGTTTACTCCGCTCGAGGAGCCAGACACAGGGACGACCTCCTCCACAGTCTCCTGTGGTTGAAAACGTTTTACACACAAATCAATACGCACTGTAGTTTTCTTTTTCATAGTGATTAAAGTATTGCACTTATACCTGAAGATGCTTGTAGACACCCACCTGTATGGTGTGCAGCACCGTGCTGAGGTTCATGCTCAAGGCAGAATCGGTCACATTGAGCGAGTCGGTGAGGTTCAGGGTTACGGTCACATTTCTGGTGTAAACAGTCTTCTTGTACACTGTTTTATACTGCAACAGACATGAAATGTTTTTAAGGTAGTTACATAGCAATACATGCAATGTAATAGAGATTAGGAAAATAAAACTATATGTTTATCAAATTTTTGTTGATCAAGATTTAGAGATAAAGGAGATTTTCTTTCTTTAAATGAAATGAAGTGTTCCATAATGAAGAAGATATGAACCATGGCTGGGATGAAAACAAAGGCTTACCTGCTTGAAACAGGCTTCTACCAGATTAGGAGGAAACATGTTCCTAGAATAGAAAAAAGCAAAGATCAAATGAGCCACATATACATAAATAAATATGCCTAAAACCTAAATTATTTTAATAACCAGCAGGGGGCGACTCCTGGGGTAGTCTATGGGAAAACAGCACTCAGTTGCTTCACTCTGACCTCAGTAAACACGTTCCTGCTAACTTTATGGGCTCAGTCCAAGTTTCAGGTCTCACTGAAAATAAGATTGAGTCATTTTTGTAAATCACTGTCATTCTAAAAGTCAGAAAGATGCTTGTGATGTGCTGTGGTTTCTCAGTTTCAAACAAACTTCACTAACTGATCGGTGACATCATGGTGGCTGTGCCCATCTTTTACACTGTCTCTGGCTAAGTATAGCTCTGCAGCCATTTAGCATCGTTCAGAACAAATAAGGGAAGCAATGGAAAGAGCCTGACTCCATCCAATTGTTATGTCTGCCATCCAAACATGTTAGGTTACAGCTTGTACCTTATAAAGACAGAGGTGTGAACACCATTGGGTGTTTTGGAAGTTATCCTGAGCTAAGTAATTTGATTACTGGCAGTAGCTTCATATAAAAAATAGTGGTATCAATCTATTAATCCATCTCTTAACATTCTTGTTAGACTGCTCTCGTAATATGAACTGCGACTGTCTGTGGAAACACTGTGTAACCTAACACATGAGTCAAGTTTCTGAGTCGTTACCTGATGAGATCCAGAAAAGCATCAGTAGCCTGAACAGGTTCGATATTCCCACCGTTGGCCACGGGGCTGTCCCTGTTCCCTTTCCCCGGCTGGATGATGACGACGATGACAATGCCGATAAACACAGCAATCAGCGTGGTCACCATGTAGTAGACCACTGCGTGCAAACCCATCTTACCAGATGCTTTACTGTCCAAGGAGGAAATGCCTGAGGCAGAGAACATTATTTTCTCAGTGGACTGATGAAAGTTTGAATTTGATGTTAAATTAATCATAGAAACAGCTTGCTGGTAAATACTGAAGACTACGATAGGATATCTGCTCTCTTTCCGGATCTAGACAGTACTGTGCTGAAGCAGTGTGGGAAAATAAAACATATTTGCTTTTAAGTGCTCATTAGAAGCTAACCTGTGATCAGACTGGAGACAATTAGAGGTAGCACCAGCATCTTCAGCATTCTCATTAGGAGCTCCCCAGGAAAGGAAAAGTACTTGATTTCCCTCAGGGACAGATTGTAGGGGCGTAGAGCAAAGCCCAGGATTATACCTGGCAAATAAATAAATTAACTAATAAATAAGCATCGAAATGCACAAATATAAAAGCACAAGCGGAAAAAAAACCTCCATTTGTTGTTCCTTTCCACTCACCCAGAGCCACGGCAGCGATGGTGAACAAAACGAACAAGTTCCTCTTCAGGAAACCCTTCACACTGGCCTTGCTGACGGAGCTCATCCTCTCCTTCATGCTGCTTGCTCTCCTCTCCATGGCCCTGCGTAAGCGCCTCCTCAGGTCTACTCTGTCTGGTAAGGGTGGTTTTTCTGTGTCCTCGTTTAGGAAAAGGCTGGCACTGGTGGGGGGCTTCTCGTTCATAATAAGCTCCAGCACCTGGTCCAGGAGGCAGGTCTCGTGTGAAACTAAGAAAAAAATAATAAAAATTATTTGGTAAGTGTGAAGTTTTTGTCACGTGTAGTTTCTGGAGGGACGGCACGCTTTAAGACATTCACAGAATATCCACACACATCGCATGTTGCTCAATTGCTCGGGGTGAAAAAAAAAATAGAAAACAGGATGAAACAGCTGCTGCTGTGTGAAACACTGAAGCACCTGTTTAGGATTACAAATCAAAACCTGACCTAGCTGTGGCACAGTAACTAAAAAGCCTGAACCATGTAACCTACCAGTGCCAACTGAGATGGAGAAGATTACCAAGCTGAAATAGTTTTATGAATACACAGTTTTCTTTTTTAGTGTTCAGAGAATAAACATCCCCTTTTTGTGTATAATTTGGTTCAGTTTAGTGGTAAAACAGTTGGTGGACAAAACATTAATTGGCCAGAGTTTGGATTAATCTGTTCTTCAGCATCTCACCTGCCACTTTGTTAGGTACACCTTCAACTTTAACTGTTCATTAATGCAAATAAACCAGTCGTATGGCAGCACCTCAAAGCATTTAGGCATGTGGAAATGGTCAAAGGGGCGTGATGAAATTCAAACTGAGCATCAGAATGGGGAAGAAATGGGAATCATGTGACTTCTGATGTGGCATTGTTGTTGGTGTCAGATAGGCAGAAACTGAGGTCTGCTGGGATTTTCCATCGCTAGAGTTTACAGAGAATGGTTTGAAAAAGAGAAAAAAAAAAGTTCTCTGGGTGAAAATACCATGTAGAGGTCAGAGGTCACAGGAGAATGTCCAGACTCGAGCCGATAGGATAGCAGAAATGACTCAAATAAGGACTCGTTATGCTCACATCGTTTTATTTTACTGTGCTCAACAATCACCAGATCTCAGTCAAACACAGCACCTTTGAAATATCGTGGAGCAGCAGAGTCGCATCACAGGTGTGCAGGGGCAAAATCTGCAGCAGCCGTGTGATGCTATCATGACAATATGAACCAAAATCTGCGAGAAATGTTTACAGCATCTTGTTAAATCTAAGGCACGAACAACTAACTAGCAAGGCATTCCTAACAAAAATATGTATGAGCACTTCAATATGACCTCATAGTGTACAATAGCTTGTTTACCTAATTTGTCAAAAAAACAATAAAGACACGTTCAAGAGCATGAACTCTAAAATACACACTGTCACTATGACAAAAAGCAGACTGCAAGCATAGTTCTGGTTTTGCAGTTACAAGCAAAGCTGGACTATGTGCTGGTTTAGTCTTGAACCGAGTAAGCAAACATGAGCCGTGTCTTTTTCAAGCCTTGCTTTGCAGTTTTTTCTATGCTTAAAGCTATAAAGTAGACTTCTTGATGCGTGTTCAATCATTCAGGTAATAAATCTCCAAAAGTTGATTCTGTTCATCTGGACGTAGCGCTTTGTGGGAGAAACGTTTCGTCACTCATCCAACTGACTGCAGGTTTCCCCAATCTTACAAACAGTACATTTGCATAATGACTGAAACCAGCCCAGTGAAGGAACGCTACGTCTAGATGAACAGAATCAACTTTTAGAGATATAAAATAGACTAAAACCTAACATGAATAACGAGCTTTTTCAGTCTTACCGTGTTTCCCTTCTCTCTCTCGGTGTGTGTGTAACACATGGACGCTGCTCGCACTTCCTCCTATCTAAGTAGGCTACATTGTTTCCTCTTAGCCAACCACTGCAAACAAACTTGAAGTCCCACAGAGCGGGTAATAAACAGGCAGTGTCCTCATCTGCTTATTCTTCACATCTACTATAATCACTGACCTCACACAAAAATCATTTTTTCATTCTTCCCCAGAGATAAACACTTTATTTTGAAAACCAAAAACCGAATCTACTCAAATCATTTTATAAGGTTTGCATCAATCTATACATAATCTACATGTAGTAAAAAAGAAAAAGTTAACCACGCAAAGAGATGGACGTCTTCTTAGTTCTCTCACAGCACGATTCAGACCTGCTGTCTATAAATGTCTGAACGAATGTGTAGCGCGGTCACAATGTTCTACTATCTGGAGGACTGGAGTGGACTGATAACCCCATTCTAGTGTGTAATGGATAAGAGTGGATGAAGCTGCCAGTTTCTACAGCGTCACACTAGAGTAGGAATGAAAACAAAATGTTCAGTCGTGAAGCTCAGTAAAGGCAAGACTAATGAAAAAGGAAGTCTCAAGGAAGGAAAGGCACTACAGCGAAGGGCTGAACATTAAGGCAGTTCACAGGTTATAATATAACAGCATTACTACATAAATCTTGTGATGAACACAATTAAATGATCAAAATGTTCCTTTCTGCCTCAATACAAGTCAAGCAGTGAGAGAGCGGTTTGATCGTAAGCTGCACCGCATGAGCTAATTTTGTCAGGCTGGAGCTGACCAGAAACTTTCAGCTGTGAGTCAGCTTAATGTTTCTTTTTTTAAAAACTTCTCTGTGCTTCATTAGTATTCACATGCAAAAACCTAATTCCCAAAATATCCAGATGCTGATCAGGCTGCAAATGAACAGAAAGACTGCAGAGTTTCTGTTTTAAATCCCTGTTTCATTCACAGTTTCAGTAAAAAAGCTGCAGTTCCAGCTGCCTTAATTTTTTTTTGACAAATAAACACTGAAACCTTAACTCAACAACCAGGAAATATACCATAATAAAAGGGGCATTGACCCCAGATAATCATCAGGCGTTTATTATAATGAAGAGATAATATTAAACTCTGAAATCCAAGTGAATACTGACTAACAATAAATCTGTCAAAACATGTGAACTCATGGTGGATATATGGCTGGCAAAAGTCAAGCAGCTTGTAATGCAGGACATAATTCATGAATACTAAACAGGAAACCCCCAGCATGTAAAAAAAAAATTTAAAATTAGTCCGTGTTCCAATGCTTTATTATTATTATCACTTATTATACAACACAGTCTCAATCTGTGGTAGTTTTTGAAATGCTCAAAACCTTTAATGCACTGATTGTCACCAAGCACAAAAGACGACGTTTTGGGTTAAAAATGCAGATTTTTCCACCTTTTTTAACGCTTTCTTGGTTGCCATGGTGAGGTCTCCCCACACTTTCTGCTTCTGACATGAAATACAATGCTTCCTAATTAAATATATTACTTACAACGTTACTCTCACTCACACAAAAAAGATGGAAATTCATGTCCATGAGCGCAAAACACAGTTTGCCTGGTTATATTACAGTTGTCATATTTTGTAAACTACATTGATACTATTCAAAACACTGATTAATTTATGCCGATGAAACACGACAGCTTTCTTTAAAATCAGACCAGGTGCAGGTCTTATTCTGTCGTGGTTACAATCCCAGCAATTTCTCTGTGAAATTGAGAAATAAAGGCAGGTATTTTTCTCGTGATCGCACAAAGTAGCGATTGGAAAAAGCCTTTAAGCTGTCTGACTACTCACCACTCATGTTTTAGACTTTGAGTCAAGCAGTCCAGTTAAAATCAGGTAACCGTCAGAGCTTCACCGCTGTGGACGAGAGGGTCAGGATGTCGCGTGTGTGAACCTCCGGAGGTGAGTGGAGAGTTTGTCTCAGCTCAGCTTTCATAACAAGACAGACATGAAAGACCTCTCATATGGCCTGACCTTCTCATACACACACACACACACACAGCCAATATTTTGTGGCGTGTGACAAATCAAAGTCAGACAAATATGCCTACATTCCTATTTCTAATCGTCAACACTCCACACAATAACCTTTCCATGTCAAACAGCATTCAGTAGAAAATGACACAGTGATGTACATGATAAATGTCCAGATCACAGCGATTCAAAGGGGACTATTGATTTTTCCCATGAAGGTTGAATTATTTCAAACTCTTCACAGCCCGAGACAATAAACTGTCAGTGTAGAACAACGTGTAGACAGGAAAGACAACAATAAAGAAGTTGAATCTTCTCTTTGACAGTAGCTGGATCCCCTTTTGCCTTCCGGACTGCTTTAATCCTTCGTGGCAGAGATTAAAGAAGATGCTGGAAGCATTTCTCTGAGATCTCCATATTGACATGATAGCATCACACAGCCGATGCCACCACATCCCAAAAGTGGTCTGTTGGACTGACTATGGAGGCCATTTGAGTACAGTGAAGTTCCCTTCTTATCTGTCGAGAGTCCCACCCAGTGTGGTCTTCAGCGGCTGTATTCCATCTGCTTCAGGGTTTAACGTGCTGCACATTCAAAGATGCTCATATGCACACCAACAACAAGCACCCCAGTTTTTTTCTCTGTAAACTTCATGGTTGTGAAGGAAAATCCCAGCAGATTATCAGTTTCTGAAATACTCAGACCAGCCTGTCAGGCACCAGCAACCATGACACTTTCAGAGTCACCTTTCTTTCCCATTGTGATGCTCAGTTTGAACATCAGCAGGTCGTCTTGACCATGTCTACATGCCCAAATGCACTGAGTTGCTGCCATGTGATCGGATGATTAGATATTTGCATTAATGAGCAGCTGAACAGGTGAACCTAATAAAGTGAGCAGCTAAGATAACAAACAAACAAACCCATCTGCACTGCATACGTCTTTGTTTACAGTTTTTCTCAGTCGCTTTGGTGCGTTTCTCAGAACACCATTAACATTTGCACAGCAGTTAGTGCATTTCCCAAAACAATTAGTGCAAACTGCAAAACCTAGTGGATAGCCTGCAAAAGCACGTCACATGCACAGAATTGATTATCCATACCTCAAAAGCAAGTATCCATGTCAATGAAACTGTCAGTGCCATCAAAATGAAAAGTCTTGACACCATCTTTATGAACAAGATAGTCAAATGGCATTGTCATGTTTCCACTATGACAGTTTATAATTTCAGTGTTTCCCATTGCAAAAACAATTGGTGACACCTGAAAATGCTGACGACAGCACTATGGCCTACCTGTACAGCCATCTGAAATGTGCAGTAAAGTCACTGTAGATGTTATGGGAGTCTTGGGAGTAACTGAGACACTGAATACGTACGTTTCACATTTCCATTGTGTAGAAGTGTTTGTAATCCTACAGAATTGTGCAAAAGAAAAATATGCTACAGTCACTTGTTCACTGTAGAATACATGTAAACATAAAATCACCAATTTGGTAGAGCCTCCTCATGAGTGACAGCTGTAATTCACCTGAGATCAATTGTTCAATTTCGGAGACATTTCCAGGAAAAATGATACAGAAAGGTATAGGATTTGCTTGACAGATGGCCAATATTTGGCATGTGATAACTAGTTCAACAATTTTGTGTGTGATGACTTAAGCATTGGATGTATGACTATTAGTTTTATTGGGAATGACTATTCAGCATCCATAGGTATGATTACTTTTGACTGACATGACATAAGCAAATGGAAATGTCAGAAAGCAGCAGGGAAATGTATGGAAGCAACTGATTCATGTCTAAAATCATTTGCAGTTTGTTCAGAGAGAGGAGAAATTGCTACTATGATGTGCACAAATGACTGAGTGTTGTGGAGGTTGAACTAATAGTTATGAGAATTTCAATTCTGATCTGAGAAACGCACCAAAGCGACTGAGAAAAACTGTAATACAATCTGCTTTCTCTATTACAGCAAACAAATTATGTTACCAGTCGAGAAAATACAACTTTAGTGCAAAAGTCTTTTGGATGCAAAGAAGCCAAAAGGTGGCAAACATGTACCAACCCTTCAGGAAACAGAAATATAGAGCTTCGTTTCCACTCCACTACATCTTTGTTTCCAAATTATTTGTTAAAAATAGAGAAAGGTGAGAATTAGTATAGCAGTATAGCAACAGGAGAAAATTCAATCCAATCAGACACACACATACATTCAGGCAAGAAATGTGTGAACAGTGGTCTATGTGTCCATAGATAGATAGATAGATAGATAGATAGATAGATAGATAGATAGATAGATAGATAGATAGATAGATAGATAGATAGATAGATAGATAGATAGATAGATAGATAGATAGATAGATAGATAGATAGATAGATAGATAGATAGATAGATAGATAGATAGATAGATATTTACCCTGTTTCTGTTTCTAGATGTGCTGAGCTGTCATAGATCCTTCCTGCTTTCAGTTGTCCTCCTTCAAGTCGCTGCAAGACACAAATTAAAACTTGACACAATCTTGCTACAACTTTGAATCTGACGGTTTTATCTATGATGCCTCCTGTAATTACAGATTAACTTGCTCCAAAAACGATTGGAAATAAACTCTCACACACCTCTTTCTGTCCAAGACGTTCCTCACACAGTCATGTAGATGCTTTCCTCTCCACCAAGCAGTTGATAATGAACAAGTGTCGCCCACCCACTGTACCCCCCCCCTCCCCCTTTCATCTTTACTGTTAACTCCTGTTTTACTGTGTGTCGGTTTCTGTTTGTGCGTGAAGCCTCCAGCCAAGCTGAGCACCTGGGAGGTCTGCGTGGGAGGAGGAGGTTAAGGACTCTTCGGGAGAGAAAAATAACGATGAAGATAAGCCGCCTGCTGCCCATTCACGAGCACCAAAACTGTGCGAAATGCTTCATCGCAAATCAGCTATCTCGGTGGGTTTCATGATCACGTCACATGCCCTGGTGGATAACCGGTTTATGTGTGTAAAACAGCACAACAGATCCACAATAAATCTCACGTGTAACTACACGGCACTTATTGCTATGACAACATGCATGTGCTAGTTAGACTCTGGGGGGCTCGTGTATGCCTAACCCCGATGCCATCCAGCTGACCGGCTTTTTACTCGCACTCCCACGCATCATATCCACGTTCACAAACGATGGATTAATATGCATGAGCACATACAGTGGGGAGAAAAGTAGCTTTAACATGCAGTCATATAATATACACAACTGTGTGGCACGAACAAAGAAACAACAAGCCAACAAACTGCGCAGGATTTGGAGACGAGTTGAAACATTTTCTATTTGTTTCTTTACTCGTTTTATTGTTATAAAATAACAATAAAACGCCTCTTTCTTGGTCAAGTCACTGTCGAAAAGGAGACTTTAATCTCAACGAGATAAATAGAGGATAATTAAAAATACATAATTAGATAAATAAAAGCCATTGAAAAAAGCCATTAAACATAACAGTGGATGAACTTTTATTTTTCAGAGTGAAACTATTCAACAAACAGAATCAAGATGTTGTAGAGGTGTTTTAATTTAATTTTATTGGGCACCACCAAATGTGACTGCTGAGACTGGAGACTTTGGAAGCTGTTCTGGAGCTTTTAATTGACAGTTTGGTTAAGTTTGATGTTCAGAGACAAGAAGACTAGAAATTTAAAACTTATTAAAACTTTTGCTATGTTGAGTTTTTGTCAACTGTTCCAGAAAGATTTAAGAAAGATTAGAGATAAAGAACAGTCTCAATCTTCACACCACGGACAAAAGGCAGCTCTAGAACCAACTTCTTCTCCTTCTTCTTCTTCAATTTTGATTCCTTTATGATTTTTGCTTATTATGTTTTATTGTAAAATGCATGTTATTGTAATCTAGCATTGTCAGAAGCTAAATAGAACAGCTAAATAGACAGGACTGTACATAGGACAGGACATTCCTGTGAAAAAACTAAACATACCCTGACTGCTTACATGGGAATTAAAAGGGTAAATACTTCTAATCAAATGCATGCAGTGAACTTTACCATCCTTCATGAATACTGAAGTTTGGGGGTTTTATTGTGTCTGTGTTAATGCCACAATCTTCCCAGGAGTAGAAATCACAGCAAGTTCACCCCAAAATCAGACCACGCAGTGCTAAAATAAATGGAAAAAAAACAAAAGTTACCATACTAAATGTTAATCTTCATGACAGTACAGTTAAAGAAAGACTGAACAAAATCAGTCTTTAGAAAGCTTGTCAGGTGAAAGCCTCCTCTCTCTAAAAAGAACATGGCAGCATAGCTTAGCTCTGCAAAGTTATATCTGAAAGAACCACAAGGCTCCTGGAACTGTGACCTTTCCACAGATTAAACTGAAGCAGACATGTTTGGCTATAATTCACAGTCTGACAAAAGCAAAACACAACATATCAGCACAAACACCTTTTACCAGCTGTTAAGCACTTTTGGTGGATGGATTTTGTGAAAAACAAAAGATTCAACATGCTGCAACGGCCCAGTCAAAGTCCAGACCTTAACTAAGTGCTGTGAACTGCAACATTATAAAGAAGAATAAAAAAGAATGGGTCAAAACTCCTTACAGTGTTGGTTTCACAAGCTGTTGAATCATGGATGTATTTAGATTGTCACAGGACTGCACAGAGTCCTTTGGAAACTTTCTTTTTTACATGACTGTATATAGAATTCAGCTTTAAATATATATTTAAATATTTTAATTTTAAATTTAGGAGCATCATTCCTAAACTGATGAACTGTCACAGAATGGTAAGCTCTGTAACATTTCATTTTTGAGAGACTCTTTAGGATTCTCCTTTATTGTCAATGTCTCCAACATTCAGCTTTCAATTCAGCCTTATTTATGTTGCGCAACATTTCAGACTGAAAGGTAAATCTTTACAATGTTCTAAAGAGAAACCCAACAATATCCTCGGATCACCAAACCCCCCTCCCTTTTAACAGGAAGACATCTCTGGCAGATCCAGGCTCAGGGAGGTTGACCATCTGCTTTGATCAGTTGGGGTGAGTGGAAAGCGAAGACAAAAGAGAGATGATAAACAATTTAGTTTTTAATGGCGGTAGCAGCAGATCAGTAACGTGCAGCACTTGAGCTAGAAAAAAAATGCAGAAAGAGTGAAAACACAGAAGGTTACAGAAATAGTGCAACATACTAATAAATGCATGGTGGATGAGAGAGGAAAGCAGAGAAGATGCACAATATAGCATCTACCCCAGCATTTTGAGCCTATATCACTGAACAACAGATCCAACCTTAAATATAAGATTTATAAAAAGGACTTTAGGCCTAATTTTTTAAGTAGACGTGGTGTCTGAGTCCAAACCGGGAGCTGATTCTACAGAACAGGGTCCTGAAAGTTGAAGGCTCTACCTCCTACTATACTTTTTAGAACTCCAAGAACCACGGGGATATTATGAGTCCCACAGGCAGCCAGTGATAAGTGGCTAACAATTAGATATAAATATGGTTTTGTCAGGTAGTAGAGCTATTAAACAGCCTCGCAATAAGGAATTACAACAGTCCAGCCTAGGATCGGGATACCTCTGTAGGCTTCCTTCAAGTTCCAATCTGGCGTATGACCACAGTGATAGGAGCAGTCCGCATTACCATGGCAACCCAATTATCCTGCCATAACGTGGGAGGCATGGATCATGTATGATCCATGTTTAGATAGTGTAATTATTCACCCGCTTGCAGGAAGAAACATTTGTCTTAGTGTTATTTTTCAGCAGCAAGAAGCTGCATTCTTACTCATGTCATTATAGGTGGTTCGTTTAACTACTGCTGACTGGTAAATGCTGATTAAATAATCACACTGGAATCAAATTAGGGGCTCGCTGTTACCCACTTAATAGCTGTCCATTAGTTACCTAGCAACACACAAGGTATTAATGTTGCGGTATTAGGGAAAGCCAACCTAGATAGCGAGTCTGAGCTTTAGCTGGTGTTTGCACAATCGCATTCTTGTCTCACAACATGGTGCAATAGTATTATGAAGCCCAGGTAAGTGGAATGGAGCATGCTTCCTCTGTCCTGATAAACATAACAAGCGCACACACACGGCTCGCTCATAAATTATTTCTCAAAGGGGGGATTTTAGCTAAGCGGTGCCCTAAATCGACCCTCTCCCATTATGTGTCCAGATGTTATTTTAAGACTTTAAACATTACACAGCACATTCAGTTCAGGTGTTTGGTCCTCAGAGCACAAATAATTCACTGGCAGTGCATTACACAACACCAAAAACAGCTTTTCCAAAACAATTTAAAATCACAGTAGCCCTGATCTATTCGAAATTAATAAAATACAAATAAAAACAACATTTCCTTTTTTTTAAATTTTCCCCTTAAATAGCTTTAATATTTCACCTTAAAATCTAGAAGTACTGGTGCGAATGTTTACTTTTTATTGCCCTGGAACATAAGTGTACCCCAAAAAAGGGTTTACAATTATGTAGCTTGCAGGCAGAGAAATGCACTTCCAGTGTTATTTTGAACACATTTGTCACTGCGCAAAGTGGAAAATGAAATATTAGAGGCATATGCAGTTATAGCAACACAATGGAAAGGTTCCTTTCTATGAATTATCTGAGACCTCTGTTCAAAGGTATGCTTTGAATAGCTGATAGCGGACACATTTAAGAGATAAAAGAAGAGGTCACTATCAAAAAGCCTTGCTAAACACGGAAAGGTCAGGGAATAGATTCTTTGCTTTGAAATGTCAGCTGATTACTCTTTAACTGGCATGACGAAGCTATCTGAAGGTCCTGCAACATAAAAAAGAGGGGTAAAGTAATCAGTTACTGTATGTCTGTTATTCGCAGATTTTAGCACGTTTCACACATGCGGTCCTTTCTATTAACATGACATTATCTGAATCTGTTGGTTTCGTGTTCGAGCACCCTGACAACGTTTGGATCAGACCCAATGACATTAACATATCAAGATAGTACAACTCTAAACAGCGTTCAGTCGGCCATTGTTGAAAAAGCAGAACTCCTTTTATATCTGACAAACATTCCCTTTTCAAATGTTCTACAATGAAACAAACAACAAAAATACCAAAACAAACTTTGTAAACTGCCAGATGAGCACAAAGTCTTTAGCAAAATGTTTGAAACATAAAATTTTGCAGGCTAAACTTTTATAAAAATACCGCTATACTGACATTTTCTGAAGCAGTGGTTTCCAACAGAGCAGTTCGTCAAAAACTCTTAGAGAATCTAAGATGACATGAATTTAAAATACTGGGAGGCCCACATGTGCCTGTAAATCGACTCTACAGTACAGTATGAAACAATAAATGACCAGCAGCATGTTTGTTTGGTTTTTTTTTACAGTTATACAGGTATTTTATTTGAGCAAACCATTTATTTTACAAACTTGATTATTGCTTGTATAATATTGTAAAAAGTTTAATATTTTATAAGCAACTTACATATGGAAAAAAAAAAAAAAATTAAGTTCACCCAAAAGTAAAAGAAATGTAGCAGAATATCGGTTTCAGTACGAAAAGGTTTCATAGCAAACATACTTATTAGAAGTAAACCAGTCATCTCCAGTGTCATTTATTACATGTTGCAGGAAAGATGCACTAATGAGATCATACCACACTGGTAAATTGGAAATGAATTATTAAAACTTAGTGTTAATACATTTAAGGCTGCTGTGCACATTTTCAAGTTAACAAACAACATTCACTCCTTCTTGGCTGATTTACAGTTTCAAACTGGACTTTTGTTCAGTGACAAGAAACAAAACTATTTAAACCTCGAAACAGTCTCAGTGGAGCTAACTGCTGAATATCATCTCCTCCAGGAAAAACAAACAAACAAACAAAAAAGCATCGTTCTCTTTCTGAAGCCGATAAAAGGTAACTGGAAGCAAATATGCCGAAAATGAGAAAGCTGATTTGACAAGCGTGCATCCAGAAACATCCAACATGTGAAGTAATGTTCATATGAAACACCTTTACTGTAATTCTGGCTGTGTAGTTACTTTAACAGATGAGAGGATGTTACACTGAATGCAACTTGAAAAATGTGATGCATCAGTAGAATTATCATTAGGAAAAAAAAACACATTGGAAATTGGCTCTATTGACATTTTTTGCATAGATTTTATACAATACACTGTACCATTATTTAAAGAAAAAGAAAACTGGAAATACTAAATTACAAAAACTTTGATTTTACTTTGGCATTTGTTGCTGTGTTAGTGGCAGAAAAATATTGGTTCTTTAACTGAGATGAATAAACAACAGTGAATTTTTCTGGGTGTATCCAGTGTGTCCAGTTTAACTTTGGTCAGCTGCTGGAAAACAAATTAAACTCGGATTGTTCCCAAATAACCTTGTGGACAAATTACAAATTACTTAACAAATAAATTCTAAATGTGTGAATGACTTAACACTCCTTGCAGAAGAACCGGTCTATAAAATGTTCTCCAAATGCTAATTTAAATTGCTTTAAGTACAAATGAAGATGATAATCGCTACAAATATCTCAAATGCTGTTATTCAAGCAGCGTCATTTCACATAATTTACTGAGATCAGTTATAATTGGATATGCCACAAATGAGAGAAAAAAACAAAACAGATAACAGTCTCATTTTCTACAGACTGATCTGAATGAACAAACTGATCTGTCTCAGTTTGTTTACTTATCTATTTTTGCATTACTGGAGTATAAAGGCCACGGTGCAACTATTTGGGGTAGTATGTGTTCTCCAAGTGAGTCTTCATTCCTTGGCTATGGCATTAGTCTGTGTAAAAGTAGAGCCACCACACTAGTGTTTGGGATAAGAGCACTTAGAGTGTTTGACAGCCTCCTCAAGCGACTTCCTGGTTACTAGCAGTCGTACCACATCCTCTCTCTTCTTTGTTAGTTTTTTACGAGCCTGATCATGAGTCACCATGGTCATGTCCCAACCGTTCACCTGGAAAGAAGGAAGGAACTTAGTTTGAAATAAAAAGAATCAAATACCAAAAGTAAAAGTCATCACAGCACTGCTCCTGAGGTACACAGTGCCATCTTGTGGATCAACTATTCCAAAAGAAAAACTTCATTTCACTAAATACCTGCATTATTTTGTCTCCCATCTTCAAGCCGGCCAAGTCTGCTGGGCCTTTAGGTGATATCCTGGTCACATAAATGCCCTGTGAAAACAAAGAACTCATCATTTCATTTTTTTGCCACAATTGGAGAGCAGGTCTGGTTTAAAATGGGTAGTCCAAAATAATACAGAATATCCCTGAAGGCCTTTGCCTTCAATACTGCCAGTCTGGCAGTACAGGAGGAGGATCCCAGGGGGAAAGCATCAAGTGCTTAAAGTGTAAAGGATACACTAGCATAAGAAATTATTTTTGTCCCATTAAAGTAAAACTAGGATTAAAATAAAGAGAAAAATGGACAGAGGCCTGATCTGTTGTTAATTTAAGGGCACAGAGGACATCTCTCACAACAAAGTTCCTGTAATGCTCAAAAATATGTTAATAAAGGAAACAGTAAAAGTGTAGAAGCCAGTATCTAAGTCTTATTCCTCTCTAACAAATCAGCTGGTACATTTCTGTGCAGTCAGCATGACTTAATGTAAACCTGAAGTCTTCCTCTCTGTAGCTCTGCTGAGTTTGTTTAGTCACCACCCGAGGCCATGAGTAACGTGTTCAGGCCTTTAGTTAACCAAAACGATAAGTACTTTGTGGATACTTGTACCACTAGGCTTTAGCGCAATTGCAACTTGTGGGTGGATATTCAGCGTCTTGCCAAATTAAGAATAAAATCCACATAACCAAAACGAGTGACCCGAAGACAGAGCACCTCATCATCTTAAACTTTGATCACATTTATACTAAAATCCACCGCTGTATATGTATAACCATGACAGAAAACATGGAAAATATATAATTTCACTTTTGATAGGGTCATTTGTGGGTTTATTCCTTTCGGCTACATCACTATTGTCTACAAATATTCTATTAAGAACAAAGGGAGAGAATCAAGATGAAAAAACTGCACGTAAAGAGATGATAGCTGCAGATAAACTCACTTTGTCAGACTTGTCCTCAGAGAAGGGATTCTGCCCGGGGTCCTGGTCTATCCCTCCTCCGATGCTGAAGCCAAGGATGAGATTCTCTCCTTGCCGCAGCTTCTGAATCTCAACTCGTTCCTGTTTAACAAAAGAAAACAAATTTAAAAACATTAAATACTGTTGAGGAAAATATTGGGTAGGCTTATCACCAAGCTTTCTCGCGTGCTGCTCAGTCACGTTTGCTGAAATGTTCTTGTTTCCATCACTGCTAATGTTAATACGATAAACTCCAGTTAAATTAGGTTGACAGGACCACGGAAAGAACGCAATTGCTTCCCTTCACATTTCACTACGATCGGATAAAAACTCTTCACTATGAAGGTAGAAAAACGAAACACTTCCATACCCATAAATAATCAGTGTTGGGCAAGTTATTTTGAAAAATTAATTAATTATAGTTACTTGTTACTTCTTCAAAAAAATTAACCGAGTTAATAACTGAGTTACAAGATTCTAAAAGTAATTAATTACTTGAAAAGTAACTATTGCGTTACTTGTTGTTTAACCCTCTGGGGTCCAGGCTATAATTGGCCATTTTGACTACTTTTGATGTTTCCTGGTTTAGCTTTCGTCCGTCAGATACACAACAAAGCACTATTTTTGGTAGAGCATGCTAGCGGGCCGTCGTTATTACCGTGTTGTTTGGAAAATATGGCACTTAAAATCAATCCTTTGATTTTTCTGAAAATCGACAGTGCCCCTTATAATCCCGTGTGTCTTACTGTATGAACTCTGGTTGTGTTTACTGACCTCGAAATGATTTTATGTACACGGCGCTCGAAAATCTGTCAAATGTTTTAGTACGACTTTGCTAAGCTACGAAGCCGCACCGCTTGATGGATTGTCGGAGCATTACGGCTATTGTTGGCAGGCGCCTCGCGGAGTGATACGTACTGTGCTTCAACATAATATTACCGTATTGTGTGTGTGTGTGTGTATAACCTCTTTTTAAGTTTTGTGGATATTATACATGGTTATGCTGAGGATATGTCGGCCAGTTTCCACTGGAAACGCCTTTTGGTTAAACTGTCAGCAAGGAATTTGCATTGTTACATTTTTATATAACTTTAATGCACATAAAAAAACAACAAAAAAAACCAGCTGCTTCTTTAAGTGAAAATACATTATTAGTTTAAAAAAACCCATCAAAGTTGTGGAGTTGTAAAGTATTTTGTCTAGTGTCAATTATATCGTCAGTTATATCGTTATCGCAAATTTTCAAATGTATATCGTGATAAATATTTTTGGTCATATCGCCCTGCTCTACTCCCAACTGACATACACATCGCAGTAATTACAGAAAGATGGACAACTTATCTTCCCGTCAGGTAGTGAAGCACCGACTTATCACCACAGACTCATTTTCTAGATTTCAGTGCAGGCAAACGATGGATCTCAGAGGCTGTTTTTTCTTAACTCGAGTCCAGACAGACGGGCCCTACCCTTGACACTGACAAGCAGCTGCAGTTTCACTACATCGCAGAGACAGATGACTCAGAGAGACTCTTCAAAACACAAAGACTGGCTCTGTGTGCGCGACAGTGAATAATCAGACAGCCTCTCAGTAGTGTGGCTGATCCAAAGTCTGACAATGACTTGAGCTGCTTTTCTCAATGTGCCGGATTCACACAGTCTGCGTAATCACAAGGACCCTACAGGCAGACTTAAAAGTCAGCATGTGTATGCTACAGTATTTTTGACGTGTTCATGCTGTTGGCAAACCGATATACTCCATCACAGTGAGAAGTCTTTCTTTATATGCTAACAATGGGCAATTTCAGCTTGTTGCTAGGTGGTTGCTAGGGATGTATAATTTTATAGACATGAATTGAAAATCACACAACATTTTTAATAGCTGTTATTTGTGCATTAAAAGGCGTACACCAGTCTATTATGACTCCTCATAACATCTGATATAGATTAGAGCTTTCAGGGGGCTGAGGTGTACCTGCACGCCAACACAGGTGATTTAGTTGTTCGAGACTTGATGAAAAAAAAAAAACAAACATCTAGTAAGTTTGTGTATTACAGTAAACCTGCTTCAAAGGTATTTTTGTGTAGACCTGTGACATAATACTTATATGTACTGTATAAATTTTATTTCAAATTATGTAACTCTAACAGCTAAAGCAAGAAAAATACATTCCCACCTTTCGAATCCACTGACTTTTTAATGCATAATAAATGTAATATATTTACTGAATTCATGCGAATGATGTTGTGCTGTAAAAACTTTTCAAGTTACAAATTCTCAAAGTTAAAAAAGTAGGTCAAAATTTTGCAATTTAAAATTTGCCACATTTCTTTCCGGCATTTTTGATTCCTCATAACTTTATAAGTGCAAGAAGGAGCCACAAGAAACTTCCAGGCAGAAACAAATTTGACATTACCTGTAAAAATTTATTCAAGTTACATATTTTAACATTTTCTTAGCTGAATTATCAGGGGGAAAAGCTCAAACATGGAGTGTCTGTTATGCTGCCGTTATGTTAAATTGGTCATGCAGTTTTACTATTGGTCCTATGATATATCAAAAACAAAAACATTATTCTGAAAATAAAACAAACTTTTGGATTTATGTCTTTAGGTTTTGGCCCCTGGAGAGGGGGGGTGTGTGTGTGTGTGTGTGTGTGTGTGTGTGTGTGTGGTACAATGTTATGCAACTACCTCCTGTATGAGAGAATTCATGACTCAAAAAATGTCTGAAAAGTTAACGGGAATTTAAACACACCCACACGTCCTTTGAGGGCATTTCTTCACTACCAGACACACTGGACCCACTATAGTTCGCTTACCGTCCAAATCGTTCCACAGACGATGCCATCTCTCATCTCCTCCACACATCAGGGGGAAGGGGGGAATTATGTTAAAATGCTCTTCATAGACTGCAGCTCTGCATTTAATACCATAATTCCCTCCACACTCACCACCAAGCTGGAGCATCTGGGACTCAGCTCATCTATGTGTCAGTGGATCTCCAACTTCCTAACTGGCAGACCACAGGCAGTAAGGATGGGCGGACATGTCTCAGCCTCCACCACTCTCAGCACTGGAGCCCCCCAGGGGTGTGTTCTGAGCCCCCTGCTGTACTCTTTGTACACATATGACTGTGTGGCCACTACCAGCTCCACCGCCATCATCAAGTTTGCTGACGACACCGTCGTGGTGGGCCTGATCTCTGATAACAACGAGACGGCCTACGTGAAGGAGATTAGGAATCTGGAGAACTGGTGCCAGAGGAACAACCTCCTTCTAAACGTCAGTAAGACAAAGGAGCTGATAGTGGACTTCAGCACTAAGCAGGAGAGGAACTACCAGACCCCCGTCATCAACGAGTGCCCAGTGGAGAGAGTGGACAGCTTCAAATACCTCGGAGTTCACATCACGCAGGACCTGTCATGGTCCTGTCACATCAACACCGTGGTGAAAAAGGCCCGACAGCGTCTCTACCACCTCAGACGCTTGAGAGACTTCCAACTGCCCTCCAAGGTGCTCAGGAACTTTTACTCGTGCACCATAGAGAGCATCCTGGCGGGAAACATCTTAACCTGGTTCGGGAACAGCACCATGCAGGACAGACGAGCTCTACAGAGGGTTGTGCGGTCAGCTGAGCGCACCATCCGCTCCGAGCTCCCTGACCTGCACTCAATCTACAGCAGGCGGTGCTGGACCAAGGCCAGGAAGATGGTGAAGGACCTCAGCCATCCCAACAACAGACTGTTCTCTCTGTTGAGGTCAGGAAAGCGATTCCGCTCCCTGAAGACCAACACAGAGAGACTGAGGAGGAGCTTCTTCCCGCAGGCGATACGGTCTCTCAATCACACCACCACACAGTACTGACCCACACATACAGTTCTTACACACACACTGGACTTTCTGGACTTTGGTTTTGCACAACACTGGTCACTATATTCTTCATTTCCGGTTAATACTTGTACAGCTGCTGTTATTGTGTATATATTTATTTATATTTAGATTTCTTCATACATTCTTATATAGTTCTATATTGTGTATTTTGTTGTACAGTTATTTTATTTTCAACTTTAATTTATATATTTTATCTTATTCTTCCCAGTTAAATTTACCCTTCATTCTAATTTGTGTTGTACAGTTATTTCATTTTTAACCTTAATTTATATTTTATTCCTTCCTAGTTAAATTTACCCTTTTTAATTTTTCATATTTATTTCCTATCTTATTCATAGCCTTTCCTTTTTTGTTTTCTTTAGGTCACGAGCAGTTGTCCAAGCATTTCACTACATATCATACTGTGTATGACTGTGTACGTGACAAATAAAATTTGAATTTGATTTGAACAAAAAACAATGATAGTAGAGTAGCGCAATTATTGCGTAAGTCAGGACTTCTATCTTATAGTATTTCATTATAGGAGGTGGCTTGATCTGAAGTGTGTGTCAACCAGCAGGGGCACAACTGAGTGATCATTAAAAAAATATTATATTAAAGAATTAAAAATGTATTTTAGAAGACATTACAGAAACTGATTCTTACACACAACTGACTAGACTATGATTGGGATAAACAACCTCCCTGCCCGTGCACACTCTCTGATGCTAGGGGACACAGGCAACAAGGTGGATGTATTGGGTGGGCATGGATCCACCCTCATCCAATCCCCACAAATCACTGACTGCTGTTTTATTTGATCAGGACAAATTAAACGCAATGCCTCTTTTACGTCAATATTTCAGTCTATTTATACAAAAGGGACTCTGGGGGGGACAAATGTTGAGCTGCAAAGGTCAAATAAAAGCAAAATAAGATCGAACAACAGTGATTTATGAAAATATATAAAGTTAAACAAAGATTTGACTCTGAAAAACTTGACTTATCAGTTAGCTCAAATCACAGCAATTGCTCAGATTTCCTAGTATTGATAATTTAGTGCTTGTCACACACTCTGCTCTACAACACAGGCCTGCTAAAATCCCAGCTGTCCATCTCCAGCTAGATCTTCAGCTTTGGAGAAGACCAGGAAGCCTGATTTACAAAGGTGGCGACGCCCATTTTCATTAACAGCAGTTTTCTGACGATAAACTCAGTTGTCTTTTAATTAACGGTCAACTTCATGTCACCCTTTGTGTCCCGCGTTAGTGCCCACTTCTTTGCTGCAGTGATTTAATGAGTTATTCGGTTAAATTTAACATTACTGGGTACATAAAGTGCTCATATCTGTTCAGCTGCTCTCACTCAACTGCTTTTAGCTAAACAAAGAAAGTCGCTCTGCTGTTAGCAAAAACTCCAGTTAGCTGGTTAGCGCGTGTAGTTACCCAACATTAGTTAATTCAGAGTTTGCACCGAAACGGTTTGGTGCTAAAGTCGGGTGAGAAGCTGAACAATAGAGTGCGGTTAAATGTGGAGAGCCACAGCCCTCAAACTTACCACAACAGCAGTCACCGGCTGACCTGGGACGAAAGACATACTCTCGCTGAGATTTTTGGCTTATATAGAGAAGAAACTTTCCGCTTCTGCTGTTTTAAAAACTAAAGACACGTCGATTCAGATAGCGGGACTACTTCCTAGATCCTTACATGAAACAGCGCAGGAAGATCCCGAGCTGGAATCCAAAGGCTTTAGGGATGATGTCACGTCGCCCCCAGGCGTTCGGGTTTGCGTGTTTTGTCTCACCTTTGTAGCCAGGGAGGGCGGTGTTTAAATGCTGGCAGTCGTCCCGTTGTGACTCTAAACAGAAATGAAAACAAATCGAACTCATTAAGGGGTTTTTGCTCCTCCTTTGCTCAGGCGAACACCGACAGCTGTTTTCCTTATATCGAGTTGGCTAACAGCGACATCTCGGTCGATTCTGTTTTCTTGATCGCACTTAGTCGACAGGATATTCGAAAATTAATTATACTTTGATCATGGATTTTGTACGACTTTACTTTACTTTACTTTTCACTTTATTTTTGCGCTCAATCACATAGATGACAATTTCCTCTAGAAAACAATATAACAAAAAATATTTAGAAAAACCCTCCTTATCGAGGCAAAACCCCCCAACGATTTTTATAAATATTTATGAGTGTTATATAGATGTTGATATTTGAGATTTATTGCTTTTGTTAAGCTGATTTTTTTTCTCTTACACAAGCTCATAATAATCATATAATAGCTACAGCACTCATACAGTAGCTGGTGAGTATATACGTGTTTAAAATAGTCTCAGCTATTAGTAACTGTTTCCTTCTGATTTAAAGTAATAAAGTAAAACACGAAAATAGTAACCATTTAAAGCCAGACACCTTGACGCTGTTGTACTACTCATTGTGCAAGCATCCTGTGTCTTTTGCTGCCACTAGATGGTAGTCCGTAATGATACAAGACTTTTCTGTCAGTACAGTGTGGAGGGATGAATAAAGCATGAATCTCCCAAAGTTGATTCTGTTCATCTGGACGTAGCGTTTTGTGGGAGAAACGTTTCGTCACTCATCCAAGTAACTTCTTCAGTCTCAGCTGACTGCAGGTTTCCCCAATCTTATAAACAGTACATTTGCATAATGACTGAAACCAGCCCACTGAAGGAACAATGAGCTGGGAGGTCAGTTTCTTAATCTTAATTATGCAAATTCTCATGACCATTGATCAACAACCACTGACCAAAACCCACTGATTGAGCATACATCAAGAAATAAAGAATGAACATTAGAAGTGCTTTTGTCTAGCTCTGTATTCTTTTAGCTATCTAGCTATAATTTTATTTGCCATAAAATCAAAATAATGTTTTTAAGAGCGCACTGCTGTATGTTTCCACCTGTAAAAAATGTACCAGTTTGGGTGTTCTCTCTCTCTTTCATCATCTCTATCACACTTCTGATCAGAGATCTGCATGTGATGCAGCAGCATGCCACCTTTACTCAAAGCAGCTGTTATTTCTTATTTGCATATGCTACGCAAAAATTCCCCTGAGCATGTTTAGACTTTAATATCCTACCAAATAAGTGTATAAAAAACTTTAACCTCAATTTGAAAGCATGTATGCAAAGATGGCAGGAGATTGGCTTCAGGTAGACATCTATGTAACAAATTTATTGCATTATTCATTTTAATGTGACACCTTTTGTCTGAATAGAGTTTTGATGTATGGAACATTTTAAAAAATATATATATATATAATTTGGCACTAAATACATTTGCATGAAGGAGGCAGTTTAATCTATCCTATAATTTTATGCATAATAAATATTCCTTGCGACCTAAATGTTAAAGGAATAGGAATATTATGAGGCTGTGGCAGCTGTTGGCTTAGCTTAGCTTAACTTAGCATAAAGACAGAAAACAGGATGAGGCATCTATCCCGCCTCTGTTATCTTATACAACAGGGAAAAAAAGAAAACACACGGAATGATTTAATTAGTAAACTTTAAAGAAACCGATAGGCACATTTTGTGTCTAGTCTAGCTGTTTCACTGTGTTTCAGTGTCTGCATTAGCCAGTTGTAGACACATCCTAAGAATGAAAGACTGGTGCAATGCTTTGACATTAAGCCTCTCTTTAGGTGAACAAAGGTCATAAAGATAAAGGATCATAAAGGTTGGACGAATGCAGTATTTTCCACTTCCTCTCCTTTGCCCAGATGAGGATACATGTACACATTAACCTCTTCCTTGACTTGACACACTTGTTTATTATAGTTTCAGGTGATCACTGTGACCTGTCCATATTCACTATATTTTATGCACTCTATTTTCTCATGTGGGTCCGTAGCCTGGAGCAAAAGGTGGAGGTGGCATATATTCTAAGGGTAACATGTCATCAGTCAGCTTCACAGGAGTGCAGCTGGAGGAAAGTGGTGGTTCACAAAAGGTCAGATCCCTCGTGATCTCCTGGTACTCGTGCTCATCATTTTCACCCCTGTCAGTGTTAATCTCTTCGTATGAATTATCCTGCAACGGGCCCCTCTTCTTTTGGAATTTCTTCTTGAAGTTCTTTAGGTTGGTGACGACTGACGGCTTTACTTCTTGATTCCTCACTTGCTGGTTGTTGGTAGTGGGCGGTTGTTCGGAGCCTGCAAACGTGGGCAGATTCTCAGGAGCAGAGACTGTTCTGACAGCCTGATTCTGCTTCAGAGCCATGCAGTCTCGAGAAGGGACTTCGGGAGGCTGGTTGGATGGAGGATTATCACCTGTATATTTCTTCCTGGGTGTTGGGACAGGCTGCAGATGAACATAAAGACAAACTTAATTTTTTTTTTAATTTTTAGATCTCTTTACTTCTTATTTTGAAAGTTAATGAAAACCTCATCTCAAATGTGCATCACCACAAATCCATCAACACTCAGGGTTACATTTACTTCTAATTTGTCAAAAATCTAGACTTCTCAGTCACTCACAGCAAGTAGCTCATTGATAACATGTTTTCAGGACCTGTCTTCAGTTTTTAGAAAATATTCATGCTACTATTTCAGTTTAAATCAAACCTGATCATCATAAGCAAATATCCTTTTACATGAAGATTTAGAGCCATACTTATTCTTTAGATTCGTATAAAAGGATGCTAACTGCAAAGAAAAGCTTTTTAGATGAAAATCTTTTAACCATAACTTTATCAGACAATGTACGGAGATCTTTAGCTTGAACAATAGTTTTCAAGGCCATTTTTACCAGTGCTGGGGGTGGAGAGGTATTGTGCTGAAACTCATCTTCCAAAGAAGGGTAGAGTCTATTTGTTTGGCTTTTTGGAGGCAAAATTGGTGAGTTTCCCAAATAATTTGGGCGGTGAGGAAGGGCAGGTGGGATATCCTCTCTTGACCCTGGTGGATTTATGCTGGGAACCTGGAAGTTGTTTGGTGGCAAACTGGCCCTAGAGTCTGGACCTCTTGAGCAAAACAGTAGTTCTGCATAGTCAGTCTTGTCATTAGAAGCCTGAAAAGATGTAGAAAAGTTACAGCACAGATGTTTTATTGTAGTTTACACAATTAATCTTACTTAGCTTAGCTTGATTAGCTTATGCTGAGCTTATTTAATGTACTAAAAAGTAAACCTGTAATTTACAATAACATAAAAAAGCATGAATGCAGTTGAGACAAGCACATTTTCTCACCTGTCCACAAGGAACAGTCAGCACTTGAGTGAAAGGCATGATGGGAGTTCTACGATGAAAGTCCACCAGGTCATGCAGAAACCGGTGATACCTGTTTTCCCCCACTATGATGTAAGAGCCATGTTCCAGTGCATCAATCATAAAGTGTCTGCAGCGGTCCTCGGCACTGATTGGTCAGTACATTAGAGTGAACAGAGTGGAGTGTCAGGGTCACTAAGTGTGTGAGCACATTACTTTAAAAATAAGGTTTCCGTCATGCTGAAAACACTCACCGATACGAGAGAGTGTAGCCGATCCTGCTCTCACTGACTCTGATGAGGAAGTAACCCGGCGGCTTAGCCATTAGCAGTTCCTCTGCTGTCCTACACAAAGGACCACAAACAAAGGCCTCTTTCATGCATGCACTTCAATCTTTACATTTTATGGTTTGGGGTTATTTATAAACCGTAGCTGTCACTAAAATGTGAATCACATCATAGTGGGAATCAGCCTGGCCTTTGGGCATATTCTACAAATAGTTTTTGTATATCATATGACATAGTGAAAGAGTTCACACCTACAGCCAATTTAGAATCACCAGCTAGTCTAACATGCATGTCTTTGAACTGCTGAAGGAAGCCAGAGTACCCGGACAGAACCAGCACAGTCAAAGGAAGAACATGCAGACCAGCTGGTGGAGTCAAACCTGTGACTGTCTTCCTGTGCAACAGTGCTAACTGCTCTGTCACCATAATTAAAGATACTAAACTATCAAAAGTATACCAGTCCTTTTTCCAGCTATATTTAATAACTGATCTACAGCTTTAAAACATGGTAATTGTGCAATACATCCCATATAATCATCTCTCATAGTGCAATTGTACAGCACAGGTTTGGTCTCATATTAAGTGAAGTAAGCTACTTTCAGCTGTTCCCTTATTCACAAGACGTCAGGACGTCAGGTATCTTTGTTTAACGCTGTATCCCTAAAGGGATTTGAGTCTCCTTCCAGGATGGAACCATCTTTCACATGCTAGCTGAGTGCATCAACCATTACTCTATGGAATTACTGTGTAGTGACCAAAGTAAACCGGCAGAGTGAAAGATTAGTTTCAGTCTCACCGCCTAAAAATAGAGTAAAAAAAACCTATAGGAAAAGTAAATGCAAATCTCTGCTGACACATATTTGTGCCTAGATGTTCAAAGGCTATTAGATGGGCGGTTGAGAGAAAAAGAGTCTAACCCTGTGCTTTCCCAGAAATATCGGAATACCGTGGCATGTGAATGATTTAACAGTTTAATAAACATTAATAAAGAAATGTAGCATTTACAAAATGTTCAGTCAGTTAGACAATCACATCAGGTCATGAAAACTGATATCTTTCAGTCTTAGCTCCTCATATTTTGGACTGTTTGCCTTCCACTGGAGTAGATGGAAGGTAATGATATAGGTATGATATGATATGAGGTGAAGACGTGCGGCCTTCATCAGGGTCATTACAAAATACCAAACAGTGTGTGTTTAAATAAAACAGTATACTGCAGAAAAAAAGTCAAATGAACCAATCACACATTCACTCATATATTAAAAAAAAAACATCAGTATTAGAAAATCTAATTAAAAACATAAAAACAAAATAGATTCTTATTCATACCTGCAGGAAATAAACTCTTTAAACAAAATATCCAGAATGCTTCTGTCTTTTCCCTGATAAAGTTCATATTACCGACTCTTTAATGGTTTCAATGCCTATAAAAAAATAAAGGCAAGCTGCAATGTTTTTCATAAAATGTCTTGCAACAGGACTGGTTAAATGATTCCTCTTTGTACAACTTAAATGTTCATTAATTTTCTCTTTCAGGGATGTTTCTCCTATAGATGTTGCATTACATAGGCACTATGTCATATAGACCACATTTTTAGTTTTATAAGCGATGAAGCCTTTAACATTGATGATGTTGCCACTAATGGTTTTACATTTTTATTGTACTAGCAATTTATGCAAGACCCACATTTAGAATGACCTTGTAGTTTATGAGTTATCAGGGTTGTTTCTGGGGTTGAAGGGTCCTGGAAAGCTGGAATAACCTAATGTTCTTCCCTCTTTTATAATGATAATGCGAGCACAATTATATATCTCATAAACTTACTTTCTGGAAATGATCCCATGAAACCACTCCGGGACTACACCGTTCCTGATGACAGACTGGAGCTGAGACTCTGTGAACCAGGTGTAAGGATCACGTTGTCCCTGAAACGTCTGACTTCCCTCCATCCTCCTGCGTAATGGTTCATTTAATCGACAGTTATGGCTAATGGAAAAGTCACTGAGCACAAAGACCTGCAAATGAAGAAGTTAGTATATTTAGTCTGTACATTAACTACGCACCTACAGTAGAGACCACATACAGGTGTGAAAGCTGGGTGTTAATATGCATTTTAAATATTCATTGTTCCTGTTGCAGGTGAAGTGCTCTGTGATGTCTATCAACAGTTCCTCAGGTGAATTATTATTAGTTCCCGTGCATTTTAACAATCTCAAACATAATGCAGTTTTCCTTTAAAATGACAAAGAGCTAAAGGATGGAGTCTACTCACTAATACCTTTGTTTACAGCAGTACCTGTTGTAAGACTTTATCAATTATATTTGTGAATTCATCTTAAATTTGCAATATGAACACATAATTCATTACAGAATACTGATTTTGTGAATAAAACTCAATAATGTTGCTTCTGGCGTCAAATACAAACTCATAGGAAAAGTTACTCACCCTGTCTGGCAGCTCCGAGATAGAATGACACGGCTGAGCTCGCGCACCTGAAAAAACCTGTCTGGGGGCGGGGGCGGGGCTAAAACCCTACTCGATCCAAGTAGAATACAGTAAATTTTTAAGTACAGTAGAATAGTTTTTTTAAGAGACACATAGAAAACACTGAATAGCATCACTAAATAAGAAATTAAATTATTCAGATACTCCACATACGTTAAGGCTGAAGTTGCATGTCTTGATTGTATCTGTGGCTGTATGCACACAAGCACACATGCGCAAAGCTGTGGAGAAAATGACCTTCAAGTGATTGTTCTGACTTAACAGATTGGAGATAAAACACAAGTGAAAGGAGAGGCTACAGTCTGAGTGATTTTAAGCAACAACAACAAAAAACCTCAAAAGACTTTATCAGTACTTTCCAGCTCTCCCACGTTACTCCAGGGCCAGATTTTTACAGAGTGCCGAAAAACAATTTACATCTGGGAAACTTCCTAGACGTCACTGACGACATGCAGTACGTTCGCATCCCACAGCATTTTATGTAACTTATCATTAGTAAAAACATATTTTTTTTATATGCAGTGCATGATATACAGGTGAGCATCTTTTAAAGAAAAATAGATCCTGCTTTCAGGCATAATAGGTGACTTATTGACTGATTTATGATTCAATAAAAAAAAATTCCTGTAATATCGACATCCGCTTCAGAGAAAATCCACCGCCCACCTGACAATTGTTAAAAAGAAAAAAGTCAGAGCAAAGGTCAAAGTCTTTCTGGTGTGAAGCAGAAGTGTTGCGCTCCAGTGCAAATCTTTCTGCAGGGCTCTTCTCCATTTATACACAAAGTGCCCCCACCTACGCACTCCACCTCCTCCACAATTTTATGAAAAATACGTTTTTGGGTTTGTTTTTTTTTTTCAAACCTTGGTGAAGAAAGTTATCAGGGAACCACTAATGCTCATATGTCTTCTCCTCAAGCAAACAGGCCCCTATTGTACACCTTAAAGCTTCCTTAAACTGCCAACTACTGATAGAGAAGAAAATAAACCAGTGCCACATCAGAGAGGAGAACGCGGCAGGGAGAAGTAGCCTCAGTCTAATCATGGTTCCATCAGCTGACTAAAGTGAAAGCTGCAGCTCAGACTGCGGGCATATTCTTTCCCTGTTTGTAAGGCTGAGGAGGAAGTGCACGAGTACAATACGCTTGCTTACAGAGGGTGTGGAATAGATGGCATGCTGACTCCACAAATCTCCTCATTTGTACAGAAATAATCAAGTCTCTCAAGATCCCCGTGATAATATGAGGCGATAGACTGCTCCGCAGTTTTTGCGCCACTTCGATGCCGTAGGCTACACATTTGCATATTACCATGTGGTAGAGTGGCAGATTCATTTGCAACGCAAAACTCTACATCACGGATGGGAAAACATCAATAAATAGATTTCAGAGAAACTGGATTATAGGAACCAAAATTTTCAATTTGTACTGGTGTCATGGTGCAACCAGTTAACCAATTGATGATATATAATGACATATACAGTGTATATATATTAATTCTGTTTATGGGACTGTGCTCTGGATCTGTTCGAGCCACTTACCTAGTTTGGGGTCAATGCTGAGGTATTTACTTCAGTGTACTCATGGATGTTTGCTGTTTCATCCTGGATGGTGGTTCTGATACTCACTAGTCCTCGGCCGTCCTTCTTAGCAGACAGTCTCAGGGTGCTGGAATTCCATCTCATCCTTTAGCCAGCTGATTATCCGAGTCAGGCATCTGACTGCTCAGGACTTGCTTACTTTCTGCAGGTGTTTGGTGGTTGCGGCTTTCCTAGCGGCCTCTTCGTGATTCCCACTTGCCTGTGGGATTCCCAGGTACTTGTAGCTGTCCTCGGTGTCGTCTTCTGGTTGTGCAATCCTCTCAGTTCTAACCATCTTCCCTCTCTTTGTTACACTTTTCCAGCCTGAATGACATTGCAATATGTCTCATTTACTCCTGGCATACAGCTTGATGTAGAGGATAACAATTGTGCCATCCTGTAGTCGGTATCCGTAGCAAGTCATGTTAATGATCTAGCCTGGGCGGTTCAGGCCTATGCAGAACAGCAGTGGGGACAGCATCTGTCAGTTTGAACAGGTCATCTTGACCTTGACTACATGCCTAAATGCACTGAGGTGCTGCCATGTGATTGGTTAGATGCATCAACAACCAGCTGAACAGGTGTACCTACACAATTAAAGAAAAACATCAAGAGTACTTGTCCTGCAAATGTTTTGTGTTTTTGCACAGAAAAACATACTGGACACATTTAAGAATCTCATTTTTAATAAATCATCAAAAGTACACATATCTACAAAAAGTGTAGATCAATAAGATTTACGAAACTACAGTACAATCATTGTAGATCTTATTTACAATTGCTGAATTATTTACTTTATTCCACATGAAGCCCATCAGCAATCAGCAAAGAAAGCCAATTGTAGTTCAGGAATGCTTAAGATATGTGAACACAGAACTGTCACATTTGCAAAAGGGAGAGAATTACAGAATAAAGCAACGGCAGACTGTAGCTCACAATGCTGGATTTTCATCAAGCTGTGAACTGATTTTAACTGAGAGTGATTTTAAGAAACAGCCGAAACAAATTTAAACCAGCAAAGCTGACATTTCCTTAAATCCACAGGAAAACCGTTTTGTTACAGGTTTGATTGGATGACTCTTCAGCACCACTTCAAAGGACCAGCTTATCTGGCCTTTGACGTGATTTGCTCAATTTCCTATTTTTTGTCCTCTGATGAGCTCTCGATGTAATTGCATGGAGTGACAGCAGAAAATAATAAAACAAGATCAAGGATCCTCTGCACAATTCTAATCTCAAATAAAGCTCATTAAGTCAACTGTGCAAAGCCTTTTGAGGTTTCCTACGCACCAAGAATGCATAGATTAGATGGTCATAATACTGGACCAAAACAACACAGGAGGAGAGGTGGAAGAAGGTGGTTTCCAAAAGCATCAGAATCTACGCAAATGCATAAACAAAAAAACAAAAAAAAGTTCAATCACTAAGTGGGAATGTTGTGAAAACAAAAAGAAAATCTCTAGATTTCTGGTTTCAGTGCTCAGATGTTTTAAAGAAGCCCAGAGAGGCTCTGTGGAAATCTTGTGCATGCAAATTCTTTGCTTTCAGTTAAGACTTGCAATAAACACAGACAATAAATGTTAAGAAATCTTTTTTTTCCCAAAACAGAAAGAAAAAGGAAGAAAAGTGCATAATCAAGAAGAACATAAAAGGGCACTTTGTCATTTTGGTGCTATGATTTCTTTCACTCCATAAATACTGCTACAGCACAGCACATATCCAAGGCCCAGGAAACAGTTGTGTTTATGTTCCCCCATTGGAACAGACAACCGGAACAAGTACAAATGCATAAAACCACACTTTCACCATTGCTGTGACTCTTTCTGCTGTGTAGCTGAAGTTGCCTCCAGGTGGTCAGTGTAGGTATTGCTAAAACAGTGTGGAAAGCAACATGAAAAAGGAGCATGTGTGTGCCCTTAAATTACCCCCCTTTCTAAAAACCCAACCCTACTGCAGACATGTGAACACAAGAGAAAAATCAGGGCTCTTTCATACATTACATTGCACATTAAAGAGGACTGGAATGTTTTAGCAGAAGACGCGAGAAGAAAGGACACGTAAACCCCACTGTGGATATGATGAGTGACATGTGCTGGCATTACTCTGTAATACGGTGAATCATAATAAATTTTTATTTATTTATATATATATATATATATATATATATATATATATATATTTTTTTTTTTTTTTAATATATTTACACGATGCATTTACATAGATGTGGACATTAAGGAAAGAGCTAGACCACCCTGTCAGGACAAATATCTAGTATAATATCTTGTGTGTGTGTGTGTGTGTGTGTGTGTGTGTGTGTGTGTGTGTGTGTGTGTGTGTGTGTGTGGGGGGGGGGGGGGGGGGGGGATTGTACGCATCACTTTGGAAGCACAGGTGACAATCGAAATATTATAAAAACACATGAGTGTAATACACGTATTCTTTAAGTATAATCTGGTCTTTTGTTGGTCATAAGGATCAAATACAGCGCTGCCTAAAGGTTTGTGGTGACTGGGGACCGTCCTTAAGGAAAAGGATATTTGTTTTTATGTAATAGCGCATTAAATTAATGATAAATGGAATTATTCATCAGGAACCATCACTGAGCTTTAATGGAAGATCAAGCATACATACCCTGTTTTCAGCAACCATCGCCTCTGGCTTCGAATGTTGCATCGTGTCACCTAACGCAAGTTTATCATGTAAGAAGCTGAAGAATGCTGTGCTGACTAAAGAAGCAAACGATGCGGCTAGTTCAGCGTCTGGAGAATCAGCCTTTGTGTGTTGGATTAAAGGCTCAAAACGCACCTGAAAAAGTTATATTCTTGATCAAAGAAATGCAACAGCACTTCCTACTCACTTCAAAACTAGTCTAGACAAATACATTCTTTTAAAAAGCTGCCAGATGAGGAACTGTGAGGCGTTTCTGTGTGTTTCTCAGACTTGTCCTATTGTTGTTCAGCTGGGCACTGGGGTCTCCCACTTCTCTTTCTCCTCTGGTTAGTGCTCTTCTGTGCACAGAGTTTTGGCAATGTTGTACATGCAACGTCCTTAATCTCTAAGAAGAAGAATACTTTTTCTTTTTTTGTATCCAATCCATATGGTATTTAGCTGTGCACAATCAGCTTTTGAACATGATAAACTCAGGAAATGGCTGCTTAAAAAATTTGCCTCTCTAGTTACGTAGATATTAAAACTCTCTCAAATTTGATGAACGAATCCCTTAATTATTATCCGTCACTGCCGAAAGGTTGGATCTTTCTTAGTATTTAAGGACGTGACCGTTAAGAATCTTTCACTCTTGTGCCTACACTGAAAATATTAATTAATGGGGGGTGGGGGAGAAAAAAAGAAATGAGATTAAATATGTAACAGAGCCCACAGCAGTTAGATCCACAGGTATTAAAGGAAGACTGGTAAACCAAGGCGGGGGGGTAGACTTTTCCTAATTACATAATGACGGGACAAATCAGAAGGAGGAGGAAGACAAATGAAGAAGGATAAAACAGATCAGCGTGTGCTCTGTCCAGTTATGTCCAGTGGGGGGACACGGTTAAGGCGATGGTGGTTGCCGACGCACTCGTCTTCTCACAGCAGCGTGCAGCGGAAGAAACTGCTCTTCTTGGGTTGTTCTGTAATCTTTACTCCTTGATTGCTGCCCTGTGGGTTGTTTCCCTCCTAAAATGCACAAATGTTAAAGCCCATTAATTAGAAAAACATCCAAGACACCAGAAAACACCATTAACACCATACCTACTGAAACTACTGTGGGTAAGCTATTAATAGAGTTTTCACTTCTCTACTTTCTTACCAGCTTCTTGTCCATTTTTGCCTTAATGTCTCTGGCAAGCGTTAAGAAGGCCTGCAGACCAAAAAAAACCCAGAACATATAAGATCATTACACCGCATCGAAGCAATAATTCAGTACAATTATCACTAAGAAATAAATAATAAACAACAAGACGATGTAATCCCAAACAAGTGTTCCAGCAATTATCACAGGGAATCTAAAGTGTTTGGACAATAACTCGTTTTTTTATTTTGTTTGGCTTTTAACTCAGAGTGGTTTCTTATTACCCTCTATTTATTATTAGAATAATGAAAACATCAAAAATAATCAATGTTTCATTGGATGTGTTGTTTTGGTGCCTTCTATGGCAAACGTGCTATTAAAAAGTGCTCTATTAATAATTCATTTTCCTCTTAGGGTGGTTTGTTTGTGCGGTTTTGAATACGGTGATTAGATTCAGGCACAGCTCAGAACAACCACACCGAGACTCTTTGGAGGAGGTCGTTTGACCCAACTACAACGTGTAGGCTGCAAGTTTGAGAGTACCACACATGTGCCGAGGGCAAAAACTGTAGTCATTAACCACGAAATGAAGTGAGGGCTAACTAAACTCTCCCTGTAATCCACTGTCAGTGCGTCCCAGGGCGGCTGTGGCTACAATGTAGCTGCCATCACCAGTGTGTGAATGTGTGTGTGAATGGGTGGATGACTGGATGTGTAAAGCGCTTTGGGGTCCTTAGGGACTAGTAAAGCGCTATACAAATACAGGCCATTTACCTTCATACTGTATTTGTTTTCAAGATTGTTTATTGTCCAGATGTGTCTGTGGCGCAAACTGATAATTCTTGTGTCTTTTATAGTTCCACATTTGGTTTGGTTGGAGTTTTCTCCATGTGAAAAGAAACCGAATACAAAAAAAACAAGGAAAAGCTACGAGTTTACAACAAAGTGCATGTGCATGTGAAAACGCCCCAAGACCAGAGGAAACCCAGTGAGGGCAGTTTGGTGTGCTGCACTCAGACTTCCTTGCCTCTGGCTTTAGGACTTTGGGGGAGACAGGGATATTAATCTGAGCAGTAAGAAGATATGTGGAGGGATTACACTTATTACGATTGAAAATTGGGGAAATCCCAGTCGTGTCAAAGCTCAGAAACATTCCTGCGGCCTGAATACTGAATTACTAGCTGCTGGAATGCGACCATATTACTCGATGAAGGAATTCATCTTTGCTATATCTCTTTGTATCCACTTTGAAGGAGCAAAAGGTTTGGATTCTGTGGCTGCGCATGATTAATGGATTCTGACCACACTGCAGCTGGAAACTTTCTCTAATGTGTTTAAAGACACAGAAACTCTTAACCATGTCATGCCATAATAGCCACATTCATTTCAGATAAAATTATCTCCTTCTTTTTTACATTATTAATTGTAGTTATATTCATGGTGTATTTTGGTTTTCATGTAATTGAATGTTGTAACTTTGTGTATTATGAATGTAAGCCCAACAAGGGACAATAGTTAGAAATTAGCAATAGCTATAAACTTATGTGCAGTACATCAGTTTCATGCTTTATATTTGGACTATGTTAAACTGCACTGTCCCTTTTAAACAAAGAATAAAAAGAAAGATTTAAGATCATTATTTGATCATATTAAAAGTTTTGATTTATTGGATCTGTAGTACTTTACCTTTCAAAGTTATTTTGAACTGTTATATTCTACCTATATATTTAGTCACGTCGTTTATGCTTCAAAGAAAAACTTAGCTAAGAGTATCAAAGTCATTTCCCAACCTTTGGGATAAATAAATATTATTATTATTAATAATAATAATAATAATAATAATTCTTTTTCTTATAACGTATAAATATTTGGTTTTAGGTATGCTTGTAATATTCTGATAGAGCTGCTTGAACCTGCTTCCTGCTAATAGGAAGTACAATTGTGTCGTTGTCCGGTGTGGATTTCAAGAGTTAAAAATGATTTAACATCTGAGCTGTCGCACATGTGCTGTCCCCTAGTTTTACAGAGTAAAAACATAAATTAAGCTGGCCATCTTCCACAACACCACTTTCAACAACTAGCAAATAATTACTGAAAACTGAACTCACATTCTCCACGTTGATGTTCGCCTTCGCACTGGTCTCCATAAATTTGATACCGTACTCCAGCGCCAGCTAACAGCAGAAGAAAAGAGTCATTAGTGGGACTATTCAGACACTACTTTTATTTTGCAGGGACCTCAGAGTAACATTATCACCGACAAATCAATTCCCACCTTCTCTCCTCTTTCTTTGGACACTTGACGCTTGTCATTAACGTCACACTTATTCCCAAGGACCATCCTTTCCACGTCTGCTGATGCATGCTGTGAAAAAGAAACTCATGGTGAACAGGTAGGAAAGCTACCTCATATATACTAAGAATATACTGGTATGTTTTCACCTTGTTCAATGCCACCAGCTCACCAGTAAATAAGAACATTGTTACTAAAGGTAACTGATGTTGATGTTTATCTGCTGTGTATTTTACACTCATTAAATACTGTGTTGGTTATTTATAAGGCTGACGAAGAAGGCCTCTGGATTTTTTTTAGTTATTTATTTTTTCACCAAAAAAAATCTTTATCGTGAATGATTAAAACTTTTGCATGAATCTGTATGTTTACATTTAATGTAGTAACATTAAAATAGTTCTGCTATTACGTTATAATTATAATTTTGCTTCTCTGGTACAACAGGGAGAATGAATAACAAATAACAATGCAAAACATGGGCATAAACATCAGCTATTGTCCAAATTGATATTCTAAGCACAAGAAATTCAGATTTGATACCAATCGTTGAGCCCTAACACAAAAATTATAATTACAACTATTCTGTAAAACCCAAATAGATTAAGCTGCTTAAATAAACCTAGCCCTGCAGGAGGATTTGGACTTTTATTTGTTGACAAAATTACAAGGAAAAGGATGTGCAGAAGGCAAAACAAGAGGGTTCCTGCAAATCAGGGCCTAGCACAATAACTGCTTTATCTTAATTATCTGGGTATAATAATTTTAATCGTAACAGAAACTGAATCAAAACTACAGCGTTACTCTATAGCACTTTGTAGAAGATCAAAATCAATAATTAACCAAAGAGGAAGAAATCTGAACAGAAAGAACTAGAAAAGTACGAGTAATGCAAGGTTTTTACCTCTTCTATATTCCGTATCCAGTTCTTGATGTTTTCAAAGGACTTCTCATTGGTAATGTCAAACACTAACATGATGCCCTGCAGAGGTCATAGAGCAGAAGACATAAGAAAACACAGTAACCTAAGATCAGTGCTGTCATCGCGTACTTCTTGAATCTATCTGATCCACAGAAACAGAGCTGAGAATCAACTCTAATGAAAATATGCAGCTCATGTAACCACTGTGAGATAACCACTTGTTATTAATTAGCACTATGTCAATAAAACGAAACTGAGATGAAACATCGTCGACCGGTGATGAATCATGTTGTGCTGGAGCAAAGTAAAAGGACTTTGATCAAAGGTAAGAAGGTCCAATTAGGTTTACAAATACAAGCATACTAACTGTATGCTTGTAGGAGGGACTAGCAAAAACTGCCAAGGTGCTGTAGTGAGCACACCTGATTTTTCAGGTGTACATGGCATTAACAACAATGTGGGGTGTGGTTCTAGTAGAGGTTTATGCTGCAGTACATACATCATTTCACCTACTCCATTCCCAGAGATTATCTCAGCTAATGTATCATCTGAAAGGCTAACGATGCAACTTACCATGGCTCCTCTGTAGTAGGCTGTTGTGATAGTCCTGAACCTCTCCTGTCCTGCTGTATCCCTACACAGAAGATACATCTGTTAACTGTCCTCACAGAACACATTAAGGGTATAACAGCTTTTTTAGAGATTTTTTTAAAAGCATACAAAATAAGGAGCAGGACCAAGTTTCCGAGTGTTCCATACAAGTGTTGGTGACTTTCCTCGCTTGACACAATCCTATTCTGGTCAGTTACAGTAGTAGATACTGTCCAGCAGTTATACAATAACTTGTTCAGCTAACACCAACAATGTGAGGTCATTACCGTTTGTGACGCTAGGTACCCAAGCCAAGGCTGTGTGGTATTTTGCTTTTGAATTTATCTCAAGTCTTATGAATAGGGGGACAAAGAAAATAATTCTAAGACTATCAAGTACTTTTTGTCTTTCTCTAAAATATACAGGATTAGATTTAGGGTAAGACTTAACATTAACCCCAAGAAGGGTTAGACCAATGGTGGCCAGACCAAATGTGGGGAGTACAAAGAGTCTGTTTGATTGGGAACTTTCCATCTGTAAGTTAATAAATACACACAGAAAATACAGGTATGGCAGTGATCATGTAGATAAGTAAATACAAGTAAATACCTGTTTTTAACGATAACATTGTTATGAAACATTCTTTCTGATTTAAATAATTTAAATAATAAATTTCTGATTTAAATTAGTTTGTGTTGCTGTCAAATTGCATTGCATCATACTGAAATGCTTCTTCATCAGAAATGCTTCTCATTTTAGAACAATTATTCTAAACAGTAAAGAGTGCAGGCATGCTGAATTATGCTGCTGACTTTCAGTTTGAAGGCAGCTTAATATCACTGTCATCCATCACCAAACCCTGTCAGATGAAGACAATTTATGGACTTGTCTATCTTACCATATCTGTAGCTTGATCTTCTTTCCATCTAATTCTATTGTTCTGATTTTGAAGTCAATACCTGAAGAAAATAAAAGTCACATCAATTGTCTTTTAGAAGCACCACAAACTTTGCCTGACCACCCCACAGACAGTAACAATATCTGTTTTTAATGCACGAGATAATTCACACTTTTGTAACGTTGGCAGCATGAGTGCGAAGTACAGGGCAGTCTGTCATAAGGGAAATGACAGTGCCAACTATCACTGTTAGCTTTGAAGCATGCTAGCTCAGTTTACCCCTGTTAAAGTATTTATTACGATAAAAATGTCAGGTGGGGTGCACTCTCATGGAAATCACATATATTTGAGGTTGCCAAATATTCAGGCCGGTTACAACGTCTGTGAGGTTTCTGGAAAGCCCCTCTAACTAGCCGGTTGAAAGCTTCCTGACTAGCCTGTAGTACAATATGAATGCTAGCCAGAAAAGTTAGCAGAATTAGCCTGTCGGGATGGGCTACTCCTATGTCTCTTTTCGTCCAAAACCACACCGATAATTCGGCTTTTACCCACCTATCGTGGAGATAAACGTTGAGTTGAAGGCATCTTCTGAAAATCTGAAAAGCACGCAGGTCTTCCCAACGCCGGAATCGCCGATTAAAAGTAGTTTAAACAAGTAATCGTAAGTCTTCGCCATGTTATTAGTTAGCTTACTACTGCGGATATCCCGCCCGTCGCGTACAGGGAGGCGTCACTTCCTGCGAGTTTCTTTTGGACAAATCAAACGTCACTCCCCACTGTCGTCGTGGCTGCTCTCCCGAGGGGGTTTGCTCGTTTTGATGCCTGTGTCCACCCGGGAGAGTGTTGTTAATTAATCGCTTAACTAACCACTGCTCGTAAGAACACAATACTAAGCCGCTGGTTATGTGTAGTCCGAAGGAAACTGGAAACTGCACACAATTGTTTAACCCTGAGAGTTTCTAAGAGTTTTCTACTGTAGCTTTTAATTTATTGTTGCTTCTTATCTTTTTTTATTTATTTTTTTTACAACAGGTGTTTTTAAGACCTGTTTAGATTTTGTTTTAAAAAATAAATAACTAAAAGGCTAAATTAAAGCAGACCTTTTCCAGTACACTTTCCATTCTCTTACAGCTGTGCTGTTTGTTAAACACGTAGTGTGCATTCAGCACGGACCTACTTAGGCCCCTCCCTTACACGAAGCCTCCGCCTACTCGATTCTTATAACTCAGACCTACACCAAACTACAGGTGGATTTAGTGACGAGCATAGCGGGCTTAGTTTGCTATATCATTTATTTACATTTGACGAGAAAACCGGACGATCTGAGCAAAAATGTCTGTAAGTGAAAATCTTATTATAATTTTTAGATTTGACTGTTTTTGTTAGAAATATTAGAAAGTAGAACAGTTCTGACTGACAGAAAGATGCTTTAATAGTATTTTGTGAACTAAGAAATACAACATTGTACTGAATTTTAAAAAGAGTAGCAATAAAGTGAGTAATATTTTTTTTAACTCTTGTAATATTGAACTTGTAGCAACATGTTATATACTGTTATCTGCCCATTGTTCTTGTACTGTACGAATGATGCTTGGGCTTGTCTGGACATGTTGCTCCTCTAACTAGCAATTCATTCTTCAGACTGTAGGGGGCATACGGCTATAAAACATATTGCGGTACATCTCTTAAGACAATCCTGTCTTCTTCTTTCACCTCAGCGGATCATCTGTCTTCATCTCACCCTATCCCCATCATCTTCCACTGTCACCTTTATCCAGTATAGCCAATATTCAGCCTCTTCTCTAATTTCCAAACCAGTTAACCTGAGCTGTACAAATTCCTGTCAGCTATGCCTCCTGTCGTTTTGTTAGTGCTGTCTCCAAACCATACATCACAGCAGTTTTACCATGATCTTGTAAATAATCATTTTCATATTCTTATCCCTCCATTAACCCCATCCTGTCAGTAGCAGAACAATTGAATAGCTCATGTTTAAAAAAAAAAAATAAAAAATGCTCTGCCTTTTCTTGCAGCTGGCTAAGGATCTGATGCACCCAAGTTTTGCCGAGGAGAGGAGGCAGCATAAGAAGAAGAGGCTGGTGCAGAATCCAAACTCTTACTTCATGGATGTTAAATGCATGGGTAGGAATTTTGGCTCATGGTGCAAAGTTTTAGGATTTATTTTTAGTTATGTGTGGCAAGCTCTAATTGATCTGCAAATGCTCATCAGGGTGTTACAGGATCACCACCATCTTCAGCCATGCCCAGACAGTGGTGCCCTGTGCAGGCTGCTCTATAATCCTTTGTAGGCCACGAGGGGGGAAATGCAGACTGACAGCAGGTAAGTACAATGCCAAAAACAGTAGCTTTGAATAAGATCCTCCTAATTTGCTTGCAAGACCTTGCTGAAATGTTTGACATTTCTCCCTCTAGGCTGCGCCTTCAGAAAGAAACAGACATGAACAGTAACGAACCTGGAACCATGCAGCAGAAATACCCAAGGATAATCGAGGCTGAGCGATGCCATGTTGCAAATCCTCAGCAAATAGAGAAATTGCCTCTATTTATCTAAATGAGTACGATTTGACCCCCGTGTGGGGCTGAATGAGACAGAATCATCTGAATGCATGTACACTCCAAAGCAGATTGACATAATGAAGCACTTTCCTGTAAAGACATTGTCATTACTTCTTCTGCATGAGTAAAATGCAACAATCAAATTTGCAAAAAACTTCAGACAAGTCATGATTTCTGTAAAACATTTTAATAGGTTGACATGGGTGGGGTGGGGGTGGGTGAATGAAGTATTTCATAACAGTCTCAACCAAATGTGAGGCACTCTCAGTGGCTCTGACATGAGATGAAACCACGATGACCATCACAAAAAAAATAAAAACATTTCATGAATTGTCTGTGTTGTGTGTGTTCTTTGGTTTTGAGAGTTCCTCTGGCAAAAAGGAGTGGTGTAAATGAAACAAAACCCAAGGAAAAAAAAATACAACTTCTCACATTACCTAACATTATTCTACTATATACAATAAGTATCCATGGTTGATAAAACTTGACTGAGCTTCCAGTGGTTTGGGGTTTAGCTCACTCATATTGTAAATATTGGCTACACAATGGCATATTGTTGGTAATGATGCATTAGGTATCAGTGGTCAGGACGTCCGCATCAGGTTCAACACCTTGGCCAAAGAGGCATTACGTTATAATTAAATGTAAAGAAGTCTTAATCACTGAGCCTTGTTATCAGGTCATCTGTTCACGTGACTGTTGTGCTGTTCTAACACAAAAAGAGACTGAGACGAGCACAGATCTGTCAAATATCTGTTAATTTGCAGCCACTGGAGATAAAATGGAATAATAATAAGAAAAAAAATGTTGACTAACTTCAAATCACCAGTAGGTGGCGCTTAAAAGCCACACAAGACTGAGCAAACCCCTATGCCATATGTAGCCTATGTATTAAAAATAATCAAAGTGTAATGTATGTGCACATAATGTGTAAAATTAAGTCTGTTTAAGTGGTTGAGTGACCAAATCTGAGGTTTCTTTGGACAAATTTAGTGCCAGTTCTTTGTAAGTGGTCAAAAACGAATTTCTACAAGAACATCTGTAGGTTTAAAAAAAAAATAAAGTAGCAGTGGATTCAAAAAATCTTTATAAAAAAAAGAAAAAAAAAGTTGTGCTTGGAAAAAAAAAAAAAAAAAAAAAAAAAAAAAAAAAAGGGGACAAGCATTAAGTTAATCCCCCTTTAGGTGGGGAATAAAGATTTTACAGCTCGAAAGGCGGAATGGAGTCGAACGTTTAATGGAATGTTAATGACGACCTCATCCTCTCCAGCTTCCTCTGTGTGTGTTTATAAGCTGTTCAGCTCCTGCAGGGTCTGGTCCAGGACTTGGTGCATGCCCAGATTCTCCTCTTTGGCATGTGATAGTTTCTCTGGGGAGAAGAAGAAGAAGAAGAAATATGACACGGTGAACCCTCAATCACCAGTTAGCAGTGCTCGCTCATTTCATGCCACTGTAATCTCTTCGTGAGGTTTGTCACACAGCACCCCTTTTTTTAAAGACTGCACAAAGGTCGGTGTTACTGGGCAGATGTTTTGCATAACTGGTTTGGTTAAGTTGTGCCACATGCAAAAAATAAAAATCAACCACTACAGAGTACCTTTCATGCATAAACTGCTGGAAGACTGTTAGTGGGATCATACAGGATGGACTTTTTAAAGGACTCGTTTGCTGCACAGTGAAGTCATTCGTATATCCCACCTTGTGGAAATGGCATTAAGATCTATGCATACTTTATGGACATAGAAATCAGAAACTACCAAAGCGTGTAGATTAAAACCCAGGTGACTGCAAACTATTAATCCACACTAAAACCAGAAATGCTCACCTTTGTAAAACTGATATTCAGATGAACGCATAGAGTAACAACTAATCATAAAATACACTGTTAATAAGAAAATCATAGTAACCTATATAGTTAGCTCAGACTTTGCATCAAACAGTTCATAATTTCCTTACACACTGGCAACAAACAAACAAAAAACAGACAAAAGCTGCAAACTAGGAAAGAAAACGAGCTTTAATGAATTATGTTTTGCATAGTAAGATGAGCAGAGGCACATACGATCAGAGGAGATGAACATTTAGAGGCACAGCAGACAGAGAGAAAGAGCGAAACATGTCTCTACAGAGATGTCATGTCATTGAGGGCATGGTCCAGCTCCTCGCTAATGGCCTTGTACTTCAGCTTCTGAGCATACAATTCATCTGGACGCCAGAGGTCGACAAGAAGCAGAGGCAGGTGCCAACGACAGCAGCGACACAAGCAAGCCGAAAGCAGGACGAGAGCGAGAGACAGATGGAGGCAAAGAGCAGAGGGAGAAAGGAAGAGACAAAAAAATAGGTCAGCCTTTTTAAAGATGCAGAAATGCTTGGAAGAAAGAATGATGAATACCTAATTATGCTCAAAGCTCTTCACGTTTGTTTTTTGTTGCTGGGGGAGCTTTGAGCATTTAAGACTTTTGTGAAAGTCTCATAAAACTGATCCAATAAATCCATGAACTCAGCTGCCTGTGGTTCAACAACTGAACGATCCTGACCTAAAAAAAAAATATGAGTACATTCTGTCCTCTTTGCTGCCGCTGCAGCTTCGTGGCTGACATGGAATACTTGTCCTTCAGTAACAAGGGTCTTTTATTAGCCTGTCTTAGTGAAATAGTTTCCATACATTTGGTTCCTGTGGAAAATCCTCTTTTCCACAGGAAAAAAAAATTCCAGTGATGCTGAAATAGGACACCTCTTCTAGAACTCAGGCCAAAACTCAGGTAAGTGATTTTGCAACTGTGTATGAAGATGTGCTCGTAGTTCATCAGCAAATAAATCACCATTTAATGAAACTGAACGCATCTTTGCAGGTTCACTTAAAGCTAGCAGACAAAATGATTTGGGCTCTGGGTGGCTGTGGCTACAATGTAGCTTGCCATCACCAGTGTGTGAATGTGTGTGTGAATGGGTGGATGACTGGATATGTAAAGCGCTTTGGGGTCCTTAGGGACTAGTAAAGCGCTATATAAATACAGGCCATTTACCATTTACATGTTCTGTTAAAAAAGAAAAAGATTTTGGGCCACAGATGCTGCAAATCCCCCAAAAACCTCAATATGAATGTGACTCTCGTACCTTCCAGGTCATCGATGCTCTTTTCCAGTTTGGCAACTGTCCTCTCGGCAAACTCTGCACGGGTTTCAGCCTGGGAGGAATTCAGACAAAGCAAGTCAAAACAAACTGATGAGCGCCAACAAACACATCCATCATGAAAGACTGCAACAGGAGAGCTTTTCAGCCAGCCTTGCTAAGCTTATGGAAATGTCACATTTAACATTTTAGTGATGGGGGGGAAAATGCTACAAATGTCTCTGAATGACTGGATTATTCTCACTATTATAATTTTATTCTTAATTCTGTGAAAACACCATCATCTCACCTCCTTCAGTTTGTCAGTCAGAACTTTGATCTCCTCTTCGTACTTGTCTTCTTTTTCTGAGTACTGGTGACAGACGGAGAGGCAAAGAAACAGCATTAGCTCACACTTAGCTTTCAGCAGCAAACGTGCACACAATGGGAGCACAAAACGGCACCATCCCAGGATTATTATTGCTTTGAGAGCTCATGGCGCCACTCCCTCGCTGGCACGTAACAGGAAAGGTGTTGGCTTGTCCTGGGAACAAGTTCTGCTGTTACGCTAACCACTGCAGGTCGGTTTCAAAGACAAGCCATGCCATATTTGCTAAAGAAAAGTTGTCATGAGGTAAACCTGGCATGAGGTAAACCTGGCATGCCGTTGCACTGCATGCCTGTGCACGGGCGGGAATGAAGCAGACACATTTCTGAGTGTGGCAGGTTTCTACTGGCTGCTTATATACACACACCTGAAACACCTTACGTAGCCAGTAACACCACTCATACACACATGAAAAAGAAAAAAAAAGCCTCAGTGGCTAATTTGTCATGCGGTAGATAAGTTGGTGTGCAAACATATATTTAAACAGCTGCATATCAAAGGAGTTCAGGTGCCGAGCTCCCTTATATAATAGCTTGAGTGCAAAATAAATGGTTTTAAGGAGGGCCTGATGATACACAGTTATAATGGAGGTAGTATGAAACAGTCCTTTGCCATGTGGTCTCTCTCTCTCTCTCTGAGGACAGCTCACCCAAATTACGGTGCACCGAGCCATGAGTAAAGCCCTAATGATAGGATTCGTGTGTGCATGGTGCCAGACTTGGTGTTCAGTATATATATTTAGTTTTTCTGTTTGTGTTTGTGAAAGACAATGAAAGCAACTGCCTAAAGTTTTAGTTTGTTTTGTCATATTATTAGATGTTCACAAATCACATTGATGCATTTTGACAGGAAACCTTTTTTTCCTCCTTTACTGGATAAAATCAGATTTTTTTTTCTATATTTGGAAGATTCTTGTTTGGAAAAACATCACCAATCTCCAGAAAGCCAAAGCAGAATTATTACTTCTTAAAGTGTCAATGCATTTCGTCTTGTACCTTCTCAGACTGGGCTTCTAAGGACTTCAGGTTGTTGGTCACATTTTTCAGCTCCTCCTCTAGGTCACTGGCTTTACTGTAAGGAGAATCCCACACATACTTTGTTTTAATCTGCGAGCCGCACAAGAGACCATGCATCTGTATGAGAGTCAATGGATTTATACATTTGTGCGCTTATTGCATTTACCATTCTGAGAGCTCGGCCCTCTCCTCAGCTCTCTCCAGCTCGCCCTCCAAGATCACCAGTTTACGAGCCACCTGAGAAAGAAAAAGAGAAATATTTTAAACTCAAAAAACTAAGAGGCTATTAACGATCTGAATAAGGGAATTTCTCTCTTGCACTTAAGCCGTCACTGTCAGAATCACCTCCTCGTATTTGCGGTCGGCCTCCTCTGCGATGTGTTTGGCCTCCTTCAGCTGCATCTCCTGAATCTCCATCTTCTCCTCATCCTTCATCGCTCGGTTCTCAATCACCTTCATTCCTCTGGGATGACAGGACACAGCGTGAGGAGAGGACAGACTTTCTTTTGTGAAAGTCAGGTGAACTAGATAACACATGTTCTCCCGCGCAAGGCAGACTTTTTCTCCACTTGTGTCTAATGCGAATAAGAAACTGACCTCTCGCTCTCATCTGCAGCCTTCTCTGCCTCCTCCAGTTTCTGCAGCGCTGTGGCCAGTCTCTCCTGGGCACGGTCCAGCTCCTCCTCCACCAGCTGGATCCTACGGTTAAGAGCTGCTACCTCACCCTCTGCCTGCAAAGGAAAAAAAAAAAAATAGGAAGAACTTTAGTCATGCATTTATTCAACTTTAAGTCACCCGAAGTTGTCTGTCGTCCTCCACCATAAAACAGGAAGAGAAGGAAATGACACAATGACAGAAGTCGGGGGAAAGAACTTTTCACCCTGTTTTCAGCAATTGTTGCAACAAAAATCAGTGAATGTCCAAACCAACCAGAAGGACGTAATTTTAAAAGTAAAAGGGAATAAAAATTAACATCTTGTAGATTTAAGCAAGGCCTGTGTGGACAGGATATGGTGATGTCCTGTCTACACTTCCCTAACAACTACTGTTATCAGGAGGTTGAATCTCTGTCTTTTTTTTTAACTTAGTTCCTCATCCAACAAATTGATGCATCACTTTAAAACCAAACCACATCTATTATGAACAAAAGTCCAAAAATGAACTCAAGTGTTGCATATTTCACCACATGAAACACTTTTTTTTTTTTTAAAGCTGTCAATGGAAGAGCAGCTATACAGTCACACAGTACAATGCCTACCCAGAACTCTGATAAAAATATTTAAATACAGCCACCTGAATATAATCATGGTGCTATGACGACAGGGAAATATTCACCCTTATCATTCATATCCTAATCCTCACTAACAAAGTGAATCCAAACAAAGGCTGCAAGTGAGTGAGTGAGTCAGTGAGGGGGAGACAGTGTAATCTACTCTGTGTGCTCTCTGGGGTCACTCGGGTTTCTCAAATCAAAATGTGACGGTTAAAATGTGAAATGGAGGCAGCTGGAGGTCGTTGGGAGATTCGTCCATAAAAGCAGGGCCCAACTAACCGTCTTTAATGAGAACATGCTGCATCTGGCTGGAAAGTGTAATTCCTTACAATGTAGCAGGACGTCTGAGCGAAACATTTAGACAAACTCAATTTCCGGTGATGCTCAAGCCACAACTGGGCAAAGGAGGGAGAACGAATGGGCTTCTGCTCGTCTGCCCTCGATAAACAAAAAGCCAGAAAGAGGAAAAAAGAAAGCAAACAGACAACTACACAAGAATTTCCTCTGTTGGTCGGGGAGTTTATCCAACAATCATCTCCTTGGGAGTTGCATTCAAAGTAAAAACTGACCTCAGTCTTAGCATAACACAAAGAACCTGCTGTTAAAATGAAAGTTCACAACCAGACCGATAAGTTGCTGAACCATTCACTGAAACCCGGAGTACTCACACAAGTTTATTATGTTTACAACCTCGCAGGCTGTATTCTCTGCTCTGATGAGGGCAGCAGTTAGTAGGTCAGTGACTCATTAGCCAGTTTTTCAGTCCAGCAATCGCTCTGATCAACCGTCAGTGTCTCCACCATTCAGCTTACAGGCAGAGGAGTCATTCTGCGCAGAAACTGGTGACCGAAAGTCACAAATAGAAAATGAGATGACTGATAAGAAGGACCAATGCAAAGAACAGAGAGCTTAAATATACTGAGACTTCCATTCTGTCATAGACTCGATATGTTCAGGAAATCCAAGCATGATGGCACAGGCTTCATTCTCATTTTTAGTATTTTCTCCATCTTGCATCCATCTAATCTAATCTTGGCCTGGTGACCCGCCACTCCCACCGCCGGTCGTCTGTGTGTGTTTTTTTTTCCACCCTCTTCTTCATCCTCTCCCAGGTCCTCCCCTGCTGCACAGAAAGCTCACAGGGGAGGCCACCCATACGAGACAGGAAATGTCTGCCTAACTATCGCTGATGTGTCTCAAAACCGCTGGCACTTGACAGACGTTGAAAACCGAACCGGACACAGAATGAATGAAAAATCATAAATCGCTCAGAACATCTTGAAATCTCATCAGCAGTGTCGCTCGCACAGGTCTGCATCCATCGACGCCACATCTGGCTGCCCAGAAACGTTACCTAGTATTCAACTGCAACCTGAAATAACAGATATTGGTACTTCCTGAGCAATATCCAGCACGCAAACAAACATGCTATTCATCTGTTTTAGGTCAGCTACGTTAGCGCACCAGCTGCTGTAATGTGCTTCCAGACACGCACATGCTCTGCAAACATGCAAACAGACACTCTTATTGCACCAATCTCTGCCTCTCTCAAACACACACACACACACACACACACACACACACACACACACACAATTACCAGCTATCCAGTCTCCTACCCAGTAAACTGCGTTCAAGTATCAAAACAGACAAACATAAAAACCTCAGCTAACACCGGTATGGTGGCAGTGACAGAAATGTGTGCAACCTGGTGCCTTATCTGCCATCTGCTCATAGCAAAAAAGGCAGGGAGTGGGGGAGCCCCATACAGACAGAGACACCCTTGTGTCAGGTTTAAAAGGAAAAAAAATGAATGTATTTACAGGTTATCTCATGCTTCTAATTGACTGAGCTGTGAACAAAGAAGAGCCTTTCCTGTAAATCCTGAATGCACAGTTTTAGCCACAGACTCTTTTGCAGCTTTAGAAAATCATTTAACCTTGGCCGGTGCAGCCACAAGCCCAGCAGCAAAAGCGGACTGAAAAGTATTCAGAGCCTTTGTGCGAACACGATGTCAAAACAATGTTACCATAAATGCCAAGAAACAAGAAGTAAGGTTAACGACGAGCTTTCACTACTCATCATATAGCAAATGAGGATCTTGAAAAAAGGTGACAGGAAGTACGCTGCCCAACATCCTTTCATTTCCTCCCTTTGATTGTTCTTTCTTTCACTGCTCCGTCTGTCTCTCTGGCCATGCCCCTTCCTTTAGCACCCACTTTTCATTCTTTGGCTGCCAGGGACGCACCCTGCCTTATATGGTAAAACAAACTATGGAGAATGTTTGTGGTGGAGTATCAGGAAGACTGAGGCAACAACCACGCAGACTTTAAAAGATACTGGGACACAAGTAGCTGCTCTGTTGTCACCGTAAGTTAATATGTCACCAGCTTTCTAAGTCAGGAATGGAGCTTTACTACTCAGTGCAACCAGCAGGCTGTGTGGCTATTAGAGCCACAAGATTCCTAAAGCTTTAGCTCAACATTTCGGGAACTAAATTCTAGTGTGAGATTTAAAAAAAAATAAAAATAAAAACCACTGTTAACAGTCTCAAAACACAAAACTTTGGGCTGACAAAATAGTTCCCAGCTACAGTGGAGACTATGGATAAGCTGCGGATTTAAAGAGCCTAACTGCCATCATTCCCAGCCAATAAATAGTGTTAATTAGTGAGCTTAGATGGGCTGATTTCAGCAGATTACACTGACTGACTGCCATAGTTTCATTTTATTGTGCAGCAAGAAAGCAGTGCAAGATGTTCCATGACATTAAGCTACCTTTTTAACAGACACTGCATTAGTAAGTGGCACAGACTACGGTACTACTGATGGCATGGAGTGATTCATCTGTCTTAGTTGAAGTCAGAGCACTCGAAGTGAGGCTGCAGACTGCTGGGAGTGACTTAAGAAATACCTGAGTGTATTACATATGTTAGAGACAGCATCAAGGACAAGTGAAAGAGGAATCTAATTACTGGCTGATTTCAGGGCAGTGGGCTAATGAGCGGCACAATGCTGTTGGGGTTCAGTGCAAGTTATTCCTGACTGCCTGCTGCTCTTAAAGTTACTCTGTGTTGGTTCGTGACAGAAAGTGTGTAATCATTTCCCACAAAGATCTGGCATGCAAAGAAAGCTGCATAAAGTATAAGCCAGTCTGTCATGAAGTATGTAAAAGACGGTTGTTAAACATTCAGACAAGCATCACAATGAGCTCCTTCAGCGCTAAACAATTTGTCGCCATTTAAAAGCATGTACTCAGACTTTTAGGAGGATCTCGACTCTGGTCTGAGTCTTCAGCTCAGTGTGTCTAATCCTAATCAGAGGCTGATTGCAACCCATTTGTGAACCGCACCACCAGGAATCCACAAACCATAAGAAAAACCAAATTTTTCCAGCGTTGATGCAATCTAACTTTCCAGATAAATATTAACAGGGTGATTTTTACCTGCAGGTCAAATATGAATCCCGGTAATCCGAGTTTCCTTCAGGTTACCATTTCCACTCTGCATTCACAAGCAAACAGACTCGCTGAAGTGACTCACTTTCATGGACTCTAAAAGCAGTTCAAACAACTTGGTGCTGTATACATGCTATTTAACGACATTACAGCAAATTCGCCTGTGCTAGGACTAACCGAACAAATATAACCCACTCCTCGTTTGAATGAGAACCCTCAGCCTTGGCCTGCATAATCAGCAAAGCCACAAGCCACTTACATGGGAGTGTTCCCCAGGATGCCAGCGACTGCCAAAAAGTATCAACATGTGGCAGTTATATTTGGAAAGTTGAGCTATTCCCAGGGAGAAAGTCCAAAGAAAACAGTGAAATCAGGAAGTAATTCTTTCCACAGAATCTGCTGGAGACTCCTAGAGGCCCAGCAGAAAGCCTTAGCTGACCGCACAAAGCAACAAACGAACACCTTTAGCTCAGCAGATGAGTGTGGGGACGTCGTTTTTCACGATAAGCATTTTTTTGAATGGCTTCCTGCAATTTACTCTCGATATGAGATGCAAGTAAACAAATACAGTTGCCATAAGCGTAGGATGCAACTTCAGTGTGTCTAATTAAATGTTGTAGTGCAAAAAAAGACTGCAGACTTCTGCTCTACATGGAGAGAATAGTGTTAGTAACTATAAGAACATAACAGGACACTAAAGATGAAGTGGCACATCAATGTAGAAATACCAACTTCACCGAGCACAGTAATCTTCCTGTTGATCAGGGCTGGAGCCAGGGGACAGGAAGTGTTGGGAGTAGAAGCGCAGGAAGTACTGGACCAGGGTCGGCAGCCGACATCCTGGGAGGGTCAGTCGGAGGGAGGGCGTGCGTGGGGATTCCTCAGTAAGAATTCCACTTCCCTTTTTATATTTATTTCTGTATTTCAACTTGCGTGTGGTGAAACACTGATGCTCACCATGGCAACTGTAAGTTGTCCTCACAACAGCCTCAATTTCAGAAAAGGAAGCAGTCTCTTTTTCTTATTTTGGTCATGACTGATTGTTTAAACTAATCTTGTCATTATTAAGTGCCTGACAGAAGGAGAAGCACTCAAATTTGCTTCCATGTTCCAAAAACAACTAATCTGCTTCATCTGTGCTCTTTACAGGACTCCGAACACAGTCAAAACGATCACCTCTGACCCGACTCTGCTGCGAAAACTGAACGAATTCATGTAGAGAAATAGTGGCTATAAACAAAAAGCATCACAAGCCTTTGACTACAACCTTAAATCATTACCGAGAGGTTAAGAAACATCCCCAGAAGCGTCAAAACCACAATAACATGAAGCAATTTTCTTTATCAGCGAGAGACGTAGCCAACGTTTTTGTACTCCCTCACACATTTTTAAAGAATGATTCATTACACGCAGCAAGGTTCTTGTTTTGATCTCCCCGCACTCAGAAGGATTTTCTGTGCCAAGGAATAACTCCAGGTTGTCCTAATTATTCACACATGGGACCACACCAGCCTCGCCACACAGTTGCACCCCTGTGTTCGACTTTGAATGGAGGGACATGTGGGACATCAAACTGCTTGTGCACGTTAATCCTGACAGGAATGAAAATTTTTTTTTAAATGCAGCATCCACTCTGAAGATAAGAGTTTAACCACACCCTCCCATTTCAGTGTAAACACACTATACAAGACATACTTATAAGTACTGGTCAACAACTATAAGTCCACCTCTGAAACCTGGTTCATCAGTTTTGAAATGCTGGACCAAACTGACCAGCCAGTCTGTCTCATATGCAATAAAAAATTTTCTAACAATTAATTTCTTAAAAAAAAAAACACAACCCTTTCAGCTCTTCATTGATGTGAGACCACACATGCACCCTGACAGCAGATGTAGTTATACGGGGCATCCCCATATCATTCATTCATTCAGTTACCATTCCTGTGTCAGTGTTTTGAAGTTCATGCTGCAGTTTGCACAAACATTGAACAGAAACACTTGTAAAGTACACAAAGCACCCACTGAACAACCACAAACTGCAACACAAACAAGCCAACTATGAAGCCAAACTTCTTAAACCGATACGGTATGTGAGTCCATACCAAAATAATTACCCACACGCCCATTGGCCAAATTAAAAAGGTGGCCTGTTACCTAATAGCCATCCTGTAACAAAGGGCTTTGCCTTGCAGCAGGCCCAACTCCTTTCATCAGTTCAGCTGCCATATCTTTACTGCCACACCTTCCCCTCCCACCCTCCTGAAGTCTTTCTCATTGTCCTATCATTAAAATAACTCCTATGCAAAAAGTATGGCACCGTGTGCCATAAAGCAGCACGTGAAACGAGTCAAAAAATGTTGCCTAACTGTGCTGCTACTAAGCGTTTTTCTCTCTCTCCCCTCCAGCCACTACCTTTTCTGCATGTGAAGCCATAAAACTCGGATGTGGGCACAGTCAAGAGACAGGCAGGTGACAGACCCGCCAATTACTCAATATATGAGTCACATCTGACACATTGAAGGCAATGGTTAAAGACGCTCAATTTGTGGAACTTTAGCAATGACTAATTTCAGCCCAAGCTGAGCAAATAACCCAAACTTTACAGTTTAATGTAAAGAGGTGTGGAAAACAGCTTTCAGTTGTTTCATTGTTCAACTTCACCAATTTACAGTTTTATAATAAAAAACTTAAAGGTGATCTCAACTGTTACTGACTGTTGATTGACTGATCAATGAAGCAGCTGATCTTTTGCTTCTAGCTGAAAACAGCAACATTTTTAGAGCTACTCCTTTGTGTCCCTAATAACAGAGGAGACACTCTTTAACTGTGCCCTGTATTTTCCGATCATCTGTGGAGGCCCGAGGGTCAGCCCTTCAACCAGACAGCTGCCGAGGGAAAACAGCCACCCTTGCCGAAGTGCCTTTGAGCAAATCAGAGCGTTAAAAAGTGAATTCCATTGAAATTCCATCAAAACATTGTCCCATTAACCCGCAAACCAAATGGAATCTGACTGAAAATATAGTCACAATTATGACACATGTTTGACTTTAAAAGAAATAAACTGGTCAGGCTAATAGATTCGCCACAATTTGCACAATCACTTCAACGCTGTCTACGTGGTCTAATCACTGTAGTTTCACAGCGGCCTTCAAGTCACACGGAGCATGCGCGAAGAGCTGTAGGAATCCAAACTTTTTTTTCGTTGCAGACCAACGCCTTGCATTGTGGCACATTCACGCCCGCCACCAGTGAATCAATGACATGAGACTAATAAGACTTTCTAGAGCCCGAGAGGCGAATACGAACAATTCAGTCCGTGTTTAATGATTATAATACATGGGAAATGGCGACAATAGAAAAAGCTAGAACAATAGAGGAGTTGATTGTCTCACTTTTTCCCGGAGCTCCCGTTCACTGTCCAGCTCTCTCTGTAGGACCTGAGCCCGATCTTCTGCGTCGTCGGCCTGCTGCTGCAAACACTGAATCTTTCTCTTCACAGCATCCAGAGAGTTCACACCTGCCATTGTTTACTGTTTCCTTACTTAACTTAAGACTAAACGTAAAAAAATAAAACAGTTATGACTATGTATATGTTGTGCAAAAACGAGGCCACTGATTCCTGCTTATTTGGTCTATTCAGAGTAGTTGAGTAACAGAAAAATAAGACTTTTGTTCGTTGATTTAAAAAAAAAAAAAAGAAAGGAAAAACGATAAAAAATAGGCGTGAGTCCGGAGATAAAGTATGAGGAATGTAAAGGAGTCACTCAAGTGCAGCAAAAAGTTATATAACTAGGAAGCGTGAGTGTCCAGGTGTTCCCCGAGTGTTTCTTCTGGATTGTAGGAATGAAAAGTTCATGAGCGGCGCAGAAAGTGGTCCTCGGGAATGTAGGTAGCCGTTTTGGTCCGGACTCAGCTTCAGTTAGAGTTTGAGGAGCATACAGAATAAGCTGCGCGGTGAGAAGAGCGCCAGACTGTGGCGGAGGAGGAGAGTGAGTGATTGGGTCGATGACGCCGAAGAGGGCGGGGCTTGAGAGTGAGTGAGTGTGTGTAAAAAGCTGATCCCTGTGACTGATGTGAGCACTGCTGCGAGACTTTGAAAAGAAAAAGGAGAGCCAGGATGAATTACTTTCAGTCATTGTGAAGGCGCAGTGTCCATTGTTTAGTTGTCTCACACAAACTTGATGTGACAGTTAAATTTCCCCTGAGTTTGTACCGCCTCCAGTGAAGTGTGAATAATTTGAGTATTTCCTCTTTTAAAAACCCCCACACAATTATATTTCATTCTGTCATCGTGGACTACTGGTTAAAGTGCCACTCTGCATATACCATTCTAACTTCATGGTGGAAATCCAAACCTAAGCAGCAGCGATTAATGTGTTTTGGATGGCAACAGGTTATTTAACCTTAAACGACCACGTGGTCACAGAGAAGCTGTTGCTCCATTTCAGAGGGGTCATACAACTGGCCTGCATCAAGCACAGAATACAGCTAAGGAGAATGATTAAAACTAGTGAGGAAGAAACACTTATCAGTGAGGCTCAATGGAAAAAAAAAGGCTTGTGTTTGCTATGGGGCATAAAGATAGGACAAAGGTCACGTGGTCTGATGAGTCCAGATTTGTCTTCTTCCAGAATGATCAGTGGATCAGGCAGATAAAGTGATGCATCCACATGCATCTACTGTACAAGCCTGTGCTGTGGGGGCAACACTAATGATCCGAGGCAGCTTTACCTGACCGGATCCAGGTTCAGTTAACATGCCCCCCAAAAACTGAGGTCACCTGACTACCTGAATACACTGAATGACCCGGACTTTCTATCAATTGATTTTTTTTCTTCTCTGATGGCACATGCATATTTCAAAATGGCATGCTAGGGTTAGTTGGGCTCAGACTGTGCAAGTATCCTTATTATTCTTGACATGAATATAGAGCAGGGGTAGACAACTCCAGGCCTCGAGTGCTGGTGTCCTGCAGGTTTTAGATATCACCCTGGGTCAGCACACCTGAATCAAATGATTAGTTCGTTACCAGGCCTCTGGAGGACTTCATGAGATTTTGAGGAGGTAATTTAGCAATTTGAATCAGCTGTGTTGGATCAAGGACACATCTAAAACCTGCAGGACACCGGCACTCGAGGCCTGGAGTTGCCTACCCTGATGTAGAGCAAGGGGCAACCTCTAGAGGTGAAGCTAGCAGTAAAGTACCAAAAACGGCAATACCTTAAATTGCCACTTGAGGCTTGCTAAAAGCAGGTAAATTTAATTGGCTCAAATGTTCAAATACTAAACTTCACTGCAGAAATAAGCATGTTTAAAGCCAGATACTAACGCGGGTTTTTTTTGTTTGTTTGTTTTTTCCTTTTATGACCCATTTTAATTAACTAAAGTGATGCACAACTAGGCCCATGGTCACACTGAGCAAACATATGCCAGCTAGGTTGCTATACTATCTGCTAAATCCGATCTTACCTAATATGAGGAGGTCTCTGAAATAGACCTCTCGGCCATATTTGAGATGTTGGTGTGTTTTTTCAGCAATTTTAATGCAGTAATCAGACAAATAATATGGCAGTCTACAGATACACGCAGCTAACCCAGGTTGCTACTGTTAGCTGATAACCTATCTCTAGATCTTCTCGTCCATATACGGTCACTTCAAGCTCTAAAAAAAGGGAAAAAATGGTGAGACTTCTCACCAGGTCTGCACAAACCAACGGGTAAGGTCACAATGGCTATATCCATCTTTTATTTACAGCATCTGGTCTCAAGTGACCACTTGTGTAATAGAATGTCATGCCCCTGCTCAATATGACAATAAACACCTAGATTATTTCAGTGGGCAAAGACCAGAAATTGTGACTGGTGTGCTGGAATTTAAAAGAAGACGTCAGAATAAGTATTCCTTGGTGTGTTGCAGGCCATTTAAACAGCCCAAGATGAATATATTTCTAAATCCTTTTCAAAATTTTCATTATGTCGAATAAGACACCACCGGTGCCCAAAGGAGTACACACACTGTTTTTGCTGAGGACACGTGATTACTTGTATGCTGCTTAAAGAATGTGGCCATATGTGGCCCCGGCACCCTCCAGATGTAGTCAGTTATCTTGGGTTGACACCCACACTAACCAGTAACCTAAGCCACTAAGCCAAAAAGAAAAAAAGGGGGTAGCTAATGTAGGAGTGCAAAAAAGTGCTGCTGGTTCCAAAAACAAGACTCCATGTTCAAATACCGAGCTTTCAGAGCATTAAGAAACATGTCTACAGCCTCGTGCAAAAAAATAAGATTTCCCCATCTAATATCAACTCATGGGAGTCTAGTCTTTTTTGTAACATCCTCATGGGTACTGGAGTTAGGGGTGTAACTTCTTTGATAGACAGGCATCCAGACACAGGCATCTCTAGCTGATATCTCTGGTTGGCCTCACATTCACTAACTGCAGTCACTGAGCTCGACCCCTCCACTGTGTTTATGCTGTTGGTGCCATTTGGTGTATTATATTACAGCTTACTTGTGCTTACAGTATTTTATTACTTAGTTACCATTAATTAGCTGATATCTAGATTGTACAGAACAGTTTATGGACAGAAATTGATAGCCAAGCCTTAGCTGATAACTCAGCACTGCCCTTACATTAATGATGTGTATATATATCCATCCATCCATCCATCCATCCATTCGCTACCGCTGATCCTTTTCAGGGTCGCGGGGGGTGCTGGAGCCAATCCCAGCTGTCATAGGGCGAGAGGCGGGGTACACCATGGACAGGTCGCCAGTCTGTCGCAGGGCCAACACACAAGGACAGACAACCATTCATACTCACATTCACACCTAGTGGCAATTTGGATTTTCCAATTAACCTATCCCCACAAACTGCATGTCTTTGGACGGTGGGAGGAAGCCGGAGTACCCGGAGGGAACCCACGCAGACACGGGGAGAACATGCAAACTCCACACAGAAAGACCCCGGCCTGATGGTGGAATTGAACTCAGGACCTTCTTGCTGTGCGGCAACAGTGCTAACCACCGTGCCACCGTGCTGCCCTATATATATATATATATATATATATATATATAAAATTCCAACTTCTGACCTCTCAGTAAACCCGCAACTCTCTAAATAGAAATGTGTTAGTGTTTGTCTTGAAGCAGAGAGCAAATACAGAATACATGAACCACTTCCCTGCTGACTGATGATGTGCATTGTGTGGGTGTAAATCAAATTTATTCTTCATTTTTCATGTTTCACTGCTTGCCCTGCCTGTGTTTACCCCCCATCGGCTCCTATTCACACGATCAGCCTGGGAGCTTGAATATGTCGGGCGGACGGGCAAGTAGGCCAGCAGATTTCAGCCGAGGCTCATCTCAGATTCAGTCCTGCTGTTCTCAACAAGAAGAACATGTCTCACAGTCAGTCTCATGTGTTGATTGAGCTGCTCTCTCTCTGATTTGGCCCTTGCACCAGAAAAGCTGGAAGCATTGATTTCATTAGACACAGGAGTGTGGGCCTTTCTGTTTGCCTTAGCTACATTCCTCACATACCAGAGCCCCCCCTGCCTGTTCTCTGCTCTCTCCGCCCGGCTGACCAGCTTTGCCCTAAAACTGCGACTGTTGCTGCTGTGATTGGTGTAATCAATGCCTGTACCAAGACCACATGCGCTAACTTTACTTTTCACTGCACTGTGTTTAAGTACTTAGATCTATAAGGATAGACTCTTCGTCTGGTGGCTTGAGCTAGCAATAAACAGTGATGACCTAAATATCAGCACGTCTGCTCTGGTGCCCTTTTTCATGAATCATAAACGGTTTGCTTGCAGGAGCTGCTGGCTCATTCCTCTGTTTTCCCAGTCGTTTTCAGGTTTCCAATTTTGGTCGGTGTGAATTCAGATGCGTAATGACTTGACTGCTTCCTCTAATAAGTGACATGTGGAGGGGAATTCATGGAAGTGGAGCAGAGCAGACTTCATAATTTGATGTCACTCTGTACTCTGTGGTAAATCTAAAAAAATGCCATAGTGGACATCTATTTTTTAACACAACTCGCACTGCTTGAGTTCTCTTTCCAAACACTATAGGACACCCAAGAGTGATAGCTACAGGTCATGCTCTGGGTTTTCAAGGGGCCCACTTGACCCAGTTTATATGTGAGGCTTCTCAGAACCATCCTGAGTTTATTTAATCACTGCGTGAGGATAAACCAGCATGTCTCAGCCCCTAGGTCTATGTCTATATAGCAGGCACTTCCCTTCTCTTTGTGTTTAGTGCAACATCACATTTCCCTGGGATATCCTCCATGAGACTAAAACAATACCACATCTTAGTGGAAGGTGGGGGAGGTTTGTGCATGACTCTTCTCTCTCTGTGCTCACTTTGCTTCGTAATGCTGTGGTACTGCTTTCCCCTACTTTTTATTAAAATGCCATTTAACTGATAAACAGGTATACTGTAAACAGTATTGTATGTTTGTGATATATGTGATTCCCCCTTCCACCCATACAAACACACAGTAACGGACACAAGCAAGCAAACACACAGCTGTGCTGCATGAATCACCACTGACAGATATACAACCATGTGGTTTGTGGTGATGCCAATCTAAAATATGACCGCCTTTCCCAGATTGCAGCTGATTAGGCTCAGGAGAACTGCCAATTCCAATGTTCTGCTACATTTACTCAATTAACTGTTTCTGTCCACAAACAAGATCCATATAGGATTTCTCAGTGGTGGTTACATTTATTTACATCTTTACATGAGAAAAAGTAAATACTCCAGAGCCAAAAAATGTTGCCATTGCAAGTTTGAGTTTAGTTAAAGGGGAAGTCTGTTTACAGCTTTTGGTCCAGCTGTGTCTCCATCATTTGGCTCTGACTGCAAGACTGCGAGTTTGACAATAAAGTAATTTGGTGGTGTGAAGTTAGAAATAAAAAAAGCTTATCAGACTTCTTTCACCGCCTCCTTAGTCATGCCTGAAGTTTGTGGGTTAAGCTACCTGAAGCTACAGCTAGAGGTTGAAATGCATTGTTGGATATGTAGGCAGTGTGCTTCTTAACGAAGAATTAAAAAAACATAATAGCTTCCAAATGTTCAAATTAGTCAGCTTGGACATGAAATGCTATTAAACCTGCTAAGTCGTTAGAACAAAGTCTGTTTGATGTGGGACTGCACTGATTTCCACTGATGTAAGAACAGCCCAAGTAATAGTGCTGCATTCACAGCGAGTGAGTGGTCGTCTTGTTCCCTGTCTCTTGTAAGTGCAATGCAGTGAGCTTACAAGAGGCAGGTTATTGACTAATTATCTCCCCTTGTGTCCTAGATGTGCCCATAACTTGCACATTCATGTATCAAACTGACTTTTAAATGCTACATAATTTATTTAGTTAAAGTCCAAAAGCATCATAAATACTTAAAATATTTAAAAATCCTTAAAGTACCAAAAGTGAATTTAGGCATATAAACTGTTTTGTGTTGTTTGTTTTAATTTTAGTTATCACCTTTAGTAAATTGTATTAGAACATGTGAAGTGGCACAAAATGAAAAACTCTTATATTTTTTGCATGTTTGTCCCTTTGCTATCATGATTGCAACATCTGCATGCAATTTGTTGTAAATGTCCCTCCTCATGTTTGTGTAACTGTAAATGTCAGAACATATGTCATGATGAGGCTTACAGTGTGTGTGTGTGTGTGTGTGTGTGTGTGTGTGTGTGTGTGTGTGTGTGTGTGTGTGTGTGTGTGTGTGTGTGTGTGTGTGTGTTTGGGTGAAGGGATTATAGTTTAACCGTGTGCTCATCTTTCAGGAGTGGCTGCACAGGAATGTAACTGTCTCTGAAGTGCTCCAAATCGTTCACCGAGGATCAAAGCAAAGCCACAGCTGGTGCCGGCTTAGAAAGAGTCCAGCTGTGGAAGAATGGTCCCTAGTTTTCAGTAGTGCCACAGTAATGTGTGCATGCCAGAGTCAGATGAAACAAGTATTAACATCCTTTGTTCTTCTTTACGGGATTCAAGGATTCAGTGACTGTAATGGTCATGGTTATTTGGCAGTTTGATTTCTAGTTTAACTTTGAGTAAAGTGTCCTGAAAATGAAGTGACACCGAACCCTCCTGTGTGTGTGCGTGCCGTTCACTCACATCTGCAGCTTTCTTCTCAGACAGTTCCAGTTTCTCCTGAGCATCTTTCAGGCCCTCAGAGAATTTGTCCAGTTCATCTTCCGTCTGCTTCATCTTCTTCTGCAGATCCAGTAACTCCTCCTCCAACTAAAACAAAGGATACTGTTAGTGCTGTTTTTTTCATTTTAACTCAGTTTAGCATGAAAACCTTAGATGAACCTCTATTCTATTCTAGTCTATTCTAGTGTAGTGTAGTCTGGCCTGGTGTTGTATTGGATTGGATTCTATTCTGGTCTGGCCTGGTCCATTCTAGTCTCTGTTTTTTTCTGTTCTTAGATTCGATTTGATTCGATTCAATTCTATTCTAGTATAGTGTGGTCTGGTCTGTTATGTTCTCTTGTGTTCTGTTCTATTCCCTTCTGGTCTGGTCTATTCTAGTCTCTGTTCTGTTCGGTGATTTGGTATTCTATTCTATTCTATTCTATTCTATTCTGATGGAGTCTGGTGTGGTCGGTTCTTCTATTCTATTCTTTTCTATTCTATTCTGGTGTAGTCTTTTCTATTCTATTCTATGGTGATGGAGTCTGGTGTGGTCGGTTCTTCTATTCTATTCTTTTCTATTCTATTGTATTCTGATGGAGTCTGGTATGGTCGGTTCTTCTATTCTATTCTTTTCTATTTTATTCTATTCTGGTGTAGTCTTTTCTATTCTATTCTATGGTGATGGAGTCTGGTGTGGTCGGTTCTTCTATTCTATTCTTTTCTATTCTATGGTGATGGAGTCTGGTGTGGTCGGTTCTTCTATTCTATTCTTTTCTATTCTATTCTATTCTGATGGAGTCTGGTGTGGTCGGTTCTTCTATTCTATTCTTTTCTATTCTATTCTGGTGTAGTCTTTTCTATTGTATTCTGATGGAGTCTGGTGTGGTCGGTTCTTCTATTCTATTCTTTTCTATTCTATTCTATTCTATGGTGATGGAGTCTGGTGTGGTCGGTTCTTCTATTCTATTCTTTTCTATTCTATTGTATTCTGATGGAGTCTGGTATGGTCGGTTCTTCTATTCTATTCTATTGTATTCTATTCTATTCTGGTGTAGTCTTTTCTATTCTATTCTATGGTGATGGAGTCTGGTGTGGTCGGTTCTTCTATTCTATTCTTTTCTATTCTATTCTATGGTGATGGAGTCTGGTGTGGTCGGTTCTTCTATTCTATTCTATTCTATTCTGATGGAGTCTGGTGTGGTCGGTTCTTCTATTCTATTCTTTTCTATTCTATTCTATTCTGGTGTAGTCTTTTCTATTCTATTCTGATGGAGTCTGGTATGGTCGGTTCTTCTATTCTATTCTATTCTATTCTATTCTATTTGCATTCATCTGAGCACTGAGACCATCATATTTATTCTCACAGATGAATGAACCTTTGCAAAGATATAATGATGAAACTTTTATCGAGTTAACAACTGCTGAGCAAAATGATGGTTGAAAGGAAACCAAGTTAAGCAACTGATAAAGCTGCGGTGGCTAATTTGCAAGCAGAACTGTGTTTATGATGTTTGGAGAACATTTATTTAAATGGCATCACCCTCTCATGACAAGAACTCTGGTATGCGGTCTAATCTCTTTTCTCTTTCTCCCTTTTCTTCTCTCTCTCTCTCTCTCAGGGTTAGCTGTTCCCCCTAATCAGTGTTCCCCTCTGAGTCCATGAAGTACATCTGATAACCCTGCTGTGTCCCACACTGCCGATCTCTTCTGGGCTCTAAAAATACAGCTGTTATCAGCGAGAACACACAGACGCCTGGAACCATAAGTTGTGTGTGTGTGTGTGTGTGCACGCATGCACGTGTGTCTAATCCTCCATTTGTGTGTCTATGCATGTCCATTTGCATGCTTATTAAGGGTCACACAGTCTCCATAATGGCTGTTCTTTTAAATAGGTCCTCTCTATAAAGCGGTTGAGGTGGACTTGTTTTCTTTTCCCAAAGACCAAATCCTGATCCTGGGTGGTCTCATCACTTGTGTACCGGTGGTGCTGACCAGTTCAAGTGAAGAGAAGTTCAAACTACTGTTTTCCTGCAGATCTCCTTTAGTACAGCTTTGTTTAAAGAATAAAAAAGTAACGAGTGGAAACTGAAAGCAACGATTTGCACCTCATTTGATCCAAAGTCAGCAATTTAATAACTTCCAAACTTTCCTGGACCTGTGGTTGGATCATCTGTACTATGAGGCATTCCTCAGAAAAGAAAAAGAAAAAAAACTTAAACTACTTCCTAAAATATTTCCCAGCAAAGTAAACCAGTAAATTAACTGTGAAGAATGTAGAATAAATAAATGTAAGAACTGTTTACACACCGTGTCCTTGTAGGTATGTCTGGTATGGTTTGAATGTCGTGATTAGTTTAAGAACTGGATAGAAAGAAAAGTCTTCAGAGAAAAGCACATTTACTGGGTGTGGACATTTCTTTTTTCATGAAAAACTGTTTTGAAATAAATTTCGCTTCAGAAGTTGCAACTAATCAGTAAATCTATAAGTAAACTATAAACTTAATCTATATATTTTTGCTTAATATACAGTTCTAGTTGCGTATTTCCAAAATCAGATCAATATCCCTAAAAAATATCTAAAATGTTTTCTATATGCGCTGGAATCCCTTGTGATCCATCTCTTTCTTGCTCTGTCTTTCCCACCTGCTTGCATTTGTCCTCTGCCGCCTTCTTGTCTGTCTCTGCCTGCTCGGCCCGGTCGATGGCATTCTCCTTATCCAGTTTCAGCATTTGCATCTTCTTCTTGATGGCCTCCATGGTGGCTGCTCGGCTGGATTTTCTCCCTCTGAGATGTTTAAACGCACCGTTAAAAGTTTGGGCTCTCGCTGAGATGTAGGAGATTCAGCCTTGCTTGCAGTGCAGGAGAAAGCTCGAGCTGAACAAAGCTGCAGAGAAAGCGAGAAAGCAAGAGAGGCAGAGACAGAAAAGGAGAGACAGATGGAAGGAGACAGAAAGAGCTGTGAACAGAGATGGAGAGTCAAGCCCTATAAGGATGGTTATTTAAACTTCAACAGAACCTGCCTCCAGTCTCCACTCACCACCCCTATCGCCATCCTCCTCCCATGTTTCCCCCTCCCTCCCTACATCCATCACTTTTCTCCATCCTCTCACTCTCTGTCCATTCCTCTCTTCATTCAGCCACTCACCACTCTGCGTCCACTCCATCCTTACTCCCTGGCTATCACTCTCTTAGACACACACTCCACCCTATCAAACCCATCCAAGCTCGCTCTCAGGAATGGTCTGGCTGCTCCGCTCTTCAGCCGTGGACGATCTCCTTATTTGGGTTGCTATGTTTTCACAAAGAGACGGAGATCAGACGCGCAGGTCCTGTTTCCACATTTAACCCCCTGTCAATGGCTACAAGTCCTGCTGGCACACAGCATCTCGCACTCAAAGCCTTAGAGAGTGCGTATATAAGACAAACAGAGATAGACGGGCAAAGTAGAAGGAGACAGGTAGAAAGGAGACTATAGAAAGGAAGTTTCCATGATGTGATCGCTCTATTGTGACTTTTAAGCCATTTAAAGTGAGGGTGTTGGCTTATCCCAATTCATTACTGTGTCAAGAAGACTAAAACAGAATAGAGGCATTGATGTGGTCTGAAAGGAGACATAAAGGAAACTCGTATGGAAGACAGATGCAAAGATACTTTTTTCGGAGATTAGTTTGTGCCACAGTAGTACAGGGTAGTTTGATGATTCAGCCTTCACATGTTGCCTTTGTCAGAGTATCATAAAGCTGTTTTGGTTTTATAACTCTATGATAATTTCCCTGCTGCACTTCTTCAAGTGTGATCATCTGCGTGACGATGGATTACGGCATGCTTTCTGAAACTTGAGCTCTGCATTCTGTGTACCTGATACTTCAGTTTGATGACTGAGGGACGAAATCAGACTGAGAGATTGTGCAAAGAATGGAGACCAGTGTCCACATTCGCCTACACAGAGAGAGAAATATGCAGAAAGATGGATGGCCCTGAAGAGAAAAGACCTGCATGAGTTTGTATTTGCATGGACACATGCGCATATATTACCCAGGACTGGTTGGCTAATGTTAAACTAGTGGTTCAGTAAGACTCGTTACACCAATAAAAGCTTTATTTTCATGTATTCTGTAGATTTGTTTTTAATTATTTTCTTCATATTTGTCTGAACGATCCTGTGGCTGCTTGTAAGTTCGGGTCCTCTTTTGGGGCCTTTACTGTTTCTGTTACATCTGCTCTCTTTTCAGCACTATATGTTTTGTTTTCTAAGTTATAGATCTTCCATAGGCGCTTGGACTGTATCAAAAATCAGATATTTGACAATTTTCTCCAACTTAATAAAGAGAAGGTAGTGCTTGTGCCCTCAACAGATTTGTGGTAATGGAAACTCTAGGTTCTCCTTGACGCTTTTGCAAAATCTTCTATCTGTCATGGCTTAATATTTGAGTCAGCCTTCCCCTTGGAGGCTCATGTTGACTCACTCTTGCTTTTATCACTTTCAAGTTGCCAATGTGAGTTCTTTCGTACCACGCTGTTAATTGGAAATTGTTATTCATGCCTTTATTTCATCAGAATGGACATGAGGGAATGTACAAAGAACTGGAAAGATTTGAGGGACAGATTTGTTTGATTTTAAAGGTGCTCTTTGTAAAATATCACAGCTAGACATCAGCAGATCGCAGACGTTGCAGTCAACTGAATTCTGTTTTATGCCTCCTCTCAATTAAAGTGCAAAATCCTATCTATGGTGGCCACTGTAAGACAAACAACTCTGGCCACCTTTCATCTATAGTGAGTCATTTCCTTGTTCATCTCAGCAGGTTTCCAAGTCTATTTTCTCTGGAGACTTTGTGAAAGGAGTCTGATATGAGCCGATGAGTCTGTGAAACTCACTTGTTGTTGTGGATATCCTGAGTTTTTCTGTTGCTAAGCTCTGCTGTTTTTGCCACTGTTAGCTGCTAGCCAGCATTAGTGGGTCTTTCTTTGAAGTGGATCTAAGGTTGATCAATAAATCAGTAAATACCAAGCTGCAACTTTCAAGGCAAAAAACAAATTCAAAGTTAAATTTCCTTTCAGTTTAGTTCCATTTTATCTTATCTATATAGCACCAAATCATCCCAAAAGTTGCTTCAGTGTGGTTTATAATGAAAGGTCAAGACTCTAATAATAGAGAGATAAGAATTGCGCTGGGAGACACTTAAAATAAGTGGAGGATCTATCGGTTTTGTGAGGAAAGAAAAGATGAGAGGTAAGTGTAGGCTAACTATTAGCCTACACGCTTACCTAGCATATTTTGGTTCCTGCAACTGGTCCGTCGGGTTATTGTCTCCCCAGAAACACTTTTGCTTTTGTAAATCTGTTATTCCTATTTCTGTTTTCGTTTTCATTTTTCCAATTTCCGTTGTGTTTTGTGTGCTTTTGCAGCGTTTTTCTGGTGTTTTCAGTTTCAGTCTGTTTGGCCTCTCAGGGCCACCATACAAAAAGACCAATCTCCAGGGTTAAAAACAGTCCCCATTAGTCACAGTGGTTATGTCAATATTTTATGGATAATTTGTGGTAAAAAACTGAAAATTTAACTAAACATTAGAGTCTGAACTGAACACCTGAAGCCGGTCCAATTGGCTGGAACTGAATAATGTTGATATACAGATCCACTCAGAGACAAATTGTACTAGAAGTCTGTGTGACCAACTTGACAAATTCTCATCCAGCAGCTCATCTGTACAGAACAATTTTGTTCATTATAAGTTGTCGCTTAGCATCTGGCAACATTTCAAGGTGACTGCAGCTAAGAAGTGAACACAGCTGGAGCAGTTTAAAGTTGTGTTTTCTCCTGTCTAAAATTAATCTTGTCTAGATTACCTGTCGTGTGCTTCACCTTCATGTCATCTTGTTGTGAAGCGGTCAGTTTGCTTGTATTAGTGAAACAGCAGAGTAGCTTTTCTTGACATTAGTTTAGGTCTCAGGACAAAGACTAAACCAGATTTATGTGAAGCCAGCTGGATTTCAAATCTCTGCTGCGTGTTTGCTGTCTTTAAAAAACTGAATTCTGGAGGACAATCATCTATAGAGATTAAATGACTCTCTACAGACATTCTATGTCAGGGTTTTTCAACATATGAGAATATTTTCTCTTAATAAAGAGCCTTTAAATTCATGTCTTAATTACAACAGTTACCAAGATAATCACATAAAACCTGAAAGCACTGACTCTGGACATCTATGCGTGTAAATACAGCAGCAGCAGAAGTTGCTCTGGTTTGAGAAGCAGCAGCTTTAAGTCTCTTACACATACTGTGTGAATGTAGCCCTGCTCCACCCGACTGCTCAGCCAGTAATTCAAGAGTATAATTTAGTGTCTTCAATATTTTCTCCCGATGTTCCAAGTATGCTTTCTCTTTCTGCAGCTTAGCCGCAGAAATGCTGCGGAGGGGCCCAGACTAAACATGAAGATATTTTGCAAATGCAAGCAGAGCAGCCAATGAAAGTGAATGTTTTTTATCATTATTTTTGATGGAGAACAGAATACCGGAGAGGATAAAGCAGCCAAAAGGCAGGACTTTCTGCACTGGAGTTCCTAATGCAAAGCTAAACAAAACGGCATCAAAGCTATTGCACAACTGAACCTCCAGTCCCTTCAGCAGAACAAGAGGTACTCTTTGTACATGTGCGTAAGTGAACTCCTGTGGCCTTGGGGTGGAAACAAAGCTCATGACTCTGCTAGACAGGACACCACCTGGACTCTGGTGATACGCACACACAGACACACATGCACAGATGGTGAGGCACATTCCCTTTGTAACTCAGAGTCTGTACGGGCGGAGGCATGTTTCCTGTATGACGACGAGGTTAAATGACGTCAGAAGCCTCCCATCCACCTCTCCTAACCCACTCACACAGACACATACGTGCAGTTATTTCAAAAAATATTCTAATGACTTACATTTTCTTGACTTGTGCTTTAACCATAACCATACTTTTAACCAACCTCAAATATAAACCTGCCCTAAACTGATTATTTACTTTGAGGGGACTTAAAAAAAATTAATGCATGTCCCCATGTATAGATCCCCTCAAGGTGATTAGTACTTACACACTCTTTCTCCACAGGCATTTCAGAAATGTTTGACTCACAGCTAGCCAATCAGAATTGACCTGGCATGTCTCAACTTCTCTTTGCTTTGGGGTAAGTAAACACATTGTTACGGGCACCGATTAAGGTGAAATCGCAGACGCAGCTGCATGTTGTGACCTCATTTCACGTTTTAGTGTTTTACAAATTCTACCTTTGTTCGAACATCTTGAATTCAGAAGCTGCCCAACCCAAATGTCCTGATGAACGTGTTGCAATGAATGGAGTAAGTCTCAGTCAAGTCAATCAGCTTTTAAATTAATCCCAATTATTTCCAACGCCTTTGCAATAATACTTAAGCTCAGTAACTCTGTAATCACAGCACAATGAGTCACTGTGTAATGAAGAATTGTTGTCAGGTCACCTAGAGACTAAACCTGCCACTCAGGTTCAGGTGGTGAGCATAAGCGTGAAAATGACTGCTCATATGTGAAGTGGTGCGATCTGGGAGTGAGGTGACTTTACTTTCTCCGGTTCAGCTCTTCCACTGTGACCTACTACACCAGAGTGTTTGCTCAGTTTTCAGGAATACACTAATATTAGCACTGAAAAAAACTATCCTGGAGTGTGAATACCTCTGAGCTACTGAAAAAGACACAACAGAGACTGTACTTTCTGAGAGTGCTTAGGAAGAACAACATCACACAGAGACTGCTGGTGTCTTTCTACAGAGCCTCCATCAAAAGCATACTAACGTACTGCATAGGCATATGGTACGCTAGCTGCACAGTGGCTCAGAGGAAAGCACTCCAGGGAGTAATCAACGCTGCCCAAAGGACAATCGGCTGCCCTCTCCTCAAACTGAAAGACCTACACAGTTCCCGCTGCCTCAAAAGAGCCCATAACATCATAAAGGACACCTCACACCCTGGACACTCCATGTTCGAACTGCTGCCTTCAGGTAAACGGTATAGAACAACATACACAAGGACTAACAGACTCAAACACAGTTTCTACCCAATTGCAATATCATGTCTCAATGCTACTAAAAGTAGATGACTTTCATTGCCCCTGTTGTCATTTGTGCCCTTGATGTTGGAATGCTTTCAGACATGTTTTGTTGGATGCGCTAACAAATTGACTGAGTGATTGATTGTTTGAGTGATATATCAACTAGGTCGTATGTTGAGTGTCTGTATGGGGCCTTAGGCCTGGATTGCTTGGGTGAATTTACTGTATGAGAATACTGTATCTTATATGTATTTCTATCTTTTATATCCTATTTATTATGGTTTTTAAGTATTTATCTTTCGTGATGTTGCACTGACCGGAGACATCTTTCAATTTCATTGTACTTGTGACAATGACAATAAAGAATATTCATTCAAAAAATATCCTGATATAAACAAGAAACTTGGGTTGGGCTCAAACGAGCTGCCATTATTATGAAATATCGACGATTATGACTGATGATCATTCAAGCAATTACACCATTACCCACTCACTGTCTGTGACTTTTTCATTATGCAACAACTTCCTGTGTATAAAACAAGACAGAACATTCCCGACTAATGAGCCGTATACCTTTCGAGGAAGAACAGGACATGCAAAGGCAGAAAGAGTCACAGACTACGCAGAAAAATTAGAGGCTTAAAAGGAAGTTATGACAAATATATCTAAAATAAATATTAAAGCAATTAAACGGTGGTGTTTGGTGTTTTATTAGAACATTATCAGTACTTCAATCTGTTCAATATTCCCTGAGTAAAGAGAAAAAATCCAGGGAAACATCGTAGAGTTTCCATTGACCAGCTGCAATTTAATGATGCAACCAATAATCCTTACAGTCACCCTCTATGTTTTACAGCTCACAATAATCCTTATATTTCCTTATTGTAGGCCCTGGTGCATTTTCTGTCTAAAACAAGCTAAATTTTGGGCTCTTCCTCCTTTATCACTCTCCCTTTAAGCCTACTTTCTTCTTCACAAGCTTCCTCCCAAGCAGAAGCTGGTGAGTGGGACTTCTGTGCTGATATGACCATATTACACATATCCACTCTCACTGACATGTCTAGAAAAAAAATACTGTAACTGATTGTTAAAGATGAACCCTGAGCTAGCTGCTCTGGATCAACTTTACTTGTGTTTGTTTAGAACATCCATATAAAGACTTCAGGTGAACAGAAAAATCCAACATCCGAGCTTATGACACATATAGAACAAGGTACTTTTTATTAATTCCCATGGGTGCACAATTGTGGATGGAGCCACATGTTAATTTGGCACAGATAACAGGCCACAGACTCTTCGTGAGCTAACGCTCGCGTTTATCCGGGCGTGCAACCGGAACTAGGAGTACAACAGCACGTGACCCCCCCCAGCATGTGGCTCCTCCTGGCCTTGAACCAGGGACCTGTCACATATGACGTGAATGTGTTAACCATGCACCACGGAGCCACTTTATATGGCATACAGAAGCCACAAATATATTAGGTGAAGTCACAAATAAAATGTATTTAAAAGTATGAAGTGATGATAGCTAAAGCCCTAAGTAAAACTGACTGAACTGGGATAAACTGAGATACGCTGCAGAAACTGAAACATAATAAAACCACAATAACTCCTGTAGATCATAATCATAAGCGCTGACAAAAAGACAGGAAGTCAGACAGGGGCACAGTAGTAATGACCTCATAGTGATGACACACCAGCTGCTGTGCCAGGAGCACTGCAGTCAGATCTTCAGCACAGGCCTTATAAGGACAATATATTTGACTCATTCTGTGCTGTGTGAATGACTGACAGACTAACTGAAAAGGGGATGACAAGAGTAGTGTTCATTATCACCACACCACACATCTTCCCTCTTCTTAATCCCTCTCATTTATTTCCTGTCTCCTCCCACACTCCAATCCAATTCTTTCCTGCTTCCTTCTCTCTCCTGCTGTCTTTACTTGGTTCCTCTCTCATTTCCCAGCTTTTAACCGTGTTTTCACCTTCTGTTAAGTAGGAAGGTCAGCATGAGTCCTACACAGACACACATGAACACTGTCACATACACACACATCTGGCTGTAGCTGGATCTCACCACTTTGCTGGGAGTGCAAAAATGGAAGGAGGAGTGCTTTAAACAGGCAGGGCCGAGAGAGGATGAGGATGGGCTGGGCCTCCAGCTCCAGAGTTAGAGAGAGGAAACCCCTCCCACAGGAAACCAGCGCTCCACTCCACATGGCCTTTTAAGGTAAAAAACTTCCCAAAACTCTTCTCGCTTGGGAAAAGGGCTAAGATATAGTCATATTTAAAGCTACAGAGAGAGAGAGAGAGCTGCTAAAGGCAGGGAAGAAGACCCAATGAAAAGCAAGCAGAGGAAAATTCATGTGCTTGGAATTTATTGTGTTATTTTTTAAGTAGCACACCTCATTTGTCAAGAGCCGAGTCAGTTTCCTCAAGTGTTGCTAGTTTAAAGTCATATTTTCATAACATTTCACTATCAGGGCTTTTATGACTGAAAGCCTTCATTAGCTCTGGTTGTGATTGTATCTTTATGACCGAGTCTTTGACCTGCTGCATAGTCAACATTCATGTCAATTATCTCGTGTCTGAGTCATATCACGAGGGGAGGGGTGTGGGAAACAGACCCCATGCATTTCTTACACATGGGAAAACTATCTGCAATTTAAAGGAGATACAAACAAAAGATGCGTCCGCAAAGTGAGCCATTATGAGAAATTGGTATTGTCGAGAGACTTGCAAAGAATTCCTAATGTTTCTGTCGGATGTCCTCTTTGTGAGCAGTTACTGGATAACAGCCAGAGAGAAGTTTACTGTCAGCGTGGATGTTTCAAAGTCTTGCACACAAACAACTATTTGGCATTTTGGCCAAAATGCAGTTGTTGTTTTTTTTAATTTCTTTAGCAATGTAAAAGAATAAGGGAGAGCTTTAATATATGATATTTGGAATTTTGTGTGTATCAACATTTTACCTGTTTAACAGACTCACTGTAAGGAACCAACTTCCTTTGGGAGGAAAAAGCAAATTCACATAATTTAGAGTAGAATGAACTTTATTGTAGTTAAACAAGCGCAACAAAATTTAGACTGGCATCCCTCCTATAGCCGTGATGGAGGCCGTACCTCAGGGAAAAAGACATTGCCCAGTCTGTTTGTGTGTACCATTTGCCTAATGGCAAAACAAATGCATGTATAATACTTTGCTTAAGCTCAAGGTTAGAGGCTAATGTTATGTGGTGAGTCTCTAACGGTCTCTGAGTACTTCTGTGTCTTACAGACGGTCTCTTGGATGCACTGCCCTTGCATTTAAACCCCATGGTTTCATTTACTACTTTCACCAGCACACCTTATTTTATGTGTGTGTGCATTTCTATGCACGGCCCTATTTTTGATGGGCGCTGCCTTGTCTTGCCCTATGTTATCTGACTGTTTAACATTGCTCACAGCAAATGTGCAAATAAAGATCGTTGTCTCGAATGCCTGTCTTGCACCAGTTATTCACAGTTTTATCGCCTCATCGCGCTCATTTATCAGAAGACGGGCTGACAGGGAAGTTATATTACTTCCCTGTCAGAGGTGAGATGACACACATTTTGTCATGAATGGCTAACAGTGTGAATGAATGCAGCATGGATCATAAATTCATCTAATTTCACACTTACATTATAATCTCTTATAGTCCTGACTAAATGATCTAATATGATCTCCACCTGCAGGAGCTGCCAGCTTTGCCTGTCTGCAGTTTGGTGCTGGATGGCTGAAAATAGCTCCTGCTGCTGGAAATGAGGTTGATGAGAGCGGTGAGAGTGAACCAAAACAGTAAAAATGTAGGTTGTAAAACCAAGCCCAAAACGATGGCCCATAAACCTCCACAGAGCTGAGGGTATAAAATGAATCTCTGTGGGTTCATTCCAGCAAGAGATCTACACATTAGACATAAGAACCATTGTTCATATAAAAACACTGATTAGAACATCTTTAAGAGTAAATTATTTGCCTCATATACCACAAAATCGCACACATATAACAAACTTCTGAGGCTTTTCCTTCATTATTGTATGTTTAAGCAGCATTTGTACAGACTTTATCCTTCTTAAAGGTATTCTAGGACAAAGTTTTCACCATATAAACAAAGGCGTGTTGCAGAGGTTATCAAGGCTCTCCAGTTAAGAAGCCATACCGGAAAATGCATGACGTTAGCCTGATAGGCTGCAGATAGCTGCCAGCATATCCCAGTTAATTAAAACCTGAAGTGCTGCCACTGCCAGCTCGGTCACAGGAGGTCAAAGGTCACCGTATGAGTGATCGTTAGTCTTCCTGGATTAGAAATGAAACAAGGAGGTGTGGCGAATGCATGAAGACTGTGAGAAAATCACGACTGTAAACACTGCAGCCAAATCTAACAGATGTTACACATTTACTTTTTGAGTCAAGCTCTCTATTTAGACTGTAGCTTTTAGTGTAACTCCTCACTGGATGAACTTCATACTCTGCAGTTCGTCCAGAACGCTGCTGCCAAAGCCTCTTTTCTCACCCGTCTCCTGTGAAGCCTCCACTGGCTCCTCACATAAAGTCGAAATCCCATTGTGGAGGAACTCCTGAAGCTCGTAGACCATTTCCAGCCTTCCTCATCTGCACGGTTTGGGCTCAGTTTGTGACGGTGGGCTCTTCCCGTCCTTCAGCAACCTGGAGTTCACCTCCCCACAGCCTGACCTGAAATGTTCTCCCTCCTGATTTCGCAATGTGGAACTTCTTTGGTAAACTTTTGCTCCTCTCTCTGTCAGCATCTTTGTTTTTCAGTCAAATCATTCCAGTATTGTTCTCAACACTGATTATCTCTCTCTGCCTCATTAAGCTACATTAGCTTTTGTACCTCTGTTTGACAAAGTTGTAAAACAAAGCAATAAGCATCATGATGTAAACCAGAGACCGTGCGTGCGCGTGTCTTTTTGCCTTACCCACATATATTTGAACACATGGCTTCATTTAAAGACTAATGGCTGGGGTCATTTGTCATCAGCAGTACAAACAAAAGAGGTCTCACGCACACTAATGCACACATATTAGTTTATGAGATGTGTATTTTCCCCTGCAGCTTTTCAAAATCAGCTCATTTTATGATGTTTCAGTGTAGCCACACTCCATTTCTTTCAGTGCTGCCACAGAGAAGTACGACAAAATTTATGCTTATATTTTTGCTGAGTCGCACCCATTCTCCCTCTGTCCCTTGTTGGGAATATTGCTGTTTTCCATTTGTGGAGGTGTCCCCTCCTTTTCCCACTGCCTCCTCACCAAGCGTAATCACATTTTTTTGAAGGTTTGTCAACAGCTCCCTCTTCTGGGCTTGAAGAATATGACGTAACGTGTGCTGATTACTCTCATTTCTTTGTCGCAAGTGAGACCAATAGGAAAAACACTCACTGGCCACCTCGTTAAGTACATCTGTTCGACTAATTGTTAACACAAACATCTGATCAGTCAGTCAAACAGCAGCAGCTCTTTTAGGCGTGTAGACATGGTCAAGATGAGTTAATGAACTCAAGCTGAGCATCAGAATGGGGAAGAAAGGTGATTTAAGTGACTTTGAACGTGGCATGGTTGCTGGTGTCAGACAGGGTTTTCCAGAGATTTTCCCACATCAACTAACTGTTTACAGAGAATGGTGCGAAAAACAGAGAACATCCAGTTCTCTGGGTTAAAAAAATGCCTCACATCAAGGATGTAGCGCCAGCAATTCTGCTGCAGACGTGTGATGCTATCGTGTGATTATGAACCGAAATCTCTAAGAAATGTTTCCAATACCTTGTTGACTCAATGCCTCAAAGAATTAAGACAGGCCTGTAGAGAAAAAGGCTACTACTTCAGGGTTGTCAGGAGGCAGGCAACCCCTGACACGTAAATCCCCACCTGCAGCCATTTAAAGTCAACATGCATGTCTTTGAGGCATGTAAGGTTATACGACACGCATCGACTCAGTGAGAACATGGAAATTCCAAAATCCAAAAGCCCGAGAGCCAGGGTACATCTTGGACAGGTCGCCAGTCTGTCACAGAGCTAACACAGAGAGACCGACAACCATTCACCCCTATGGGTAATTTAGAATTAACCCCACTACAGGCAGCACATTGGAGTGGTGTTTAGCACTGGTGCCTCACAGCAAGAAGATTCTGCGATCAAATATGCAGGCTGGCCAGGATCTTTCTGTGTGGGGTTTGCATGTTGTCCCCTTGTTTGCGTGGGTTCTTGCTCAGTACTCTAGCTTCCTCCCACAGTCCAAAGAAAAATTTAGTAAGGCTGCACAAAACTATCATGTAACGTAATTCTTTTAACTGTAAAATCCTGGCTGGGCTTGCTTTCACTCATTTCAAACTGCAACATTTCAACATGATGCTGACTGTACTTCCCAAATATGTCAAGGTTATTGAATGTGTTTTGGCATCAGAGCTATTAGAGCCATATCAAACAAAGTTTATCAAAATGTTAGTTTAACGGGCAGACACTGCTCCAATCTCTGCTGTCGGAAGACCTCGTCTGCCCGTTTGTATTTTGGGTAACAGTTCGTGACATGACCTGACATGACAAGGCCTTCAAAATCTATTAACGATTCTTAGTTTTATGAAATATTGAGAGATTTGAATGAACAGCATTTGAAATGTGTTTTGCCACAGTGCACAGCGCCACACCTGTCTCCAAAAAAAAAAAAAAAAACCCTCACAAAACTACAAACATATCCTAATGTTACTTTTTTAGTCATATGAAAAAAGAGATTAAAGGTTTATAAAGATTTCAACAAAAGAAAAAGGGGAATCACACCTACAGCCTTACAAGGAATATGAACAAAAACTGCATATGACGTGTTTACTGTAGGGGGAGGCATTGCATTGCAAGTGGACAGCCATGTGTAGTGTTTTTCTCTTTCTGGATGTACAATGTGAGTCCACACTGAAATACAACTACAGTGCGCTCTTCAAGAACTCCATTATTTTATACTGATTGTGATCAGTGTAAAAGAAGCCACTGCAAACAAACACGATCCTGCAGATAAACTTCTAAATGTTTTGCCAGCGGCGATATCAGATGTTACACAGACAGCGTAGGATGCCAACTCATCTATCTGTTTAGCTCAAGTTGTGGACACAATGCTGTCATTATGGAGTCTAACACAGACTGGATATTGTGCGCTGCATGTTATAAAGAAAGGGAAAGCCGTGGCCCTTTGTGAACTGGGTCATGTCGGTAAAGAGGTTCACACTTGTCTCTGTCAGCAGAATGATGTGATTTGATAATTCCCATAACCTATGAACCCCCCTGAGAACCAAAGAAACCGTGATCCTTTGTCTCAAACTAACTATGTAGACATTTGTAGGGTCACACTGGATGTCAGGAATAGTGTTGGTTTGAATTAGCCTTGAAGGCCACCAGAAACTCCCATGAAAAACACTTCAGCGAGTTAGAGACGAAAAACCTCATGAGACCACCTCCTGCAACTCGAAAAAGGAGAAACCGACAGGATCGGTTACAGTAGCGTGGCCTTAAAAAAAGAAGAAGAAACTTTAGGATACTTGTGACATATGCAACAAGTGATGAGATCCATGCGAGCAGGAAACCTTTGGAAAGGATTGATTTGAAACCTGAATTCTTTTGTTTCAAGAATGTGGCATTGTAGCGCTTTAAAATGTTCCAAATAAAGCAAACTTTGGGCTATAAAATGTTAAGTCATGGTTACATTTCATAAGAAAAACGCTGAGATAGTGTGTGAGTTAACCCTCTGTCTAAAGCCAACATCCTTGAGTAACCTCTACACTTCATAAAGGTAATGATAGGAAGCATAAAGGTTATGGGGCCTCTCCGAGAGCTGTAAAAGTTGCTTGTTTTCAACAGACAACTTCTGATTTTGTATTTTTATTCACTATATTTGATGTCATTTAAGCCGTTTCCATTTTAAAATAATAAAAAGCTCACTCTGACAACCCAAAGGACACATGAACACACCACGCATGTGTTTAGTTGCACTTTGTTTTATTGATAATACAACCACAAGCAGACTTCTTGATGATATGTGTGTGTGGCCAAAGTTGTGTGAGCCTGGTGGGTGTGTCTTCGAATCCGGGTGATTCCTTTTCAGCCAATCACCGGAACCCTGGAGACCTTTCGGGAAGCCTGCCGGTGAATGATTAAGGGATGGGGGAGGGGAAGCTCTAAACCAGGCTGTAAAAACAGACCTGTTGGAGTAAACTGATAGTAATATGTTCATCTGTAGTAGCTTATCCGGCCAAGAACCCGTCTGCAGGCCAAGTTTGAAATCTGTGGCTGGATGTGACCCAGCTGAAACATCCATCCAGTATTAGTAAATTTCAATATTAGCTGTATTAAGTGAGGACGTTATCCCACTGTCTCTTAGAAAGGCAGATCTTATGTGTCCACGTGTGCACAGACATACTATAAAACTTCAAAAATAAAGCGGTCTGATGCATAAGACTTAACTGGACAAATTTCTACTACTACACCATGAGAACACAACATAAGGACAACTTTGCATGATCGCAAAACCGGGCCGACTGATTTAGTCCTTCATAAACAATAAATATTAAAACAGGAAGGATGAGTGCAAATTAGGTTTACAGGAACAAAAAGGAATCAAAGTTAAACATGCAATAAAATCTGCTGTGGATTCATAAAAAAATAAAAAAATAACAAACATGGCTGCTAAACTCTAACAATATGGAAACCATTTTAATCCGGTCTGATTCACTTGGCTCCAGTTCCCACTGAGAGCTCCAGGATGTCGATAACTAGAAATCCTTCTCCGGGACAATGTGAGGAAGTCCCGTAAGACGTTTTTATCAATGCAAATATCATCAACACAATGTGATATGTCAATAAAACCTCTCAGATCATTTGTACCTGTTATTTACTTAAGACTGAAACTGTTTAAATATAGAAAATAAATAAAATAAAGTTGCTTCCAACCTGCGTTCATTTTATGTTGTCAAGAAAGCAAATTAGGACATCTGCTGACATACATTTGACAAAAAACAAACAACAAAACAAAACAAAAGCTCTAAATGTAAAAATAGATCAAACTTATATTACATCCTCTTAAAATTCTAAGATTTTACTTATCACGGCAAAATATCAAACATCTGGTGCTCAGCAGGTCTTAAAATCAGGTAAATATGAGCTGAGATGAACAACAAAACGTGTCGGGGAGATGGCCTCACATTTGTCAGGTGTCCAGATCCCAAAGCTGCAAAACAAGCTCAAATGATCACCCTTCCTCCCCCGTGGTTGACAGGTGGTATGAGATGCTTGTGTTGATATGCCGTGTTTTGGTTTTCTCCAACATGGAGTTGTGTGTCTGCGTTAAGGCCAAACCATTTTGGCCCCATCTGCACAAAGGACATTGTTCCAGCAGTCTTGTGGTTTGCACAGTTGCAACTTAAACCTTAACTGTGCTGCGTGAATAATCCTTCTCACCGTATAATGTCGACTTCAAATTCTTTAGAAACTGCAAACCTCTGCTTTTATTGAGATGCTCAGATTTGCTGTTGTTCAGTTAATGAAGTGCTTTTGACCCGACTCCCATTTTCCCTTTTAATTCCTATGGAAGTAGCAAGGGTGCACTTATTGTTTTTCCACACAGCTTCGTCATTTTGGCTTTGTTATGGTTAAATAGATAATGCCACAAGTAAAATGTAAAAACTATTTACCGGTTTTTAGCACCTGCTAAGGACTAGGTGATTGTTATTAGTTTCTGATATGAAACAAAAAAAATTAAGCCATTTAAACAGTTTTTACCATAACTGTATAAATGCACAACTCTAAGCCATAAATATCCACACATTAATTTAGTAGCACTTCCCACATCCAATCTACGCTGATTATGACTGCTTTCTTTACCATTACATAATCCCTGATTCCCGAGATCTCTAATTATGTGGCAAACTGTTGTAAACATGTTGCTTTTCTTGTTGCAGAAGTGACACAGGTGGCTTTTATTTTAAGCAGTAAAACCTTTGTTTTATTTGCATCACTTCCAGGTCGACTGATGTCCTGGTTCTGCTATTGTTCTAAAATCTTAAACTGTCACCTCTTTGCTCAGGATGAGGACACAAAATACCCTTCACACAGTGTTAGTCATGCATATGATTACTTCCTTCTCGTATTTATTATGAGAAGGAACCATTTCAGCACTTTCTTTTCTACACAAGGGTCAATAATTAGACCTGTGGGAGACATCTTCCTTTTTCAGAATCATTTCTGAATCACTGCAACACTAAAAACTGCAACATGATCAAGCAACTTATTTACAGCTTGTATGCTTTCTTTTACCAAACAACTACTGTGTTATTCTGTTGACTTTTAATCAGAAAATGTGCCTCTTTGAATTTGATTCCTTTATTTATATATCTATCCAAACCTAGTCTCTATATGTGGAAGAAGTAATTGGCCCCTAAATATAAGAACTGGTCGTGCAGCCCTTGGCAGCTATTACTTTTACAGGGCAAGTTTAGTGAGGTTTTTTTTTTCCATTAACAAATGAAATCATCATTTAAAAAATGCATTTTGTATTTAATCTGGTTATTTTGGCTACTAAAAAAATAGTTTGATGATCAATAACCTAAAAAAGGAAGAAATCTGAGGGCGAAGGGGCGAATACTTTTTTCACAGCAGTTCTATGACTTTTGATTCTGTCACATTTAATCTTGCCCACCAGGAGCTCTCTAACTCTGGGGAAATTTCATCTTGAGGACCTTTAGTTCCTTTAAATTCAACTTTTATCCTTTTTTATTAGTAGTAATTGATCTCCCCCCCAGAATATGCTGGTTGTGAGGGCTGATTTTTTGGACATACCAGAAAAAAAAAAGTGAGAATCTCTGCGCTATGCTAACTATTTGAGAAACATATCTCACAACTTCATTTGAAAAACTTCCTGCAACTGCGCAGGTATCTGTTAGCAAACAAGTCTGAATGTGCCTCTCCAGTGTGTCAGTGTTCATATCTTCCTGTGTCATGGCTTGAATTTTATAAGTAGTCACATTCCAGTGTGGGAAACCACAGGTACGAGATAAGCCGAAGAGAAAGGTAAGGAGAAATGAGATGAGAAAGACATAGAGAGGTGAGGAAAGGAGAAGAGCGCCCCAATAAGGAGACGATGGGGGTCCAACACTGCTGTTTGCTGCTTTTGCTTGTGGGCTGCCATGAATGGATTACAGGTAGATTCTAAATACTGTCTGAATAAGAGGTCTTAGGACTGCACCTAAAATAAGCAGGGCTGTTTGTAGTCACATGTGCGTATGTGAGCGTCAGTCTGCCTGAGTGTCTGTGTGTGTATGAAATGGCTGTGTTTTGGTGGACTGGTCTGTCCTGGGCGAGACATGTCTCAACCTGTCCCCTCAGGAATGCTGTACAGAAGTGTGCTCTTGCAAAGTGTTATCAGCAGTGGAGAAAAATGTTTTGCTCACTTAGTCTTGCTTATTGGAGTGCATTATAGTGTATTTATGCGGGAGTCACTCATGATGGGCAACTAAAAATGGCTGCAAGCTACAGGGAATTATAATTTTCTTCCCTCAAGGGTTTCTGCAGTTAGCCAGAAAACACTCAGTAGATGGCAGATTAGTTTTAGGCAGACAGACAGTTAAAATTGTTGTGATTGTGCCAAGAGGATATTGTCTGGAAAGATTATTTAGGATAAATTTGGGTTTATTGCTGGATTTATTTTTTCCCCTTGGAGCATGAATGTGCTTAGCAAAGTTTGTGTCATTATAATCTTGATCGGAAGTCATGTTGAAGTCCAACAAGTTATGTATATTCAAAATGTTTAATATTTCTTTGCTTTAACAATGAAACTAATTAAAAAATCTTCCAAAAAGAATAAAGATATTTTTGAGAATTTAGAAGCAGCTACTTTTGATGCTCTCATTCAAGAGGGGGAGCCCCACATATCTGATTTAGCAAATTTTTACACCAGATGCTTCCTGGCACATCCTCCAAGGAATATGTATCTATTTGTCATTGAACTGTGGATGTTTTTCTTGCTATGCCCATGTGTAAACCACTGCACTATAAAGCTACTAATAGAATGAATAGCAGACTTGGATTCATGTCTAATTTTAAAGTAACTTTTTACAAACCATTGCTTACTGAGAGAGTGAATGTTGACACTTAGTAACAATCACATTTCTGGTTTAGGTTTACATTAATAAAGCACAGCAACATTTATTTCAAAACCTTAGCATCTTAGAATGGTCCTAGATAACAAGGCTCAACTCCAAAACAACTCCCCTGCTGTTTAACCTCCAACAGCTGCAAACACAACTTGCTGGAAAACAAAACAGAGTAAAGATTGTGTTTAAAAAACCGAATATGTTTCCTGTAATAAACAAGGATTTTTTAAGATTAGGAATGTGTCATCTGCATCAGGATTGACTTTGTGGTGTAGTGTGCCAAGTACAAATCACTCTGTAAAGGCTGCTTACAGTCATGACCAAGCTTTGGCAGTGGTGCAAATTCGGGACCTTCAGATTTTGTTCATCTGATCTTTTTGAACATGTTTCTATTATATTTCGAACCACAATGTGATATCAGCTTCTGGACTGTTATCTTTATTTATGGCATACTATTCCTGCCTTATCAGTGCTTGAAGCTGGTCAAGTGTTTCCGTTTGATCCCCTGCTTTATAAGGACCGACCAAAGGTTCTCAGTCGGATAAGGTTTAGTGAGCTTCTCAGTTGGCTAGCATGGTGGCGTTGTGCTTATAGCATTGGTGCCTTACAGCAAGAAGGTTTGGGGTTCAAATACACCATCTGGGTAAGACTTTTCTGTGTGGATTCTCTCTTACTCTGGCTTTTTCCCACAGTCCAAATACATGCGGTTTAATTAGTTATCCTAAATTGCCTGTAGGTGCGAATGGTTGTCTGTCTCTGTGTTGGCCTTGCAACAGACTTGAGACCCCACTATGACCACTAATTAGATAAGTTGAAACGGGTGACTGGAACTTCTCAGCAATAGGAACATAATGTTAATTTGATTTATTGTAAGCCTTTAGTTATCACTTTTGCTTTGTGAAATGGTGCTCTATCATTTTGAAAACGGTACAGATTATCACCAAACTGTTCCTGCATCAAGCAGATGCCCACAAACTGTAATCAACTACAAGTGCGGATAAGGCAGGAATAGATCACTATCAATCAGGATTTGGCTCAGATGCTGATATCCAGCCATAGAGAATTGCAGTCACAAGCTGTTAAAATCAGAGTTACCTGAAAATTAGAAACAAAAATACTTTCAAAATGTTGCTTTTCCTCAGTAATAGGAACATCTTCCTTTCCAACAGGTGCCGTGAGTAGCATCAGTCCTTACATAAAGTATTACGAGGGCTTGTCTTACGACAGGGAAGATCTTCACAGGAGGCACTTGAGAGCCAAGAGAGCCACACAATCTCAGGACTATACACTGCATTTGAATTTTACTGCTTTTCACAGGTAAATTCATATTTCCGTCTGGGCGACTGGTTGAAAATGTCTGTCTATATGCAACTCTTTGGTTAAACTATTAGGAAATACCTGATTGTGCAAACTCTTTGTTGTTGCTCCTAAACCTGTAACACATGTCAGACATTAGTCACTCATTAGTCCATATATCTCAGGAGATTATAGATCTGCATACTTCCCACAACACTACAAAGCTTTGACCACATCTGTAAGCTGTTTGTGTTTTTCTTCCCTTCAGGACTTTCCACCTGCTTTTGAGGCAAAACAGTGCAGTATTTTCCAAAGACTTTACACTGGTCAGTGAAAATGATTCAACGTATGTTGATCTTTTCCACATCTACTCAGGAATACTAGAAGGTTGGTATCAGAGAGATATCCTGTCATCCTGTGGGACTCCAAACAATTTGTCTACATTTGCAAAAAAAGAAAAAGGAAAAATCTATTTAACCAATTTCACTACAATCAGAATTTAACCTCGGCTTGATCTGGAAAGTTCCACCTGAAGAAACATCTTTAGTAATAGCTCCACATTGATTAGGCCAAAATAAACCGTGCTGGGCACAAGGATAAAAGATCCTCTGAAGAATTTCAAAAGTCCTCATTCAAGTCTCAGGTTTCAAGGTTTATTTTCATATGCAATGGAAAGAAACAGATTTCCCTGTACAATGAAATTCTTTCTTTGCTGTCCACAGATGCCAAACAGAATAGATAAATAAAGTGAATTATAATTTAGAAACCATTATGAAGAACTACGCAATGTACAACAAAAGAAATACAACAGAATATGCAAAATATATAAAAAGATTTTAAAAAGTAATCTGAGCTGCAAAAGGCTGATTTCTCTCTTACCCCATACCTCACCTTGTGTGTGCAGTTGCTGCCTCCTGTATTCAGGTTTCTGTCAGTATCATATATAATCTCACGTCCCTCTAATCCCCGTCTCTCCTGCCCTGGTCATGCAGGTGAACCTGCCTCCGCCTGCCATGGCTCTGTGTTACAGGGACAGTTTGAGGGAACTATCCATACAGAAAATGGGACTTATCACATAGAGCCATCTGACAGATACACCAGCAGTCCAGCAGACCACCACTCGATAATCTACCGTGAGGACGACATGGGTAAGACTGCTTCGACTTCAATGAAAAGGTTGTCCTGCACTCAAACTTCTAGTGCCTCTGGAGTAAGGGTCCCAGTAATGCTCACTGTGCAGGATATTTGTGCATTTGCAATCCAAATGATACACCATGACCTGAATTTCCTGGTCTTTGGCATAAACATATCAATAGCTTGATTAATGGCCCTTTTGGCAGTTTTACAGCAACACGTCTTTCCCACTATTTTTCATCCTCAGTGCTCCTCGCTTGTGTAGTATCTGCAGCCTGTAGTTCTCAAACTAATGTTACTACAGGTCAGTGTAGTACCCGGGGACCTTATAATGTAACAGAAAAGCCCTTTAAGAGGGGGTGTAGGGGCCCTCACTGCCTGGGCACTGGCCAAAGAAAAGATAAACCAAAGATGGTGTGACTCTTGAAACAGGAGGGGTGGGTGAGGCTTGGGCCTAAATCAGGAGGAAGAGGAGTGAGAGAAGGAGGTAGGTTTCTAAAATAAGGAGAAGAAGAAAGAAAGGCAATATGTGGCGACTTCTTCAGGGTTTGAGGGCTTTGGAGACAATTTCTACAACAACAGATTAAGATGAATTTGGGTTTGGCTAAGGATCATATGATCTATCCAGATGGGGTACATCAGACAACCGTCAAAGAGTATATGAATCAATGTGGATGCCAAAGTGTGATTCCCTTGCTGAAGGTGCACATTTGCAATAGTATTTAGTATTTATTTTAGTATTTATTTATTTATTGTCATTGTCAAGAACAATGAAATTGCGTTTGGGGCTTCCATACAACCCCAAAAAAAGAAGAAAATAATAAATACCCCTTAAAACCCAAGTGTACATATTTAACCCAGTGTGACTCCAATGCAATAAGACAATCCTTAGCAATAATGTTCGTAGAAATTCAGACAAAGACCTGAGAAACATGACAAAATACAACAATGCAACCCATTCAATATTATTGTACTGTGAGATATGATATCAGATATGATAGTTATCTATTTAAGAAAGAGGGGGGGGGCAGGAGGGGGAAGAGAATAAAGATATGATGCACCAATGCAGACCAGTTCATTGCTATTAAGAAGTTGGATATGGTTATTGTCCGTGAGAGGGGGGCAGAGAGTTCAGGAGCCTCACAGCCTGTGGATACAGGCTGTTGGCCAGTCTGGATGTTCTGGCCTGTATAGACCTGTACCTTCTCCCTGAGGGCAGCAGATGGAAAAGGTGGCGCGCAGGGTGATGTTGGTCCCGCAGGATACTGTGCACCCTCCTCAGACAGCGAGTGGGGAAGATATTACTGATCTCTGGCAGACTTGTTCCAATAATTCTGCCAGCTTCTTTCACCACCCGCTGGAGTGCTTGCTGATCGGCCTTGGTGCAGCTGGGGAACCACACTAGAAATCCATACGTCAGAACGCTGCTGATGGCACAGTTGTAGAAGTTCAACATCAGAGATCTGGGAATGTGTGCGCTCCGCAGTCTCCTCAGGTAGTAGAGGCGCTGTTGGGCCTTCCGTACAACTGAGGTGATATGGTTGCCCCAGGACAGGTTCTCGGTCACAGTTACCCCCAAGAATTTAAAACTGCTCACCCTCTCCACCGCCTCACTGCCAATGAAGAGAGGCAGATGGTTGTTATGACCCCTCTTCCGGAAATCTACAATGATCTCCTTGGTCTTTTTGGTGTTTAAGACCAAGTTATTGTCGTGGCACCATGACTCTAGTTGTTGCACCTCTGTCCTATAGTTTGTCTCATCATTGTTGGATATAAGTCCGAGCACTGTAGTGTCATCTGCAAACTTAACAATGAGATTGGACGCGCAGGAGGAAATACAGTATCTGAATTTTTCCAAGAAAGCTTTTTACTGGAAACATAATTCACATTGTGCAAGAAACCCCGTCTCCCCCCACCGTTTCTCCAGAAGTCTGCACAGACTCCGCGGCTGCCTTTCCTCCCTAATCCTCCTGCCGTTCCTTCAGCGTCTTTCAAAGCTGTATCCAAACTTTGCATGCGATAGCATCGCAGCTGTTAACATCCTGCTCTTTCATTCACAAGGCCAGCATATCTGCAGGAAGCTGTGAAAGATTTTGCAGATGATAAATAAACAATCAATGCTTCTAAACAAAGTGGTAAATTAGACCACGAGATGGGTGACATAATGCGTCTGCTCTTGTGTATATTTCCACTTCCCGTGGGTGTCGTGTGGAGGCAACAAGGGACGCATGAGGAACTTTCAGTCCCTGATGCCATAACATGTTTCAGATCTGGGGGACAGGTCAAGCCAGGAGCGGACATATTGCAGCAAATCATCATAGTGCAGTGTGGTAACATTAAGGAACATATGAACAATGTGCCAAGTCATTTTGTCTGCACTGTGGGAACCCTTCAGCTAGTCTTCCACCCATAGATGATGGTCAGTATTGTCCTGGTCATTTAAAAATTTGAATAAAAACTCAAATTATCAGTATCTGTTTTGGCTAATGCAATCATACCATTAAAGGTCATTAAACTACATGCAAAAAAGTTAAAATGCATAGACATATCTTAGGGACATACCCACGTACTAAACACTAAGTTATGCATGTAAATACTATCAAAAAGGCAATAAGAAACAAATTTGTTTAATTTCAGGGCTGCATAAATAAAGATAGAGGAAGCTGGTTGCCCCCTAGATGTGTAAAAAAAACAATTATGCAGTTTATAACTATCAGTGTAACAAATTAACAATACCAAAAAGGAAGGAAATTTTTTCGTTTTACATTTTTATATATCTTTTAAGTTTACCTAAACATATCATTGACTTTCCATTGTGATTATGAGAATTCACTTTTTTAACATTTCTATTTATTATGAATCTTTTTAGCCATCTAAGACATCTTAAGTACTTTGGAAGTAAATGGTAAATGGCCTGCATTTGTATAGCGCTTCACTCAGTCCCTAAGGACCCCAAAGCGCTTTACACTACATTCAGTCATTCACCCATTCACACACTGGTGACGGCAAGCTACATTGTAGCCACAGCTGCCCTGGGGCGCACTGACAGAGGCGAGGCTGCCGGACACTGGCGCCACCGGGCCCTCTGACCACCACCAGTAGGCAAACACGGGGTTAGTATCTTGCCCAAGGATATTTGGCATGCAGCCAGGAGGCAGCCTGGGATCGAACCACCGACCTTCTGGTTAGTGACTGACCTGCTCTGCCACCTGAGCTACAGCCACCCCAGTACATACAGTGTTTCAGGGAATGTGTACTCATTGCCCCTGAGATCGTGCATAGGGAGTTACTTGCAGTTACTTCCTACTGCTAGGGAGTAGCCTAGGAATGATGGGTAATTATTAACCTCAAATTCCTTTTGGTTAAATGAAAAGTAATACATATCCACATTTATTAGAACTTTTAATGTTTAACTGCTGGGTCCGTAATTGCTCAAACTGAAAGTGCCTTTACAATCAGGAAGTAGTCGTTGCCCACAATATATATCCTCTTCAGAACATCTACTGAGGATTTATTTTACATTTTGTAATCTTACAATGACATAAATGGACCTTCAAACATCTACTTTTTTGTATTTACTGATCTATTACATGCAAGCTTGGAGAATTTGAGAAATAACTCTCACCCCGGCTGAACTCCTGATATTCCAGCAATACAAGAAAGTCATTAAACATTTGAGTCGGTGCTAAAGTCGCTTCAGTTGTTGCATGCAGGTGATGCTCTGGATGGAAAATGTAAGAGTTCTTAGCTCTTGAAAATGATAGTTGTCCTTTTTGGCATGTAGCACACAAAGGGAGGTATTTTGTCTGAGTTTTGTTCTCACTGCTTAAAATCCAGGTGAGGGTGCTTCCTAATCCGAGTTTCCAGGAGGCAAGTCTCACATTGGGTAAATCTGCACAACAGGACCCCACACAGACTTTGCATTTTGCTGTTTTAATACCATTTAATCTGTTCCAACGTGGCTAGACACTTCAGTCTTGATTAATTCAGAAAGGTTCAGTGCATTTGTGAAAATGGCTGAAGATGCATCAAAATGTTCTTACATTATTTCAAACAAATACTCAGCAAGTGTCATTCATAGTGGGAAGTACCTTTAGCTGTATTTAAGTTTCATAAATTGCATAAATAGAGAAGACGTGGGTTGATGAGAAATATCTGAAGTAGGATCACCAAGCAACTTCCCAGTTAGTGTGCAAATGACATCATCGGGCAAACTGTGACTCCACTGAATAACTGTTAGATCAAAGATCTAATTTGGGCAACGACCATGTGTTCATGAGTAATGTTCACCCCCTGGAAACAGTTTATCTGATACTACTGTATCACAGATGATGCTTGTGACACTTATACTTTTGTTAAATTAATATTTTGACAACAATGAAAGCAAGTACAATAAGAGACAGAGGCTATGGGATAAAAGAAAGAGAGATCTAATGTCCAACATGGGCCCGGGAAGGACAAACGACCTGCCCACTGTGTACAGCTGGGATAGGCTCCAGCCCCCCAGAAAATAGAAGGGGGGTCCAACAAGCTCATCTGGCCCCTAAAACAGTAACTTTAGGCCAAAAACGGAGCTCTCCTATGCGCACATATTTTATTCATTTCCATCCTCAGTGCCTGTTCTGGACCTGCTCCCAAACAACCCAAATCTCTTCACCACAATGCAACAATTTATGCACAGGAAGAGCATCCATTAAAGATTTAACTGTTCTGTGATTGTGTGGCAGGATTGTAATTTTTGTTTTGTGTGTAAATAATGTAACTGTTACACTAAAAAGCTGGAATAAGACTTTGACTCTGGATTGGATTATCTACATTTTTCTTCACGGTAGAAGTGGCTTCCAGCATCTGTTGGAAATGAGGGTCTTGGCTGAAATGTGACACTGATGTTTTTTTTCATCTGGGAAAATCCTTTTCTGTTTGCCCTGACTGTACAAGAGGCCATTCCAATTAAATCCATTTAGTTGCTGTCTTTGGTTTCCAGTTGGAAAAAGGTGTTTATTTCTTAACAAATATTATAAAGAAGAAACTATTTGCTTGCAAGTTTGACTACACAAAGATTTGTCTTCTGCTGTGAGACTCTTCAACAGACTAAGGAAGAGAACATGGACATGTGGTCTGGAAATAATTCAGTCTGTGGGTAGTCGACACCCAGCATTTAGGCCTCCGCATCTATACCCACCCCCACTTGTGCCATGTATAGGATGAATTACGGGGTTCTGATTGGCTGAAGGACTTTGGTATAATGGTGTGATCCAATCATGTGTTCTCTCACTGTAGGTTCATGCCTGAGTGTCTCTCACACACAAACTTTGCATTACCCCTTAAAGTCACTTATCATCATGTCATGTGACTCTACTGTAACTGTGGATTTCAATAATATTTGGTCAACATTAATGCAGAGTGGATTACATTACTTTCCATTTGCACTGGTTTCCTGACTATAAACCTTGTACTCTTTCAGTGTGAGCACCCTTTGACTTCTTGCACTTTTGTGAAATTCTGCGGCTTTTTCAATGCAACATGATGCGCCAAAACATGCAAAAGCAATACCCCCCGTGGCAGCAGACCCATCATTATTGCATCAGATTGAATGAGACAGCCTTCCCAGAGGTGTTGCAAATCATGGACAATGGTTTAATGAAATCAGAGCAGCAGTTATAACATCATTTCCACATGTGGCTCCATTGCTCTCACTCCAGACCAGTGTGCTGGTTTCCAAATGCAGGCCTATTTACAAATTGTGTGAGGGTGCTTCTGCCCATGATTGCTGCACGAATGGTCGCTCGTGCAACAAGGATCCAATCCCCAGCTTTTGCTATCGTTAGCAAATTCAAGAGTGGAACCACATGACTGATCTGCATCATGTGATTTGATTTTCGTGTAAGTTTCCAGTTTGAGGGCCTTTCACTTGATATTTTAAATATTCTGTTGCTCTTTTTTCTAATTGCTGATATTAACTTCCATTTGGAAATGACTAAAAATAAATAAAATGAAGTACAGCAGGAACAGGTCTAAAAGAGAGAATTTCAAAATTTCCCAGCAAAATCCAGAAACAGCTGTAGATTTTTTCTTATTAGAGGAGTAAAGTCTTTATTGTGACCTCATGCAACTATTTAGTAGAGAATAAGGATTGCACAGGGTTGTGGTTGGGGTACAGGGTTGGGGTTAGTTCTAGCAATCAGTACAGGCAGGAAATTTTTCTGTGCAGTCCAGTTCTTACATGCATATATTCAGTATTTGTTCACTGATCATTGCCCCTAGAGAAACAAACATGCAGAGCAAGTTATTTACCATTATCATGTCAGCACAAATATCTTCCAAAGATCACACTGTGGCCGACGAGTACATCACATCATGTGTTTATTTTGATCTTTCTAAATTGTTCCAGTAAATTTGAATAGTTGCAGGTGGAGCAAGCCTTTGATCTCTGCTCAGTTATTTAGCATGACTGAAGAGAAAGCAACGTGAATAAACGTGCTCAAGGACAAGCGTCACTCATTGGCTTGGCAATCTGCAACTTTCTGTGTATTTGGCTAAAGGCGAGGTAGAAGAACAGTGCAGATTCTGTATTTTTGTGACTGTAAATATCTGTGTTTGTTACTAGCTCTGTCATACATGACGTCTGCCCCCGATGGATTCTGTGCTGCAAAAACTCTAAACGTCTTCGCCCAAAACCTCAGATCCAGTCAGGTATGATCATCCAGACATAAACTGAATGAAGAATCTACTGTATCCACTTTCCTCCTCTTTCCTCCTTTGTAATCTTTATTTATAGCCAATCCTATAACTGTTTTTGGAAGAAATTCACTCGTGTGTCTGATTCATCTTTTATAACTGACCATTCATTCACTTTTATTGGGCCTCGTGAGTCACCGGGTAAGTTGCTGTTTATAACTCCAGAAGGCTGTTATCACATCGCCGGTAGCGTGGTGACCAGCAGGGAGCTGAGCGGCCGCCTCACAGGCGACCTTGGCTGTAAAATGATAAGAACAGCTGTTATAAACATCTGCTGTATCAATTAATCTAATATTCCCCATGGGCACGTGGAAAATTGTTAACCTATGACCAAGTGGGTGGTGCTCTCAAAGTCTATTGTCAACAGTGAATGTTGGGACATTAGTATGAATCCATTTTTAACAACATACCTCCTGTCAGACATCACTTCCACTGTTTGGTCATGAGATGTTCTCAACAGATGTTTTTCCCCATTTAAGCATCCAAGTTGTGTTCCTGCCACTACCTGTCCCCGCTCCCACTAGGTCATGAGTACGAGCTCTGTGTCAACATTTACTTTGAGAAAGTCTCACTTTCATCTGCTTTCATTTTCTTAAACTCTTGTATGTGCAGTTTTTGCCACTTCATGACATCTTTCTCCCTGAATCAGATCTGTAATTTCAGTACATTCTGTTGAATATTTGCTATGGAGAATAACAAACTTCAAATCGGTCTCCCATCGGTTTTTCTTTTGCATCACGTCCTTGCATTTTTATCCACAGGAGGCACCAGTGAGCCGGGCGAGGAGAACTCTGGATGAGTCAAAGACCACCTGCCTCCTCCACGTTCGTGCTGACTACCTCTACTACAAAAGATTCAAGTCTGTCGAAGCTGTTGTGGCTCAGGTGAGAAGTTCAAAACTGCTTTATTTGCCACTTAAGAAGTTTGGCTTCAGATATTCAGGATTGCTGCAAAGGTTAGAAAGATTCACAAAAATCTAAATAGAAACATGTAAAAAAAAAAACAGAGCTAAGAATAGTTCTGATTCTTTGTGCTTTTTTGACATCACAAACAAAAGATCCCCTGCCTTTAGGGCCACAGGGCGCTCGTTTAAGAGCACAGTGTTTCTCTATTGGGACATCCTGCAGGAGCATCAAATCACAGCACATTTCCCCTCCTGTTGGCAGAACTCTCCACGCTTTGTTTACACACTCTGAACTGCATTTGGTGTCCTGGATTTTGGGTACACGGGTCACTTAATGTCATTCGTCGATAGTAAAGCCTTATCCTAATGAAACAAGTGCAATCATTAGTCAGACTTTAAGTTATCATTCAAGCCTCTTGTTTCAAAATACAGGCAGACAAAAAAAAACTATACTAAATCTATGTTTGTTTACTGCTTATCATCCTTTTTGTAAATGTACCAGCTAGTAGTTCAGTACACGGCGTCAGGCTTTACCTGCTATCATATTATTTAAATATCAAAGGAGCATTATGCTGGGCTAAGGTTGGATTTTGGTCACGACTTAAACTTTTGTCTGATTTTGTATCGACCAACATCAAAGGATTGAGTGGACAACAATTTGTGCTGCATTATTTACCTTTGAGATAGTCAACAATAAAAGTGTTTGCTACCTTGACGCCGAACGAAGATGCAAATGCCAGGCCCCGCTCTGACGCACACAGCAGCCGTGGCGCAATGCACTGCAGGGACATTATGTTGCACTGGCTGCAAACATGGCTAAATGAGGCTCTGTCAGGTGCAAAGACCTGCGCCAGAATTGTTATCATTTTTCTAAATAGTTTCTTCAGTATGTTCTTTAAAACATATAACTGACAGCTATAAAACTGCCATGCTGAGAACAAGGTGAAGTTTAGATGTTAAATGCATGGTAAATGGTGAACTGTCCATGCTTACATTGCTTTATCTTGCCTTCCCTTTTTCACCAACTCTTTGAAAACTGAAGCCAAGCAGATAATAACTATGGCTGGCTCTGCCTACCCAAACACGGTCTTTCACATCAGAATCAAAGTTTTAGAAAATCATTGATAAAAATGTGATGAATGGTAAACAGACTGGTTCTTCTATAGTGCTTTTCTGGTCTAACTGAGAACTCAAAGCGCTTTATGCTTTGACATAGGCGATTTTTCTCCAAGCACGACATCCCAGTACACTTCAGACCCAGCCACACCCTCAGACAAAAACTGGTTCATCCCAAGGACAAAACTCTAAAACGCAAGCTAAATATGTAGTGCAGTGCAGCGAGGAGTGCTCAGACCTCTACACTGGAGAAACCAAACAGCCACTCCATAAACACAAGGCACAACATGGAAGAGCCACCTGGACATGACAAGATTCAGCTGTGCGTCTGCATCTAAAGGTCAAAGGTCACTCTTTGGAGTATGCCAAAGTTCATATTTTGGACAGAGAAGACAGATGGTTTGAAAGAGGAGTAAGAGAAGCCATCTATATCCGCTGTAAACCACCATCTTTGAACAGAGGCAGTGGGTTACAACTCCAACTGTCTGCCACCTACAGTGCAGTTTTGAGATTCCTTCCCAGGCACCTCAACACCCGCTTCACATCTTGCGTCAGATGATCTCAAAGGATCACTTGAAAGGGTTGGGCAAGGTCACACAATGGTTTTACCCGAAACCTCTGCTGATAATGACTCACACCCTTTTTCAGACTTTGGCTCACGTGGTTGGGCACATGATCAATGCACAATCTGATATCGTCATGTTGGTGTTGTTCCCAGATCAACATAGTAAAAGTTGTTCCAGGATCAACATTGCAAGTGACCAATCAGAATGTTGTGACGTCATACTTTTGCGACTTCGGGAAAAACCGCGTAAAACAAAAAACTGTACTTAAGCTGCGAGAAACCACCTTTATCCGCCGATCAACGGACCCTGACCCTAACCCTTTAATAAACGCTGAGCAGAATTGATATTGTCCTTGCAACATTGGAATTTCATAAATGCACGAATGGCTTGGCGCGCCAAAGAATAACGTCACAACAATGTGATTGGTCACTTGCAATGTTGATCCTGGAACAACATTTACTATGTTGTTCCAGGAACAACACCAACACGACGATATCAGATCATCCCATGATCAATAGTGGGTCAAAGGGACAACTCCCACTACGGATTAAATACCTGGGACTCTCCATTTGGTTTTAGAACTGAAGAAGCTTCTCTGACCAAGTCCAGTCACTTTCTTCCCAAACTCCTCAGACTACCATGACCTGGAGGACTGAGAACCTGCACAGACATATTTATGTATCATTCATCCATTCACACCGATTTATACAAGCACTGCTTTCTATGCTTAAATGCTTTCTAGGCCAAGCTGGAGGTGGCAGAGATGATGTTTGGATTTTCACTGGGAATGACAAAGGAGAGGATTAGTAATAAATATATCAGAGGTACAGCTCAGGTTGAGCAGTTTAGAGAAAGAGTTAAAGTGAAGGCTGAGATGGTTTGGATATGTGCCGAGGAGGGACTGTGGATATACTGGACAAAGAATGTTGAATATGGAGCTGCCAGTTAAGAGGAAAAGAGGAAGATCAGAAAGAAGATTCGTGGATGTAGTGAAGGAGGAAGGTTGATGTGAGAGAGGAGGATGCGATGGAGACAGATGATCTGCTGTGGTGTCTCTTGAAGAGAGCAGCTGAATGAAGAAGAAGAAGGCGACAGTGCACAGTGCATCCGCTCTTTTCTTTATTTTTAAACAACACATAAAGCTTAAAGCATGAAAATCCCTCCTTTGTAATGTTGTACAACTGTTGCAGCTGTAGTAAAAGCCAACTCTGAGCTTACAGATGCAAGCTAAAAACATTTTTAATACTTTCCAGTTGAGCAGGCATTGAATTTAAAGGACATGCTGGGCTAAAATTCAATATCAATTCAATTTTATTCAATTTTATTTATACAGAACCAAATCACAAAAAAAGTCACCTCAAGGCTCTTTATATGGTAAGGTAGACCCTATAATAATAAAACATACAGCGAAAAAGCCAACAATCATGTGATCCTCTTTGAGCAAGCACTTTGGCGACAGTGGGACGGAAAAACTCCCTTTTAACAGGAAGAAACCTCCGACAGCACCAGGCTCAGGGAGGGGCGGGGCCATCTGCCACGACATCAGCAGACAAGCAGCTAAAAGCTTACTTTCTGCCGATGTCCCCGCATTGCCTCAATGCAGTCAGAAACATAATCAGACAGAGAGGTCACATGATGCATTACTTTAAATTGAGTTTAGTTACAAGATGATACGATAATGCAAAAACCCACTTCAGTATGATTATCTTTCTGATTCCTCCGAATTAAAAACCAATAAAGAGTCATTATTTTTGTGATAAAACAAGATAAGTGCACAGATGTGAGTTCATGCTCCCACGAATCTCTTTTTTGACTAATTAAATCTCTTATTAGTCAAAGTCAAGTCAGTTAATGAGTAAGTCAGTTTGTCCTTAGTTTACTTGTTATTCTCTCTGGAGTTTCTTGTGCTGTCCACCCTTTCAGCACCTCTTTGACCCGCCTCAGATTCTTTCCACCTTAAACAAGCACATTTGTTGTCTCTGGTTCAGCGCCAGACCTTTGTTGCACAGAGTGAGAAAATATACTGTAACTGATGCCGTGATGGGATCGTTGAATGTAAATAAGCAAAACCTTGTTGTCAGAGGCTCCTGTCCCAGTTTGAATGTCTCCTACATCCAAGCTGTCAATATTTACATTCATGAGCATTTTCCCACAGGCGCTTTTGTACGTTTGTCTCCTGCTGTGCAGAATCAAACCTGCGCATGTGACCGGTGTGCACATGCTTTGCTGAAACTGTTACAATCTGTGCCAACCACAACAAAAACACCCAGTGCTTTATATAATACCTGACGCGACACATTTACATATATAACAGTCACATTGTTGTCAACAGATTTCTATTGTTCAATCTTTTCAAATCAGCAGGAGAAGGTTATCTTCAAGACGAAAATATCAGTTATAGCACTGAAAGGATAAAATGCTAAACCTTCTGAAAATCTTGTTTTTATTTATAAATGAGATAGAATAAGTTATTATGATATATCACTTAATGTTTTCATTTTTCCTTTTCTTGTCTTATTGTGACTTGTTAAAGGCAAAAAAGCTAATTTTTTTTAGCTTAATTCCAGAGAGATTCCTGTTGTTCTCGCATTAACTGTGGTTTCTCAGGTCGCCTCGTACATCCGGGCTGTGAATGACATCTACGACAAGGTGGACTTCAGTGGAATCCAGTTGATCAACTTTAAAGTCAAGTCCCTCAGAGTAAGCTTCAGAACAGTGCACAAACTCCACAAACCTTTGAGCAATGTTCTTCAGTTGCTGATCGCTGATAACACAGTGAAGCTTTTACACATTCAAAATCATGTCATGAACAAGCTTTTTATTGAGATACTTGGGTTCATGCATCAGTCGGTGATGGTGCCCATGTGTCTTCTTCTGGGAGTGGAAGTGAGTCACAGCAGCAAAATAAGCTGAAATACAGGACCTCAGAACTGTGGTGTGTTTGAGTGTTCCTGTGTTTGTCTGTCTCCAGGTGATGACAGAAGAGGATAAAAATGACCCGCTGTCTCCTCTGTACATCGGCCCCGAGAAGCTGCTAAGTCTGTACTCGGAGAACAACTGGGGCAACTTCTGCCTGTCCTACCTGCTCACTGACAGAGACTACAGTGGAGTGCTGGGGCTTGCCTGGGAAGGCAAAGCCGGTGAGTCAGAATCACTTTGGCACTTTTACAAAAATCATAAACAAATGACTTCTTCATGTAACTAATGCATATGCAGCATGGTGGAAACACTGGTTTCCACAGGTACCGTAAATGTAATATTGTGTTTGGTTTCCTCACAAAAGAAGCACACAAAGAATTTGGAACACTTGTTAGGCTACGAATGAACCTTTACTCATTCACTAAATAATGCACAGAGCGAGTCAGGCTCCTGGAAATACGTCCACTGTTTAATAGACTACAAAATCATCGTGTAGCCCTACCTACAGAAGTTTTACGAACCATCTATTGACCGAGACCATCATGCGTTGGACCAGTCAGTGTTAGCGTTGCAACTTTGCCACCCCAGTACAATGATTTAATTAACCGCTATTAAAACATCAGTATAAGCTGTGTTTTGGCTCCTGAATACGAATACGAGCTAAACTCTGGACTTGGAGGAACAACTCAACATTTTTCAAGAATTGGACAAAATAAACTCATTGTTTTTCCACGACACAGAGAGAATCAGTTCTCTTTCTCACAGGTAGCAGACATCATGATGCTATCTTCATATCTTCATCTGAAAGCAGTTTTACAAAGACCAAAAAATGTCATTATTTATTAAAAATCCAAACTTTTAGCATTGGTAAGCATTTTCCAGCAGTTAATAGAGACTAAAATATTTGCTGGAGCATTTCTATACTGAAAAATTAAAAAGGATGCATTGAGAACATAAGCCAGGCTCAGCGTTATGCAAATACATTATACAGAATTATACAGAATGTGTGGATATGAGCCAGACAGTGTTAAAAAGTTTGTAACCTGGAAAAGGAATATTTAAATAAGAATGTGCATTAAATGAGGTATCGTAGTGGGTGTAAGAACTATATACAGTGGAGCCCCGACTTACGAAATTAATTCTTCCCGAGGGTCTTTCGTAAGTCGAAAATTTTTCGTAAGTTGAAGCACCCATTGCGCGTTTTGAGTGAGGCGATGCTGAATGATAGGCTATAGGCTAAATGCTAACTAGGACAACAATATGTCGTTCAAGTGGAACAGCGAAGCGAAAGTACGGAAGCCAAGGGGTTGTCACCCGGAAGGCATTGTGGGCATTGTAGGCTCAGCCAATCAGAGCCAACGGATTTCGTTACTCGGGCATTTTGCCGTAACACGGGCAGAAATATTGCTGTTCAGTGCCTTTGTAACTTGAATTTTTCGTGAAACGGGGTATTCGTAAGTTGGGGTTCCACTGTATATAGAAACACATATGTTTTATTATGTGCTGGTTGCCCTAAAATGCATCCAAGCATAGTTTTCCTTGTTCAAATGACAATGTTGCACAGTTACAGGAATTAGACAGCTCCCATTTCAAGGCTTTCATACATGCAGTATTCGGGTCTGAGACATTGAAGTAATAATCCTCAGTTATTCACATACAAACCTGCATGTTGCACAAAGCCTTTCTTTTGAAAACATGATGAATTTATTATTTGCATGTAAAATAATAATAAATAAACTCCCATCCCACTTTGCCACAGTATACCTGGATTAGTTCGTACGGTTCAAGCATTAGTCAGCTCCCGTAGGTGTGCAGTATCATTGGTGTGCTGGAAGGACTTGACCACATGTATGAGAACTGTTGCAGTAGGAGGTTCTTGCTTGGGTCTATGTCTCACATTCAGCATTTGATTGGTTAAACTCAGGGGCGTGAGAGCAGACCACCAGAATTACATACGATTAGGGTGCGCTGAACCTTTGACACACACACACACACACACAGCCGCTCCTAGACGACTTAGAGAGGATTGGAGCTGCATTCCACCACATGATTGCCATGGTGACATCTCACATAAGTAACACACACACGCACACACACACAGTTACACTGTTAGGACTTTTCAGGCTCATGTGATCTCCCATAGACACAGCAGAGAGGTTTGACCTCCACAGGCTGATACACTCGACCTCCGTATGACCAGTTTCTTAGTGGTTTCACCACTGGCCCTTAAACTCAAAGACCCCGTTTCCATCTGCAGCCTCAGCAAAGTGCTGCATTCACACACATGCGGACACACACAACCCCCATCCACCACACCAAACTCCTCCTCTAACCCCTCCAAGTTGCGTTTTTCTATGTTAGTGGAAGATGGGGGGTTGGGCTCAGCTCAGAGTTTCGAACCACACCAAGACATTAATTTACCAGACATTACGTTTAGCGTTAATGAATCTTTACAATGGCCTCGAACATACGTATACATACACAAAGGAGGGGATATTCACCAGCTATATTAGACATGGAGAAACTTTAAAGGAAATGCTGCAAAGAAAACTTGAGAAAGCACGGGGTTTTTTTTTTCCATTACCATGGTTTGCTTTGAAAATGTAGCTTGTATCTGTAAAATAATTGCTGTATGAAAAGCTAGACAGAGCACAGCTGCTCTCCTTTAGATCCGACTCTTATTTGTGGTTAATCACCTTTCAGCTGGTGCCGGGGCATTCAGTGTAGGACGTTTAGATCTTTGTCACATGTCACCCACCCCCACCCACTCCCTTTGCCTGTACGCCTCTCTGTCAGCTTTCAAACACGGACAAAATGTCAAAGTGCAGTAAAATACAATGCAATGCATGGCATGCAGTTTGGAAAGCAGCGAAAGTATCTAATTACTATTAGGCCAGTTATTTGCTCTGTAACTGTCAGTAGACCAATTAAAGGCTTTATGTGTGTTGTACCAAAAAAAAGTCTTATTCAGATCAGGTGCATAAAATCTCAGCTATAACAAGCTGTTTAATAACCTTATTCTGTACTGGTGGCATGCAGGGCTCATAACTTGTGACTGAACTTCAAATTAGTCGTCATTCTGTCAGTGATTTTTCACACTGTAATCTGGAGAAATATGTGTGTAGTGAGTGGTAAGAACTAATAATATATAATATATCCACATATATATGTCCATATAGCCATATATATCCATAATATATATAATAACAAGAATAATATAATTTCTTTGGTTTCTTCCTCAAACTTTAATCATCTAGGGTCTCTCCTGACACAATTAACTAGAAAAAAAAAGTACTTTCTTAAGATTCAATGATTTTTTTGTTGTTATTGTCAATTTCCTGCATGTCCAGTACATGCAGGAGAATCAAAATACTGTTGCTCTCTCTCCTTATTATAGAGAAGAATTAGGAAAGATGAAGGACACATAAAAATCAAACCTATGTACAATGGTAACAGCAGTAATAAAATGAATGCGTGCAAATAAACAGCAGTGGCAGCCTTTTCAATGAAATAGTTTCATTTTGTTATACTGACATTATTGGAGCTGAAAAACATACAAAGCGTAAGACCCCGGCTGATTAACAGCTGTGCTACACACCCGTCAGATTAAGTCTTTAGTCTTTGACCAATAAAAATGCTTGAAACAGCCTCATAACACAGCAAATAAACACACACAACTGCAAGGTCATTGAACTCTGGAGACAAAGACAGCCTTGAGCGGAAGCCTGTATAGACGTACATTATTTACAGTACTTTTGGTTGCCTTCCTGAGTAGTACCAGCGTATTATCTGGGAACTAGTTGTTGTTTTTGGAACGCAAAATGTTCACTGCATCTGCTTTTGCTGTTAAAGGTCTTATTTGGGTACTCCGACTCCCCCAGATGTGTTTAGGTCTAAGGAAAGACCCTTTCCGTCGTTGTAGCGTTTGCTCATTTACATTAAAACCATGTGTGTTTGCTTGTGTGTGTGTGCTGTGTAAGCATCTCAGTGTTTGTGTGTGCTATGATGTTAACTGATGCTGTGTCACCATATAAACTTTTTTTCTACCGTTAGTGTATGTATACAATATATACACGCATGTTTCCTGCTGATGGTGAGTGCGTGTGTGTGTGTCGGTGTGTACATTAGATTTAAGCGAGCCAGATGATTGTTTGCTCATGCAGACTGTGTTTATCCAGCAGGCTAATAATAGGACTCTTTCAGTACGCGTCCTTTGTGTGTCAGAGACGAGAAGGAGAAAAGGAGAGGAACAGAGTGCAGGCCGACTCTGCGATCGCTTGCACGCTTGCTGCCAAAACCCACAGTGGGGACCTCTAAAGTAACACTCTTTCTAGGAAATGCAGCCCCTTGAATTAGGGGGACCATTTCAGGTCAAAAGGAGGGAATGGAGGAAAGAAGCAGCCAGCATTCTTCATCAATGTGACTGGAAAAGCCGTGCTCGGCAGTTTGACTTTTAACTATGCGGAGGATTTATAGTAATGGCAGTCTATCGTAATTCTTTTTGTGTTTTTATCTAAAGCTTAAAAGCCTCAAAGTTTCAATTCCCAAAAGATAAAATAGCCTCAAACCTCCTTCGCTTATCTAGAAGACATTTTATTTGCTACTGCTTCCAGCCTGGTGTCATAGGGTACGCTTCTGTTTTTGCTTTCTTACCTCTGATTGTCCCTGACCCTTCCTGTCACACTTACACCCACTGCGTAACAAAGACATGCAGGTGGGAGATCCAGATGCCAGCGACATTTTCCCACAGTCCGCGATGACACCTGGTGTGCTCGGTTTTCTCAGAAACGGACACGTACCTTGCAAGCTTTTCCCGCCAAAATGGTGGCGCTGATAACATTATGTAAGAGGATGTTACATAAAAGTCACGAGACTGCCAAGACCTGCAACCTCAACCGACACACGGGTGCACGGGAACCAATGAAAAGATGGGGAAGTAACTCCCCAGCTGTGCTTTGAAAACGCGGGTTAGACTCCTCCAATGTTCGGTGTGTTGTTGACAATGAGAAGAACTGAACCTATAAGACTGAAAATTTAGTTAGATAATGTCAAACTACTGGTATTCACATCATACTTTATCCAATGAACAGTCTTTCTGACCTATAGGTGTGCAGCCTGACCAATCAGACTGGTTTCTGTAAAGCTAGCTCTGTGGCTGGCCAGCTGCAACATGACATCACTTCCCAGATATCCCTCCATGTGATTGTGGACAGCTGTTTGTAATTGTAAGAATGGCTTTCAATGGATATTATGTAAAGTGAAAGGCAATGATGACCACCACAGGCTTTGGTGTAAAAAAAGGAGAGTTCACCTGACTCTAGCCACACCTCAAACTGGAGCCACAGTAGCAGAGCACTGTTGGTTTTAAAGTATTTCCAGTAGCACAAGGTCACTTATGCAATCTTATCACCCTGTAAAGTAACAGGTGCCAGGCTTTAATTAGATCTGCAGCTCGTTTCTGCTGTGATTGTAAGATCTTCCTTATCAACTCAGGAGGCATTCATGAGGTTACAGCTTTGCAGTGACCTGTATTTCTACCTTCCTCAGCTGCTTCAGTGGTTTTTAAAATCCTATGTGGATCATTTGGTTGCAGCACTCAGAAGCTCCCTTCACTCACAAAGTTGCAACAGACGGTCGCCCCTCCCACAGCCTGGTTCTGCCACAGGTTTCTTCCTGTTAAAAGGGAGTTTTTCCTTCCCACTGTCACCAAAGTGCTTGTTCATAGAAGATTGTTTGATTGTTGGGGTTTTTTGGATTATTGTCAATTATTTACCTTACACTATTAAGCACCTTGAAGGCATTAGTGTTGTGATTTGCTTCTATATAAATAAACAGAAATGTATTAAATCGACAGCTATACAAAGATATGAACTAATTACAGTTGCATATAACATAACAAAACCCTCTGAGACCTCTATCTCATCAACATGATCAATACCTGCCATCATTTCAACATGTTATGGACAAAACTCTTTTTTTGTATAAAATTAACAGTGTTGTTAACAAAAAGTGGCCAAAAATGGCCAATGCATCAAATGCAATACAAAAAAAAAAAGATATATCATCAAAATATATCATACAAAAAATGATACAGCAAAAAAAAAAATGTGGATTTTGTTCTAAGGGTTAATAAACATCTGAGTTCCCAAAAAATCTGAATTCTCTGGCTATTTTTGATGGGTTGGGTCTTACAGGATTGAGATGAATTCATAAATGTTACATAAATATATGTAAAGGTTTTTCAGGAGAACGCTGAGATAAATCGGAATGTTCAGAAGTTTCAGCTTTTAAACTATATTTACTTTAAGTATTAACTTTAAGTGTCACATACTCAGTGAACCTCACAATCTCAGATATTGTCTTTTATTTTCTTTATCTAAGGAAACTGGGGAGGAGTGTGTTCAAAGCCTGCGACCCTCAAAAACGGTGTTAACTGCACCCTGAACACAGGTCTGGTCACAATTCAGAACTACGGACAGTTTCTGCCTCCTCGACGAGTCCAGCTGACTTTGGCACACGAGCTCGGCCACAGCCTTGGATCTCCGGTCAGTCACCACGAAAAACACCAGCAAAAAAAACAAAACATGATTACAATTCAACCATACAACTTATATAAAGATTTTTTCATATATGTCGGAACTTGTTGATGTCAGTTGTGGTTTAAATTATATCTAGAAGGTCGAACAGGAGGCCTTTTGTAGATATTGCAGCTGCAGACAGAGCAAGTTGTATTCAGTTGTATTTATTAAGTTGTATTTATCTGAGTGTACTGATAGCATTTCAACATCTTACCTTTAAAAAGTACATCTCAATCTTCTGTGCTGCTATATCTCCATGGTGCAGCTAGCGTATGTTGCTCCACGACCACAATTTCATGTTCATGTAAATCAAATTGTGGGTTATTAGACAGATGGTGCTTTTGTTGAGAGACAGTAATGACTTAGCATTAGCCTAGCTTTAGTGACAACAGTGCTCCATGCACCAAAATAAGGCCAGGTGATTTCTGACTGAAGGATTACCTGTATTGGAATCAGTCTTACTCATGGTTAAAAACTCTATTGAAATGAAAGCCAGATTGCTCAGCACCAAGAAAACAAAATCAAATATATCATGCCTTTTCTTTTCTTTTTTTTAGTGCAGCCAAATCTGCTGCTGTTTCTGTTTGTTGTACTAATGAGTGACGGTAAAACGTGAGGAGACTTTTCATTCGATTTGCACGTTTCATGGGTTCAGTGTATCCTGGATGTCTGTTTGCTAGTTTCAACCTGAATCATTTCCATCTTTTATTTAAACATAAAACGTCGTTGGCTGTTTGCTGAACGTGACGAGTCGCATATTCTCACACGGTTGTTTGCACTGGAACAAATTGTCTGTGAATGATTCACTTCTGTGGGCGTTGGAGACCTTGTCCTTTATTGACTGGTTTGTTTTTATAGGGACCCCTGTCTCAGTCTCACTGGTACATCTCAAAAAAGGGAACGGGAGGAGCTCTGATGTCAGTCACTTGTGTCCTATGGTTACTCTCTGTTTGTGTCCATAAGCAGAGCCTGGCAGTCTCTTCCGCCACCTCAATAACAGCACACATGTTATATAAGCACACAAATGCCTGCACCTCAGTATGTGTGACAGCTGCTAACACCTCCAACCTTTCTCCTGCTGCCCAAAACGCCAGCAGCACTCCACACTCTCTTTTCACCCTGCTCTCTATTATTCATATTACCACACACTAAAGAGCCCTCCGAGGCATTCCTGAGCAGATTAGCTCTGCTATGTCAGACCCTGCTGCCTTTTTATAAATTAAACTACTGTAAGCACACCTCGGCCCCTCTAATATCTTTGCTCCTGTGACAGCCATGTTTCCAGGCTGCATAGGATTGAGGAAGACATAAAGACATGTGACTGAAGGTCTCTCCTGCAACTTCATGGTGGAAAAAGCACAGGGGTGCACTGTGATGGGGAGAAACTTTGATTAAAAAGACGCTTTGGCTTTCAGAATATTTCTCTTCCAAACTGTGTATCTCTACACTGATTTTTAAAAATGAATTCATCAGGTGAAAGATAAATTGAAATATAAAGAGGACATCATTGATGGGTTGGAAACAAGACCAAAGTTTGCAAAGGCGACCTTCACTATCTAAACCATTACACCTTGCAACTGTAAGTCAGCAACAACAAAATGAATTTTTGAAGGTCATTTATCAGACTGGCTTCCAGGTTAATATCTGAAAAGTTATATCTTTTCTTTGCTTTACCTCTAATATAATGGATAAAAAGAAAATAACTATCAAAACCATCAAAGCAGATTTAGGCAGCAAGTCTTAATTTGCATTAAGTTGAAACGTCTTTTTTCAGGTGTAAAATGTAAATAAAAACAAAATGCAATGATTGGCAAATAAACTGATCTGCAAGGCCAGTAACATTGTGGGGATGGAGCTGGACTCCCTTAAGGTGGTGTCGTAGAGGCGGATGTTGTCCAAGATAAGGACAATGTTGGATAATACCTCCCACCCACTCTATGACATGCTGGCTAGCCACAGGAGCACGTTCAGTGAAAGACTGAAAAGCACCACTGAACGACACAGGAAATCATTCCTGCCCGTGGCCTTTACAACTGTAAACACTGCAACAGTTACACCCTTTTTGCACACGCTCTTTTCTACTCAGTAATGTTGTTGTCAATATTCTAGATATATATTTATAATCACCTCTGTCAATCCTTGATATTTATTATTGAGTGGTTTGTATTGTTGTATTTGTACTGTGCTATTTCTTACATCTGTAAATCTGTAACATATTGTATTGTTAAATAGTCTAGCCTGTTTCTGTTACTGTTATTCATATTCATATAGGAGCACTTTTAAGTTTTTCCCCTGTCCCCATATTTGTTTACAGGTGTTGCTGCTCCATAAATCATATTTACTTAAACTGTATAGTCATTGATTGCTTTATCCTTTGTGAATATTTTGTTGTCCCGCTCCTTATTTTCTCATTGTATTCTGGGGGGTGTAGTGCATAGAGTTTATGTATATTTGTATAAGAAGAAACATTCAGTACCTCATAAAATACAAGGAAATAGCACACCAGGTTTTTCCTGAATTGGAAAAGCTTTCTAGTATAAACACTTATCTTTGTTTTTGGTTATGTTTAACCTAAAATCACATCGTGTCTGTGAAAACAGCATCTGTAGACTGCTACAGGTGCTCAAAAAGTAAACAGGAAGTGCTGTTATATACATTTCTGCAGAGGTATTGAACACAGCTTTGCTTTTCTTCCTGTTTTTCAGCTTTAAAGAAAGCGTAGTTCTGGTATACACTAGAAGCGAATACAAGGTTTGGTGTAAAGTCTGAAGCCCCCACAAAAGAAACTGAGGCATGAGAGTGGAAACACAATTCAAGTTAGTTTTATGCATGCTGAAAGAAAGAGTTCCAACATCTGCTGTGTTGCAGTGCCCTGGCAAACCCAGAGCTGCAGATAGTGACAGATAAAGTGACGACTGTATAATCACCAGTGTCTTTCAACCTAATCTTAAACATATGCAAAAATATCCACATCAATGCCGTTTCCCTCAGCATGTTTGCATGTTCACTTCAAGTCTCTGCATTAGACTAATAATTCATCAGAGACTTTGACATGCTAAGAGTATGAGCTCCAGAAAAAGAGGAAGCTCTAGTTTTATTGCACATGTGGAACACATCATTAGATGGACAGGGGATTCAAGATTTGTCTTTTTGCTCTTAAAAGTAAAACTGCCCTTTCAGCTGAGGCCTGCTGATGGACATGACTGGAAAAGCTCCTCATCGTGATCAGTGAAGGAAGTTGATTCCCCGATCTATATTTAAGAGGTGGAAGCAAATATCTTCATGCTTGCCGTTTTGTCTGTGTTTCAGCACGATGAGGGCGCTAACTGCGGGAACCTCGGCTCCGATGTCGGTAAAGGCAGGTACCTGATGTTTCCTTACGCCACAGACGGGGCGCGTGAAAACAACGATAAATTCTCACCCTGCAGCATCAAACACGTTAGCAACATCCTGAAGCTGAAGAAAGATGACTGCTTCACGGGTGAGGAAGAAATATCAGTGTCCTGCATCCTGTTTACATTGTGCACTAGTTGCTGCAGCCTTCAGGCTATATCTGTATTTGTGTATCTGCTCATGTGTTTATCTGCTTGTCTGTTCATTTTGGGCAGTCAGTGATCAGCCCATCTGTGGAAACCAGATCATAGAGGAAGGTGAGGAGTGTGATGTCGGTAACAAAGATACAGATCTCTGCTGCTACAGTGCTAAAGAGCCTGTAGGAATCCAGTGTCACCTCAAGCCTGGTAAAATCTGCAGGTACTCCACATGTACACAACATCAAAGTGTGCGAAAATGATTTCCAAAACTGTAATTAGCTGTTCAGGTCTTTCTGAATATTTGTAGTTCAATCATGTATGGATTTGAGGTTAATAAATTTAAATATTCATCATCAGTCTTTCATCTAAACTATTTATATTCTAGTTTCGAGATGCGGCTTTGTTTAGTTTAGATGTAGCTCTCATGTGCAGCCATGTTTGTGGTGTTTTTTCTCTTCCATTCATCAGTCCAAGTCAGGGCCTGTGTTGTGGTCAGAAGTGCGAGTTTAAGCCAGAGGGTCAGAGGTGCGACGAGGAGACAGACTGCCAGAAAGCGAGCGTGTGCTCAGGACTCTCCCCGCTCTGCCCCAAGCCAGCTGCCAAGGAAAACCTCACTGTGTGCAGTCAGGGCACGCGTGTCTGCCTGAATGGGGTGAGGCGGGCACATCCACCACACCAGAGCGTTACTTAACACACTCCGTTACCCAATGAGGGAAAGTGTGCAAGTGTGCAGCAATGTTGCAAAGCATGTGAATCTTGACCTTGAAAGCAGCACATGGCAATAGACTTTCAGTATAAGGTTCATTTAGTAGCTTTTCCAGAGATTTCTTTTTCATCATGTCCACTCGCCAGACACCTTATAAGGTGAAGATGGGCACAGTGTGGTCATAAGGACATGGTCATAGTTGGCAAAAATACTCAGGTAGGCTGTGGAATTTGTCAAAGCCAAATTCTGACTCTACCATTAGAATGTCGCAGAACTTCAAAGAGACTCATCAGACCAGACAACAGTTTTCCAGTCTTCTAAGGTTCAATTTTAACAATCCCGTACACGCGGTTTCTTGTTATGAGCTAATAAGAGTGCCACCTGGAGTGGTCTTTTGCTACTCTGGTTCATCTTTCAGAGACATGAAAAAGAGTTCTTCATATGTTGACACAACCTCTGACATCAACAAGGCATTTTCATCCATGAGACCTGCCAGTGAGTGGATATTTTTTCTTTATTAAGACCACTCTCTGTAAACCCTCGACATGGTGGTGTGGTAAAATCCCAGCAGATCAGCAGTTTCGGATATACTCAGACCAGCCTGTCTGGCAACAACTCTGCCACATGATTGGTTCATTAGATATTTACATTGTTCAGTTGAGCAGCGGTTCCTAACAAAGTGTTCAGTGAGTGAGTTTGTTGTGTTGTGTGTCAGCTCTGTCTACACCTAATATCGTGATCATACAAAAATATCAGTGTCAATGATATTTGTTGTATTTGGCACAACAAGCAACCTTTTTTTGATAAAACCGTGTCGCCTGCATACGCAGAAATTCACATTACAATTCAGCCAGAGTCTCACTTATTTTAAATAAAAGTTAAGAAATTTCTTCACTTGAAATCGTTGCTGCAGAAAGGTGATTTAACTGCAAACTAGCCTTGCTTTTATATAGTAGTTCTCTATTGCAAAGAGACGTGTTACAGATGAGTTGCAATCATCAGTGCAGACTGACTCAGACTGATTGCATATTGCAGACAGAATGCTAACATATAAGCAGTCTGTCTACTTTTATAGAAGAGAGCACAATTATTTGCAAACACTCACCAGTGTGTCTGAGAGTGCAGAGAGTGCAAGTTGCCTCCCATCAGCTGACTTGTGCATTTGCCTTCTGATTAAAAGTGATTGAGGGCGTTGCACACAAATAAGTTCGGCTGTTTCCAGTTTCTCATTTAAAATACAATCAAGTGCTTCCTGTTTTTGTTTTAGGTAGCACGAAATGAAAATTATCTTGAAATAATCAGAACATTTAAAACCCACTGTCTGTGCTTACTGGCAGGTATTACAGGTGTAAACAAAGGTGCCATTTTAACACAGCATTTCTGAAAAAAGAAGAGAAAAATCCTTTTTAACCAGCAGGATAACAACAGGATCTCCCTCCAAAATTAAACACAGACGTTACTCTGTCCTCTCAGCAGGAGAACATTTATTCCAGCTGTGACTGTGGTTTTCTGGATATATTATTCTCCAGATGTTCTAACCTCATCTAACCTGGATGACCTGATCCGGGAACATAAAATATATAATCCCAAACGTAAAACATGATAAAAGGCTTTTAAGAAGATGTAAGTAATAGTGTAAACCAAGAAAGGTAAAACTTATCTTTAGTTAAAATTCTCAAATTCATCTCTTTTTTTTCACTGACACTGATATATTATTTCCAACGAAACACAAAAGAGAAAAAAAAACTTCAAACAAACATATTCGGTTCATCAAAACATGTCAAACATAAATTTACTTCAGGCTTAAAAAACAACAACAGTGAAACACATCTGTGATGCAGATCCCCACATTACAAAGTCTCAGAAAGTAAGAGGCAGTTTCTAAACTCTGTCGAACACTATATAAGTGTCTGTAAGTGTTATATATACTGAAAAAGTTAATGCAACACAAGCGCCCCAGTACCTCTTACCTGTCTGTTTCCCCAGTTTTCTTATGAGACATTAGCCAGGAGTGGTTATGAATGGCTAAATCTGATGTATTAACATGAAATGAAAAACACTCCCTAAACTAGCTCATGTCTTTTTGTGTGCGTACGTATTTGAGTATTTGAACTAGTGTTGTTTGAATTGAACCTGGTATACTTTTCTGTATTTTTTCTTGACTTCAGATCGTTCTTTAATGCCCTAGGCTCTGTATGACATCAAAGAGAGCACATATGTCTAATATGGTGCATAGGCACATGGCTTGGGCTGTGAGGAAAGAAGCCCCGCCCACCTTTAGTTCAAATCTCCTGTTTGTGGGAGGTAGCCAATGAGATATAAGAATGCTTAAATCGAGGGTCCAGTGTACGATAAATAAGGACCTTTATGAGCTCTGGTAGAGTCCTGTAATAAAAACATGGATCTGGAAACTAACATAATAGGTCCTCTTTAAAACATAAATATAGATATATAAATTTTAATTCAATGCTAATTCGCATGACTGACATAAACTGTAAGGTAGTGAAATAATCCAATTACCTACCAATCGAGTCAATATTTTGATCATCAACAATAGACGTACTGATATTGATGAACTTGAACTGGCTCTTATTTGTCTTAATTTCTTACATCATAGTTCTCCCAGCTTCTTCTGACTCTACATCCTAACTGTAGTATCTGTTTGTCTCTGAAGGTCTGCACTGGCTCGGTTTGTGTGAAGCACCACCTGGAGAAGTGCGACTGTCCCGGAGACTCCATGAGGGAGAAATGCCACATGTGCTGCCAGAAGCCCGGTAACCATGGGAACATGTGTCCTCTGCTACAGAGGAATGTGTTTACACGCTGTGTCTCAACAACTCAGGCTGTGTTAATTAGTGCTGAGGTTACATTTCTAAATGATTGTGTTCTTTTAGACCAATCTGTGTTCACAGATCGTAGTTATTAAAGGTCAACTGTTTCTCAAACTCCAGTTTCCATTTCATATTGTCAAGTTTTGAGTAAGTGGCATATCTCTTTATGATAAAAAACTTGCTTTTGTAAAGTATAAACAGTATTTATACTCTCTCTCTCTCTATGTGTGTGTGTAATGTTTCTGTAACTTGATTTGATTTCCTTTGTTTGTATTTCTTGCAGATCAGCCTGAGACTTGTGCAAGCACCACATCGTCTGTTCTGTCCGATCACTTCCACAAAAAAGTGTTGCCCCTGGTGGGTGGTGCGCCGTGCTCTGGAAACCGTGGATACTGCGACAAATTTCACGTATGCCGCATCCTCGATGCAGACGGCCCCATCGCGAGACTGAAGAACTCCTTTCTTCATTTGGATGACTTCGACGACGTGGGAGAGTGGATGAAGGTGGAATCTACATTAGTGCGATAACATCAGAATAAGATAAATACATTGATTGTCAGGTTTCGCTGCATAGCAGGCACAGTTGGACCCAAGCGCAGGACCCAAAAAATGGCTTTATTTCTGAAGGTAATAGGGCAGAGTGGACACACCTGAGGAACACAGCTGAACAGAATCCGACTGACGAGACAGGGGAAGCAAAACTGAACATGATACTTGGACCTTAGACTATTAAAATAAAACAGGAAGAAACACTGAGACTAAGACATGAGGGATAGCTGGGTCTAAATAAATATAAATCTGCCTACACCTCAAAAATGTATTCGATCTACACATGGCTATAAAACATGCAGCTTGTCTACTAGAAGCTCCTCTACTCTACTTGTTGAAGTATACTTGCTCATCTGTATGAGTCTGTGAACTTTAGGTTAAAAGCTCTTAGGTATAAGAAAAGGTGCTTGTGAGAAAGATGGTTGTAGTAAGAAAGTACTTTTTGTGCTCAAATACAGAAGAAAAGTCCTCTTTCCTTCAGATTAGGTATGATCCAAAAAAGAGGTTTACGACTGACGGCCTGTAGATCCACGTGATGAGCCCATCCCATTATTTGGCTGATATGCATTTGGCAGCTGGAGAACATTTGTTTTCTCTATCGGGGCCATATGTTGTTCATATCTGGGTGTTCAGTGTTCAGTCTTAAAACAAAGTAGAGTCTTTTCTACAGTTTCTGGGTTGAAATGGTGTGGAAAGCACGTGCAGCTGGCCTTGAAGCATGTTTTCTTTCAGCCAGTGGATGCGTCAGAAGTGTTACTCAATCAGTAGAGTTACCCAAAAGATCAGCTACCATATGTGCTCCCTGTGTAACAAACAGGATGTTTAGCCATTGTGTTCATTTGAATAAAACAAGTAATTCAAAATAATATAGACCTTTTTTTTTAATCCCTCTTGGTATCCTATTGGTCACTGGGAGAAACTGTGCATTTCCCAACCAGTAGGTGAGTAGTTGCAGGAGGTTGTTGGCTGTCACTGTGTGACATCAGTCACAAAAGTCACAACCAGTGGAATACTCCCTTTTCCCTAGCAACTAGTGGTTGCTAGGTAGTCATCAGCCAGTATATAGGTTATTGTGACTGGGACCTAACCAGTATGAAACCACAAAGCATTATAGACTGAAACTTTTGAAAGAAGAAACTGCACATGTAGTGTTTTTGTATCTGCTTCATAAACAAAAAGAGACACGATTGCAAAAGAAAAGGTAGATTAATACTCAGTGATAACATGGTAATAGCACAGTAATAACATTATAATGGCCTGTAATGATATTTAATTATAACATTATTACTAAATAATAGCTTTGTATCAGTGATGGGTTCTAGCTTAGTGATATTAGACTGATTTATGTAATGGGGGGTAATAACTGAGGGAATAATATGAAAGTGAACAATAATGAACAATAAGGCAAAATCAGTGAGGTAATATTTTTGGTAAATAAAACCTTTGAACAATAAAATTATTGTTTCTGCTCAACATTTTAAATTAAAGATTAAATTAAAGATTTTTATTCTAGTGATCTTAATCTTAATCTTAAACCAAACGACACCAATGCTTCCAGCTTATTCGAAATCCTGTTTCTGTTTATTCTCCTCAGGCTCACTGGTGGGCCATCCTGCTGGCTATCCTGACGCTGTCTGGAGTCATGGGCTGCACCGTCTGCCTCTGCAGCATTAAACTGGACACACGTAACTTGGAGTGACTTTTTATCCCTGAAGACTCTTGAATAAACGTCCTTTACCTGAGATCTTCAGGTGCCACGTCGAGGAGGATTCATCAGCTTTGTTCAACTGCCCAAAAACTCAGCCATGTTCACCGATGTCTTTGTGTAACTCTTCACATTTAGGAAAGACGCAAGAGTCTCCTGTGATGTATGTGTTGTGGAAAATGTTGCTTCTTCTGCTGCCAAATGTGGGTCAGTCAGCTGCCCCTCAGAAAGCTGAAGCTGCAATGTAAAGCCATCTGTCACTACAAAGCCTTAAATGCACGGAGCATGTTTAAGACACTAATTTCAGCTATGAGGAGCATCCAGCTTTCCATCTCAACCATAGCAACACCTGCAACTGAAGGGTCTGCGTGTACATAGAGTTTGACGGTACTTTCTTTCAGTAGATACTATTTTGCAAATCTTTGGGCAAATACTGTGTTTTACTCTGCTACATTTATCTTCAATCTTCTTAACAACCTACATAACAGTTTAGAATAAGATATAAAACAAACTTATCTACGAGGTCAAACCAGCAAGTTCCAACCTTTGTGGTCCTGTAAGGAACCAAAGTGTGGTTAAACTAAAGCTGACGCTGCAGTTTACGGTGTCCTTACTCAGCATATCTTTGGGGTCACCTTGACACATGTAGCCAAACACGTGTCACAACACCACAATTACAAGGACTTGCAGAAACAACACCGCTCGCTGGGCTGAATCCAGGACTGCTTGCACTTTTATATCAGAAACAGTTGTGAGTGTTTAAATTGTTAAAACTGTTTAGATCAAACACACTTTGATAATATTTTTTAACGGAACAAACAGCCTTGAGATGGTAAATAGGACTGATAATTATATTTTTTTTTATACTGAGCGAGCAAGGAAGAAAAGTTGAGCATTTCTCTCGACCTTTAAAAAAAATGCAAGCTCAAGATGACCTCTCAGGCGACACGCTGGTTTTATTAAAGAATTTATACAATACAGAGACGTATTTACAGCTATGTACAGTGATTACATGAACACACTTTTTATAGATCAAATTCACAGAGAGGTGAAAATATATAACTAGCAGCGCTCCATATAAGAGACTCCAGTATCTATATTATAGTATTTACATTTATTGTACAGGTGAGTTGTTTTCTCTTTCCCTGTTTTAAGTGCAAAATACCTTTTTATAAAAGTCACAATTATTACAGTACAATACCTCTGAAGAACTGAGGTTCAAGTATTGCTTACTAACTGGAAATGCATAATTGAATGAGCATGAGCCAAAAAATAAAATCTTATCCACAGCAGACATTGCACTTTACAAAGACCACACATCACAAACATTAATAGAAGCTTTGCTTTCGAGCTCACACCGAATATTACATACTCGTTAAAAGAAGGAAGCCATTTTTAGAAGAGTATCCAGCACTTCTTTGAGGTGACAGCTTCAAAGTAACGTCTTCTTGCAGGAGTGAAGCAGTAAAACATGCAAAAGCATTTAAAATAACACCTTTTTCAGCTTTGAGTACTTCAGTATAAGTTCATACAGTAAGAACAACGGACGCCGAGTTGGAAGGCAACAATAAAAAGCCGAAAAGCTTCTGCTGCTTGTTTACAGTAAGGCACACTGATACAGGTCCCACAGTCACATACAGCGCTGAGAGTCACAGTGGTGAATGCTCGGTGACTCAGGTAACTTAGTACTTACTTAGGTAACACAAAAAGGTAACTAAACTACTGCTTAAAACACACAAAAAATACACCTTTAATATTATTTTTCCTCATTTTCAGAGGTGTCACTCTATTATATTTCACAGTGGTTCCTTTATATGAAATATTATTATTGTACTACACATCAGGGCATTAGTACCTCTACAACCAAACTTTGTTGATCTGGCCTGTAAGATTTACTAGTAGTACAACAATCAAGCAAAAGTCATTAAATTACTTTTTTTTTTTTTTTTTTACAAAGTATGACATAGTATTCACATACATATTGTTTTAAACATTATACCTATTTGGATATATACAAGGTGATAAAGGCTTTCAGATATTTACTGGTGTATAAAAGTTACTAGTGTATAAATTATCTGCTAAGTGCTGAAATGGACAAAGGGGATGGTGGAGAGCGTCTTGTCTTCACGATCAGTGGTTCTCCAGAGTTACTCTACAGACAGAAGCAGCAAATGTATTGTTATTTATCAGCGTTAGCAGTAATGCAATGGTAAAGAGTAGGGTTAACACAGAGGCAAGCTCACCTTCTTAGAGTTCGCTTTCTGTTCGTCCTCCACGGATCCTTACATTTAACAAACGTGAGCTCCTGTGTCAGCTTCTGAGCGTCAGGATCTTTTATGCAGAACACCATCCTGTGGGAGAAATTCATGAAATACTGCTTAACTGTGCGTGTTCAAGTAGCTCCCTGAGATTCTGCTTAAGCCTGTGCTTTAAGCTTGATATATTTTAGCCATAAATCCCAGTAATAGACACATTTCTATGAGGTCCATCATGGAAACTCCAACACTGGCATTTCAGGAAAACTCAAGGGAAGCCTCGAGTTTTTTGTCTTCTGGCAGACAGACATTATTTGGTAACTACACCTTTAATGTTCTGCAACTCACTTTTGTTGCGTCTCGCCCGCTCTAATGCGGATTTTGTGAACCGCCACGTTAGCGCCATCTGAGCTGCCAGACCACCAAGAGGAAACCATCTTCAGCATGCTTGACGCAGACCAGCCGTTTGTCTCCTCCCATTTAAACTTCAGCATCAGCAGGTCACCGATGTCTTTCTCCGTCACCAGCAGGAACGAATGTGTCTTATTTGTGACAATTTTCTCCTTTCTGCCAGACACAGGCGGAAAGAAATGTTGATCTCCACGCATACACATAGCCAGCATGTTTTATTTAACTGAGGCTTGTAAAGTATGTGCCATAAAAGATGATAAAATGGCGATGAAAGCACGCGTTAAAGGCCCAGCAGTGAAATGTGTTTGTGTGTGGTTGCCTCTTTCTGTTTATGGTTTCTGTCTCGTGCTGTTTTCTTTGATTACTGTGCAAGTGTTAAAAACAACTCGTAACTTGAAAAATGCAAGTCACTGTGCAGTAATTCTTCTTCATAAGGGTTCAAACCCTCACTCACAGTTTAAGCTGCAGGTTTTCAGCTTCTCCTCTGGTTCCATACAGCGAGACAGTAAGCGAGGGCTCCATAGCTGAGCTATTCACCTTACTGGAGAAGTGGATCTTCAGCTGATAGTGGTAAACTGCAAAACAAAGCAACAATTTGCACCATTTAAGGACCTGAAAGCATGCGTGTAAATTAACGTAATAAAACTGCTCCAGATTTAATGGGTTTAAGTTTCAGCCGAAGCAACTAGAATCTCAAAAGTCAACAATCCCAGAAAGTATGAGATGTTTTTTAGATTATTCTTTGCTTTTTGTTTCTGCAAATATATCAGCTTTCATGTGATAACAGCGATGATATTAAAGAGCATGCCGCTGACCTCTGAAAGGCATGGAGGATCGTGTCTTGGTGTACATCTGAACGCTGCGAGGCTTGCGGACCTTGTTGATGTCGTAGCCCACCGTGTTGCAGCGGCTTTTCCGGCAGCTCAGGCACATCCCGCGGTCGAACATGTCGTTGCTGCCACATCTGTACGCCATGGCCGCTTCCTGCTCGTTCAGCAGGGAGTCGATGAAGAGGTGAACCGAACGCTCGTGTTCACACTTGACGGCGTCCGACACAGCTGAGGAGGAAAGAAATGGATGCAATTTATTATCTGCTCTAATTCTCTACATTGCATACACATTACTTTTCCATTCAGTAGCTGACCGTGCTCCGGGTAAATTTACTTATTTTTAATCTGACCTTTCCTCAGCCATGTTTGGGACCCTCTGTTTATTTTCACACTGGTGTGAATGACGTCATTGTGCAGCTGTCATTAACAATGTCCACTGCTAAGATATTAATGACAGCAGCAAGCAGTTACAAGCTTCTAAGCGGCACACTCTGTGTATAGGCACTTATGTGTTTCTAAAAAATGTGCTTAATTTTGTTTTATTGTGGCTGAACCTCTGATCTGATTGCTTCATAATAAAGTTCATTAACGCTTTAACTAACTTTACCTGTTTCTTACTCTCTTCGTAAAAGAATACAACAATCACTGTGCAGATACAGTAAAATCAGGGCTGCAGTCATTTTAGTTATTTTTACCAAATATTCCAAAGTTGGCGATCTTCTCCAGCGCTCCCCTGAGGTTGCAGCCCGGCTGGTAGCTGCCTCCGTTGGGGTAAATGTCCACGTGGCCGACGGGCTGCTGGATTCCGATGCTGAGACCCAAAGAGCCGCGTGTGAAGGTGTGAAGGACATCCACGAAGTGAGCATCATCTGGGGAGAGGCGCCTGTGGGCGTGTTCGCCCTCGAAGTCGGGACCAGCGGGATCCAAACCTTCAGACAGAGACGAGGAGGACCAACATTACACGACTTTATTGTTGTGGTAATAGCTTTAAAACAAACATCTGAAATCTTCTGTCTTGTTTACCGGTGATTCTTCCGACTTTATTGGTTGCATGGCTGCCAGCAAATCCGGCCACGTGGGCCCCGAGGCTGTAGCCAATCAGGTGAATGTTCTCAAGAGGCATGTTGGTGGTCTCCTTGAAAATCAAAAGTAATTAAGTTAAGGAGAGTGTAAGAAATACTCCACATTACCTTTGGGTTTAATTTCATTCGCTTTTTCTTTGTTACTCATATAAACACATCGTTTAAATACTTGAGGTTAAATAACACTAACTCATCGATATTTTAATGAAAGGGCATTTAATGAGACCTGTGAAATCAAGAGCTTAACTAACCTCGATCCAATCGATGAACTGAGCGATCTCCTGCCCCACTGCTTTGGTTTTCTGAGCTGCGACCACATAGTGATTCTGAGCCGAGTTGAGCCAGTCCACCACGATGACGTTGGCCGTCTGCTCTCTCTCATACAGTGCCGATACCAGTTTAGGGATCCAGCTTTCAAACATACCACTCAGCTGTTGAAAAGACAAACAAACATCAATCCTGACAAGTGAAACTAGTGTACGCGTGTAATTTAAGCCACCTCCAGATCAACATGTCAGGAAATACTTTGGCTGGTTGTCAGTCAATATGATTTTTTTATTTTAGTGAGATGCCACCTCACCAGAATTTGGTGAAAGGTATTCCCGGTCTTTTATTCTCCTTTCGATTCAAAAGAAAACAAAGCTCTGGATATTTTGGAAAATAGGGGCAGGTTAAAACAAGCTGAAGCATCTCTGCTTACCGTCCAGCCATGGATTATGAGAAAGGTTTTGGAAGTGCCGTTGAAGGTGCAGGTTGCCAGGGAGTCGGGTTTTCCTGGAATGATGTAGCAGAGGTCATCATCGGGATGGGATGGCTTGCGCAGCGAGAATTTGGCAACAGTGGCATTGCTCTCAGCCTTGTGGCCAAAAAAGCCTTTCACAGGATCGAGGAAGTTACCTGACAGAGAAGATTATCCAGTTAGCTGGATGGTTTAAGAGAACTTTATACTCTTAAAAAAATAAAGAAGGGGAAACAAATCCTCTGGCTTCCTGGTGTTTTGATCAGATATACAAATCTTATCTAATAGTCTGGCTGGAAAGTCTGAGAAGTCTGACCAGCTAGCTGAGTTGCTGGTGGCAATAAGGTCCGCCCCCAGGGCCCCTCAGAAAATGAGCTTCCACCTTAGAGGAGATCAAAGCTCAGGGGTTTAAGGAGTTCACTTGGTCAGGACTGAGCTCCACAGAGGCTCATAAGGGTTTCTCAGCTTTGTTCCTGCCACCTCACCGAATATAATCTGCCCAAGTTTCTGTGGTCCTGCTGGCACAGTCAGCTGACTGGGCCTTGTACTGGTTTTCAAAGTGTGGGGAGGCGGAGACCAGACCCTTGCAAACAATTACCAAAATAAAGGCTCCAATAGTTTGAGGATCATATTGTGAAAATAAATAGACATGATGACACCCGGATAAATCAGTTTGTTGGGATAATTTGACAGTCTGACACATTTCAGTTTATTTCTCTAATTTCCAGCGTTAGCTTCAATTTCAGAGCGTCTCTTCCAGGGAATAGTAAGTGAGGAGAGTATCAGAGATGAGTTTAGTCATAGACACGTGACCTAAAGTATGTCCTATAGCGCGTTGATATCACTGGCAAGGTAGAAACTACTGTACACACACACAAGCACTGCGCTTGGTTTTCACCAAGTTACAGTTACACGGGAATTTTCACCTCACGTACCTGCAGAACTACAAACATACAGACCTAAATGTGGATGAAGTAACTGACAACTCACCAAAAATTGAATCGGCGAGCTCTTCCTCCAAGGACGTCACATTTTGCACAGCTGCATTCAACACCACGAAGCACAGAAACCGCACTTTCCACGCTCTCATTTCTTTTGCACTTTATTCCTTTTGGAGAAAATATCTTTAAGGACGAAATCAGTCAATGAAACGCCGCAGCCCGGGAGTGTACGCAGTCCTGTAGTAAGGAATAAGCCCGCGCGTCCTGTTGCGCGCAGTGCGCTGATATCTGAACCACCTTGAACTGTCTGCGTCTTAAATAGCGCTTCTGAAGTTCTGACAAGCCATTGGCTGCTGGCCTCGGGCGGGGAATGGAAAGTAAATGTGTAAACTAAACCATTAAGCCTGCTTTATGAGGAGCGATAGCAACAGTGTTTGGCAGTGTAGCGACTCATTGAACCCCGAGAAAGCGCTATTTATTTTTTAAATGCATTCAGTGTATGTTTCTACCACACGACCACGGCCAGATCAGCAGGAGACACTGATTAGCATAAACGTTTGCATTGTTGCAGTGCTTCCTGTGTGATTAACTAAATCTGTAAAGAAATGCACTTTCATATTTAAATAGTGTAACTAGGCTGAATTGTATACATACATGGCTTTAAACCGATTTTTATAAGTCAAAGGTTCCACATCATTCAGATCATTCATCGTCATGTTTGCAGGGCTCCACTACTCAGAAACAGTTCTTATTCAATATTATATTATTTTTTTAAACTGGAAAGATAAGACTGAAACCTAACTGAGCAATCAGTGAGGTTCTTGCAGTAAAGTTAGCCGCCATTGCTTTAAAACTCTGACCTTTGACCTATTACATGTGATAGGTCAATACCTAACCTATTTACTTACCAAATAGGCTAGGTATTGCTGATACAAGTTTAAGATTATGGACACATATTCATGCAAGAGTAGCTGGCTTTACAGCTGCTGAGTTGTTGCCCAAAACGTCAGGACAAGACACTAAGAAAAACTGGGAAGGAGGCCGATGAAGTGATGGTTGAAGAGTCAGAAGCGTGTTAAAGTCAACTGCACCATTTGCAAGATATAAAAAAATTACTGGTGCAGTGACTGATATATACTATGTATGTTTGTCATGGTCGGACGGTCCTTCCCGGAGCGACCTGTCTGTGTGTGTATGTGTGTGCTTCTCTCTCTCTCCTCCTCCACCCAGTGGCTGACACACCTGCACCTAATTTGCCATCCAGCTGTCACTGATCATCCTCGTTGTGGACTGAGGTACTTAACTATGTGTCCGGATGGCAGTCGACGCTGGATTGTACTGGAGGCTCGGAGGAAGTGATACGGAGCAGAAGGTTGGAGAGAAGGAGTCCGCTGGATTAAGCCCTCGGAGGAGAAACACACTCAGATAATCACTTGGGAGACTCACCTGCACACCACTGGGAATTTGGAGATGATCACCGTTGGATTTTTGTACTTCGCTTTGTGACTGTCTTTGAGCACTGTAAATAAACGCACTGTTTGCTTCGCATCCAGAGCTCCGCGACTGAGTCTGTATTTCCCCCATTACCCGTGACAATGTTAGAGTGTGTAATAAATACAGTACATACCAAATTAATATAAGTTCGGATCTTTTTTTAAGTCCATTTTAATATAATTTTCTAAATAAATCCAAGTTCTTGATTCTGACTGCTAAACTGCTGCTACTTCACACTTTATTCACAAATCACTTGTGATCTGACTCAGACATGAGCACATATAAAATGATCATTCGTGAAATGGGACTCCCTGAAAGCTATTCAGATCACAAAAGACATATATAATTACCAACATACAGTACTTTACTAACCTATTATTGAAAATACCTTCTACACAGTGGCACATAAAAATAGCATTATGAATTTATTAAAGTATGGACTTAAAATGTGAAGCGCTTGCAGATTTTGAAAAATCCTCACCATACAGTATTTAGAATCAAATATATTTTAGCAGCAGCTGTTGTGTTAAACTCTTTCAAAACAGAGAATAATTTTAACATTTTTGTTGTGATTTTTATTCCAGATCTGTGGAACTCTCCAGGTCACATTAAAACATGCATATTTAAATGGCCTGTATTTGTATAGCGCTTTACTAGTCCCTAAGGACCCCAAAGCGCTTTACACATCCAGTCATCCACCCATTCACGCACTGGTGATGGCAAGCTATGTTGTATAGCCACAGCCACCCTGGGGCGCACTGACAGAGGCGAGGCTGCCGGACACTGGCGCCACCGGGCCCTCTGACCACCACCAGTAGCCAACGGGTGAAGCGTCTTGCCCAAGGACACAACGACTGAGACTGTCCGAGCCGGGGCTCGAACCGGCAACCTTCCGATTACAAGACGAACTGCCAACTCTTGAGCCACGATCGCCCCATTTACATTAAAACTGCAAAAAAAAAACTTATATTCAGTTCATTTAAGATGAATATAGCCATAAAAATGAGCGTTTGATGGAGCATCTAACTTGGACCATGAGTAAAACCCTGCAAAATCAATAATAATACCCACTTTTAGCCTCACCTGGACTGGACACCAACAGTACAGTCTTGAGATTCCTGCCCAAGGGCTTCAACTCCCAGCGCACCTTGAGTCAGGTGATCTCAAGGTCTCAGAGTGGTTTCATCCAAAGCTTGTAGTGCTAATGACACACGCCTTTTTTCACACCTGGGCTCATGTGATGATGCATATGATTAATAGTGGGTCAAGGACAACCACCTAAGGAACAAACCCCAACTAGGGTTTAAAAACCTGGGACTCTCCACCCTTTGGTTTTATGAAGAAGCATTTTCAATGAGAGGTAAATGTCTCCAAAACACTTAAAAGACAACTGTGACCTGGATGACCGAGAACCTACACAGAAATATTTTACATAATATCTTCATTTTTGCTCTGTTACATGAGGTGCAGGCCATACTGTGTAATAAAAGCTCCACTCCTCTTCTTCCTTTTGCACACACTCTCCAGATGTTGGTATTGCAACAAAATAGCTGGCTTCATTACTTTTTATTCTTCTTTGAATATGATTGGATTTTCCTTGAAAAACAGTGACTGCATTTGTTTTTCCACTCCTGCCTCTGCAGCCATTTCAGGGGAAGCACTCGTCCCCTGGTGACTAAAGGGCAGTGAAGAACATGCCGGACCACAGCCAAGATTTGTTGGTTCCAGCTGAGATGAAAAATGGGCAAACAGTAATTCCTCCTTAAAGTTTGGAGACAACAGAATGTCTTTAATTTTATGTACTTCCAAGATTATTTCCCAAGCTGATTTCTAGGAATGGCACATGTTGCATATGAGAAAATCACACAAAAAAAGACGAACAGAGTAAAACTTTGTGTTTTTTAGGCTTATAAAAGACAGCAACAGCTTTAAACCAAGCAAAAATATGAATAGTTAATTTGTTACCATTTATACATGCAGCGTTTTTCCTGAGCACTAGTTTCAGATTGGAGAGGGCAGCAGGAAAAATGTAAAAGTCATCTTTGTGGCTTCAACAACACTTGTTCACCAGCAACAGAAAGTCATGAGGGAAAGTTTCCACAGTGACCACAAGGACAAAAATGCTTTCCTGTACCTTGACCTTACACTTACTCACACCAAGTTCTGTTACAACTCTTTAACCTTCTTTGTGTCCCAGAAAAGTAAATGAGCAATGATGTTAGTGATACTTTATGAATAATGGGAAACGGACTCTAAGAAACTCTTTGGCTGAAGGTTAGAAATCCTGTTATTCCCCAGTGACACTGCCAAAAGAAGAAAATACTGATTTCTACAGTCCCCTCACATTGGATCAGGCATTTTCAGAGTATCAGAATTATAGAAAATGAAACATTACAAACAAAGTCGGGGGAATTTTTGTTGTTTTGTTTGGAAGATTAAATCACGCCATGACCTGATCAACTTTAAAACTAAAACAGCCGTCAGCTGACATTCAGATTGTGCTTTGAGAGTTTAAACAACTAGAATATAAAAAAACATCCACATCTCATTTCATTATCCCGGTCCAGACTCCAAATGTTGCACAACAGCTTTCCTCTTTTTAGGAAAGTTTAGGTTTAGGTGAGCTGTGGGGCTGTGGGGGCACAGCAAACCCACACCTATTCAGGTTCAAGTGGATGTGTCTACACAGGGCATACAGCATTTTGGGCCTTTGGGACTACTACATGGTCCACAGTGTACTTACCCATAGAAAACCCACGTGGAGCCTCAAAGGGGAAAAAACTGCTGTGGGCCCTGCTTGGGCACACCCATTTGAGGCCCATTTGAGGGTGGAGAGTCCCAACCAACAGAATATGTTGTTTTCATATTCTGTGAAAGTTCCCCAGTTTGAGCCTCGGAGGAGACACATGTGAGGCCCCAGCACCGAAGTCCACAGTGTGGAGTGGGGCTGAGGTGTGCGTTACAGGTGTGCCTGCTGTGGACCCGTGCGGGAAAGCTGTTACTGAGCAGGGATAGCTCAGTAGGTAAAGTGGTCGCCCCATGATCGGCAGGTCGGCGGTTCGAATCCACTTAACGGCTACCCTGAGGTACCCCTGAGCAAGGTACCGTCCCTACACACTGCTCCCCGGGCGCCTGCTTAGTGGGCTGCCCACTGCTTCACAGAGTGAATGGGTCAAATGCAGAGAAAAACAAGTAATTTCCCCATGGGGATCAATAAAGTATCCATTATTATTAATATTACAGTCTTTATACACAAGGGTAGTAAAAAAAGAGTGTTTACATAAACAATTCTTCTTTAGGGTAAATCATCATCTGTTGCCAGGCAACATCATCTGTTGCCTGGCACCTTATCCTTAATTTTACAGTACTGTGGTGAGCACTGATTTATGCACCTATATGGCTTGAGTCCTCCTAGCTATGGAGTGTACTTTTAATGAAAAGAGCAAAAGCAGTTTTAAGAACTGTATCAGTGGTCGAAACCGTTTTAGCGGCTGCTCAGGAAATGGTAACACGTGGGAAGCTGAAAGTATCATTTATTAAAATATCCGAGCACGCATTCTCAGTCAAACTAAACTGAAATTGTTTGAAAATGTACAAGCATGGCTCTCTCCACAAATACAATCAAGTACCAGGCCATAAAACTGCAAGTCAGCAAGTAGAGAGCATGAGTGTATCTCCAGCATTCTCGGTTGCTATACTTTTAATTTATTATCAAAGTAATCTATATTTAATTTAATTTATTTGTATAATCACAGGTAGCACTCAAAGTGGCCAGAATATTTTTCTAGCTCTTTTCACAGCAAGATATTTTTTTCCTTGTCTTCACTAACATTCACGATTTCAGTTTTATCATTTCATGAATGCCACACATGCAGAAGCTTTACTGGAATGAAAATGTAACGTTAGCTTCTTCTTCTGCCTCAGTTTCACCATCCTCTGTAATGCCATTCCCCTCTCACTACATCCACAAATCTTCTCTGGAGTCTTCCTCATTTCCTCCTGCCTGACAGCGCCATATTCAACATCCTTCATCCAGGATCTCCACCATTCCTTCTCTCCAATCCAATCCATCTCAGTTTTGCTGCTCTAACTTTGTCTTCACACTGCCCAACCTGAGTGGTCACTCTGATATACTTATTTCTCAACCTCTCAGAGTCTCAGAGGTTAGATAGGGCGTCATCTTGGCGCCCTATCTAACCTTCTCCATCAACACTCTGAAAGCAAACATTGCATCTGCGCTGCACTGCTCCTCACTAATCATCACCCTTCGTCTTAACCTAGCTTCAACAGCTCTTCCCCATATCTTCATGATGTGGCTCATCGGCATCGCCACAGATCTGCACATCACTCCTTGTTCTTGAGAACTGGTACCAGAACACATTTGCTGCATTATTTATATGTATGAGTGATGCTGATACATGTAGCCTTCATTATAAGGCTCTGTTCTTTTGATAGCAAGGGCTGTTGACCCCTACCTAACCAGCATCTGCACATGCTCAAAGTAGTGGTTCCATCAACAGCTAGAACTGGGACCAATTTGATCGATCCTTCCAAGGTCTCGCCCACAAAAACACAAACCGCTTGAATTGTAAAAAAATAGAGATGACAACGGGAGCCTGCCAAAATATATTACAGCTTTATATACAAATATATAAATGTACAATCAATAAATACAAGGTGAAGTAATCTTGAGATGTATTATGGCTGTCGTTTATGTCAGTCCATCACAAATCATAAAGGCTTGGGTGATTTTTTTGTAATGTTTGACCTTTTAGTATATGGCTATAATTGAGTGAAATGAGGTAAACTGTTTCAGGTGAGATGCTGTTGACCGAGAGGCGCACTTATCCTTTAAAATTTGATCAGTTTACCAAAACTAAAAAAAAATGCATATCCTTATTGGAGTGCAACCTCGATGACCTTAACATCTGAACTGCTTCGAGGGGCGGAGAGCCTTTTAAAGTGACCAGTGACACAATAACCAATAAAATCAAAGATCAAGCAAGACTTCAAAAGATCAGATATTACCATGTAGCTCATATTTGAAAAGATACTGATTAAGGTATTTACAAAGACCACTGTGATTCTCCATTCAGTAGATTGTAAATGCTTCTTTGGTCCCTGTTGATTGTTGGCAATTAGTGGTTAAGTAAAGACAAATGTTGGGCAGAAAATAATCACTTTGGACATTTAAAAAACATAAAAACCAACAAAGATGTGCCAAAATTATGCCTATCACTCTGGATTATTTAAACATCAATAATAATCCAAGTTCACAAAGGCTCAGAAAACACATCGCTTCTGTCAAAGTATATCAAAGTCGGTATAAACAGTACATATAGGATACAAAAAGCAAAAATAATGATTACAAAGCAGTTCAGCTACTTAAAAATGTCAGCACATCATCAAGAAGAAACATGCTACAGCAGCGTGATTTCTAGCACTGTGGATGAGGTTAAGTTGGTTGCACGGGAAGTTCAGTAAATACAAGAGCAGGAGAAGAAGAAAAAAACACAGCAAATCTCATATGTGTCCAGTTATTTGCGAAGGCTTTCCCAGCGTTGCTGTGTGCTGCCCATCTTTGGCTACGTGTGAAGGGACAGATGATACGCGCGGTGGGTGTTTGAGTGCAACTTCAAGCTTCCTGCTGCCCAAAAAGGCTGCCCTTCGTTTTAAGCTTGTGCGCCCTGGGAAGAAGAAGAGTAGAATGAGACATCTTGTCTTTGATAATACGAAAACAAAGCTCGCAGGACCTAAAGAATGCTATCTATAGGATTCAAATGTGATAATTGTTTTATTCTTGTTGCTCTTGTTTTCAGATTTCATCTCCTCCTGGCCTCCACACTTTCCTCTGTCATGCATATCCACAAACATCTTCGGGCCGTCCTCCTTTCATCTTGCCTGGTAACTCCTCCCCTCTTAATACATCCAGTAATTCTCCTCTTTGCATGTCTAAACCTGCTCAATCTCCCCTGAACTGCCCAATGTCTCTGCCTAAAACTCTTTCTAATACATTTGTAACTGTTAATTAAAGTTTAATGATCTATTTCTGTGGTTCAGGTTTGATTTACTCATTTTTCCACTTCCTCCAATTTATCAGGTATGGGGAAAATTGAGTTCTCTACATCTCTCTAACAAGATAAATCTACTTTTTACATTTAGGCAAACACTTAAAGATTTTATTTAAAGTAGAAAATGTTTCACTGTCTTTAACTTACAGTTTTTCTTTACGGCTCTGTTTGTCTTCCTTTGACTTGACAAAGACGGCGTTCTCTCCTCCCCGGGTGAGGTCAACAAACTCTCCGTCCTTTGCATTAAAGATCACCCTGAATACACACAGAGAAAAAAAAACATTATTAACATCCTAAATGATTATTTTTCCGTCACAAGACTGCAGTGCATAAATGTCAGCAGGTCTGAACTTACTTGGACTGAGTCTCTCCACACTTGATGCGAAGTTTTCGGATGTTGAACTTGGTGTTGCCCCACCAGTTTGACCAGCTGATGTACGCATCCCGCTCCCAGCGCAGCTTCACGATCATCAGGTCTCCGATATCCATGTCGGTGGTGATGAGGAAGGATTGAGTGGTGTTACTGTTCAGGGCTGGTCTGCAAGGTTAAGACAAGAGAAGCTGCTCAGATTTGAAGGTTCTCTACACGGATTGTTAGATTTGTCTACCTTTTCTTGTAATCTACATGTGCACGTCTTTGCAAACTTGGTTTTAAAGTTATAAAAGTAAATATGTATGCTGTTTAATGTACTCACAGAACAAAAGGAATATCTTCCTTCTCTCCATTTGTTCCATACAGGGAAATCTTCATTGGCTGCTCCGTGAAGCTCTGCTTGTTCTGGCTGAAGAAATGTGCCTTCACCTGGTAGTGGAAAACTATAAGAAGGGGGGATCCAGTTGTTAGAGATTAGCCCACTTCTCTTATTTGACTGCTCCAAGTTTGTTTATCACTAGAAAAGCTTATGTAACCTGGACCTTTCTCTATCTCAGTGTGACCTTTACAGACTGGCATTTAAAACACGGATTTGCGGTAAATCCTGGCTGGTTTCATTTGCAAAGCCACATAAATGACTAACAGCCAGATTCCCAGACACGGCTCAAGACGTGTACCAGATTAGAGGAAAAATTCAATCAAGATCTTTGTTGAAAAAAGTCACTGAGTGGCGAATGAGGCTTGATCCATGTTGGAGACCCTATGTATCTACAAAACATGCTAAGCTGTCCACACAAAGTTTCTAACAATAACACTGTTGGCTTGTGTCAATAAACTTTTCCATTGCTGGTGTCCACTGGTCTCACTTTTCCTTAACATCCCCTCCAGATAAAGGAAACACCCATGACACCTTCTCGTAACCTTCTGAGTGCGTGATACTTTTTGTACACGTGTCGTTGCAGTAAGTCATCTTTCCTGGTCCACAAATTGTGCACAGCAACACTACCAGTACTACCAGTAATTCCAGCTTCAGGAAACCACATGCACACTAAGAACACCACAGAACAGTAGCTCATAGACTGAGGATTACTTTAATAAAGTATGTGAATGGCTTAAATCATTATAATCCTCCATAAAGTACATAAAACCAGCTGGAATTTTCTTCAGCTGTTAAATGTTAAATTTAATCTCTTTTGCACTGCAGGGAGCATCCATTCATTCTACTTTAATATCACTGACAGATACTCAAATCTTTTCACGTGCACATCCTTTTTCCTGGTTTTTACCTTTGAAAGGCATCGTTCCACGAGTCTTGAGGTACATCGTTGTGCTGCGGGCCGTGCGGACTTTTTTCACGTTGTAGCCGATCTTGTTGCAGCGGTTCTTCCTGCAGCTGAGGCACATTCCCTTGTTGAAGGTGTCTTTGGAGTTGCATCGGAAGGCCACGCTCTGCTGCTCGATGTTCAGCAGAGAGTCGATGAACAGGTGGATGGAGCGCTCGTGGGAGCATTTGACAAGCTGGTCCATATCTGCGAAACAGAGAGCAAAGAACGTGTAAGGTTTCTGCACATCGCCCAGGTAACGTCACGCAAACATGGAAAATTACTTCCTCGTGTTGGACTTTTACTGTTTTTTTAACACATGCTGACCCACAAGCCATTTCCCACTTAATTCTGCTCTGCTCTGTTAAAGTACAACAGCTGAGGGGGCAGAACATCAGGAGGTACTTTAATCTCTGTCACAGTGCAAGTCTGTTATGACTGGAGGCAAACACGCTTTAACTGCGGCCCTGAAAGCTTTTATACAGTCAGTGTCTGTTGATGCCACGTAAACTTACAAGAACTGTTACAGACATTCGTTAAACTGATCGTTTATACAATTTAACCGATCACCATTATCTTCTGTTTTTGCTCATTATACTGAACATAAACACTCACTCTTGGTGTTGAAGAGCAAAGATTATGTGATGCTGCATGTGCTGTTATGAATCCAGGTTATATTTGTATTTGGCTGTGTGTTATCATCAGTAATCAAATCAAACCTAAACAAAGTGCTTCAAAGTGAATATTTGTAAAAGTGCAGTCAAGAGCAAAAAGCAAGGAGGGTTTGTATGTCATACTTTGGAGGCCTTTGATTCCTTCTAATGCAATTCCCATCAAAGTGTTCTGGATGTCGCAGCCTGGCTGGAAGGTGCCTCCGTTGGGGTAAATATCTATGTGACCCACTGGTCTCTGGATGCCAATACTGCGGTCCGGGGAGCCCCTGGTGTTGGTGTGCAGGACATCCACAAACTGGGCATCGCCTCGGGACAGTGTGCTCTGTTCATCCGCGTGCTCGAACGTGGGGCCGGCGGGATCCAGACCTGGAGAAAAAGAGGGATTTGTGTTTTTTTTACTGTGTCACAACAAAGAAAATATGGATAGATTTGGATGTACTAGAAGAAAGCGATCACTTTTATAGATAGATTTACTAACAGAGCTGCACATATTATTCTTGGCAGGTCAGACGGATTTCAAAGCTGGAGCAACGTCATAGTGGCAAAAAAAACCTGGAGCCACTAGCTGGCAGGAGCTCAGTAGATGTAGATACACATGCATGCCCAGATTATGTTTCACTGGCATGCCGAGGTGCTTTTAAGAACGGCACTGGAAAAAAATACTCATACATATGGTATGGTATGTTAACACACAGGCACTTACACTATATTTAGTATTTAATGGTATCTGAAAACAGGTCACAGTGCTTACAGCTAAAACACCTTACACAATCCTAACTGTAATGATGCAGTTGTGTGAGACTGTGCTGTCAGTCGGAACAGAGGGCAACACTGACCCATTGTGCTAATAAATCTATAATGTGAGCAGATAATAATCCATTTGATATCTTAATGCTCTTACCTGTGATCCGGCTGATTTTGTGGTTGGTAAGGTCTCCGGCAATTCCAGCAACATGCGCTCCCAGACTATAACCCAGCAGATGAACTCTGTCCCAGGGCAACTGCAGCTCGTTCTGAAAGGTAAGAAATGCGTCAGAAGAACATATTACACTCCCTTAAAACAGTTTGTAGAGAATCCTGCAGACTTGCAAGAGGGATCGAAACTATCTGTAGGTTATAGCTTTTCCAAATGTTCACAGAATTTTGGAAATCCTCCAAAAAAGGGGATCATTTTATGTAATTTGGGGTTTGCCAAATCTTTGCAAGCTTCATGTAAACAAATTCTTCACGCCAGTTCCCCTTTTAGCCTTGTTCAAACCAAAGCTGCGCTCCACTAAGCCTTGTTAGGAGACGCTGTTGTGAGCCACAAACGCGGTCATAAAATATTTTTATTGGCATTTAAAATCATAACCAGTAGGAAAACATATCCGCAGCAGCACCACAGGGTACAAAACATTACATCATGTAAAGCAACTTTCTCTGGCAGCACACTGACGACAAGTCAGCGCTGTGGTAATATGGGCGTCCAAAAAGAAAAAAAAATGTGTTAAGTTAGTTGTCAACCGCTGCTTTTCTGTGAGAGCACTCACTTGTATCCAGGTAACAAACTTGGCGACGTCACGACCCACTAGTTTGGTGTAGGCGGCAGAGGTCGGGTAGTGCTGGTTGGCTCGGGACAGCCAGTCCACCACAATCACATTAGCAGTGGGTACACGGTCATACAGAGCAGACACCAGCTTGGGCACCCAGCTCTCAAACATCCCTGTTACCTACAGGAACACACAAAGCTAGTGTGAGCTCAACTGCAGTATGGCATGATTTATTCTTGCCTTAGCCCTCGCTCTGTGTCCTGTTGTTGGAGAACAGCCAAAGCATCATCAGGTTCAAATTTTGCTGCCTGACTGGCCATAAATCACATTAAAACAGAAAATGCATGGACTTCCTATCATTCCTTACCCAGCCTGTTTCCTCTTACAAGTGTAGCTTTGTATTAAGTTTACAATTCTGCCCCAAAAATAACAGTACAATTGGTAGGTTTGGTTTTTCAACATCAGAACAAAGTATTTCTGTCATTTGCAAAGAGCAAAACATGGCTGTCAAGTGTGCTCAGTGTGACATACCGTCCAGCCGTGTATCACAATGAAGGTCTGTGTTTCTGGATTAAAGTTGCACTCCTTGATGGTTTCCGGCCTCCCAGGTACTATGTAACACATGTCATCATCCGGGGTGTCTGCGGTGCGCAGGGAGAACTTGGACACGATGTCGGTGAAGTCGGTGAGCCATTCAGTGGTATTCAGCAGTTGATCAATGGTGACTGTGGTGTTTGCTGTTACAACACACACAAACAAGCAGTGCTGGATTGTTATGATATGACAGAAAAGCGGGTGTCTGTTGACAGGTGAGACAAAGACACTTTTTTACGCTGTTATTAAGTTTCAGTTAAATGCAGCTTTTCAATAATGACGGAAAACTCTTCAAAACAATACGGTGACATAGTTTTTTTAATTAAGTGAATCAGCATCATTCTTACGCCTCGGACTGCTGATGCATAAAGCATTGTGAGCGGTGGAGCAGTAGGAGTGTAAAGCGTGGCGGTGTCGCCCCCTTTTGTCTCCTGGATTCCCACCAGCACAAGTTTTGAAAGTTTCGTGAAAAAATGAAGAATGTGGATTTTCCGGAAATAAAACTGGATCTTGTAAAGTAAACAATAATAACTTTTTCCCTATGAGACAGACTATGAAACTGAATTTGCGTTGTAACTTAATTAAATATGAGCATCGTGTTTTTCTACTCTAATATTTTTCATGTTTTATAATAAAACTGCGAAAATAAATGTGCGAATATTTTTTGCTTTTAGTTTTTCCTGTGTTGATGCCTTCTGCTTTACTCTTTCCTCGGACAAAAGCCTCTTGGCCGCAGTCACACATGGAGCTAAAGACCTAAACTCCGTCCGCTTATTACCAGGTTATTACCGGTCAACACGGTGCAGCGCGCATTAATTAACCTGCATCCATTTACTTAAACAGAGCAACATCGGGGTAATATGATAATAATAATTTAAGATAAATAAAAAGTATCTCAGCCACTTACCAAAAGCGGTGGTGTTGGATTCAAGGTCTGAAGAAAAAGTTGCAAAGATTTTTCCCAAAATTATCCAAGCAGTTAAAAAGCAGATATTTTGTTTTCCCATCTTATTGATGTGTTTCTTCGAAATGTTGCTGGATGCTGGTGGAGCAGTTGTAGATCCAGTTGATGTTGGACAGGTCAGAAAGTGGTGTGAAGCTGGAGCTGAGGAGTGAAGTTGCTTATGGTCTGTCACAGTTGCCGCTACAGGTCATCTTTATTGGTGGCTTATTTGAATATTCAAGTACGATTGGCTGGAGGTTCGAGGGCGGAGACTGATGTTTACCCCAGCTCTGAGTGAGCGAGGAGAAGGAGAACAGATCATCCACATCCCTTTACAGAAGAGCTGGCTGCACGGCAGAGTGTTTTATTTACGCGGTGATAACAGGGTTAGGTATGAATTACCATTCAAGACAATGGATTTTTAGGAAAACACCAGAGTTTCCTCACACTTCAGCCAAACAGTGACATTTAAAACAGCATATTAGACTCATTAACTGGTGTATGGATTTGGATGCATGTGTTATTATTTTATGCAACATATGATCATACTGCTGTCCGTCCTGATCAGGACATTCTTGTAAGAGACTTTTAATCTCAAGAGTTTTTCCCCTAGAAGGTTAAATAAAAAAATTATGATCGACCTTATTGAATTAATATAAAAATGTTACCAAAATAATTAAAAAAGTATATTCAGAATCTTTACAATATACAGCTAAACGTCTTGCTGTAAGTTTGTGCTTCAAATAAAAGTGAACAAAAATGAGGGCAGGGGAAAACCAGCCCATTGAGTCATGACTTTAGTTGGGAAATGAACAATCACGCAGTCAGACAGTACGGATCGAGGCAGGGGAATGAATCCAATGAAAACATGTTGTGTCAGCGTGGAAGTGAGTGTTGGTAATTTGGTTGGACTTAACCTTTTAAATATCCAGATGGAGAGACGTGTGCTTGTGGGGAAACATCACTTCTGTGAAGCCTTGCGTGCCACAATAATAATTTTTTAATCATAGGCTACCTGGTGCCATGTTTTGTTAGTAGAGGTCGCTCCGTCTTTATGGTAAACACTACAAGTACTGGCTTTAAATACTGGAGTACATATTTCATAAGTTAAATATTCATTTTCTAGGTGTGAATTTATGGTTCAGTTACCTAGATTACGTTTAATTTTTAATGACTAATTAATGAAACTGGTCACAAGCCAGTGTACTCCTGATGCCAGCCCTGTCCATGTCCAGCACTAGGAGGCAGAAAAGGCATTCAGATTGTCACTAAGAAGAAAAATCATTTGTAAAACACAGAATAAAATATACAATTCATAATAAATGTATACTTATAAATGTATTATGAGCTTAAAAATACATTAACCTACTTGATGTTTCCTATTTCAAGATCAATAAATCGTCTACATCAATAAATCAAATCACTTTAAATTCTAAATATTTCTGCTTGTATAAATGATCTTTTCTTTTTTATTTCATATTCACATTTTAAACTACTTTGGCGGTGGTACTGGTATAAGTCTGATCTCAGCCAGGTGTTTTCTGCTTGTGGCATCATTACCCCAGCGGTTATTGTTGTGGAGTTGACAAAACAGAGCTTTTTGCAAACAGGAGAAGTGTTCCTTCTAACACATCTTGTGTAAAAAGGGGCATTTTAACCCTAACAGTGACGTTTTCCAAAACCAAACCAAACAGCTACTAAAACAAAATGTAAAAAATGAAAATACAGCACGAGCCCTATGCAGGAACACAAACTTGTGTCTTCTTGATCAAAAATCTTGTGATGTATTCACTGCAGACATGCCAACAAAGATGCTGCGCTGCAAGTTGAGAAATCACACTAGAGGGGGGACCCAGTGCATTAAAACATGACAATGCTTCTTATCAAGCATGATGAAGTGGGAGTGAAAGCGTGTTGACACAAAACAGATCCAAAGAAGCGCATCGACAAAGTCTTTGAAAATGCGCACGGGGCAGTGAAAAAATCCCAAAGAGATGTGAATCTGGAGATCTTTCTCCCGTGTGAGTTGAAGGCTTTTGCATCTTTGTGCCCCTCTGGCCCAACCTCTGATAATCTGTCCACGCCTTCAGCATACCTCCAGCAGATCAGAACAGCGTGGGTGTGCTACAGAGCCCCCTCTCTCATTGGTGGACCTCTGGTGAGCCATCAACTGTGTAGCAACGCCAAAAGCACGACGTGGTGTCTAATGCTTCACAGTGTCTTTGTTCTCTTTGGGTTTAGAAGAAGAATTTAATACCATTTCCCACCCCTATACCATATATAAATAAAACAAGCTGCTTAGATGCATGTGCATACTTAAAGCCTTTTAGTGAGGGCCTCGGGGGAACCAAAGCAGCAGTGAAATCAAAAGCATGTGGATGTTACGAGAACTGCATTTCACTTTTACAATGATTTTCATGCCAAAACACCTGTGTGAGAATATTTTGTGCCTCTCTTCTCCAGACAGAGGCCAACAAACACAGGCTGACTTTTAACCTAGATTACCCACAATGTAATTGTATAGTGTGTTCTCTGTTGTAAGCAAAGTTTATCTGTTTGATGTGAAAGATTAAAATATGTGGAGACTGAAAAGGATTGTGCACATTCTGCACACCTTTTCCCCAACACTAAGTTGTTTAATTGACAAAAACATTGCCCTTTTAAACGAGTATAAACAAATTCAATTTTAACGAATAGACCTTCCTCTCTGTGAATCTCTGACACAATATCTCATCAAATAAAAGAGAATAAGTAAGAATAAAAGCCAGCAAATGGGTAAAGTGGACCACAGAGACACCCAATCTGCTGCACTGACAGCAGAAATATCTTTACTTCAGTCTAAATGGAAAAAAAAGTTTGTAAAAAAAATATTGTAAATAAATAAAAACACAATAGCCTTTTAAAATTAGTACTTTTTACTGCCATGAAAGTTTGCAAAGAAAGTGAGAAACTATGTGCTCAGTGTGTTCATGACTTTCATCCTGTGTCCGTTAATAGATTTCTTCTTCTTCTGCTTCTTCTTCGGGTTGCTCCCTTTAGCGGTCGCCACAGCAGATCTTCTGCCTTCATCTCACTTGCCTCTGTCACACCAACCATCTGCGTCGTCTCTCACTACATCCCTGTACCTTCTCTGTGATCGTCTTCCTCTTTGCTTCCTGCCTGGCAGCTCAGTCTTTACCATCCTTTGTCCAATATTTCCACTATCCCTTCCTCTGCACATGTGTTTACAAGGAATAAAAAATAAATCACCCCTGCTCTGTTTTTCTTTATCTAAATATAATCCTTTTGTTTGTGTATGTGTGTGAAAGCTTGTGTGTGTCAGTGAATGCCAGGAAGGTGATGCTTATGGCCTGACCAACAAGCCCAACCCAGTGATTAGACAGAAGAGCGACGCCTATCCTTCAGCCTTTGATCAGCCTCGATCTCTGCTTCTAGTGTGGTTACAGTACCTTGCCCCAAGGGGAGACACATGCAGATAAACGACAGGGCCAGAAAGAAATAAGATGAGATAATCCAGAACAAACCTCAGTGAAATGATGATTAAGATCGTGGAAACAAGATTTTATTTTTCGCAGCTTGGAGATTGATAAAAGTCAGAAGAGAAAGTGCTGTAGATGGACAGAGAGAGAGGGAAGAGAACAAAAAGTCAATGATAATTACTTATAAAAAGCAGAGGAAACAAATTACCAGTGTTTTTTTAGTTTGTATACAGATCTTCTGCCTTTCTAAGCTCCAATAAGTCTGGTTTTGACTGCTGAGGAAATTAAAAGATCACTGCTGAGAGAACATAGATTTCCTGCCGGTGAGGAATTTCTTCACTTTGCTCTTGCAGCATTTTCATCTGAAGCCTTGCAAATCTAACGGCTGCACATTTGTTTCACATTCCTCAGCTGGCTCTGTTTGCACGTCTGAAAGATTATGCAGGCTGTAGCATTTGAAAGTACACAAGAGTGCAGACACTGCAGTACTTAATCCACAAATCATGCCTGGGCTCTGTGTGGTGTTTCAGGACTAATTGCAAATATTTAAATTAGTGGCTTCATTAGTTGCCTTATTTGTTTTGTTTTCCTTCCCGCAGTACTTACATGTGTTTACAGGGTTTAAAAGAGCGCTGTAGAAACACCGCCGCTCTGCAGGTGTATTTACATGTACAACTCAAGCCTTTATTATACGAACATACAGCAGGTCACAGATTTTAAAGTCAGGAGAAGTAAAGCAAAAACCTCTGAATTAAGCCTGAGTATAAACGATCATTTTGACGACTCACTGAGAAGGCAAAAACAGGGATGTGGTTTCATGAGACCACGCAGCGTAAATATTCTTGGTGAAGAAATTTGTGGGGGGCCCTGAGTTTCAGAGAGGTTACACTATGTGTGTACAGTAGATGGCTGCTCCTCATTACAAGGGGTGCTTCCTTAACAGCTAACTGCATGCGTTTTCCTTTTTATTGTCCAGCTCAAGGGTCAAGAGCAGATGCTCATGCCTACGTGTCACAGTGTGAGTGAATATTTGATGTTAAACTTCCTTCCTAGATTCAGAGCACATTTGCAATAAGCCCAAGGCCATCCTCTTATTGTTTTCAGCGCATCTTCGCATCGTGTTCTCCTCTTATCCAAATGTTTCCACTTGCTTTCATTGCCATATCTTTTTAGACTCAACAGGAGATTGAAACACCTACAGTCTCAACAATGCCACCAGTTTTATTTACAGTGTACTGTAAAACTCTAAAACATAGGAGGAAGCAGTATTCGGTTAATACCACAGTTCACTTGAACCGTAATTGCCCTAAACCGTAAATCCATTAGAAAAGCCAGATTTGCTGTGCAGCACTGAAAAGTAAGAAAGCCCTCTCAGTAGGAGTCGAGCCTTTTACGAGTTGCTCGCTAAAGACCCATTAAGGTCATAAAAGAGCCACAGAAAGAGTCGAGGGAGAGAATTGTTTATGTGAGGAAGGCTGTTTCTTATTCTTCTGTGACATGAAAAGGCTGCATCGAGCACTCGTGCTGGCAGTTTAATGAGGAAAACTGCTTGATGTGCGAAATGTGGGTGTTTGGCCACATGTATAAGCGCATGGTCATTGCGTAGGATAAACATTTTTTTGTGTGGTGTCAGGTGCAGGCAGGAGTGGTGGTATGGAGGACCCAAAGTGCAGACATTCAGAGGCAAACGTGAACTCAAACTCAGCTTTATTGCTAGATGGCAACGCAGAACAGAAACTAAACAAACTGAGACTACAGATAACTAACTGGCAGACAGATGACCAGAACACACAACACAGGATGATGGACGCCGACAAAATAAAACACAGGGCTTAAATACACTGAGGGAGCAATCAGGGAATGGGAAACAGGAGGGAAACACAGCTGGGGCAAATCAGGGCTAACGAGACAAGGGAAGCAATCCCAGATACATTAACACGAGACACGGACTTTCAAAGTAAAACAGGAAACATAACACAGAGACGCGGACTTGACCCAGGTCTCCTAACACCTTGCAGGTGAGCCATCATTGATAAAATTAATCTACCATTTTTGTGCAAGCAGGTTCTGCCTAAATGATACTAATGCTTATTTTAAAGAATATATCGTTCACAAACAGACAGACATTTTTTGTCCAGCTGTAACCTTTTTTTTCATTTGCAGAGAGTTTTTTGCTCGATCAAACCTATGGGCAGAAATCTGTGCCATCAGACACTGAATTTGAATAAGTTCAATTTGAATTTGAATTGCTCAGATTGAATCTGAATTGTAACTTGAATAAATGCTTTTGAAAACTGAATTTGAATTAGGCTAATTTGAAATTGAATTTATGGTTTGAAAATGATCATCACTAATTGAAATTGAATTTTATATTTTGAAAATGAATTGATTTGCTTTGAAACTGCATTTTATCCTTTAAAAATTCAGCTCTCGAATAATTTCAGTTTCACTTCTCACCATTCAGTTTCAGTTCTACAATTCAATTTCAGTTCCAAAATTCAGTTTTTTGGAACTTACATCCGGTTCCGGTTCAAGCGCAGATTAATAGAACTACGTTTTACTAGCGGACCGAAAGTGTTACTGACGGGAATCTACAGCGTCTTGAGCTGAATTAAGACTTCAGAAGTCATTCGTCATGTCGAATGACCAGCGGATAAACTCTCAGGTTGGTAATAAATGTATTACATGTATAAGAACAAGCGTCATGTTAACAAATGATAGCCGTAAGGTAACTTTTATGCTTATTGTAGCTGTTAGCTAAAAGCGCTAATTTAGCGTAGTTTGCCCTGAATTCAGATTTGACAACAAATATGATCGACTGTTTCTAGTAGAATTCCAGAGTTGTCATCTTGGACCCTCTCAGAGTACCCCCTCTGTATGCTTGCAGAGACCCCTACAGTAGGGAAACATGCAAAACGGTGTCCAAACCTTTGTGTTTTAGCTTTATTTATGTCTTATGCTGGGCAGACACTGTGCGATTTTTTTTCAGTCGCGCGATTCAGCTTCTGCTCAAACTGTACGATTGACTCGCAGGGGTTAGAAGTTCGTAGGTCACGATGCAGGGTCTCACACTATACGGCCCGATGCTCTGATGCGACCCGAGTGCTCACACTGTGCGTCCATAAAATGAAGGTTATAAGAGAAATTCTGTTGCTCGCTCTCTCTCTCTGTCTTTCACTCACACAGACACACCACCACCATCAACTTTGCTAAATTGCTAATGAAAAACATTGATCAGGCAGCTGTGATTGAGCAGCAATGTAAATCCAACTATTTTCACGGTTGTTGTGGTCGTGATAATTTTGTTAGGCCACATCGAAAAGGTTCGGGTGAGCTTGCCATAGTTCTACAAGTTGTGCCTCCATCGCTTGTGTGTCCAGATCACACGCTGCACTGCCGTGCTGCGCCGTCTTTTTCGCTGACATTTGTGTTTGCGCGTGCGCAGTGTGAGAAGCTGCGGCGACACCCTCACGACCAAGCGATTGATGATCGGGAGCTGGTCGTGAGGTGTTAATCGCTTCTCGTTACCCCACGTATACTACACGACGCACGATGAAGGCCAAAATCGGGCCGATCGCCAAAACGGTCGCACGACTCAAAAATCGGCTCAAAATGGGCCAAAAATCGCACAGTGTAAGCCCAGCATAACACAGCATCCCAACTCTTTAGCTAACTTAATAACTTTAGCTAAAGTGAATAGTTAGTCTAATTCATTAGTGCAGCATTACTGGATCACCTCTGTTTGAAGTGATATAATATGATATACAACTATCACTGAAACAGCAAACTTTGTAAATAAGCAAACAACACTTCTCATTCTCTAAACGTTTGGCCACAGCTGTAGATTACACTATCAGTGCTTGTTCACTCTTGACAATAATAACATTTCTAAATTTACTTTGTGCATTTACAGGTAAACAATATCTAATATTTTATTTAAATGACTGCTTTGTCTTTGAAAAGGGTGAAGAGCCTGAGGCCGATGACAGTCCAGTTCTACTCTAAGTACATCCTTACAGTGGCTCACAGGACTAGGCCACATTCCTGTCCTGCCAGAAGAGAAGAGAAACTTCAGAGTCTTCATGCAGTTCAACCACACCTGTCATATTCCGTATGACAGGGGTCTCAAACTCCAGTCCTCAAAGGTCAAAGTGTCATGCAACTTTTCCATGCCCTCGAGGACTGGAGTTTGAGACCCCTGCCGTATGGTGTTCATGCTGTTTTCTACCCCACAGTTACAGCATGTCTGACTGCCTGTTCAGCATATGCAAAAATATATGATGAGTTTAAGCATGTGATGACTAAGGCCTTCCATTATGGTGTTTGTCATCACATGTCACAGACATCTGGATGATCATTTGGAATAAATAAAATACTAAAAACGTGTTACTTCATCTTTTATCTTTATTATTATTGTTCTTATTTTACACTTTTCATTGTTAGGCATTAGGTTTATTTGTAGTAGTCCTTTCCAACGTCTTTCCCTCTTCCATGTTACTGTGTCAGCTTGTCAGCATCTATTTGGGTTTGGAAGTGGAACAGAAAGTAAAGAAATCCAAAGTGCCATTAAAACCAGGAGAGGTTCTTATATTTCAGAAGAAGGGATTAATTCAAAAGAAATGACCTCAACGCCATATTTTATTTAGGAACCCTGGAGAGCACTTTGCAAAATAACACATTCTTATAATTTCACCCTCAGATGAGCCAAGCTACGACTGTCAGGGAAGGTGATGTAGGTACAGAGCATATGAGAGTGGTTAAGTTAATGTCTCTTGTCTAGATGAAGGCACAAGAGGGATCAATGGCAAGGCGTAGAGATTCAGTATCTTCAGTCTTCAGTGGACACTCCATTTCTGGCACAAAACACCTGTAAAAAATGGTCGATTTAGGAGGTGACCCGACAACTTCAGCCTGTCAAACATATTAATGGAGCAGTGTGTTTAAAAAAAAAAAATTAATTAAGCATGCACTCAGTACCCTAAGAATTATTATGGTAGTTAAACACAGTGATAGTTGTATATCATATTATATCACTTCAAACAGAGGTGATCCAGTAATGCTGCACTAATGAATTAGACTAACTATTCACTTTAGCTAAAGTTATTAAGTTAGCTAAAGAGTTGGGATGCTGTGTAAGACATAAATAAAGCTAAAATACAAAGGTTTGGGCACCGTTTTGCATGTTTCCCTACTGTAGGGGTCTCTGCAAGCATACAGAGGGGGTACTCTGAGAGGGTCCAAGATGACAGCTTTGGAATTCTACTAGAAACAGTCGATCATATTTGTTTGTCAAATCTGAATTCAGGGCAAACTATGCTAAATTAGCGCTTTTAGCTAACAGCTACAATAAGCATAAAAGTTACCTTACGGCTATCATTTGTTAACATGACGCTTGTTCTTATACATGTAATACATTTATTACCAACCTGAGAGTTTATCCGCTGGTCATTCGACATGACGAATGACTTCTGAAGTCTTAATTCAGCTCAAGACGCTGTAGATTCCCGTCAGTAACACTTTCGGTCCGCTAGTAAAACGTAGTTCTATTAATCTGCGCTTGAACCGGAACCGGATGTAAGTTCCAAAAAACTGAATTTTGGAACTGAAATTGAATTGTAGAACTGAAACTGAATGGTGAGAAGTGAAACTGAAATTATTCGAGAGCTGAATTTTTAAAGGATAAAATGCAGTTTCAAAGCAAATCAATTCATTTTCAAAATATAACTTGTTACTTACTAATATTAGTCACGTTTTTTCTCTTTTTAGTCATAAAACATTAACGAATGCCTGATTCCAAAAGAAAGCATATTTTAAAACACCTAGGCCATTCACTAAGACTTTTCCCTCAATAACCTCTCAATGAATGCTTATTAGTCATTCTCTCGGAGTGACCCATTGGCGTATTCTTATATTAACAAATCACAAAAGAATAACTGGTAATAATAAGTATGGTAGATCTTAGAGATCTGTGCATGACCAGTAAAGTGGACAACTACAGTGCTGATCATACTTTAGGCTTGCAAGCTCTACATCTGCAGCTGCTAAACATCTGAAGCTTACATTTTAGTCATGTATGTATGCACATGATGCAGATGCACATGTACAGTGCTGCACGCTCACTAAAAGGTCCGATTCCATGCGTATGGATTGCTTAATTTTGCACCTGTGGGTGGTTCATCCATATTATATGAGTGGAATGCAGCAGATGAGAATCCTGAATGTGACGTGTGTTTCATCTATGACGACAGCTGCTCGTGCTGCTGTTCATTGGGTTTAAAGGACATGTGAGGAGCTGTGAGTACAGCCTGGTGTGACTGAGGTTTCTCAAGTCGCAGATGTCCCAACTCAGGAGGGAGAATATGTTTCATAATTATTGGATTTCATCTCCTCCAGAGGATACCACCGTCTGGGAGGCAGAGGTGAGACAAGGCTGCATGAATAAACAGGCATATAGTTGTTGGTCTTCAGACTTCTCATTTTGTTGTGTTGAAATTTATACCAACTAAGTTTAAAGGTTTTTTTTCTCTATAAGCATTTAATCACCTGATCTACTGGGTTGTTATTACTGGCTGATTTTCTTCACGGTGTTCCTCTTCTGCAGCTTCATCTGGGAACAAATCAGTCTTAGGTCTTCACTTGGTTTCTTCTAAATGTGGTTACAGAGTTTCAGAGTTTGGGAGCCAGGAGACATAATTTGCTTCATTGCATGTCTGCGCATGTGCGATTTTTATGTTGTTTCAACATCATGCAGAGCCGACCTCACGCGGAGGACGAGGATTTGCATTCTGAAGGTGCTGAGAAAGAAGTGAGGTCCCACCTTTTCTACCTCATCTGTGCAAACAGCTCAAGGCTACAAATGCAACTAAAATCTGAATATTGGATTAAAATCAGGGCTGTACTTGCACTGTGAATAAATCAAGGCACTAGGTTTGGCAGGTAAAAGAAAGGAATGAAAAAACACAACTGGTTCTTCTGCAGTAATTTTGGTCCTTATTTAAAGATCTCTGATCAAGCTTTGATACCATGTGTCCTTCATAGTATCAGCTACTTTATTTTGGTTTTAATCGGTTTTATTCATAAAGCACCAGCATCTTGTAGGAAGGCGGTCATCAGAGTAGGGCAAAGAAAAGTGATGAAAGAAAAACATAAAGAAAAAACAACCAAGACAAAGCAAAAACTATGAGAGAGGAGACAAAACTAATGGGATAGTGGCAACCAAGGCAAGGTTCAGAATCATCTGACTGAGCCGTAAATAAGATTCAACATTAAAAAGAACATTTTAAACTTAAGTAGAGAAGAAGTCAAATCGTCTAATTTTCCAGCTTACGCTCTTGTTTGGAGTTTTACGTTTGTTAAAACATAACAAGGATGTTTTCTCAGCTTTGTTTTCCCTCAACTGTACAAAGAAGCTCCCGGTGGATCTCCCTGTGATGATCTTGGGTCTGGCCTTTCAGACCAACATATAGGAGAGCATTGCATTACATTACAACCCCTCCCATCGTGTTATCACACATGTAACACTTCAGAGTCAAGAACCATCCATCCACTTCCGCTTATCCTTTTCAGGGTCGCGGGGGGCACTGGAGCCTATCCCAGCTGTCATAGGGCGAAAGGCGGGGTACACCCTGGACAGGTCGCCAGTCTGTCGCAGGGCTAACACATAGGGACAGACAACCATTCACACTTACATTCACTTGCACATTCACACCTAGTGGCAATTTGGATTATCCAATTAACCTATCCCCACAAGCTGCATGTCTTTGGACGGTGGGAGGAAGCCGGAGTACCCGGAGAGAACCCACGCAAACACGGGGAGAACATGCAAACTCCACACAGAAAGACCCCGGCCTGATGGTGGAATTGAACTCAGGACCTTCTTGCTGCAACAGTGCTAACCACCGTGCCAGCGTGCTGCCCCGAGTCAAGAACCTATCACAGCAAATGCTGCATATGAGCTCACTGGAAGCCTGATGTGAATTCCACAGTGTTTTTCTCTCTTGTGGGTTTGTCTCTCTCCAACATGCAATGAGATCCATTGGTTTTTGATCAATGGGGCGAATGTGGCCCAAGAGTTGGCAGTTTGTCTTGTAATCGGAAGGTTGCCGGTTCGAGCCCCGGCTTGGACAGTCTCGGTCATTGTGTCCTTGGGCAAGACACTTCACCCGTTGCCTACTGGTGGTGGTCAGAGGGCCCGGTGGCGCCAGTGTCCGGCAGCCTCGCCTCTGTCAGTACGTGTCTCCTCGAGAGATGCGTGAAATTATTTTTCTTAACTACTGAAATAATTCTGTCATCGTGCATTTTTTGTCTTCTGTGGTCTTTCAGGCATTTTGGTATCGATGTGCATCCATTGTTTTTAAGAATGTACCAGCTTGTAGATTCAACCCTCCCTAAAGGTTTTTACAATCTTTTTTAAAACAGTAGTCACCAAATACAAGTGGAATTAGCTGCAAATATTTTATCTGTTTAATTTGTACCAAGGGAACAGGACACATCTGGGCATGACAGCTAAAAAAAAAGCTGAAGGTCTGCACTTCAGTCACATTTAGATTGATTTAAAATCTCCTGAGGTGGTGCACAAAGGCACAATTACACAAAAAAGCTGTCTTTGTGCGAAGAAACTGTATGATCAAGGAAAGAGAGACAACCATGTCTGTAAAATCAAAGATGCAGAGTAAAGCTTGTCGAGACCCAAACATTATACACATCAATCAGTCTTCAGCTCCGAAGCTCATAGAGCCTCTCTGAAGATGTAAGAAACACACGTTGCATTCAACTAGCCCAACCTGCTGTTTCAAAAAATTTAAAAGTAATTAATGTTTTGAATCCCTTTAAACTTTAAAGCTCTCTCCGCTAAATCAACACTACAATTTTCAGATAGACAAAAGATAAAACTCAATAGATAAAAATCATCCGAAACAGATGAAAGGCAGCGTGTTTCTGTTTGAGTTTACTTCCGTCGATGATTCTCTAAAAAACGTGAGTCCCATATTTGTAGCTACCTGCTATGAACTGTCTATTTCTGTAAAATAGGTCTTTTTTTTTTCAAAGAAATACAAAAGAGAGACGCCGCAGAGACACGCAGGACAGCCCAGACATCAGAAAAAATGTAATTTTCCAAAGGCCAAGAATCTGGGTAAATGATGTTTCACAGCATGGGGGTCGATGTTGAGCATCAGTGTGTGTCTGAGTGCATTCCTCGTGTAGTGACCTCTGTGTGAGTGTGTGCACGGGTGCTTGCAAACCATATTTCTGCCTTGTGTCTGTGAAGTTTCTGCAGCTACGTCCAGGCTCTCTCGTTGTTTTCCGCCTCTCAGCAGTCAGTGATGTTGATTTAAGCGGGACATTCAACATCTGGCGGACTGTTTGTTCTTAAGGAGTGGCCAGTCAGGGTGAGAGAGCCGTCCTGTTTTAACCTCGCTCACACAACCTCTGTGCCCCTGTCGTCTGTCCTTTTTTTTTTCTTACACCTGTCATTTGGGGATTTTTTTCTGTTTGCTTGTTTGTTTTGCTTTTGCACATAGAACATAAATTAAACAATCATTAAAAAATATATACTATTAATTTTTACACTTGCAATGACTGCCACGCATAACAAACTGACCTAAAAGCTAGATATTACCAGTCTGTTTCTATCTACGACTATAGGATGCCCTCTGGTGGAGAAAAAGGAAAAGAAAGAGGAAAATCTGGAAGATTTAGGGGCTTTTTTTATGATTAAACTAGTCTTAATGACATTGTAATTAAGAAGTAGCCCTCAATAATTTCCCCCCCAAGTTTATTTGCTAATTCTAATATAGTTTCTGCATTTTAAGAGTAAGATATCTAGGCTTACTGTCAATGGTCACTTTATTAGGTACACATCACTAATACTGTGTTGGACCCACTTTGTGCCTTGTTAACTAACATGTTTACAGATCCAATAAGTTCCCGAGACCTTGCCAAAAGATTTTGATCCATATTGAGATGTTAATGTCACACAGTTGCTACAGATTAGTTGGCTGCACATCCGTGATATGAAGCACTCATTCCACTGCACCCCCAAGGTGCTCTAGTGGGTTGAGATCTGGTGACTTTGGAGGCCGTTTGAGTTCAGTGAACCAAGAAATCAGCTTGAGATGATTTCAGCTTCATGGCATGACGTGTTTTGTTGCTTGAAGCAGCCCTCAGACGATGGGTACACTTTATGTGGCCGTAAAGGGATGAACATAATGAATAGCAATACGCGGGTAGGCTGTGAGCCCTGCGACAGACTGCCGACCTGTCCAGGGTGTCCCCTACCTCTCGTCCTAAGACAGCTGGGATAGGCTCCAGCGCCCTCCGCGACCCTGAAAAAGGAGAAGGGAGAGGATGGATGGATGGATGGATGAATGGATGGATGGGGAGGCTGTGGCATCCAGGCTTTCATGTTGTTCACATCAGATTCTGAGCCTACCATTCAAAATGCCTTTCAAACTCAGTACAAATTAAGTCCTATCAGACAGGGCAACATTTTAATTTTGGCAAACCCAAATTGTGGCCTCAGTTTCCGGTTCTTAGCTGACAGGAGTGGCACCCAGTGTTGTCTTCTTCTGCTTCGAGGTTCAATGTGTTGTGTGTTCAGAGATGCTCTTCTGCACCTTGTGACCTTTCCTATCAGCTTAAGCAGTCTGGCAATTCTCCCCTGACCCCTAGTATCAAGAGGCCAACTTTCCCCCAGAGATCTACGCTCAGTGGATATTTCTCTTTTTCAGACCATTCTCTGAGATGATTGTAGTGGGAAAATCCCAGTAGATCTGCATCTTTTATTACTTTTTTACTTTTCTGAATCACTGTATGTGTCACCCTTAACACTTAACAACAGGATCCTAGGACTCATATTTAACATTGTTATATTTACATCAATAAATAAATGACCACGCTTAATATTTTTCTCCAGTTTGTTTGTTTTTATCTTTTTGCTAGTCCAGAAATATCAACATGTTAAAGGCTTTGCAAACATACAACAGGAAAGGATTATATATCACTGTGAGACATCATTTTGACCTCTGTTCATAACACCCACAGAGATGAGCACACACAGCTGTCACAGCTCCACGTATAGCTCCTTCCTTTTTTTCCTTTTTATTTTACATTTCAACAAAATAAAGCTACTTGTAACCTTTCTATGTTAGTTCTTTATTCCTGAAATTGAGTTCCTGTATTTTAACTTTTACTTCACTTCATCAAGACTCAGCAGATCATGTGTCATATAGTATGATACAAACTGGTGTTTAAGGTCATCCTAGCGTGTTCGTTCTTTTAAAGTGAACAAGCTCCAAAACGAGTCATACACTCTTAGTTTACAGCTTTATATTATTACTTTAAACAACTTGTGAGTACTTAACATTTCACACTAAATATGCAAAGCCCTTGTTTTTATTTTGCGCTCCCGAAACTCCCATCACCCCTGTATTTAGTCACCTGTGTAATCACAAATTAGTGTTTTAAAAAAGTGCAGATCTGAAAAGACAGCGCAACATATAAATGTTCATTGAACTTACTGCAATGTCTGCAGAGAGCCTAGGTGGAGTGCAAACATACAGAATGCAACACCAGATCTGACTATACACTTCTGATACACTTTAATACAGCGGTCCCCAACCTTTTTTGCGCCACGGACCGGTTTATCCCCAACAATATTTTCACGGACCGGCCTTTAAGGTGTCGTGGATAAATACAACAAAATAAAACTAGTACCGGTACTGAAAAAAAGAAGATTTATTCATAACACACGTGAAAAGACCCAGGAAAACCGAGTTAACGATAAAAACGATAACAAAATAATGCTGAAAACCGATAAAAACCCTGAAAACCATACATTTCACACCTGAGCCTCAACTGTCGCGGCCCGGTACCAAACGACTCACGGACCGGTACCGGTCCGAGGCCCAGGGGTTGGGGACCGCTGCTTTAATAGACCTCTCTGCATTGAATCATATCTGTTATTAATCTCTGGCTGTGTCCCAATTCAGGGTCTGCATGGTGCGTACTATAAGTACGAGAAGTGTGGAAGTGAGAGGCTTGTGAAATGGGACGGTATACGCTTCGTCGCGCTGTTCAGGTTGCCTAGCAACCATGATACTAACACATGATACTAGCGAGACAGCATTGTTTGACAGAAATGAAGGAGAAAAATGTTTTTCTCCTTTTACATATATATATATATATATATATATATATATATATATATATATATATATTAGGGGTGCAACGATACTCGTATCGATATTGAACCGTTCGATACAGTGCTTTCGGTTCGGTATGCATATGTATGAACAATACAAAATTTGTAATTTATTTTATCAACTTTCCTTCTGACGATGCTGTCTGTGTTGACCGCTCAGTGAATCTGCGTTCGACTACTCCGCCTAGGCTGCACTGTCGAGCGCAGATCCACTGAGCATTCAACACAGACAGCATTGTAGCATGCATGCTACAAACTTTACCCGAGTCATTTAGACAGCCGTTAGCACATGATTCTCCTTATGGGGACCTGATATGTTTAATATTGTGGCGAGCTCAGACAAGGAGGAGACAGAGGTATCGTTTGGTCTTGCTTCCCGTGAGCTAGCCAGGGAGCACAGCCGTTTATTGACATCTGCAGAAGAACACTGCCGCTAGCTAACTGCTCAGCAACCGCATAGCAACAACAACAACAACAACACACAAGGCGCCCTCTGACCCCGGAAGGACACACCGTCGCAGCGAGAGGGCGTCACCCGTCACTATGGCAACATAAACAAACCATAACTGTACAAACAGAACCCTGAACAGCCCTGACCCGCTACAATATGCTGCTGAGAATATAGCCCAGAAGAAGCGTATAGTATAGCTTTTATTTTGGAAAGAGCCATTTCTCTGTAATAAACTCTCTTTTCCAAAGATGAGTGATTCCTCAATCAGATACAGGTGTTACCGCGCCAGATCCGCGGCCCCGAACCGTAGTAAGGAAACCTCTGGCAGTTACTTGAAGGTTCCGTAACTGACTCGTAGCCGGCAACAGCTTACTATACAGGTCAACTCCGCTAGCAAAAAGATCGAAGGAGGCGTAGGAAACTGCTTCACCGAACTTTATTTCTTCTCTAAGGCACGAACACCGCGTACAGTGGGCTGAAACAGTTTACTCACAGCGAGCATCGCCGACACAACTCTGGCTGTCGAGGGAGTTATTATATTCCTTTTATTTATTTTCTTTTCGTCTCTTCTGTAGCTAACCGTTACTTTTCCCCTGCTCCGCTCTCTCTCTTTACACACACACACACACCAGGCAGTCCCGCTACACACATCCCGAATACATTTCCCATCAGGCTTCATCCTTAAAGGGCCATGCCTGTAACACAGGGCTTGCAAAATCGCTAGCCCGACGTCCCGGGGCTAGCGATTTTTCCAGTCGTACTACCAAAATCTATCTCTGCCCTGCCCGTCGGGCTATTGTAGGAAGGAAAAATATATGTCAATGCTTTTGCATTCTTTCGGAAATGTAGCTGGGTAATTATGTCATTGGCATCGGTGAGCCACTGTCAATATGTGACATATTGAAATCGCGTTTGAATTTGCGCTTGTTTTTTGCTTTCACTTTGCAAATGTCCAGGTGCCTTCTTTTGGCGCACCGGCCAGTCACGACCGGCGGGGGAAAAGTCACTTGGGTCAGAACATGGGGTGCCACCATCATCCCACTTCTGACACCAATGTGGCGAGCTCAGACAAGGAGGAGACGGAGGTGTCGTTTGGTCTTGCTTCCCGTGAGCTAGCCAGGGAGCACAGCCGTTTATTGACATCTGCAGAAGAACACTGCCGCTAGCTAACTGCTCAGCAACCGCATAGCAACAACAACAACAACACACAAGGCGCCCTCTGACCCCGGAAGGACACACCGTCGCAGCGAGAGGGCGTCACCTGTCACTATGGCAACATAAACAAAACATAACTGTACAAACAGAACCCCGAACAGCCCTGACCCGCTACAATATGCTGCTGAGAATATAGCCCAGAAGAAGCGTATAGTATAGCTTTTATTTTGGAAAGAGCCATTTCTCTGTAATAAACTCTCTTTTCCAAAGATGAGTGATTCCTCAATCAGATACAGGGCTTGCAAAATCGCTAGCCCGATGTCCCGGGGCTAGCGATTTTCGCAGTGGGGCTATTCTCGGAAAAGTGGTTGCAGGAGGTGAGCTGGCTTCAAACAAATGATGAACGCACAGAGATGTGGTGCAGAATGTGCCGTGAAAATCCCACTCTAGCGGACAAAAACAGTGCTTTTTATATGGACGCAAACGCGCGTTGCAACTTCTTATCTGGTGCGTGTCTTTTATTTTGACAGCGAATGCGCACATGCGGACCACTTATGTGCACCCGTGTAAATAACATAATGTTCTGCCGGGTGTGTTGTTGGTTTTCTCTCGATTTCTGAGTCGACAAGCGCCTTTGTTACTGGGACCAGTCATTTTAAGAAAGGCCCCCATTAGAAGCCATGAGAAATGCAAGAAATGCATTATTGCTCAGTCTGCAATATCTTTCCCAGAACAAACACCAATTGCAAATAACATACTAAAAATAAACCTGAAAAATCTGTTTATAACAGCGTACTATGTTGCAAAGAGTGAACTACCACTGGCAAAATTTAGCAGTCTTTGCAAACTTCAAAAAGCAAATGGCCTCGATCTTGGTTCCACTTGTCTCTTACCCGTGACTTCAGCGGAAATTTCAAATTCAGGATCTGACACAGACTGATTCATGTCCTACACAGTTCTTACAAGTTCATAGAAATTTCTGTTCAATTAGAACCAAGTATTTGAGTTGATGATTGTAATTTTTATACAATGTTGGAATTTGTTTTTCAACAATTTTTTGATTAATGTTTTGTTTCCTTTACAATATTATACATTAAAGTATAATATTGTAAAGGAAACAAAACATCAATCAAAAAATTGCTCTCTTTTTTATTCGGGCTACTTACATTTATTTTGGGCTACCAAAAACTGAAGAGTCCCTGCCCGAAGGGCTACCAGGGATTTTGAAATTTTGAGAGCCCTGAGATATATTTATTTTTTTAATTACTTTTGTTTCAGCAACATTAAATTTAAAAACTGTACTTTTGAGTTAAAATATATATTTATAATTTTAATAAATGACAAATTAAAAAGGCATGAACATTTTTTTGTATCGAAAAAATATCGAACCGTGACACCAAAGTATCGAACCGAACCGAACCGTGAATTTTGTGTATCGTTGCACCCCTAATATATATATATATATATATATATATATATATATATATATATATATATATATATATATATATATATATATATATATATATATATATCAATACATGAGCGGGACACAGAAAGGAATTGGCAAGAATACCAGAGGCGCAAAACACCAGCTACTGGTAGACAGAACAATCAGCCGAGACTGCAAGACCAGACTGACCAACCTGTGCACTGCCTGGATTGATTACAAGAAGGCCTATGACTCAATGCCCCACAGCTGGATACTGGAATGCCTAGAATTGTACAAGATCAATGGGACCCTAAGAGCCTTCATCAGGAACTCAATGGGGATGTGGCGTACAACACTAGAGGCCAACTCCAAGCCCATAGCACAAGTCACCATCAAGTGCGGGATCTACCAAGGAGATGCTCTGTCCCCACTGCTGTTCTGCATAGGCCTGAACCCCCTCAGTGAGATCATTAACAAGACTGGCTACGGATACCGACTACGGAACGGAGCAGTTGTCAGCCACCTCCTGTACATGGATGACATCAAGCTGTATGCCAAGAGTGAACGAGACATCGATTCACTGATCCACACTACCAGGCTATACAGCAATGACATTGGAATGTCGTTCGGACTGGAGAAGTGTAGTCGGATGGTAACAAAGAGAGGGAAGGTAGTCAGAACTGAGGGGATTGAACTACCAGAAGGCAACATTGCAGACATAGAGGACAGTTACAAGTACCTGGGGATCCCGCAGGCGAATGGGAACCATGAAGAGGGTCAGGCAAGTCCTGAGGAGTCAGCTGAATGGTAAGAACAAGATCCGGGCCATCAACACGTACGCCCTGCCCGTGATCAGGTACCCTGCTGGGGTAATAGGCTGGCCAAAGGAGGAGATAGAAGCCACTGACATAAAGACAAGAAAGCTCCTTACCATGCATGGAGGGTTTCACCCCAAGTCCAGCACCCTGAGGCTGTACGCTAAGCGGAAGGAAGGGGGCCGGGGACTGGTGAGTGTCAGCACCACAGTCCAGGATGAGACAACGAACATCCAAGAATACATTGGGAAGATGGCCCCAACTGACCGAGTGCTCAGTGAATACCTCAGGCAGCAGAAACCCAAGAAAGAGGAGGGAGACGAGGAACCATCATGGAAGGACAGGCCCCTGCACGGTATGTACCACCGGCAGATAGAGGAGGTGGCTGATATCCAGAAATCCTACCAGTGGCTGGACAAAGCTGGACTGAAAGACAGCACAGAGGCACTAATCATGGCAGCACAAGAACAAGCTCTGAGTACAAGATCCATAGAGGCTGGGGTCTATCACACCAGGCAAGACCCCAGGTGCAGGCTGTGTAAAGATGCCCCAGAGACAATCCAGCACATAACAGCAGGGTGCAAGATGCTAGCAGGCAAGGCATACATGGAACACCATAACCAAGTGGCCGGCATAGTGTACAGGAACATCTGTGCCGAGTATAACCTGGAAGTCCCGAGGTCAAAATGGGAGATGCCCCCAAGGGTGGTGGAGAATGACCGAGCTAAGATCCTGTGGGACTTCCAGATACAGACGGACAAAATGGTGGTGGCTAACCAACCGGACATAGTGGTGGTAGACAAACAGAAGAAGACGGCCGTAGTGATCGATGTAGCGGTTCCGAATGACAGCAATATCAGGAAGAAGGAACACGAGAAGCTGGAGAAATACCAAGGGCTCAGAGAAGAGCTCGAGAGGATGTGGAGGGTGAAGGTAACGGTGGTCCCCGTGGTAATCGGAGCACTAGGTGCGGTGACTCCCAAGCTAGGCGAGTGGCTCCAGCAGATCCCGGGAACAACATCGGAGATCTCTGTCCAGAAGAGCGCAGTCCTGGGAACAGCTAAGATACTGCGCAGGACCCTCAAGCTCCCAGGCCTCTGGTAGAGGACCCGAGCTTGAAGGATAAACCGCCCGCAGGGGCGTGCTGGGTGTTATATATATATATATATATATATATATATATATATATATATATATATATATATATAGAGAGAGAGAGAGAGAGAGAGAGAGAGAGATATGATATATGACTGACTTTAATTATTAAACATTCGCACATAAATAAGTGACGTCATATTGAGTACTTTTGACAGTTCACTCTTCGGCCGCTCCATCTTATTAGGGAAATTCCATATACATAAATGAAAATTTCAAAACTCAACCCCATCATTTAATTTGTTTTTGATTGAAACTGAATATTACTTAAGATAAGATAAGATAACCTCTATTAGTCCCACACGTGGGAAATTTGTTTTGTCACAGCAGGAAGTGGACAGTGCAAAAGTTATGAGGCAAAAATTAGAATACAATAAGAATAAATACAGTACACAACTGTACAGAATAGAATAAAATAAAATACTATATACAGTAGAATAAAATAAAATAAATATACAATAAGATAAAAATAGAATACAAATACAAATACTATATACAACTGAGTAAAAATACAACGATGACAGAAAGGATTATTGCACTTAATATTATTGCATATGTATGGATGTGTGTGCTTGATCAGTTAAAGTCTTTATTATGGAGTCTGACAGCAGTGGGGAGGAAAGACCTGCGAAATCTCTCCGTCCCACACCGTGGGTGCCGCAGTCTCCCACTGAAGGAGCTGCTCAGTGCTGTCACAGTCTGCTGCATGGGGTGGGAGATGTTGTCCATCAGGGATGACAGCTTAGCCGCCGTTCTCCTGTCACTCACCACCTCCACTGGGTCCAGAGGGCATCCTAGAACAGAGCTGGCCCTTCGGATCACCCTGTTCAGTCTCTTCCTGTCCCCAGCAGAGATGCTGCCGCCCCAGCAGACCACGCCATAAAAGATAGCAGAAGCCACAACAGAGTCATAGAAGGTCTTCAGGAGTGGGCCCTCCACTCCAAACGACCTGAGTCTCCGCAGCAGGTACAGCCTGCTCTGCCCTTTCCTGTAGAGGGCGTCTGAGTTATGAGTCCAGTCCAGTCTATTGTTCAGATGAACACCAAGGTACCTGTAGCTGTCCACAGCCTCAATGTCCATACCTTGGATGTTCAGTGGTTGCAGTGGAGAATGCTTGTGCCTGCGGAAGTCTACCACCAGTTCCTTGGTTTTACTGGCGTTGATCTGGAGGTAGTTCAGCTGGCACCAGTCCACAAAGTCTTGGGTCAGACCTCTGTACTCCTTGTCGTCCCCATCAGTGATGAGGCCGACTATTGCAGAGTCATCAGAGAACTTCTGCAGGAAGCACTGGGTGGAATTGTGGGAGAAGTCTGCAGTGTAGATGGTGAAGAGGAACGGAGCCAGAACCGTTCCCTGTGGGGCCCCCGTACTGCAGACGACCCTGTCCGACACAAAGCCCTGAGTCCTCACATACTGTGGTCGGTCGGTGAGGTAGTCCAGGATCCAGGTAGTGAGGTGATGGTCCACTCCAGAGTTCACCAGCTTGTCCTTTAGAACCGAGGGAAGAATGGTGTTGAAGGCACTGGAGAAATCAAAGAACATGATTCTCACAGTGCTTCCAGCGGTCTCCAGGTGAGCGAGGGAACGATGTAGGAGGTGAATGACGGCATCATCCGCTCCAATGCCAGGCTGGTAGGCAAACTGAAGTGGGTCCAGTGATGAGCTTATTAGGCGCCGAAGCTGAGCCAGGACCAACCGCTCCAGGGTCTTCATCAGGTGGGATGTCAGCGCCACCGGCCTGTAGCTGTTGAGGTCCTTGGGGCGTGAAGTCTTTGGCACTGGTACAACACAGGAGGTTTTCCAGAGCTGTGGGACTCTTCCCAACCTCAGGCTCAGGTTGAAGAGGTGCTCCATCACCCCACACAGTTGGTCCGCGCAGGACCTGACGACCCTCGAGCTGATGCCATCTGGACCCGCTGCCTTCTTGCCATTAATCCTCCTCAGTTCCCTCCTAACCTGGGTGGTTGAGAGAGACAGGCTGGAGCCTTTGTGTTGAGTGTGTATTGGATGCTGCAGTTGGGGGTGGGGGGGAGTGAGCAGGGTGAATAGAGGAGGTGTGAAGTGTCTGAGGTGGAACAGCAGCAGTGGGGGTGGGTGAGTCTGCAGCCGATGTTGCAGACTGCCTCATGGCTGAGTCAAATCTGTTGAAGAAATGATTCAGTTCATTTGCCCATCTCACATCCCTCCCAGGCAGAGAGTTCTGCTGTTTGTGGCCCGAGATGGTTCTGAGGCCTCTCCAGACTTCACCAACGTTGTTTTGTTGAAGCTGGTTCTCCATCTTCTGCCTGTAGCTCTCCTTCCCATTCCTTATCAGTCCCCTCAGCTCTCTCTGCACCCTTTTCAACTCCTCTTTGTCTCTGGATTTGAAGGCCCTCCTCTTCTGCTTGAGGACGGTTTTAATTTCTGGGGTAATCCAAGGTTTGTTGTTGGAGAAACACCGTACAGTCCTGGTAGGTACGGTGTTATCCACACAGAAGTTTATATAGTCAGTAATGCATGTAGTAAGGCTGTCGATGTCCTCTCCGTGGTCATCACAAATCACCTCCCACACAGTCGACTCAAAACAATCCTTAAGAGCCTCCTCGCTCTCCTCTGACCATCTCTGTACTGTGCGGGTGGCTGGTGGCTCCCTGCGCACTAAGGGCTCATACACAGGGACAAGGTGCACCAGGTTGTGATCAGATCTGCCCAGGGGAGGGAGAGGTGATGAACTGTATGCCTCTTCTGCATTGGCATACAGTAAGTCCAGTGTTTTATTGACTCTGGTTGGGCAGGTCACATACTGGGTGAAGGTGGGCAGTGTGGAGTCCAGTGAGGCATGATTGAAGTCCCCTGATATTATGAGAAGGGCTCTCGGTGATTGTGTTTGCAGTCTGCTGACCACAGAGTGGAGAGAGTCACAGGCTGCATCCGCGTTGGCCGAGGGGGGGACATACGCTGTTATCGCGATAACATGCGAGAACTCCCGGGGCAGGTAGTACGGACGCATGCTAACAGCTAACAGCTCTACTTAAACTCTCTTAAATTAACTTCCAATAAAAAAGGTTTATCATTGATTGAAATTCATTCAGATTGTTTAACGAATGAGCTGTCACAACTTTCAAGTACAAAGTTGTTATGAAGTCTGTCACATTCCCCCCTTTTTTTCTTTTTTTATCCTTTATTTATTTATCCTTCTTATTTCATTGTACTGTATATTGTTACTCTTATTTGCCTTGTATGTCTACTGTACAAACTGAACTGGAATGACTGACTGTTCGCTTTATAAGTTCAATAAAGTTTGGAAGAAAAAAAACCCTCTTCGGCTGCTCCCTTCTGCCGTATTTTGCGGCAAAATTATCCACACCCACCGCCGGGCTATGAATTGTGGGATATATGGGACCACAAAGCGTGCATTGGACCACGCTTGATATTTGGGGAAATCAACAGCGCATTTGGAGTATGCATTTGAAGCACACTTCGAATTGGGACAGCCGTCGTCGAGTGGCGGTGACGTAACCGCACTTGAAATGCGTACTTCAAGCGTGCAGACCCTGAATTGGGACACAGCCTCTGTCTCTCTTTCACGGCATTTCTTTATCCTGTCTTCCTTCTCTCACCCCAACCGGTTGCAGCAGTTGGCCCCGCCCCTCCCTGAGCCTGGTTCTGCCGGAGGTTTCTTCCTGTTAAAAGGGAGTTTTTCCTTCCCACTGTTGCCAAAGTGCTTGATCATAGGGGGTCATATGATTGTTGGGTTTATATCTGTATGTATTATTGTAGGGTCTACTGTACAATATAAAGCGCCTTGAGGCGACTGTTGTTGTGATTTGGCGCTGTATAAATAAAATTGAATTGATTTGATAGTTTGATTTATACCACTATCCATTTAGGTTATATGTATGAATCCAGTCAATAATAAAACAGCCAAAAACTTGGGTTTCCTCCTGTAAAAATAATTAATTTCAACAGTAAAACTGTTCTGTTTGCTAGTGAAGGACCCAGTTACTCAGACCTGAGTGTCCTCCTAGTTGGTGGTTGCTAAAATGATTGCAAAGTGTACAACGCTGCTCTGAAAACTTCTGATTGCTCAGGTCGACAGGTTTCACCTAACAAGTTGGGAAATGCACATTTTAGCCAGGCGTCAAAGCTTGTTTTATGACATAATTTTTCTGACCACATATCTGTATTAATTTCCATTCATAACCTTCTTTAATAATAATCAGGCCTCATACCGCTTCATTTCTGAGAGCCACGAGGACTGTTTCATAAACTAGGACAGGACATTTTCACTGCCATGTCCAGTAACTGTTGGTGCAATTTTATTTGCAAAAGCTAAATAAGCGAGTACCACTGATGCCACAATATCTTTAAAAATCTGACAAAGATAATGCGCATGTGCATTGTACAGTTTTATACCCGTGGCCCGAGCTTCTGTGCCACCGAGTGGCACAGAAAAGGTTTTAAAAACATCCACAAAACTAGAAAGACATTTGAATCACGACCACACATTTAATTCTAGAATTTATCACAAGTCTAAAAGGAAAACTAGAAAAACAAAAACGTTACAAGCAAGGAGAAACAAAGTGTGACATTTAATTTTAAAACGCTTTCATCTGCAACAAACTTTCACTGAGCATCTTTTTAAAAATGACGAGAACCTGAAACTCTCAAATTATTTTCAATAAAGTTTCATCAAAAAACAAAACAACAACAAGAAGAAAAAAAACCTAAGGGCTTGGATACAGAAAGGAGGCTTGTGAGGTTAGGTCCAGGAACTCAGGCGTCTAAAGCCTCTTTCAGACATGCGCTCTTCTTCATTGAACTGACGGCAACAACGTATCAGCATCCTGATCACTCGTCCTTAAAAGACAAAAAATAAAAATGTGGAAATCTGTCTAGGTCAAACCTAGAAACATCCATGTATTATTGAAGCCAGCAATATTACATATCACATGTCTGAAAAGGGTTTAATAAACATCTGAATTTATTTTACACGCACGCACACACACACACTCACGCCAACTTGCGGATGCATAACAGCTGTGATGTACAAACAAGGTAGGGCTGTATGATAAATACACTATCACTGTATCACAAAAGGATAAACACACTTCCATCGAAAATCGATGGGAATTGTGCCAAAAAGGAAAAAAAAATAATCCTGATTTAAAAAAAATGATTTTTTTCTTTTCTTCTTCTTCTTTTTTTTTTTTACAAAAACAACATAACCACATCATTACACAACCGTCTCCAGACAGGCATCAGTAACGGCGGCCGAAAGCTCCGCCCTGCAGCCCGCTGCCCTGCATCAGCTGGTTCTGTCTGTTAAGCGCTCCGGACAGAGACTGAGATGTTCCCGTGTTCATGTAGCCGCCACGGCCTCTGAAATCAAAGACACACCGACATCAGCTCTGTTGTGAAACCAGCGAGGCTAGCTGCAAACAAAGCAAGACTGAATGCAGAAGCTACTCACCCAGCCATTCCTCCTCGTGTCATGTGGCTCTGTCCTGGGATAGCTCCATCCCGACCTGGAATTAAAAAAAGAAGAAAGATCCAAGTTAAGACAGCAGTGCTTTTATAGCTAATACCTTAAAGTGCAGGTTGACCTACCTTGCCAGGGTCTGTCTCCATCCATCTTACGGTTAGAATCCCAGTCACGACCGCCCTCCCTAATAAGACAGGAAAACGGCATTAGTGGACTATAAAAGTTGCTTATTGCGCTTGAAAAGAAGCCAACAGAGTGATATTCACCTGGGATTCATGCGCTTGTCATAGCCTCCACCCCAGGAGTCTCTTCCGTCTCTGCCGTGTCTTTCTGAGAAGTGCTGCAAAAGGACAAGACAGCTGAAATTTTCATATTCTCACATGTGTCTGCATATTCTACACACTAAAAGTTCAGCGTTTAGTGGCTTTTGCTGTTAGTTAAAGCTCTGAACCACAGCAACATATCAATACTGTGGGAGCTCACTTTAAAGAGCACTCGTGTTTGATATCCACACGCCAGGCCTGTGAAGCTGCAGTGCTCAGCTCAACTGTGTTTTATTTAACTTAAGTGGCTTTGTCCATGTTCCACATCTAGACTTCAACATGCAGAGTTTAGGAGTCAGGGTGGTGCCAACAATATATATTTGTGGTTTTTGTAACTCATGGTGTTTCTTTTCCTAACAGAATAATATCTGGGGGGAGGATGCAGGGTTCTTACCTGACCATCTCTGTCAGCACCCATATTACGGGTGTTGTCCCGCCTGTCCATCATCATGTCGTCTTGGTAACGTCCCCTTTCTCTGTGATCAAAATCCTGATAGCGACCGAAGTCTGAGCGGCCGTAACGGTCATCCATGGCCATACGCTTATCAGGCCAGTCATCCTTCCTAAAAAGGAACCACAAAAACCACGAGGATCGACCAGTGAGCAAAGCTGTATCCAGCAGATAAACGCAGCATGCATCAGTGTCACACACACGTCACTGTACCTGCCGTCCATGTCGTAAGGCCTCTTAACGGGGCGCCGCTCCTGTTCATAGCGCAGCTGCTCCTGCTGCCGTCTCAGCTCCTCGCGCTCCCTGAGGATCCTTTCCTGCTCTCGCCGCCTTTCGTACTCAATGCGTAGCCTTTCACGCTCCAGGAACTGACGCTCCATGCGATCTGCGTCGAGGCGCTGCTTCTCAGCCTGCAAATGAAATCATTTGATTACAGTTAATTCATACATTTTTTAGAACTAACAGGGATTAAGGTGAGAAGTGTTTATATGGGAGGAATGAAAGAAAATGTAGTGATTATGTGCAGAGTGCATCGGATTGAGAGTTGTACCAAAGGACGCATATTTGGAGGCAGAGAGGAGTCATGTGACGATACCTCCAACCAGTGTCTCTTCTTCATCAAGTGGTTTCGCTCCTCCCTCTCCCGGAAGAGACGGATGCGCTCACGCTCTCGGTCAGGTCGGAATTCCCGATTGCGATCACTGAATGAAAAAAGAAAAATCAGCTGATATTTATTATCCGATCAAAACCTGAGCTAACTGCTAATATATAGAAGTGTCTTTATGAATACATTCTGTGTTGTTAAGCTCCATGATGGGCTAAGTGTTATTTCTGTATTCATGATCCTTACGTGAATCTGCGTCTCTCGACCTCTCTGATCTCCCTCTCCCTCTGCCTTTGTCTCTCCCTCTCCCTTTGCTCCTTAATCTGATCAAATGACAAGATGTCTTTCCTCTCCTTACTCGAAGAAGTTCGGTCCCGACTCTTGGTGCTCTGAAGAAAGAGCAGAAGAGTGTGAAGACGGGCATGATCTAACCACTTCATGCATCAACAAAACAACACTGATTAAGAGGGAGATGGCAGTTACAGGGTCATTAATCATTACTTACCCTCTCCTTGCTTTTGCTTTTGGTTTTGACACTGATAACAGGCTCTCCCTTGGACTTGTCCATAACTACAGTCCTCTCATTTCGTCCTGTCAAACAATCAAAATTATTAATGTCAAGTATGTAATAAAGGTTGTTTTTTTGTTTTTTTTAATCATGTCCAGGTGGAAATTCTAACACATCTCACACCTTTGCCATCTTTTCCTTCTCCCTCAGACTTCTCATCCTTTCCATCAGACCTGCAGAAACATCCATATTGTCAGAAATCATTGAACAGTTAACCTGATCCTTATCTTGGTTTATACAAAGGGCTAAATGTCTGACAAACTACCCAGACACATGGCATGCTAAAAATATAAATACACCTGTGATATTTAAAACCTCACTGGGCCAAATTTTCCCAGCAGAAGAGGCACTTTTAGCGATATCACTCAAACACAAGTCAACGGTCTGGCAGTCTTACTTGGAGTCAGTGGAGTGTCTCCTGTCAGTGCTAGACCTCTTGGGGTCGTTCTTGTCAGCTGGCTTCTTCCCTGCAGGTTCATTTTTAGCCTGCAATGTTTAAACGGGAACACGTTTATTCACAAGACCAAGCTCAACATCAGCGTGTTTAAAGAAACAAATACCTCTGCCTTCTCTACAGCTTTCTAATTACTTCAGATCATTTCTAATCTTTGCCATTTCCAACCATTTTATTTGCTGCATGTTTTTTTTATTTAGAGCTAACACTTTAGTCTGATTACAACCATCAGTTTAACAAAGTTTTAGGCATTGCAATACAACTAAACAGAAAACAGACTGCTGCTTCCAAATGATCAGACTGTCAGATGAAATGTTAGTTACTTCTCCTTCTCCCCACACTCACCCGCTCCACAGAGATCATCCTGCCATGCAACTCGGTCCTGTGAAGGTGGCTGATACACTTGGTTGCTTCCTCTGTGGATGACATGGTGACAAACCCGTAGCAGCGAGCCCCGGGACTTTTGGCATTGGTCACCACCTTAGCTCCGACAACCTGCAGGACATTTATAAAGCCCATAAATATTATTTTTGCGTCCATGCAGAAAGTAACTGTCTGGTGACACTGGTGAGAGACTGTTTTCAATCGACTAACCTTGCCATATTTGCTGAAAAGCGTCTTCAGATCAGTCGCTCTGGTAGTGGAAGAGAGGCCACTGACCCACAGATTCCTGCTGCTGCTTGCTGCGGCCCCAGCTCCAGCACCTACACATGTGCACCATAAAATTAATGAGCACACAGCCACTGAAAACAAGACCACCAAGACAAAGAAGCCATTTGATTTACTCACCCTTTTCATCCTTCGACTCGGTCTTGCCATCTTTCTCCTCAGAGCTAAAGAAGAAGGGGAAAAAAAGCCATCAACCTACAACGGTGAGGATGTTGGCGAGGACATCCACGATCTTCTGGCACACATGTTTGTATTTCTGTTATATAGCATCTCTCATTGCCTACAGCGATCAACCCAACATGTACCATAGTGCAGTGATGTATTGGCGAATAAATGGAGTTATATCCTCTGGCAATCCGAATAGTTAGGTTTTTAATGGATAATAAAGTGGGACAGGTGAGTGCAAGGAATGAAAAATGGGGGAACCAAAACAAAACAAATGTACAAAACGTTTTTACCTCCAAAAGAGCATCCAAATTTTGCTAGCACAAAGGGGCCAAAGCAACAGAGATAACCATTTTTGGTTTCTAGTATACAGAAAGCAACAAACCTCTTTTTCTGATCATCGCCCTCTACAGAAGAGGACTCTTTCAGTGTCGAGGCTGAATCCGCAGCAGCTTTCTCTTCTGTCTTCTCATCCTCCTCAACCTTCTTAGCCCCCGTTTCTGAATCAACAGTTTCAACCTCGCCGCCCTGTTTGCTTACACTAACAGCCTGCGACATTTTGTTTTCACCGTCAAGTGTCTCTTCTGGGGCGTTCTGTTCCTCCCCAACCTCTTTGGGATCAGTCCCCACAACATCCCCGCTGCCCTCCGCATCTCCAGCGGCAGTCACGTTGGACTGGGCACCTGTGTCGGACACACTTTCTTCCCCTCCGGCGGTGGCTCCTTGGTCTTCTTCAGGGCTCGTCTCGTGGCTCTGGTGTTGATCTTCGTTATGCGGCTCAGATAAACAAGACCCGGCTACTTTGTCATTTTCTACGGATTTAACAGGAATAGAATGGCACATAGTTTAATCACTTCTGAAACACATCAATGGTTAACGAGGAACTGGCAAGGCCTGGATTAGGAACGTCATGACCACTGGCCTGTGCTCTTAGAACTATGTATTAAAACGATGGCCCTAAAGAGAGACTGGAAAAGGGCCCAAAGGCTGTTGGGACAACCGAGCAACTAAAGGGGCTAAAACTCATTTCTCAAGCTCAACCACTTCACTCTTTTCACCTGATCCAAGACAGACAAAGAGTAGAGTGCTGAAGAGAGCCACAACATCAGCAGTACACCGGAGGCTCGCTGAACTCCATCTTCTTTCAGCCTTTGAGACTTTTCCAGCGTCCATTGGTAGTGAGCAGACCTTCAGCTCAAGTCCAGCAGTTTCTTATCCAGCTGATTTATGATTCACCGTCTTTAAAAAGTCGTAAGAGTTGACAAATCTTGATGCATCTTCTTTGCCTTGACCTTCACGTGGCAACCTAGAAACACTACAATCACCTGCACAGCTTAAACCTCCCTCACCTTGAAACTGAATTGCTGGCAGTGTGAATCAACTTGTTAACCACAGTCACGTGAGCGTGTGAGAAGATATATGGTAACTTGACCGATATTTACAAATGAACAAAGAAAAGATCATATGTGGCTAAACAAATTTCAACACCAAGTCAGCAATTCCCTTTGGGCTTCCAGTCTCTCTTGTTGGTTGAAACTAAACAAAGTGTTTGCATTTTCAAGCTTAACACTGCACATCTACACCTCAACCTTATGATGAGCCAATTTCTTTTACAGTACCTGTTTCTTCTTTTGTGTCGTCAGCCTCTGGATCCTGAGCCTTTAACACAGAAAATTATGTCTCGTTCAAAACGTTATCGTGTTTTAACAGGCTCTGCAGGCGTAAGAAATACTTAGTAAACCTACCACATTGGCTGCTGAAAATGTTGCATCTTCATCCTTATCCAGCATCTCAAATTCATCCATCTGTTAAAATATATTCAAATAAACTAACATTAAAACAGAGTTACAAGTAAAGATTTAGCAGACAGGTTTCTAGTATTATCTCTCACCTCTGGACCTCTCGTGTCTTCTTCTGACTCGAGTGCCCTGTAGTCATTTTCTTCATTCATCCCCGAGTCGTCCTCTCTGTAAAAGTTCTCGCTTCCATACTCGTCATCTTCAGCCGGTATTCCGTTGTCATTGTCAGTCTCATCCAGAATGTTCATGTCAAGGATGTCCATGTCCTGCATGTTCTCATGTTCATGCTCATCCTCCTGATTATCCTCCTGATGAGACAAAGACGTTTTTAATACATCAGCCGTAGCATCCAAACTGGAGGAAAAGCAAGATAATCCTATCAATAAACTTACGTGGCCATCGCGGGAATCCTCCTCCATAGTGCCATCCTCCGGTTCATCGTTCTCCTGCTTGGTATCTAAAAATACACTTTAGTTTAGTCTTCGCCTGATTTTGACAGGCGTCTAAATCTCTCCCACGCATATTCTGTTACCCTTGCTCTTGCTATACTCTTCTTTTATAACGAAATACCGTAATTGTTCACGAATGCTGCACAAGCACGAAATACAACGACATGACATATTACGTGCCACCTGCCTTGCAGAAGCCTCTCGGGCACAGCAACAAACGGAAAACATGCTGTTTTAAGAGCTTGCTGCAAACCTTACCTCTGGCAGCGCGTTTAGGTGTGACGTTGGCCTTTTTGGTGGTCAACTCCGGAGCGACGATAATCTCGTCCGGATTCCCACCCTCTTCCTCGATTGCCTGTTTGTCAAGAGCACGGCAAAAACGCTTTACAGGTTGTACATTCAAGCAACAGTTGAAATAAAAAACACGTCAAATAGGTGAATGCACGCAAATTAGCGGCATTAGCGAGTTATTTGGTACAAGCGCATGCTAGCACTTAGCATACATTTAGGGTCAACGGCCTCGTAGCGTAGTACGCTCGAAATTTTGCGGCTGTGTGAGCGTCAAACTAAACTTCTATAATGCAGGCCTTTATGTGCATTTTAAGCATTGTTATTCAGCGACTGGCTGTTTAAGGGACTGTAAAATTCAGACCTTTTTAAGACGCTCTGATAGCACGCTCTTCACGCCCGTCGTGTCCAGGTTTCGTTTCTTCAGCTCGGCCTTCAGGTCTATGACCCGCAGCTCCGACAGTTTGCGCACTTCTGCACCCTCCGGCACCTCCACATCTGCTGATGGGTCAGCCATCGCAAGACACGGGAAAATATCTCTTCAGCTTGCAATAGTAATAATAATATTCCTTCAAAGAGCCGTGTTTACTGGCGCCGCACAACGAATGGAAGCAGCGGGATTACTAAATTACTGCAAAATGGCGGATGCTGCAAGCAGAGGTGGTGACGACACAGCGCAGGCGCAGTGCAGCGATAGTGCGGCGACTGGCACCAATCAGCGACAAGGATCTGATGGCCGGGAGAGCGCAGAGTATAGTAAAGTAAGCAGCTGCTGTTATTCATGCAAGCGTTAAAACACAGACAGCTATTTTAGTTAGGAGCTCTTCTTTTCTGCTCCCATCATCTTCATCCTTCTTACCCTACCTCTTACATCCTCCTCTGTTACACCAAACATATCCACTCGCTCCACCCACTCCACCCTACCTGCACTCTTTTTCACATGTTTTGTGCACTTTCCCTTGCTTTGGATGGTTGACCCCAAGTATTAAAATTCTTCCTCCTTCACTGTTACACCTGTCTCCCTCTCATTCAAACACTGCTGACTTTTATTCCTTTTCTCTCCAGTGCATACCTGCACCTCTCCAGGCCATCTTCCACCTTCTTCCTATTCGTGTCATCTTTGAACGTCATAGTCCATCTCTGCAAGCAAGAATGATCTCAGATGTAATCTCACCCCCAACTTAAACCCATATGTCCCTCCAGCTGCACCTCACCACTGTCTTACTGTCTTCATACATTTTTTTCTAATGCATGTTACAAAAAGGTTAAAGGTATAAAGTTTATGCTTTATTCTCCTGTTTTGAAGGCAGTCTTTGGGTTGCATAACATTGTTACAAATCCATAATAATAAAAAAAAAATTACACAACTTAATGCATAGTTAATACAAAGATCAGAACTTAAACGGCCCCCATACAGTCCGGGCCGAATTTAAAGAAATGCCATATTAACAGGACTTGTCTGTCAAGCTTTCCACACATTCATGATTTTGTACTGCCGATTTATTAGTGGGTAGAGGCTGAATCTCAGTCTCAGTAAGAATGAAAATTGTACATGTCACTGAACTTGTAGTTTGAGTCATTTACTTTACTGTGGGGCAAACTTTTGCTGGCAACAAGAGGTCGAGGGTTATCTAGTATTTCAGGACTGTCAGTCTCCTCTGGCACATTGGCACTCCTGGGTGATGTCGGGGAGCCACCGGTGAAAGACACACTGGCACTTTGTGCATGATGTGACCATGTGTTTGAGGCTGTACCAGTCAGGGACAAGTCTTCACCAAAGGAGGAGCATCCGGGAACGTTAAAAGAGTCGAGGCTGAAGGACGAGGAGGCAGAGCTGACGTGAGCTGCTCGGGGTTCGTGGAGATTGAGTTTGGAGACCAGTGGTTTGCCGACTGTTACTTGCTGCCTTTCTTGCACTTCCTCATCCATGTTGGAGTAGGTGTAATGAAGGCATATTGTGAATGTGAGCTCCCTCTATAAAGACAGTAAAAAGCACAATTTGTTTTGGGGTTCTTTTTAGCAGTTATGAAAAAGTATCGGCTTCAGTCTTCCTGATTTTTAAGTGAGCTGCAGCAGGCTTGGCATTGGAAACGACTGCTCTGAGGTCATAAATAGAAGAACTTATTGTAAAAATAGGGGAAAATGACAGACCTTGAGTCTCTGCAGGCTGCGGATGTGCGTGTAGAGACTGTGGGTTTCTGGTGAAGGAAGCTCCTCTTTTATCAATAATAAACAGCCAGCTTCCAGTAGAGACTCCTGATTGCTCTTCTTCAAATCAATGTCCACATCCTGCAAAAGTGATACGAAAACTCTGTAAAGCTCAGTGCATTTTCAATTAGATGCTTGTGCTTTAAGGAGCTGCAGCAGCAAATTTAGTCCTGGGTAAAATCTTGTCTGTTCTGTATTGAATCACAAGCTTTTTAAATCTAAGTGGAATAATGTGTCACACACCTCAGGGAAATCGGTAAGCTGAGCCGAGCAGGAGACTATTTCATCGGGTTTGTCAAGTATCCGAGTGTAGATGACCATGACGTTGGAGAATTCTGCAGCAAATCCAAGCTGAACCTTCACTCCACAGTCAAACTGGAGGTAACGGCTTTCAGGGAGAACTGTGAAATAAATAAATAAATAAATAAATACGAGTAGAAATGTGCCTTTTGAAATATTTCATCATTTCAGTTAATACTTTTTTTTACCATGTGCAATAGCCCACTGCAGGTTTCGAGCTGAAGAGGATGCAGAACACTGAGAAACCTGTATCCTGTCAGTGAGGGAGCGTCTTTCAGAGAGATTACTGCGGAGCTCCAGCGCCTGCCGCCCTCGTGTGATTACACAGCGACCCATGTCTGAGAAGAAAAAACAAGCTTTAATATTGGGAGCACAGATGTGACGTGTCTATTTTTCTGTTGCAGGACATTATTTTTGTTTAAAACACTTTAATAATAGGACTAATATGCATTTTAAAAAGGGTCATAGATGATCTTAGAGCTTTAAATAACTGGAAGAAATCAATTTAATAGTTTTTCTTGCAGGCTGTGTCACTAGATCTTAAATCTGTCATAAGACTAAACAGGCCATAAACTCAACAAATAATTGTAAAGATATTTAAAATAGAAATGATGCATTCGGTTTGCAGTTATAGTTTGCACCATTCAGTGTGGTTTACCCCAAAGGGTTCACAGTTTTTTCATGCTGCAGCATGTATAAGTGGGATATGACTGGACCTGCAACATCCTCCTTGTTAAACAGCATTTAGTGGTCTTTCAGGTTTCTCTTCATATCCACGTTGGCATATTGCTACACCTTGACTCAATCCATCTAAGTCTGGTAAATGTTGCCAATGAGTCAACATGCATGATAAGTACTTACATGAAAAATCAGTGAGTACCTCCCCACTGACCCCCTTGGAATCAGCTTTTCTTCCTCCAATAACTTTGATAAATTACAATGAAGCCATGAAAAAATTTACCTTCGTTCTATGAGCCATTTCCGGGTCACATGCATGTTAAAAACATAAAAGTGGCTTTAATAACGGTGCTCACAGTTCACACACATTACAAAGCTTCACCAAGGGTTCGAGCATCGTGCCAAAATCGAAAGGAATCAGTTTGTTGTTGATGCTCACAAAGTAGGAGATGGATATGCAAATTTATCCCAGCATTTCAGTAAGTGTCAGGAATAATCATTTCTCACTCCTCACACGACTTTGCAGAATTCCTGCAAAATGAAGGATGTTGAACTGTTTTCACAGTTGAAATAACTTGAAAAGAAAAGCGAATGGACTGTAAGTTTTGTGAAGACGTTTCACGGCGCATCCAAGAGACATCTTCACTTCTAAAACCGTCGGAGGTGTTTAAACCCTGTTGGGGTTATCCCTTAAAAGGGTCGTTGACCCACTATTAATCGCGCTTTATCACATTAGCCAAGACATGTCTCAGTGACACCTTGCCTCATCCTATCATGTGACCCATTATAGTAAACTGACACAATATTTTGGGGGAGCTTGCAAAGGATCTCAAGACTGCACTGTAGGTGGCCAACAGCTGGTGTCAGTACCCAGCCACTCTGTTCAATGATTGTTATTCACAGTGGACACAAATGGCCCCTTTTACTCCTCTTTCAAATCTTCTGTCTTTGAGTTCCAAAATGTGAACATTGGCATCCTCGAAAGAGTGACCTTTATCCTTTAGGTGCAGGTGTGCAGCTTAGTCTTGTCCTAAGGACTTAAGAAAATCTGCAGGAGCAGTGCGGCACTGCCAGAGCAGTCTACTCTGAACGTGAAGCCAAACTGAAATTAGATATGTTTTTTAAATTTTTTTAGTTGAGGAATATTGCGATTATATCGTACAGATTGTCGAGTGCTCTACCTTCAGCCACTCTGTCGAGCATAACGGTGACCTTCTCGTCTTCACAAACTCGCTGTTTGAGGAAGTTTATGAAGATGCCATTTGACACGTCTTCCCTCTTCACCTCATACGCTTCAGCGTCTACGCATCTAAAAGACAGCAACTTTCACATGAGTTTGACCTTGTAGCCTGAAGTAGAAATACACAATAAGTGCTAGAAAACAACACCCGATACTAAAGAAATTCAAAACTGAACCGCATTTAGGACTGGGAGCTTACGTGGCATAACCAAACACTATATTTGCTGTGACCTTCAGCAGTCCAGGCTGCACGATGACATCATCGTGTGGGTTTCTGAAAAAGAAAACGGACAAACAGATTCAGAGGGTCTGCGCTGATTATAATTTCATTAAATAAAAACAAAACAAAACATACCTTTTGCGACACATGTCCAGCAGGAATACATTAAGACCAGTCTTTTTCTCCTGCATCTTTGTGAGTATATTCTGTACACACAAGCAGTGCTCTGATGTGTAGGAGACCGGAGCGTCAATGGGAACCATGAAGCTGTTTCCATAGTTCTCATAGCCATGACCAGCAAAATATAGCAAACCTTCAGAAGTAAAGAAAAACAGATGCAATTATTTATCCTAGTTGTATTCTTTTTTTAAAATTAAAAGTAGATTTTACAAACACAGTGCTGCATTTATTTTATCAGTAAAGCGCAGCGCAGTCGCTCAAATTGGACAGACGTATGCAGCAGACGTACCGTAGACTCCTTTGTCAAGCAGCAACAGGAACTCAGTAACAGCGCTGTGCATCTCCTGCCAGTTGAGATCGAGCAAAGAAACCACCTTGAAGTCCAACTGTCGAAGAAGGTTGGTCAACTCGTGGACGTCAGAAATGGGAGCACACAGCTGCGTGTGGTAAATGTAGTTCATGTTACCAATCAGAAGAGCGACTTTGTCTGTGGCTGTGGACAGGAAGAGAATGAGCAGTGAAATCCACCACAAATCGACAAAAGTAAGACTCGGTATTTGTCTGTTTGCTTGCGTAAATTCACCATAAACGTCCTTGGCAGATGGGGGCGAACTGGCTATCTGTTGAAGCGGATGTGTTCCTGGTAGGTAGGTTTTGTGGACTTCCTGTGACTCTGAGAACACCAAAAGAAAAAAACATGCTGTGTTATCTGATAACTAACAGTTTGTTTAACATCTCGTTTTCACTTCTGTAAAGCCTGGTAACCAGACTTACTGTGTACTTCACATTAACCCAATTAACCACAGCTATCAGTAGCTGTTTTTTAGGTTACACATGCACACTATCTATAAATACCACTTTTTAATTACCTGTTATATTTAAAAAGAGGAATCAAAGTCAGACAGGACATAGGAATTACAATACTGCGGTAGTTCCTCTAAATATTCTACCAGAAATTAAAGAGTACCTAGACCGCGGTCAACCTCTACCCAGGAGGCGTCAGTGACAGAACTGGGGCCTGCATGAAAGGGGAAAACAAGAACAGTTACCACAGCACGGTACTGCGATTTTGTAACTATACAAATGTGAAGTGTCAGACTTATTGTAATGTGCTTTTACTTATTTACTTCATGCAAATATAAAACATTTTAACATTAAGAGCTTACTAAATTTTCTCATTTATGTTTACATTCCTAATTTAGAAAATACAAACAATGGCTCACCGATGGTGACTGTTGCCGTGCTGCTCCACACCTCATGATACAAATTGAACACCTTGCAGGTGTACTCTCCTCTGTGTGCTGTGGTCACACATGGGATCTGCACAGATACAAAACATACGCCACATAGAGCATTAAGCTGACATCAAGCTACAACTTGCAGAGACGGAAAATGAATGTGGAAGTGCTATAAACTTGTAACTCCTAAGTGAGTATGGGCACAAAAGTGATTCCCGGCACATGGAGTGATTTGGATCCTTACTGATAGTCACATCCCTCGTGGGAGACCAAAAAGCCATCACGTGACAGCCAAAATGTAAATATTTAGGTTTTAAAATGCAGAACCCAGAAACCAATAGATGCTCACGTGCCTATCTCCATCTTTTATATACAGTCTATAACCGATATAACAATCAGCTGCATTTTAATGTGAAAGTTTTAAAAAAAATTAAAGGTGTTGCAGACATGTGACATTTTGTTACAAATGTTAAATGGACTGATTCTTATATTTATACTTTACTTGAGTAGGAGACGTCTTTTTGCTTTCTATCCAACACTCACCGAGGAATGCATCTCAGGGTTCAGTATCTTACCCAAAGAAACTATGGCATGCAGACTGGAGCAGACAGAGATTGAACTAGCAACGTTCCGATTAGTAGATAAACTAGAATACTTGCTCTATCTCCTGAGCCACCCAATTTAGGATCAAGTGAACGAGGTTCCAGTCACAGAGGTCACGCAGTCGCCACCCATCCAGTAAGCGCTGGTGGAGGTTGATATCAGTTGCTCGGGAAATTATTACTAAAGCCCAGGTCACACAGACCAGTCAGTGAACTCCCAGGAACCGCTTGCCACTAGGGAAAAATGTATTTTCCTTATCTGGTTGATAAAAATTGCTTGGATGGACATGACAGATGTGTCTACAAGCATTGCGCAGTTAATCTGTGATGTTGAGTCATAACTTCTGCTTTTAGGTGAATACGGTATTCTCTCTGCAACAAATTTCATTCCCCACACAGCTCCAGGACCCATCGCCACATAGTTGTTTTCCATCCCAACTATATCCACATGCACAAAAATACCCGTCTTTCCATCGCAAATGGTGAATATATCATATCCAGTGCGCATGACGTCACATGTAAATCCACCGTGCTCTCTAAGTGAATATAATTCAGTAGTTTTCATATCCAGTAGAGAAGCAGCTCTGTGCAGCATAGCTGTGCTGCTTACTTACCCTGAGTGAGCTCGTCTTTTGTTGCGGCATGGGCACTTTGTTGTGGTACCACTCATACTGTGCAGGTGGGTTTCCCTCTGCAGTGCACTCCAGGACTAGAGTGTCCCCCTCAGAGGCTGCCTGGGACTGCGGGCGCTGGCTGATATGCAACCCGCTCACTGAACCTGGAAACAGACTGCTGCTGCAGCCTGAGAAAATTCACCAAAACATTACATGACATGCTGAAAGATAAATTAAAACAACGTCAGAGAAGCAGAAGGAAGAAGAACCTGCAGAGATGATCAAACGAACTTGAGCCCACTTGGAGAAAACAAATTTCTCTCCATGGCTTATCCTGCAGATATAGTGACCCTGGTGGGTGGGGCTTAAAGGGCAAAGAACCAGTTCTGAGGAATTTCCTGATTCCCCCAAAATCTATAAGACAAAAGAAAAAAAAATCAATATGCATAAGAGTTCATAGCTGAAACTGTATTAAGATATTAAGATGGCAAGCTATCTCATTGGCTCTGCGGGTTTATGCAGGAATCTTTTCCCTTCTTTTTATAGTCCATTAATCACAAAAATTTCAGTGACCTCCTGTTTGCCTTTGAACCACTGGTAGCCGAGTCCGGGGGGACCAGAGGCCCTGCAGGTCAATACCACATTGCTCCCAGGTGCGGCTTCCTGGGACTGCGGCTGCACTGTGATCTGAATCTGCTCTGCCACTACCACACAAACACACAACATGAGCAAATCATCAGATTTATGACACGTGCAAAACGACCAATACTGCTGTGCATATGTGAGTAAATCAGACTCATTGTAAATCAGTGGGCTCGTGCTTGCTGTTTACAATCTGCATACTACCTGCATACGGACACACCCCCATTTCTTTATATAGGGGAAACAGTTTACCTGAAGATGAAGTGGAAAGAGTTGTGATGTTGTAAGAGAGAAGCATACATCGCCGAGGCAAAAAAGAAGGAAAAAATGCGACTGGGGAAACTTAAATAATGGTGTCTGAAGTCTGAGGAGGTAGCCAGAAAAGGGGCAGCTTTCCAAAGAGGTTACACAGGCGTGATTACTCCAATTACTGGCTGAAATAACGAGGGCGCCGAATTACTTTTCCCTTGAGATGCTCACTAAAAGTTAAACTTGATATGAGAAGACTAACAGGGTATAAGAAAAATAAGAAAATGGGTAGAGGGAAAGGAGCATGTGATCTGTCAGCCGCAGATGATAAACTTACTTTATGAAACTGGACTGTAAGTGACGAATCCAGTATAGCCAGAAGTCATGTTTAATTAAAGATAGGATGAGATAAGAGATACTGGAATGTATCTTTTACATTTAAATGTGTTTAAATGTAAAGGTTAAAGCCTATACTTTACCATTAAGCATTCTGTTTTCTTTACAAGTCATTTTATTTTTAAATGTTGATGTATTTTGGGGAATTTTGTGGCTTATGGGGTTCTGGAAAACTGTCTGTAATTATCAGGGTTGGGGTTAGCCTTATTATTCGTAATAGTAGTATTTCAGTATTCATTTACGCACAGATTTGTGTGTATGCCCTGTTAGTAAATGAGGGTCAGTGGGTTTACTGTAGTCAAATGGCCTCCACAGTCACATGATTGAGATGACAGTTACAGTCATTAGAATTAAGGTAGTTCTGAAGGCAAAACTAGTGAGGTGTACCTAATAAAGCGGCTTGTGAATGTGTTTTACAGTTACGTGGTCTAAACAGGACTGTGTCTTCCTCCTGTTTATAAGGAAACAGTAGGCAACAGTAGCAGTAAGAAACAGACTTTGCATATATAACAGCCCAGTGACTTCTCCTTTACCTGCAGTGGTGAGGAACTGCACAGCTTCCTGGTGCTCCATCTTCCTCAGGCAGTGGAGCAGGAAGTCCAGGGAGCAGGAACGCTCAGCCAGTAATGTCAGCATGGTGCGTGCCGGGCTCCCTGCAGCAGTCAGCACCTGGAGAGAACAGCTGGTCAGCTCCCGCTCACTGCAGGAGACAGGGCAGTGTGTGATGTTAGCAGATGGTGGCATAGTCAGTCTTTAGGGGGATCCATAACCCCCCATAACCACACACCATACAGTAGAGACACGGCTTAAGTTTTAGAAACTGTGAATAAAGCGTAAAGCTACCACCTTCACGTGATGCCTTCAAGGTCTCACCTGCAGCGGAATTTCGGCTGCTCGGACACCGCGTTAGCTAGCTGCCTCCATCCACAGGTGGAGTTGTCCAACATCTTTGCCAGCTTAATTAGGATTTCGTCGCTGAGAGTACCGATGCTCCTTTTCCACTCCTCCATCTTCGTAATTCTTCACTACTAACAAAGCAGGACATCGAATTTAAACTTTAGGAGCTAAAATCGCCGAGTGACTGCGCAGTCGCGGTTTCTCTAACGCTTCTCCCTCGAGGTGTGACTGACAGCGGTGATCTACAACATTGCTTTGATTGTTGAATGAATGCACTACTTATTCGCCTACGGAGCCGAAACGCCACTAACCTACGGGTTGTAAACACAGCCTCGGGTTTTCCCGTTTCTTACTTTATGAAAATCCGCCTATAACTGCACACGCCCGCGGATCATAGCACCGCCGGGAAGCAGGATGAAGACTTAACAACGAAACCCCCCGAAATTGAACTGAGTTGAACTCATACCAAACTATCAAGACGTCCATTAATAGCTGCGCCAAGTGCCGCTTCCGCTATTTTGCGCTACTAAAACCTTAGTTTTTGGGGGGATTTTAAGCCGTTAAATGAGCGCTCGACTTACCAGATTTACAACAAACCGGTGTTCAAATCTCAGATACATAGAAAGAGGAACAGAGTTACTTTTACATTAACGAGATAGATGATGCATCGTGATACAATCACTCTTCCAATCTTGCATGATTTGTTCCCCAGATGAGTCGCTTCTCATTTCGGTTCCTCGTTTCTGCAACCCCTGCTGCGCGCAGTCATTTGCATGAAGCGTTTTTATGGCAACACCACCACTGTAGCTAGTATTTAAAGATCAGCGCAATAACTATTACAAACTGCGACCCAGAGCTTTTCCTGTGACTTGGGGTTGGGCTGAAAAGCACCGACTTACCAACCGTGAACACAGCTCTACATTACAACCTAAAGTGGTGCCACATTTGGATACCTAATATCAGTTAAAGACCGCGGTAAAGTGAGCCGTCATTTGTGAGCCGCGGTCAAGCCAGCCGCCTCCTATCCGCTGCATAAATTTCCTTGCGCTTTTACACCAGTCTTTACGGTAGCGCCTTTTCGCTTTATGTGCCGATTGAAAGCCTATACCCGCGCACACGTGCACGCGCGCGCACAAATTACAATGTAACGGCCCGATACAGTCAATACAATTATGGAAATGTCAGAAATTCATTAAAAATCATCCTGAGTAGTTGATGTACAACTTTCAACACATCCCCCCTCTGGGACACCTACTGTACCTGTGTGCCAAGTTTCATCCAGATTTACTGTAGAATTCCTCAGAAATTAATGGAAACATTTATTCAATCTAATACAGTCAATGCACTACAATTGTGTCAATTTTCAAAAATTCATTAAAAGTCATCCTGAGTAGTTGATGTCCAACTTTCAACACATCTCCCCTCTGGGACACCTACTGTACCTGTGTGCCAGGTTTCATCCAAATTTACTGTAGAATTCCTCAGAAATTAAAGGAAACTTATATTCAATTCAATACAGTCAATACAATAGAATTATGTCAATTTTCAGAAATTCATTAAAAATCATCCTGAGTAGTTGATGTCCAACTTTCAACACATCCCCCCTCTGGGACACCTACTGTACCTGTGTGCCAAGTTTCATCCAGATTTACTGTAGAATTCCTCAGAAATTAAAGGGTACTTTATTCAATTCAATACAGTCAATACAATAGAATTATGTCAATTTTCAAAAATTCATTAAAAATCATCCTGAGTAGTTGATGTACAACTTTCAACACATCCCCCCTCTGGGACACCTACTGTACCTGTGTGCCAGGTTTCAGCCCGATTTACTGTAGAATTCCTCAGAAATTAAAGGGTACTTGTATCCAATGCAGTCGGCCAATACAGTAGAATTATGTCAATTTTCAAAAATTCATTAAAAATCATCCTGAGTAGTTGATGTACAACTTTCAACACATCCCTCCTCTGGGACACCTACTGTACCTGTGTGCCAGGTTTCAGCCCGATTTACTGTAGAATTCCTCAGAAATTAAAGGGTACTTGTATCCAATGCAGTCAGCCAATACAATTTAATTATGTCAATTTTCAAAAATTCATGAAAAATCATCCTGAGTAGTTGATGTCCAACTTTCAACACATCCCCCCTCTGGGACACCTACTGTACCTGTGTGCCAAGTTTCATCCAGATTTACTGTAGAATTCCTCAGAAATTAAAGGGTACTTGTATTCAATGCAGTCGGCCAATACACTACAATTATGTCAATTTTCAAAAATTCATGAAAAATCATCCTGAGTAGTTGATGTACAACTTTCAACACATCCCCCCTCTGGGACACCTACTGTACCTGTGTGCCAGGTTTCAGCCAGATTTACTGTAGAATTCCTCAGAAATTAAAGGGTACTTGTATCCAATGCAGTCAGCCAATACAATTTAATTATGTCAATTTTCAAAAATTCATGAAAAATCATCCTGAGTAGTTGATGTACAACTTTCAACACATCCCCCCTCTGGGACACCTACTGTACCTGTGTGCCAAGTTTCATCCAGATTTACTGTAGAATTCCTCAGAAATTAAAGGGTACTTGTATTCAATGCAGTCGGCCAATAAACTACAATTATGTCAATTTTCAAAAATTCATTAAAAATCATCCTGAGTAGTTGATGTACAACTTTCAACACATCCCTCCTCTGGGACACCTACTGTACCTGTGTGCCAGGTTTCAGCCAGATTTACTGTAGAATTCCTCAGAAATTAAAGGGTACTTGTATTCAATGCAGTCAGCCAATACAATTTAATTATGTCAATTTTCAAAAATTCATGAAAAATCATCCTGAGTAGTTGATGTCCAACTTTCAACACATCCCCCCTCTGGGACACCTACTGTACCTGTGTGCCAAGTTTCATCCAGATTTACTGTAGAATTCCTCAGAAATTAATGGGTACTTGTATCCAATGCAGTCGGCCAATACACTACAATTATGGAAATTTCAGAAATTCATTAAAAATCATCCTGAGTAGTTGAGGTCCAACTTTCAACACATCCCTCCTCCGGGAAACCTGCTGTACGTCTGGGCCAAGTTTCAGCCAGATTTACTGTAATATTCTTCAGAAATTGCAGGGAACTTATGTTCAGTGCAAGAAAGGCTGAAAGACGACCACCACTGAACAAGACACACAAGCTGAAACGTCAAGACTGGGCCAAGAAATATCTCAAGACTGATTTTTCTAAGGTTTTATGGACTGATGAAATGAGAGTGAGTCTTGATGGGCCAGATGGATGGGCCCGTGGCTGGATTGGTAAAGGGCAGATAGCTCCAGTCCGACTCAGACGCCAGCAAGGTGGAGGTGGAGTACTGGTTTGGGCTGGTATCATTAAAGATGAGCTTGTGGGGCCTTTTCGGGTTGAGGATGGAGTCAAGCTCAACTCCCAGTCCTACTGCCAGTTTCTGGAAGACACCTTCTTCAAGCAGTGGTACAGGAAGAAGTCTGCATCCTTCAAGAAAAACATGATTTTCATGCAGGACAATGCTCCATCACACGCGTCCAAGTACTCCACAGCGTGGCTGGCAAGAAAGGGTATAAAAGAAGAAAAACTAATGACATGGCCTCCTTGTTCACCTGATCTGAACCCCATTGAGAACCTGTGGTCCATCATCAAATGTGAGATTTACAAGGAGGGAAAACAGTACACCTCTCTAAACAGTGTCTGGGAGGCTGTGGTTGCTTCTGCACGCAATGTTGATGGTGAACAGATCAAAACACTGACAGAATCCATGGATGGCAGGCTTTTGAGTGTCCTTGCAAAGAAAGGTGGCTATATTGGTCGCTGATTTGTTGTTGTTTTGTTTTTGAATGTCGGCGAGGATTCCGCACGGCACTCCCCTCCATTCACCTCGCGAATCTCCGCTCTCTTCCAAACAAAGTCGACGAATTACTGCTCTTAAACCGGACTAACAAGGACTTTGCACGCTCTGCTGCCCTCTGCTTCACTGAAACCTGGCTCAGTGAGCGAGTCCCAGACGCTGTCTTAAATCTGCTGGGCTTCCAACTTCACCGGGCGGACCGCGAAACAGAGCTCTCAGGGAAAACAAAGGGTGGTGGAGTCTGCTTCTACATTAATGAAGGTTGGTGTACTGATGTCACAGTGTTACAGAAACACTGCAGCCCACACTTGGAAAGTTTTCTCATCAACTGTAAACCTTTTTATTCACCGCGGGAGTTTTCTTCCTTCATGCTGGTCGGAGTTTACATCCCTCCACAGGCCAACGCGAACAACGCACTGTGCGAGCTGGCTGACCAGATTACTACCCTGGAGAGGAAATTCCCGGATTCCTTTACAATTATTCTTGGGGATTTTAACAGAGCAAACCTAAACTACGAACTCCCTAAATACAGACAGCATATAGACTGCCCCACCAGGGACAACATCATACTGGATCACTGCTACACCACTCTAAAAGATGCCTATCGCTCTGTGCCCCGGGCAGCTTTGGGACATTCTGATCACTGCATGGTCCATCTTATTCCAGTTTATAGGCAAAAACTCAAACGTGCCAAGCCTGTAGTCAAAACTGTGAAGAAGTGGACTAACGCAGCAAAGCAGGAACTGCAGGACTGTTTTGACTCCACTGATTGGACTGTTTTTGAAGCTGCATCTGAGAACCTAGATGAGCTCACGGACACTGTGACATCATACATCAGTTTCTGTGAAGACGTGTGTGTGCCAACAAAGACCTTTTGCACATACAACAACAATGACCCATGGTTCACTCCTAAACTCCAACATCTTCGCAAGGCCAAGGAGGACGCTTACAGAAGTGGTGACAGGGTCCTGTACAAGCAAGCCAGGAACACACTGACCAAGGAGATCAAAGCAGCTAAAAGCATCTACTCCCAGAAGCTGGAAGAACGGCTCTCAGCCAACGACCCTGCGTCAGTGTGGAGGGGCCTGCAGGAAATCACCAGCTACAGACGCCCCCCACCCACTATTGAAGCAAACAAAGACCTGGCCAACGAGTTAAACACTTTCTATTGCAGGTTTGAGACGGACAGACTCCCACGCCCCACCCTCCCCTCCCCAGGGACATTGCTTCAGACATTGACCCCCAACACACCTTCCACCTCTCCCCCCTTCACCCTGCCCCTCCCCAATCAAGACTCAACGACCACCCCCACCCTCCCCAATCCAGACTCAACGACCACCACCACCCTCTCCAACCCAGACTCAACGACCTCCACCACACCTCTCACCCCCCTTCCCTCCTCCCTGAAACTAAGAATACACACTCAGGATGTGAGCCGACTATTCCAGAAACAGAAGCCCAGGAAAGCCCCCGGACCAGATGGCGTCTCACCCTCCTGCCTCAAAACCTGTGCTGAACAGCTGGCTCCCATCTTTACTCGCATCTTCAACAGATCCCTGGAGCTGTGTGAAGTTCCCTCCTGCTTCAAACGCTCCACCATCATCCCTGTTCCCAAGAAACCCACCATCACAGGACTGGATGACTACAGACCTGTCGCCTTGACGTCTGTGGTCATGAAATCCTTCGAACGACTGGTGTTAGCCCATCTGAAAGACATTACAGGCCACCAGCTGGACCCTCTGCAGTTTGCCTACCGGGCAAACAGGTCAGTGGATGATGCAGTGAACACGGGGCTGCATTACATCCTGCAACACCTTGACTGCCCGGGAACTTATGCCAGGGTCCTGTTTGTGGACTTTAGTTCGGCTTTTAACACCATTGTGCCTGAACTTCTTTCCTCCAAACTCTCCCAGCTCAGCGTGTCACCAGCTACCTGTCAGTGGATCACCAGCTTCCTGACAGACAGAAAGCAACAAGTGAGGCTGGGGGAGATCACCTCTGAAACCCGGTCCCTCAGTATTGGTGCCCTCAAGGATGTGTCCTCTCACCACTACTGTTCTCCCTCTACACTAACGACTGCACCTCCAATAACTCTGCTGTCAAACTCCTAAAGTTTGCAGATGACACCACTGTCATTGGCCTCATTCAAGATGGTGATGAGTCTGCATACCGGCAGGAAGTTGAGCGGCTGGTACTCTGGTGCAGTCAGCACAATCTGGAGCTGAACACTCTTAAGACTGTAGAGATGACAGTGGACTTCAGGAGACATCCCTCAACTCTGCTCCCCCTCACCATATCAGACAGCCCTGTGTCGACTGTGAAGATCTTCAAGTTCCTGGGTACAACCATCTCCCAGGACCTGAAGTGGGAGACCAACATCAACTCCATCCTCAAAAAGACCCAGCAGAGGATGTACTTCCTGAGACAACTGGGGAAGTACAGTCTTCCACAGGAGCTGCTGATCCAGTTCTACACTGCGGTCATTGAGTCTGTCCTGTGCTCCTCCATCACAGTCTGGTATGGAGCAGCCACTAAACAGGACAGGAGCAGACTGCAGCGGACTGTACGGGCAGCAGAAAGGATCATCAGCACCCCCCCTGCCCTCCATCCAGGATCTGTACCTCTCAAGAACCAGGAAACGGGCAGGGAAAATCATCGCAGACCCCTCACACCCTGCACACAGACTTTTTGATCTGCTGCCCTCTGGCAGACGGTACAGAAGCCTGCAGACCAGGACCACCCGACACAGGAACAGTTTCTTTCCCCTCGCCATCTCCCTTCTTAACAGTTGACCTGTCACACTGCTCCCACTGCCAGACTGCAACTGCACCTTATGTACATTTTGTAGTATTCATTCCACCTCATTCATTTCTGTATTTTATGTATATAAGGTTAGATTCGTTATTTATAGTTGGTTTACATAGCTTTGTGTATGTATGTGTAATGTGTATATATAGACACTTGTGTGTGTGTGTGTGTGTGTGTGTGTGTGTGTGTGTGTGTGTGTGTGTGTGTGTGTGTGTGTGTGTGTGTGTGTGTGTGTGTGTGTGTGTGTGTGTGAGATTTACATTGCTGTGCTTGAGAGCCACCATCTACCGGAACCAAATTCCCTGTATGTGTCTGCACATATACAGTGGGGCAAAAAAGTATTTAGTCAGCCACCGATTGTGCAAGTTCCCCCACTTAAAATGATGACAGAGGTCAGTAATTTGCACCAGAGGTACACTTCAACTGTGAGAGACAGAATGTGAAAAAAAAAATCCATGAATTCACATGGTAGGATTTGTAAAGAATTTATTTGTAAATCAGGGTGGAAAATAAGTATTTGGTCACCTCAAACAAGGAAAATCTCTGGCTCTCACAGACCTGTAACGTCTTCTGTAAGAAGCTTTTCTGTCCCCCACTCGTTACCTGTATGAATGGCACCTGTTTGAACTCATCATCTGTATAAAAGACACCTGTCCACAGCCTCAAACAGTCAGACTCCAAACTCCGCCATGGCCAAGACCAAAGAGCTTTCGAAGGACACCAGGAAAAGTATTGTAGACCTGCACCAGACTGGGAAGAGTGAATCTACAATAGGCAAGCAGCTTGGTGTGAAAAAATCAACTGTGGGAGCAATCATCAGAAAATGGAAGACATACAAGACCACTGATAATCTCCCTCGATCTGGGGCTCCACGCAAGATCTCATCCCGTGGGGTCAAAATGATCATGAGAACGGTGAGCAAAGATCCCAGAACCACACGGGGGGACCTGGTGAATGACCTGCAGAGAGCTGGGACCAAAGTAACAAAGGTCACCATCAGTAACACACTACAACGGCAGGGAATCAAATCCCGCAGTGCCAGACGTGTTCCGCTGCTGAAGCCAGTGCATGTCCAGGCCCGTCTGAAGTTTGCCAGAGAGCACATGGATGATACAGCAGAGGATTGGGAGAATGTCATGTGGTCAGATGAAACCAAAGTAGAACTTTTTGGTATAAACTCAACTCGTCGTGTTTGGAGGAAGAAGAATACTGAGTTGCATCCCAAGAACACCATACCTACTGTGAAGCATGGGGGTGGAAACATCATGCTATGGGGCTGTTTTTCTGCCAAGGGGACAGGACGACTGATCCGTGTTAAGGACAGAATGAATGGGGCCACGTATCGTGAGATTTTGAGCCAAAACCTCCTTCCATCAGTGAGAACTTTGAAGATGAAACGAGGCTGGGTCTTCCAACATGACAATGATCCAAAACACACCGCCCGGGCAACAAAGGAGTGGCTCCGTAAGAAGCATTTGAAAGTCCTGGAGTGGCCTAGCCAGTCTCCAGACCTCAACCCCATAGAAAATCTGTGGCGGGAGTTGAAAGTCCGTGTTGCTCGGCGACAGCCCCAAAACATCACTGCTCTCGAGAAGATCTACATGGAGGAATGGGCCAAAATACCAGCTACTGTGTGTGCAAACCTGGTAAAGACCGATAGTAAACGTTTGACCTCTGTTATTGCCAACAAAGGTTATGTTACAAAGTATTGAGTTGTATTTTTGTTATTGACCAAATACTTATTTTCCACCCTGATTTACGAATAAATTCTTTACAAATCCTACCATGTGGATTCATGGATTTTTTTTCACATTCTGTCTCTCACAGTTGAAGTGTACCTCTGGTGCAAATTACTGACCTCTGTCATCATTTTAGGTGGGGGAACTTGCACAATCGGTGGCTGACTAAATACTTTTTTGCCCCACTGTACTTGGCCAATAAACACGATTCTGATTCTGATTCTGATTCTGAGATGTATATTTGTGAATGTGGAGATGTTAGATTGGTTTCACTGGTAAAAATAAATAATTGAAATGGGTATATATTTGTTTTTTGTGAAGTTGCCTAATAATTATGCACAGTAATAGTCACCTGCACACACAGATATCCCCCTAAAATAACTAAAAAAAAAACTAAAAAAAAACTACTTCCAAAAACATTCAGCTTTGATATTAATGAGTCTTTTGGGTTCATTGAGAACATGGTTGTTGTTCAATAATAAAATTATTCCTCAAAAATACAACTTGCCTAATAATTCTGCACTCCCTGTAGGTCTGTTGACAGAGCTCTGTACAGGTCTGCTCGAGCTGACCTGAAAAGGGGTCCCACCTGTCCAGCAACAACACATGGCATGGAATAATAGACATCATAAACCACAGAGGCAGAACTGTGAAAACAGAAAACCTGAGTGTGCAGCTAGCAGAGGACATAAACAGCTTCTTTGCCCGCTTTGAAACACCACAACAGCAGCATTCATCTGCCTCAGCCCTGCTCCCATCCTCATCCTCACCTGGTTCCTGCACCGCTCCATTCACTGTAACGGAGCACGATGTCAGATGAGTGTTCCTAGCAGTGAACCCCAGGAAGGCGTCCAGACGGAATACGTGGTAAAGTGCTAAGACCATGTGCCCACCAGCTCACCCTCATCTCCACCAGAATCTTCAACCTCTCACTGGATGAAGCAGCCATCCCATCCTGTCTAAAATCAGCCACAATCATCCCAGTACCAAAGAAGTCTCCCATCACCAGCCTGAACTATTATTGCCCTTTGGCCCTCACACCGGTAATCATGAAACTAGTCCTTCAGCACACCAAGGATTACCTCCCCCCAGAATTCGACCCCCACCAGTTTGCATACCGTGCAAACAGATTCACAGAAGATGCCATCACCCTCCACTCGGTGCTGAGTCACCTAGAACAGCGGCAGAGCTACGCCAGAATGCTCTTTGTGGACTACAGCTCACCCTTCCACCACTCGCCCATTGAGAGCCTACTAACTTACTGCATCACAGTATGGTACAGCAGCTGCACTAAGGTGGATAGAGCCACCCTCCCAGCATGTTTGCAATGAGTAGGAGATGCTCTGTATCTCACTGTACAACTGTATAGTGACAAAGGTATTGGGTTCTTTTCTAAAAATTGCTATAAACAGAGGAACCCAAACTGATGAAAAGTGGCGAATATTTTTTTTCAAATGACTATTTTTAGTGGATTTTTGATATAGAAGCAGAATGACAGAATGTTAAAAGAAGTTACTTTTAGTCATTCTAAGCTGGGCATTGCGTTCTCTGGCTGTTCAAAGCCATGGAACTTTAGACTTTCCAAGCAAATAATGATGGCCATACTGATGTTCTTTTCAGTACATTTTACTTTATGTTCATTTTCATTTTTATGATGTTTCTATTTTTACATAATTCCTCCCACATAGCAAAATTGGTATGGCCTGGATCTGTCCCACACAATGTGCTTACACATGGCCTGCGTACCGCAAAGAATGACGGCCCTATGGTGGCCCAGATCTGGTTTACCAGAGGTGGCCCACACATGAGCCAGCACAAGGCCAGTTGCAGACACACTGCTGGCCCTGTGCTGGCCCAGAACAGTTTCAGCTCTGGCCCCAGATGTCAGCCTAATGTGTACCTTAGCCATGTAAGCCATGTAATAACAACATGTGCTGGAACATAATAGTGCAAAAGTAACATGACGAAACTCTGTTCAGACAGTGAATGGACTGATTCTTATACAGCACTTTTTTACTCACCCATATTACTCAAAGTGCTCTATACAACATGTCACATTCACCCAATCAGGCCAAATGTGGCATGCCATCACATAAACAGTGCCATCTTACCATGCCAGAAGTCAGCCAGCAGTGCCGGCTTGACACCAGATCCAGGCAAGACCCGTCTGCTATGTGGGATGACTTGTTCTTTTGGCATTTTAGTTGTGGATTGTGTTTGGACTGTGTCTCTTGCCCTTTCAGTATTGTTTCCTTGTGCTTCTAAGTGTCCCTTTGTTTCTTTTTAGGTTATGTAGTATGGGTTAGAGATATTTTGTATGTTGTTTTTGTTTAATAAATCCGCCTTTTGGATTATTCCCTGATGTGCCTGAGTTCTGTTATTTAGTGTCACTTTGAAAGGACACACATCCAGCATTGACATATAATTGTTCTTTCAATTTTTGATAAAGATTACAGTGAATTGAGATGTAACTTGGCCCAGAGGTACGGTAGTACGCCCAGAGTAAGAAAGTGTTGAAAGTTGGACCTCAACTATTATGGATGATTTTTAATGAATTTTTGAAATTTCCATAATTGTAGTGTATTGACTGTATTGAATTGAATAAATGTTTCCATTAATTTCTGAGGAGTTCTACAGTAAATCTGGATGAAACTTGGCACACAGGTACAGTAGGTGTCCCAGAGGAGGGATGTGTTGAAAGTTGTACATCAACTACTCAGGATGATTTTTAATGAATTTTTGAAAATTGACATAATTCTACTGTATTGGCCGACTGCATTGGATACAAGTACCCATTAATTTCTGAGGAATTCTACAGTAAATCTGGCTGAAACCTGGCACACAGGTACAGTAGGTGTCCCAGAGGGGGGATGTGTTGAAAGTTGTACATCAACTACTCAGGATGATTTTTAATGAATTTTTGAAAATTGACATAATTCTACTGTATTGGCCGACTGCATTGGATACAAGTACCCATTAATTTCTGAGGAATTCTACAGTAAATCTGGCTGAAACCTGGCACACAGGTACAGTAGGTGTCCCAGAGGGGGGATGTGTTGAAAGTTGTACATCAACTACTCAGGATGATTTTTAATCAATTTTTGAAAATTGACACAATTGTAGTGCATTGGCTGTATTAGATTGAATAAATGTTTCCATTAATTTCTGAGGAATTCTACAGTAAATCTGGATGAAACTTGGCACACAGGTACAGTAGGTGTCCCAGAGGGGGGATGTGTTGAAAGTTGGACCTCAACTATTCAGGATGACTTTTAATGAATTTTTGAAATAAACATAATTGTAGTGCATTGACTGTATTGCACTGAATATGAGTTTACTGTGATTTCTGAGTAATATTACAGTAAATCTGGGTAAAAACTGGCCCAGAGGTAAAGTAGGTGTCCGAGAAGAGGATTGTGTTGAAAGCTTGGCATCAACTTTTAAGAATGATTTTTAATGAATTTTTGAATATGCAACCAGACTGTCACGATGGCTGTATTGGGCTGTTCCATTGTAATTTGTGTGCGCGTGTGCGTGTGACTGTTCACGCGCGTGCATGTGTGCGCGAGTCTAGGCTTTCAATCGGCACATAAAGCGAAAAAGCGCTACCGTAAAGACTGGTGTAAAAGCGCAAGGAAATTTATGCGGCGGATAGGAGGCGGCTGGCTTGACCGCGGCTCACAAATGACGGCTCACTTTACCGCAGTCAATTAAAGCAATGGGACAAACTCAACTTTTGAATATAATTTCATTTTTATTTATAGACAGTCTGCACATTCACAAACAGGCAAAGTGATTTGCAAAAAGAAAACAAAACACCATAAACACATGTTCAAATGATTTAATCCAAGTTAAACACAATGAAATCCTTTTTTTCTACTTTTTGCCACAAAGTAACTACTCCAGAGCGTTCTAGTATACAACAGAAATGTTGAAAATTGTTACTACGACTTCATGAAAACTGGTCAGATTTGATTTAATGAAGAGTTTGTCTGAAGTGAGACAATAACTTCATTAGGTTCATATGATGTTCAGTTTTTGCCTTCTTGAAGGACTCCTTTGCAGTTCACGCTGTTATATCACCACCTTTGTTTAACACAAGAGAACGTTTGCATCAAACAGAACCAGCGATGAAGAGACAAAAGTCTCTCAGCTGTCAGGTGGGATAGACTGATCCAGAAGTCCGTTTCTGTCATGGTAATTCAGTCCAGGGTGTAAAACACTGCTGTTGCCCTCAGTAAGTCCAGTGAAACCCTACAACTTCTTCCCTTTATGTAGTCTGTTGAAACGCCAAATGTTTTCCTTCCTCAGACGTTTCCAATACTCCCAAGAGTCCGACTCGAGCTCGTTCAGCTTTTTGGCTGCTCCCAGGTTTAACTGGAACAACCTGAGTGAAAGAAAAGAAAAGAAAGAAAGAAGTGAAATATAACAACTACAACAACAACTCACAAAGAAGTTCCCCGATTACTTAAGCAGTGAGTCGATATGTCTATGATACAATATCAACTAATATAAAAACCAAAAGCACTCATATTTTGGAAACGGCCAGCATTCATAATCACTGCAGGTAGAAAGGCTGTGGATGCCTTTGAGTTTAAAAATAGATGTAAAAGTTAATTCAATATAAAGAAAATTACCTACAAATGGCACAGATTTCACACAACTGCCAGCTTCTCCTAACAAGTTCTGGCCGATTGCAGACTTTTTGCTGTAAAACGAAACATCCACCAAGCTCAAATTTTTAAAAACACTGCACACATTTTATGTTTTGCCCTTGATCTCGCTAAGCTCTCCTTTTTTCCTCCTCTTCTCTTTTCCTTTATTCTCTAGCTGGTCACAGTTAGATGGCTGCCTCTCCTCAAACCTGGCTCTACTGGTTTCGTCCTGTTTAAAGGGAGTTCTTCCTTCCTGCTCTCGCCAAGTGCTGCTCATACGGTATCGTCTGATTGTTGAGGTTTCCTCTGTAATAAAGACCTTGAAAGGCCTTTATCTTTTAGTTTAAAGCAGCTTGAGGTGACTTATGAGTAGAAATGCATTTTATATTATGTATATTAAAAATACAGGCTTATTTTCTCTAGATTTCTTTAAACAGTCTTCAAGAATAGTTCTCCGGCTTCTTAAAGGACATTCAAAGTTCTTCTTTGGATCTTGGCTGGCTTTTGTTGCATTCTCTGTCAAGATGATCCCACACTGTTTTAATAATGTTGAGTTATGGGCTCTAGGGAGGACAATCCATGACTGCATTTTTCAATCCAGATATGCTTTTATTGCATTGCATGCAATAAAAGGTCTCATCTGTTAGCTAGCTGCTAACCCATAGTTTACAAATGGTTGTGAACACTCACTGAACCTGGAACCACTTGTCGAGTGTCTTCATATACTTTCATGGACACAGTGCACAGCGTGTTGAAATATGCTATAGATGTTCAGCTGGTCCAGCTAGTTTAGCTAATAGCTCTTTTGGAATCCCAATGTTGGTCCAAAAATACTATTTTATGCCTCTCAGCGTATTATCTTTGGCATTTTTTGTAGATTCAGCTAAAGACATGGGAACAAATGCAGCATATAATAGTGAATCCCTTGCCTAAGCTGCTTTTTGTCATGCTTGAATGGTTCATGAGTCTCTGTTAAGTGGCTTAACAAAAAAAAAATGGGGGAGGGGGGACAGCCAATGTCCAAAGAAAAACTTAGAAAAAGTTCCCTGGAGAAAAAACGAAATACAATAAAGACATATAGTCATAGTCCCAACTCTGTGCTTCACTATTAAGAATAAATGTACTGTGGTATAACTGCTGAACAGATGTATTCTTATCACAGTCTGTGAGCTGCAAGAGGAACTCATATTTTACTTGATAAAGCAATGCATGTCTTTTATTGAGAGGTACTGGTGTAAGTAGTTCCCCATTCACTGCCATCATTTTCAGAGGATCGCACCGTGGCTCTGATTAGTGGCACGATGTCTCATTCTGTACCTCTCGATCACTGCTGCAGCTGTGTTTCTGCTTTTAATTTAATCACTGATCTTCCACTTTGTGTTTCGATATTTATAAAGATCTGGTGTTCACAGTCATTTCAGGAGCAGGTTTATACATTTGGACTAAATGGAAATCGCACCTGCAGACAGATTTGTTTCAGGAATCACAAGTTTCCTAAGTTTTATATCAGTTTTGGAATTTTTTTGAAAACCAGTAAACTTCTGAAAAATGCCTATTAATTAATTTAAGCTAAGGAGGCACAACCAGCTTCTGGAGCCAGATGTGGACTTACTTTTCCCAGAACATCACACCATTTATTTGTTCAGTAAATGGGTGAAACTTCCACTGGATGTGTGTACAATGATGACACAACGAGGGAAAACATTAAATAAAACATTAACATAACGTGCACTCTCACCATTCAGGGTACTCCTCAGGAGGCTTCAGCTTGGGGTCTTCCCCTTGTTTGAAGATGTTGACCCCTACTGCATGAGATGTGAGTCTGACAGGGTCTTTACACACCTCTGGACCTTTCAGTTCCTCTTTCATCATGCCTTTACCCTTTCCCTTGGCCGCTAAAAAATGGAGGAAGAGATTTGTGACTCAAATTAGACTCATGTGGAATGAAAAAAAAAATCCACACAACATTTTAAATTTAATGCGATCTAAATGACACATGCATCGACATCTCCCCTTTTTGTTTTTATATAATCGCACACAGTAAAGTAAACAAGCTTGGCACACAGATGTCCTCTTTACTCACCAACTTTCTTAGCATATCCACATGTCTGTCCTCTGTTTAATATGCTCACCCTGCACAGAAACGACGTGTTGTTTCCGGTGAGGCACCGCGCTACCGGTGCTATCCGTAATAAACTGTACCGTAACATTTTTACTTTATTTTAAAAACGAACTCCACCATGCTACAATTTGACATTCAGTTTTGCCTCAACTTCCGCTTTCTGCCTCGTATTTGCCTCGTTAGAAGTAGAGTACAGCACCCCCCGTGGCTGGGAAGAAACACCGCAGGACATTTTCATGCATACTTGGGTCGCTTCCTTTCACCTCCCAATAGGTGGCAGCACTGATCCTGATCCGTCTCTGTCAGAGCAGAAAGCAGAAGAAGACGACGACGACGACAAACAGCTTCTCGAACATGTCTGAGTACGCTACAGTCCAGAAAAGTGCCCTGAAATTAAAGGGTGTGGGAGATATTTCTGCTGGGAAAAAGTAAGTCTTAGTAGTATCAGCGCTTAGAAGAAAATGTACGAAAAAGACATCTCTGTCAAGTCGATGAAATACTTCAAATTATGTGGTTGTGTTCGTACCAGGCTATGGTTAGCCCTTTTGCTAGTAGGAAAACAAACCTCTTTGTTCACTGAACGTGTGTGGATATGAGTAATATTACGTAATATTTGAAGAGGCCAACAAATATGAAAATAACATTTAAACGCATGCTTCGTGGCCTCAGAGCTGTTGATAGTAGAATTATGGACTGTAACAGAAGGGGTAGCTAGCTAGCTAGCTAGCTAGGCAAAAACAAAACGACCGACTAATATATACTTTCTTTTGCACGACACTGGATACACATCCCTTTTAAATGTTAAAATCTAAAATACACAAAACAAACTGACTAGTTAGTTGTTCAGAAAACAGGAGACACAAGGTTTTGAACGCTAAAGACAGATGTGTGTTACGTAATACATGATTACTGCTGTAGTTGTGGGACTTTGCAGGCCTTAAGTGCTTACAGGATCTTTGTGTATTCAAATGAAACCTGTTTTTAGTGGTATTTGACTAACATACTCAAAAACCCCCCAACTTGAATGGTATGTGCAGTACTGTGCAAGTCTTGTGGCACCTCTCATTTCTTTGTGTTTTTATTTTTATTTTTTGCTGTAATTGTTTTTTTAGTTGTGTTGATGAAATAGTTGGCCAGGTGGTATGAAGGCATTTCAAAGGTTTTTATCTCACCTTAAAAATAAGGCAAATAGAAAAGAAGAAGTTGGAGGCCTAAAAGAAAATTCATCTACAGTGGATGAATAGTATTTGAAAGTGTTGTCCTTAAGAACATCCCAAAAAGACCTGATACAGAACCTGAGAGATGGCCCTTCAGTGGATCCATCTACTGTTTGCTGAAGCTTCATCAGAATTGTACTCAGTGAAAGGGTGGCTGTCAAGTAACCAGTCTCGAAGAAGGGAAATGAGGGGGAAAAGTATATCAAATTACTCAAGAAATGGAACAAAATCAGTGGCACCAGGTCTTATGGAGTGAAATTTTTGGTACAAATTGTTGTTAACATGTGTGGAAGAATTCAGGAGAGAAGTTAAAAATGGTTGTTTTGTTTTTTTTTTTTTATCCCAAACACAGTTAAACATTAGTAGTCACCATTGGTGCACTCGATTAAAAAAAAATTGCTGCAGCTATTTCCAATTTTTCTGGCAAAACATTTTTTGAAAAAGAGGAGTGGCTCAAGACCTTTGCACAGTACTGTCCTGCATGTACATTTTCTTGCACAAAATTGGTAATAAATTATGAGGAATAATAATGGTGTTTCTCTTATTTTTAGGAAGAAAAAGAAGAACAAGGAGAGCAAGCATCGCATGGAGCAGGTCGTTACCAGCCAAAGCGATGAGGAGGTGAAAACCAAGAAAGTATATCTTGACAAAAGGACACCGGCACAGATTGCTTTTGACAAGATGCAAGAGAAACGGGTGAGTTCTTTTTCTCCAGCGTTCAAGGGATTGAATTGTGAGGGGAAACAAAGCTAACATAAGTATTAATAGATTGTAGAAGTTTCTGTTTAGGAGAAGTGAATTATTTGTAAGGTTGGGTTCAAATTTGGCCCTTTTCAGGACTGAAAAACAAACTTGAGCTGCTTGAAAACTGCAGCCAAATCTATTATTCTCTGAAGTAAATTATCTAAACTCAGAATCTCTTTTGTTGTTTAGGGCAGTATTTCCTAAAGCCATCTTTATTGTCAGTATCATGAATTATAGCAGGGTTTCAATAACAAATCTGCACCAGGTCTGCCAGTGGAAAAACATCAATTGCTAATGATGTTTCACTAAGGTATTGATAATATTACCTCTAAGAGAGAGCCAACAAGCTTAGCACTGTACAATAATTCCAAACTAGTGTAGTTTTGAAATACACATTTGCCTAATAAGCAAATTCCCAGTTCATTTCTGAAAAGAGACCCAAATCCCTTTGGGAATGGCATCCAGTGTGAAAATCTGCCAAATCAACTTTGGTGCTACCTGCTGCGGTGACCACTTGTGAACAAAGAAGCATCCAAACCTTGACTTGTTATGTAATCTGAAATAAATTCTTACTGTGTGTGTGTCAGTCAATCTTACTCCCACTAAATCCAGTAGTCTGTGTTAAGTGTTTTGGGGTTTTTTTTCTCCCCTCTGGCAGAGATTTAAAGATTGTGAATGTGTAAAATGAAAGTTCTAATGTAAATTGTTTGGCATTACATTTCTCTCCATTTCTTTTTAACAGCAAATGGAGCGGATTTTGAACAAGGCATCAAAGACCCACAAACACAGAGTCGAGGTAAGAGCTTCCTTAACTCGGACTTTCAGAGACATAGATTTAAGACAACATTTACATAAAACTTAATATCAAAATTGCATATTTCTTAATAGAAACAGTTTGTGACATTATGTTCTTGTTTATCAGGATTTTAACCGTCACCTGGACAACCTGACAGAGCATTATGACATCCCCAAAGTCAGCTGGACCAAATAAAACCGGCGCAAATGTTCACTCTTGTTTCATCACTTGTACAAAATGTTTCTGCACCACGTTTTTTGAAATGTATATTTGTTGTTTACAATTAAAATTCATTTGATTTCAACTTCATACTGTTGTAATCCCTGGTGTTTATACAGCAGATGTTTAACCAATCATGCTAATGTGCGTGCATGTAAGCAAGGAAAAAAATTGAAATAAGACTGAATTTATTTTAATAAATGCATTTCATTTAACGGACACATGGCATAAATGGCACACATCGTGTAAACCAAAACACACGAGGTACAATGTTATGTAGTGTTTTGAAGCAACCACAATGGCACTCCGAGCTGCAATGGTATCGACTACAAGCTGAGGAGGAGTTAAAAGTATTCTGACTCTGGAAGAAAAAAAGAAAAGACTTTACATGTTTACATGTACAAAATTAAGTCATATTGATGATGAAGCTTTACTGCTGCTACTTCTTAAAACATTCCCTGTTAAGACACAAAGATAAAAGGTGTGTAGAGCTGCATCAGCTGTTTCATCCATACCAAAGGACCATGACACAGTGCACTTTGAACTCTACCAGTATGCCAGATATTACGCAAGTTGCGTCATACAACAGTATGCCAGATTTTTTTGTTGAGAGATGAAAAGTTCAGGATCCAAAAAAAAATGCTTACTCAGTTCCACATCTGATTTACTTAAATACTCTTTTTCTTTTGTGTAAAAGAGTTTTGTTTTTTTTCCTTTTCCCTGGGTTGTCAGTTTACTTTGGTCCCAGCATGTCACTTGGCTTCACCCACTGGTCGAACTGCTCTTCGGTCAGATAGCCCAGCTCCACGGCCACAGCCTTCAGGGTCGAGCCTTTCTTGTGAGCCGTTTTAGCGATGGTGGCCGCCTTGTCGTACCCGATGTGTGGGTTAAGCGCTGTGACCAGCATGAGGGACTCATTCATGAGCTTGTTGATCCTCTCCGTGTTGGCCTGGATGCCCACCACGCAGTTGTTGGTGAAGGAGACGGAGGCGTCGCCGAGCAGCTGTGCGGAGTTCAGCACATTCTTCACCATCATCGGCTTGAAGACGTTGAGTTCAAAGTGTCCGTTGCTGCCTCCGACGGTGACGGCCACGTGGTTCCCCATCACCTGGGCTGCCACCATGGTCATGGCCTCACACTGGGTTGGGTTCACCTTGCCCGGCATGATGCTGCTTCCTGGCTCATTCTCTGGTAGGATGAGCTCTCCAAGGCCTGAGCGAGGTCCTGACCCCAAGAAGCGGACGTCATTGGCGATCTTCATCATGCTGACGGCCACAGTGTTGAGAGCCCCGCTCAGCTCTACCAGGGCGTCGTGAGCTGCCAGGGCTTCAAATTTGTTGGGAGCGGTTACAAACGGCAGGCCTGTGAGAGAAGCAACGGTGGAGGCTACCTTCTCAGCAAACCCAATGCGGGTGTTAAGTCCCGTTCCTACAGCCGTGCCTCCAGCTGCCAGCTCATACACCCTGGGCATGGCTGCCTTCACCCTCTCAATGCTGTATTTCACCTGCTGGACGTAACCGCTGAACTCCTGGCCCAGCGAGAGCGGCACAGCGTCCTGAGTGTGTGTGCGCCCAATTTTGATGATGTCTTTGAACTCTTCAGCCTTTGAAGCAAGTGCGTCGTGCAGAGTCTGCAGGCCGGGCAGCAGGACCTGGTGGACCTCAGTGGCTACTGCAATGTGCATGGCTGTGGGGAAGGTGTCATTGGAGCTCTGACTCTTGTTGACATGGTCATTGGGGTGAACTGGATCCTTGGAGCCCAGTTTCCCTCCCAGGATCTCAATAGCCCTGTTGCTGATCACCTCATTGACATTCATGTTAGTCTGAGTTCCAGAGCCAGTCTGCCATACCACCAGAGGGAAATGATCATCGAGCTTACCGGCTGAAACCTCATCTGCAGCCTGGACGATTGCCTCAGCTATTTTTGGATCCAGGCCGTACTCCTTGTTCACCTGAGCAGCTGCTTTCTTCAGGACACCAAAGGCCTTGATCACTTGGATGGGCATTCTCTCACTTGGTCCCCCTATCTTGAAGTTCATGGTCGATCTGACAGTTTGGGCCCCGTAGTATTTGTCGGCCGGAACCTTGAGCTCCCCAAACGTGTCCCGTTCAATCCTGTAGTCCGAGCTGGCCATTCTGGACGTGCAGATGTGGAGTTTAGAGGTAGCGCTGAGCCTCTGCAGAGTCAGGAAGTTGCAGTTAAACTGCTGAACGCGTCCTAAAGACCGAAACATGGCTTCTCACTAGAGGTGATTTCGGGGGGAGGTCAACGTTGCTTTCCACATTGTAATATGTCATTGGGTGATCAGGAAACTGATCGGCGGTCAGCCAATCGCGAGGCAAGAAAGGCGGGATTTCCGCTGTGGCTGTCGTATCACGAGAAAACGAAGAGACAGCTTCATCCGGATTAATGAAGCTTTCCAAACATCCCACAACTCTATTTCCGGTACGACAGGGAAGTCTGTTTGACTTAAAAGAATAAAAGTCGAGAATTTAAATAATTCAGTCATTTAAAATTGAGCGTTTAATCAAACCTGAAGACGACTTTTAAATACATTTTGTTGTGAAATAAGTGATATTGGGTATGTGTGAAGCTTGTTGGGATTGATGTGCTTATATTTTTACTTTTAAGAATGTCTGTCTTACTTCGCGTTTCTGTGTTTTACTATTTGAAAAGCATAAATTATAAAGACTCTTTATTGTCATTATACAAGCATAACGAAAATGCAGCCACACCACCCTTACATGGTGCACAAAATTTCAGTAACAGCCAAATATACTGACATGTATACGCATACACATATCCACAGGTTTAAATAGTGATGCAGTGTTTAGTACTATAATCTCACAGCAGAAAGTTCCCAAGTTCAAATCATTTCACACATCCGGGGCTTTCCTGTGTTGAGTTTGCATGTTCTATCCTGGTACACTGGCTTTGCTCGACAGTCCAAAGAGGTGCATCTAAACTGAACACTGAATGTGTGCGTAAATAGTTTTCTGTGTCTATCTGTCCAGGATGTACCATGCCTTACTTCCTATGACAGCTGGGAGATTGGATAAGCAGAAGAAAATGGAGCGATACATACTTCCCCACATATGTATGTAAATGCATGTATGTATTCAAGGATATTGCACGTTTACAGACCATGAAATATGCAAATAACATAGTCATAAGTATATGTCTATAGTATGTAAACATGTGGAACTGAACTGTATAATTTTGCATATATGTATTTAGTTTGTGTAAATTTAAGCTACACTCTTAAAAACAATATTTTCGTGATTTTTTTGTTGGTGGAAAACTAAAATTTGTTTAATCGCGGCCAAAAAATGTTTATATGAAGGAAAAGATAATTTACTCTTTAATTGAGTCGTTTTTTAAAGTCTTTCTTTTGAAGGCTAACTTGGCACCCTGGAGCGGAAACGGTTAGTACGTAGCGTCTGGCTTCACGCAGCTTCTCGCGGTAACGTTAGTATACTGTTAGCTTGGTAGCTAACACCACCGTTTCCAGGTTTCGTGTCGACCTGAAAACATCAAACCGAGAGAGACACAGAAAGACTGCGTATCTTAAACCTTTTTAAACCCAGGCTGTGCAGAAGAGAAGAACAATGCCACACAACTTCCAGCCCGGAGACCTCGTCTTTGCTAAGATGAAGGGATACCCCCATTGGCCAGCCAGGGTAAGCAAGCAAGCAACGTTAACAGCAGCAGCAGTCTGAGAGGCGGAGGAGGGGGTGGGCTGCTCTGCACGGGACGCTGTAGAAGGTTCTCTGTAGATGTTCTCCACTACGTTTATGGATACAGACAAACAGAAAGCGTAGGCTTACTTCTGCAGGGCTGACAGGCTGCAGGTGTGCACAGGCCCACTGTCAGCGTATGAGCGGCAAAATTTGCATGAGATGCTCGTGGCCTAACCTACACGGAGACGTTCACCACCCCAGCTAACGTTGTTTTTATGGAGATGACGTTTAAAAAAAAAATTGTGGATTTTTTCCCCCTCCCCTTTTTAAAAACTTGCTGATATTGTAGAGCATATTTCCCTGCGCATTAAAATGGATAAAACGACTATCAGGTTGCGTTTGTTGTTGTTTTAACTGCTAATTGCACAAATGGCCAAGGGGCTGACCGTTGAAGTGGCACATTTACGGGGATTCTGATGAGCAGAAACAACTTTTCGAGCCACAGTTGTGTGTTCAGTCCTGTGTCTGCAAGTGAATGTGTGACATGTCATCTGTTTGCTCTCTTCATTGAAAATCATGCTTTTAAAAATTACGATTATTTTTTTTAAACAGATTGAAGATGTGGCTGATGGAGCAGTGAAACCACCTCCTAATAAAATCCCCATTTTCTTCTTTGGGACACATGAAACGTAAGTACACAGAGACTAGAGTTAAGTGTATTTGCAGAACTGTTTAATCTTGGGTGGATGCAGGTGTTGTAAACTTGCACATTGGCTGAAATTCATCAGCCATGTTTACTTTTTCTGGTTAAATTTGGTAGTTCCAGTTTTGAATTTAGGCTCAGGCTCACCTGTTTTTTTTTTAAAAAAATCCCCTTTGGTAGAGTGACGTTGGCACATATAACTACTTTGATGTGAAACTACTGTTAATTTGAGTCAGTCTTAGTGCGCAGTATGTTTCCACAAGATGTGTTGACATATTTGAACTGGTGAGACACACCATCTGTTTGACAAGATGGCACCTGCAGTATTTTAATCTGTCACTAGGTGGCACAGTGATCTGCTTCAAAGTCTGGAGTCGAACACCAGCCTTCCTAAACACAAGTATAAACATCCTGTTCATTACTGAAAGCCTGGGACATCAGATTGTTTCCCGTCAGTTTGCTTCACGTTTTCTTTATTTTCTCTGTTTTCAAAGAGCATTCCTCGCACCAAAGGACCTTTTTGCCTATGAAAAGTACAGAGAACGATATGGGAAACCCAACAAAAGGAAGGGATTCAATGAAGGCTTATGGGAGATCCAGAACAATCCACATGCCTCCTACAGCGCCCCACCTGTAGTAAGTCTCTGTCATCTTCCCAAAATCCTGAAGCAGGCATAATTCAGCATGAAATGTAAAAGATACTGGAAGCGCATTTGTTTTTTCATAACCCTCATTTGGGTGATTTTTGTGAGCATAGATTTAGGATCTGCAGGATGTACTTGGTAGCGACTGGTTTGATTCAAATGAATCTACTTTTCCTTCTCATGAAAAATTCCTTGTTCAGACTTGGAGAGACTGTGGCCTGTGTGACCTTCACCAAAGCAGCTACTGTTCTTCACCAGTATCTTTGCTGCTTCTCCCCTTTTTGTCGCCCTGTTCAGATATTTTTCATTATTATATTTTATTGTGTTTTGTCTGCAGCCAGCTAGCTCATCTGACAGCGAGGCTGAAAATGCAGGAGGAGGAAGCGACGAGGAGGACGATGAGGAGGACGCCCCGGTTCCTCGGAAAGCACACACAGGAAGTGAGGTTGATTCAGATTCTGGGAGTGAAGACAGAGGAAGGGGGGGCGGAGGAGGAGGAGGGGGCGGAGGAGGAGGAGGAGGAGGAATGAAGCGAAAGCCACAGGCTCCTAAGGTAATTATACGAGGATTATATTGTTAGTGGATGTGTGTCATTACAACTCGTCCAGTGATTTGATTTAAGATTCACTCCTGTTGTTTTTGATGTTGAGCTTGATTAAAATAAATGGTTTCCTTGGTCACAGTTTGGGCCACAAAGAAGGTTTTTCTGGCACCATACGTGACCAACTACCATCAGCAGCAGCCAAGTTACTGTAACAATTTGTCATTCATGAATAGTTACCGAGAATTTGAAGAGTTGAAAGAAGAGCACACATTTTCTGGTGGCTTTTTTTTTTTATAGCCGATGTTGTCGCAGCAGTGACGAAAGCTAAATGAGCCAGAAATTAAGGGATTTGTCTGCATGACTTGAATATTTGAGCAGTGAGATTATTTTTATATCTCAAGTGACCTATAACTGTTCAAATTTTCTGTTTTCTCACAAGTACTTTTTTTTTTTTTGTTTCAGCGGCCTCCTCCTCCAAAAAAGGCACGAGGCTCATCGAGCGACCGAGATGAAGAAGAGAGTGGATCTCCTTCTGAATCAGAACCCACACCTTCGGAGTCTGACTCTGGGAAAAACAGTGATCAGGTAATAACATGTGCGTACTAGGGCTGCCACGATTTGTCGACTAGTCACGATTACGTCGACTATCAAAATCGTCGACGACTGATTTAATAGTCGACGCGTCGTTTGAAGCTTTGTAAGATCCCAAAAGACGCAGGAATAAGTAGCAGGATTTAAGAGTGTAATAACGGACTGAAACAGAAGATGGCAGCACTGCATGTACAAGGATGCCAGCTGCCGTTAAACCCCGAAGAAGAAGAAGAAGCAGCTGTGTCCCAGAAATCATAGCGCGGCCCAGCTTAGTTTCCAACAATGGCGGCAGCTAGTTAGTTTTAATATTACTCTTATTATTCTTTCTGGGTCAGAAAATAAACGTTTAACGTATTTTCAGGCGAGAATGTAGCTGTGTAAACCTCAAATATCGGCTCAGTTTATCAGGACACCACATATTTTCAAAAGCGCTCCGACGTTTTCGGAGACGTCTGTTACCCACTAGCTCGATAGCTAGCCGGGGGCTAGGTCACTAGCGCGGTGAGAACACCGGACTCCCGGCAAATTGTTTTCTAACCCACCGCCGTCTTTCGCTACTCAGGTTAAATATATATGAGTCACTTGGATAAATTAAAAATGTTGTTGTTTGGCTTTTTTTTTTTTTTTGTATTTTATTTGTTCCTGAGTAAATCGGTTTGTCTGAGATTAAAGTTATAGTTTTTACACAGCTGAATAAACGTCAAGCAGACAGCTGATTATCAAAAGTGTGAGATGCTGGAGAATATACTCTGTTGTCCTGTTATATTTTAGATAGCAAGGAGTTCATTAAACTTCACCGAAACAATCTGCAAATTTCATTAAAATTGAATAAACTATCATCTTGTCTTTATTTTTAGTTAGCACCTTAAACACTTAAAGCTGTAAGCTAATGATAGTTATATAAGAGCAGATGCTGCTGGTGCAATAAGCTGTAGTTTTACGTCCAGTGGATGATGATCTGATTAGTCGACTAATCGCATAAATAATCGGTGACTAGTCGACTATCAAAATAATCGTTTGTGGCAGCCCTAGTGCGTACGCGCGTGATTGTGGAGGAGTCTGATGCTCAAAGCCACTTTTGGTTGCCTCTCATTCGCAAATGGGTTGCTATAGCCGCGTGTTTGATTTGGTAGATTTATTTATGTTGGATGCCCTTCCTGACACAAGTCTCACCACTCAGCTGCCAACTTGGTAGCACCTCTGTAGTCGCTATTTACAAATGAAATGAAATGAATTCACGGTGCATTCACGGGTCTTTGGATGGTGGGAGGAAGCCGGTTAGCACTGTTGCTGCACAGCAAGAAGGTCCTGAGTTCAATTCCACCATCAGGCCGGGGTCTTTCTGTGTGGAGTTTGCATGTTCTCCCCGTGTTTGCGTGGGTTCCCTCCGGGTACTCCGGCTTCCTCCCACCATCCAAAGACATGCAGCTTGTGGGGATAGGTTAATTGGATAATCCAAATTGCCACTAGGTGTGAATGTGAGTGTGAATGGTTGTCTGTCCCTGTGTGTTGGCCCTGCGACGGACTGGCGACCTGTCCAGGGTGTACCCCGCCTCTCGCCCTATGACAGCTGGGATAGGCTCCAGCGCCCCCCGCGACCCTTGAAAGGATAAGCGGAAGCAAATGGATGGATGAAATTAATTTCTTTGGTCATGGTGGCATAAAAACTGCACATACAGAACGACCAGTCAGAGTTTGGTGGGTTTTGCCTCAAAGTAAGGTTTTAAAGCTTTTTTTTTAGGTGCAAGGTGCAGTAAATTACAGCTTTATATCAATTAATTTCCCAATTTTCTTCCCATTTTCCAATATGGCTTTTCATTGGCCTTTTCAGGGCAGGGAGGAGACAAACCGCTGTTGTGTATTTCTTTCGTGTCTCTCTTATAACGTCTCAGCTGCAAATCATTTGATGTTTGTTTTTCTTCAACAGGATTTTACTCCAGAGAAGAAATCTGGTGGACGAGGTGTGAAGAAAGCAGGAGGCAGAGGGAAGAAAAAGGTGAACCAGAAGGCCCCGTCACAGAAAGAATTACCTGTCACAAAACTCGGTGTCTTCTCTTTGCGTTTCCAGCTTTCGTTACTTTTTCTCTGTGACCTTGCAGAAGGCTTCGTCCAACTCTGATTCAGACTCTGGATCGGCATCGGAGAAGAAAGTAGCAGACAGCGACTCGGAGGACGAGAAGCCTCGACCGGCTCTGTCTGGTTCAGAATCCCAGTCTGGCTCAAAGTCTGAATCGGAATCAGATCCTCCCCCGCGGAAGGGCCCACAGGCTCGCAAGAAAGGTGCGAGTTTAGTTTTGCTCTTTTATTTACTACAGTTTCATCTACAATCGTAGCGATGCAGATAGATGTTTAGAAGGATGTTTAGAAGCAATTCTTTGCTCGTGAGTTAGTGCAGAGTTTTTCAAAGTCTGTGCTCGTGTCTTTCTGATTCACAGAGAAGCCGGCGCCAAAGCCTCGAGCACGTAAACCCAAACCTGCGCCGGCAAAACGAGCGCCTTCATCGTCCTCCGACAGCGAAAGGTCAGGCTGCTCCCAGGATTCCTTCTTAACGATTTATGCACCACAGGTTAATACAGTAAGAGAAATTCTACTCCATACATTAGCTTGGCATAATTAAGGTTGCCTTGCCCTCCCACCTCTCGCAGTGATAGTGAACCCGACCGCATCAGTGAATGGAAGAAACGAGATGAAGAACGCAGAAGAGAGCTGGAGGAGCGGCGAAAAAAGGAGGAAGCTGAAGAGCTCCGCCGGCTACGTGAGCGAGAGAAAGAGGAGGAGGAGAAGAAGAAAAAAGACAAAGATAAGGCTAAAAAAGAGAGTGACAGTGACAGCAGCAGTAGCTCAGATGAAGGTATAGACGATCACCCGTTGAAGAAGTCCAAGAAACCCCCCCCACCACCTATCCCTGCGCCCTCAGACTCTGATTCTCCGCCACCAGCTGAGGTACGTCTGTTAACATAGAGTAATGTTTTTGCTTTTGTTAAAGAAATGGGATTATACGTGATACTTTCCCATCAAAAGGTAAAGAAGCCACCCAAGAAGCTAGACAACCAGAAGAAAGCAAAAATAAAGAAAGAAAAGGAGAGGAAAGAACGAAAAGAGAGAGAGCTGAAAGAGAAGAAAGCCAGACGGTCAGAGGAGAGGTCCAGAGCGAGGTGAGTGCTCAATGGGGAACAGACTACTGCATGCACAGCTCATCAGGAGGTGGTGATCAAACATTAATGTACACGGATCACAGAGTTTCCTCTCTGTCTTAGGTCCAAGCCTGAAAAGCTGAAACGCAAACCAGAGAAGCTGCCGGAGAAGAAGGTGGAGAAGAAAAAGGGTCAGTGACTCACGCTGTTGGCTGAAAACATGCAGTGTCATTTATATAAGAGAGAGAGACAAGTTCAGTTTTCATTATCAAGAACGGATAAAGATATAATTTAGTACTTTGTGTGTTTATTTGCAGAGCCGTCACCTGGAGAAAGGCTACAGAAGCTTCATACAGATATAAAGTTTGCACTTAAAGTGGACAACCCAGTACGTAACGCTTAAGACGATGATTAATATGGTCACATAAATGTTTTGGGTTTCTTTTTATTCTGGCGTGAAAATTTGGTTTGTGTGGTTTTCAGGACATAGAGCGATGTCTACAAGCACTGGAAGAGCTCGAGGCTGTTCCTGTCACCAGCCAGATCCTACATAAGAACGCTGAAGTTATTGCCACACTAAAAAAGGTGAATTTGTTTTGTATTGCTCCACTGTTCTTTCTAGGTCCACAGCTCCTTTTGGTGTTTAAGCTGGAAAACCTGTGCTAAAATTTACTCAAGTAGTCAAAACGCAACACAAGGTTGGTTGAGCAGTAACTGTTTTGCCCTTGTGTTTTTATTCTTAAACACTTGTAGAGTAACTTTGCATAAGTCACCGTTCACAATAATACTTATTTATTTGACACTGGGCTTTGATGCAGTCTGTCCAAAACAGGGCATTTTGGTTCCTCTGCCTTTAAGCCAGTTTTTAAATATTTGATTGGCTAACTTTAAGCAGTGTGAAGCTTTGGCTCGTAGGGATTACTTACACACACGCTGACATCAATTGTTTGAAGTTTGATCAATTGTTCATGTGTATCCATCTCTGTAAAAGTATGTACATGACAGGGAAATAATAAAAGGAAAGGCAGGAGTCTTTTTTGGGAGACTCATTGGCAACTTTGTTAGTTACAACTTGCTATGACAGTGCTGGATACTCTTCTGCTTTCTAAACCGCCTTACTTCTACATGGCATAGATACAACAAGGCAGGAACTCCAGCAACACTTAAAGGTAAAGAGGAACAACTTTATTAACTGACCAGCGTGTTTCGGCTTGTGGCTTTCATCAGGGTCATAATAACATAGAAACAAATTTGTGTTTAAATAAAGTACAGGAAACAGAAAAAAGGGAAAAATGTTTTCAAATGAACCAATCACACCTTCACGGGTAAACCAGCTGACGTATAACAGGTTGGTATTGGTTAATAGGTTAATTGGTTAAGTCACAGCTCAAGTGGAAATTGGTGAAGTTGTTGCTATGGATATGACAAGGTCGGGTTCATTTCACTGCAGGGCAACCTGCATGTGGCGAATAAAATTTGAACTTGAACTTGAAGGTGCAGCACACGATGGCATCACACAGTTGCTGCACATCTGTAATGCAAATCCTCAGCAGATGTGCTCAAATGGATTGAAATGTGGTGACTTTTGATGACTGTGAACTCAGAAGATGGGTACAGCATGTTCAGCAGCCATATTGTGTGTTTTCTCTGTAAACCATAGAGATAGATGTGTAGGATCAGCAGTTTCTGAAATACTTAGGCAAATTCATTCAGTACCCAAAGTTACTATAGTTAACTAAAACTGTACTAAATATGGAGAAACTGTATATGGGGAAAAACATTGTAGTTAAAAATAAAAACTGGATTTTTGGAAAGATTAAAACTGAAATTATTGAGAATTTGGAAAACAGAGAAAATATCCTTATGTTTAGTCTTTGTTAGTTTTTGTTAGACCATTAAAGCCTCATCAGGGTTTAATGGTCATGTTTATTGAGACTTTGGACATCTACCAGACTGAGAGTCAACTGCTTTCAAAAGGTTTACTATTTTTGTTGGAATACTTGTACTGATTTTCCTAAATCTTGCCGCTAGTAGATGCCCTCCATACAGTAACAATTAAAAAAACTAAAGTCACTTAAGTACCTTCTTCTGATGCTCAGTTTGAACTTCAGCAGGTCATCTTGACCGTGTCTGCATGCCTAAATGCGCCGAGTTGCTACCATGCGATTGGCTGATTTAGATATTTGCTTTAATGAGCAGTTGAACAGATGTACCTAATAAAATGTTCAGCAAGCGTATGTTTAGCAATCTACGTGTTTTTTATTTGAACAAATTCATATAAAAAATGTTACCGGACTTATTTGACATGTTTGTGTTCATTTTAGATCCGGCGGTATAAAGCCAGCACTGCAGTCATGGAAAAAGCTAGCGACGTCTACAACAAGTTAAAACTGCGTTTTGTGGGCAAGGCGGAGGTGGCAGCCAAACCTAAAACTGAGAACAAGGAGCCAGAGAATGAGGAGAAAGAGACAGAAAACACAGGTAAAAGCACTCGTTTTGGATTTACTAAAATCTGGATTCTACTGTTTTCTAGTGCACTTTCTTTGGATTTGTGTGCTCGCTTATTTAAATCTGATTTTGCCGTGAGCAGACTCCACACCTGTGAATGGGGAATCAGAGCAGAAAAAAAATGACACAGAGGGAGAGGAAAAGCCAAAGTCACCCATACAAGACGAGAACAACGTTGATACGGCTTCAAGTCCAAACAGGTGAGCGTCACACGTAAACCCACCTGTGACAGGATGCGAGCTTGGGTCACATTAGCAAACGAGACACATTTTTGCTATAATCGGATGATGTCATGTATGATGTTTTCAAGCATGCCTGCTCTTCGTTAGACAATTAAACATAGGGAGGGGGGTACCATCTTAAATTGCCTGTGATTGGTCACAGGACCACAACCAATGGGAATAATATCCAATCAGAACTATATCTCATACAGGACAAATAGTTTATAAATAAATAAGAATATGTCAGAATAATCAGAGCCTAGAAAGACAAATAAGGGAAGATAAACATCGTGGCTCAAGAGTTGGGAGTTCGCCTTGTAATCGGAAGGTTGCCGGTTCGAGCCCCGGCTTGGACAGTCTCGGTCGTTGTGTCCTTGGGCAAGACACTTCACCCGTTGCCTACTGGTGGTGGTCAGAGGGCCCGGTGGCGCCAGTGTCCGGCAGCCTCGCCTCTGTCAGTGCGCCCCAGGGTGGCTGTGGCTACAACGTAGCTTGCCATCACCAGTGTGTGAACGTGTGTGTGAATGGGTGGATGACTGGATATGTAAAGCGCTTTGGGGTCCTTAGGGACTAGTAAAGCGCTATATAAATACAGGCCATTTACCATAAACATGTGTCAGGCAACGTCTAACAATAAAACTCAATACATTTGGTTGGACACACATGAAACCTACTCACTCGTTCACTATGTGTCTGCTATATAAAATAAATTAAATTGTATGAAAGGTTTTTGAAAAGCACGCTACACAAAGTATTTAAAGACACCTTCGGTAAGAGGTCTTATGGTGCCGTCAGGTTAAGTGTAGGAAAACTCCTAAAGAGGCGCCTGCATTGTTGGATGCATGATATTTACTAAATAAACATTATCGGGCGTAATCTTGTTTTACGTGTATTGTTACGACTCTGCGATCCTCTTCAGGCGAAGCCCGGACAGCTCGGCCGAACAGCAAACGCACACGTACGAAGAAGAGGACAACTCGATCTCTGCGGAGACGGAACAACCTGCCGCCGAGAGCTGAAAGCATCCCTCACCGACCACTGCAGTGGACCAAGTGCTAAAAGATGGTGGCCTCTGTTTAACATGACGCAGTGCTGCTGGCCCAACAACATTGCAACACACACCCAGCATTTCCTACCTTATCTGTTACTTCATTGTTCATGTTTTAGACATTTTTGTACTCTAACCATACCAAACCAGAAAAGGCCCATTTTTAGTCCATTTGTTCATCACATCAGAAACGACATGCTTATTAGTGAGCTAGATAACGGCACCACGCAACACTCGTTGGTTTCCGAGATGTACTTTTTCTTTTCTACGACACTCTGGCCGTCCTGGATCCTCACTCCAAACTCCCGCCAGCTCCTGGCTGCTTTCTTCTTTCTAAAATCTGAACTTTGGTCTTTCATACTGTGTGTATGTCAAATGATTACATTTTTAGCTCTTCTATATAGAGCGGGGTAATATGAGATGAAACTGAATCTGATGAAGAAAATGGGAAGAAATGAGTTATGCTTTTTTGTGTGTATGTGTGTGTGTAGCTCTTACATCTGTTGGCTTCTTTCTTTTTCTTTTTTTTTATAAAGCCTGCAAAACATCACAAAGGCCTCCTATCTGTGTGTTTGCCATAGTGGGAGGGGTAAAATGCTACTTGTCTTTTATGTTAAGTATTTTTTTTAATTCTCTGGTCTTGACCCAGTGAATCCAGTCTGAAATGTAAAGAGTCACTTAAAACTGTTTTCTGGTTGAGGTCCACCTACTGTTTTTATAGCCTCGTTTTCAGATAGATACAGTTTTGTCTAAAAATAATAATCTATGTGGAGTTAAACACCTTGTACTCTCCTCTCCCCTAGTGTCTGCTTAATAAATGGAATAACGCACACATTAAAAACAAAAACTGCCCTTAAAAGCTAATGAGATCTCATGTAGCTGCAGCCTTTTTTTGACATGTTTTTTTTCTGTCATGTGCATACAGCCGGTGTTTTTAGTGCTATGTAAATTGGTAAAGTATTTCTATCACTAGACTTGAATAAAAATATCAGCATGGTTTTGGTTCTACTACATTTTTTGGTGTTTTGACCTGCCACATTGACAGTCGTTAGTGAGTCATTATTCTCACATGCTACACTGACTGTGTTCTGATAAGTGGTTAAAATATCAGTGGAGTTGTTTAACTTTTTTAGGATTAAGAGAATAAACCTTCTGGCTCACAACAGACGCTAAGTGGGGAGGACGGGGTGGGTGGGGAGGACGAGCCCTTTAACTCAACTGATTCCCACATGAGAATCTCGCATAATGCTCCAAGTCAGCTGACTTTAGACGCCATTTTGTCAGCCATTTCCTACACCGATCCACTGCCAGCGTCTCTGCACAGCACAGGACGGCCCCGTCTGGCCTCAACTTCATCTGCCCGGGCTCAGTAAACAGCAGCGGACCCCGCAGCACATCACGGCACCCGGGTGGATGAGACACGGTGTAGCGCGTCGGTCGGCACCCCCTAGATCTCTGCAAGGCGCTCGGCCCCGCAGGACAGAAGCGGTACAAAGTCGCAGACAGTCATGGCTTTGAAGATTGTCAAAGGGAGCATCGATCGGATGTTCGATAAAAATCTCCAGGATTTAGTACGTGGCATCAGGAATCACAAGGAAGATGAGGTAAAACGAGCAAACCGTGACACCGGGGTGTTTTAAGCTTTACGTTCATTAACGTTTTTATAAGTCCAGCACACACACTGTACCGTTACCGTTATCGCTGACCAGCGGGCTAGCGCTGGGTAAGTTAACGTTAGGTAGGCTGGAAAGCTAGCGTTATCGTCAGCGGCTAACGCCGCTGCCTTGCTGGCTGGGTGGTAAACTGTCCTTTGCTTACTAACATGTTATTGGTTGCGACCTGTTACTGAGTCGGTAGAAACACAACTTCTCGGGTTTTAATAGAAAAATGCTGCCAACGTTACTGACAGCTAGCTAGTCTAGCTAACAGGCAGTTAGAGGAAGCATCTCGCTAGATCATTAAAGTTTACCAGTAGATTACTCACCGAGAGCACACCAGATATGCAGATATTTAGGCTCTTGTCGTTTATATTGTGAGCTAAAGGCTTTTTACTGTCAGGCCCGTTTGGTGAGAAGTATATGCAGTCACTTATTTGAGTTGACTTTGCAGCCACTTGGCCTCTGAATGAATGCTGTGATGAGTTGGTGAAGAGAGGCCTAATGTTTCGAGGGTTAGCTTAAAAATTCTAGTTGTAACTATTCTGGATTCGCAGATTAAATCTGAGCCTTTATATAATCTCGAAATGAGTCATCCAACATGTGCCGTGAAACGGCTCCTCATCCCTGCCACAGAGCTGTGGGTGATGACAGGCTCATCAAAGCATCTTGCTTTGAAGGGGCAGTCAGAGGGTGTGTGTGGGGGTTAGCCATCTGTTAACATCTGTCACATCATCCTATCTCTCCTATAAGCTCTGCGTTGGCTGCATCTAAACATATTGATGCTGTGAAATGCTATGTCAGGTAGTAAGGCAGGGTGGGTATGAAGTAGAGCCAGATACTGATATTGGCCCGTCTCAGACAAGATGCTTGGAGTAATTCGGAAATAGTCATCACACAGTTTGTCGAGCAAAATGCTCCAATTCTGTTGTTTACAATACTCTCAGGACTGTCTGCAGCATATTTATGAATGTCAGTCTGTCCAAGTTTCCACCAGTGCATGGGGAGGCTGCCATCCTGGGTCCAGCAGCCAGATCTTTTCTTAACTTTTTAACTAGTTTGTAAAATTCATAAACAAACAATAAGCACATCATATCCCTATTTTATCTATAACTCTAACATACCATATACATTCTGGCCAGAATACAGTATATCATACCATACCATATATACCATATCATATATGTTTGTTACACACTATATATGTTTGGGGGTTTTGTTTAACTTCCTTAAAAACTACATTGACTTTGGCTCCGTTATTAGGTGAACTATTCACCTAAAATCTGCCAAATCAAACATGCACAGCAAACCCTTTTGAACAATGGAGCAGTTCAAAGTAGCTTTTACTGTGAAGCACGATCCCTGATTGCTTCAAGCTGTACTGCTGTGTGCGCGCACCTACATCGTTGCTGTAGGGAAGATGCCAAATGTCAAGGTGGCACGTCTGACCTCAAGACTACTTTGAGATTTGATTTCTTCTCAGTATTGTTCAGCTAGAAGCACTAAACCGGCTTTATAGATGCTTTACTTTTACATTATATTACTTGTATTAAGACACAAATGCTGTCTGTGTCTATATTTGAGTTTTTGGAAATGGAAAAACAAGCATGTGGGTCAGTTTTGTCGTTCCAGGACGTTAGCGTTTGATCTCTTGCTTCGCTGTATAGTCTGAGCTGTTCACCAGTGGAAACCCAACCCAGGCAGCCTAGATAAGGTGGTGGTTACCCAGTCAACAGTGGGCAGTCTGCTAAAATATTAATACGCCTCTGTGTGTACTCTGAAGTGTGTGCCGAATATCCCACAGTTTCTCTGTTTGTTTTACACATGTGTGCAGAGTTTGTGCAAAGTTTCTGCATAGTTCATTCATTCACTGTCTCTCCCACGTCTTTGGAACAGCATCTGTATTGAATTAAGGTGTGAGGATTGGAAGTATGAATTTTACTCGCCTTTGTGATAGTGATCAGATTTTAAAAAGAATATAGCACTAGTTAGTTTCATCTAAGCCCAGTCATTCGTTTCTTGGAGCGTGCACGCCTTCAAATATATCTCCACCCCAGTATGTGTTACTGGCAGGAAGGTTGTCTGTGTTGGCCTTATGTCAACTATTTCAGTTATTTAAATTGGTTCTGGATGGATAACTGAAGAAGATTGTGATGGAGAAGCACTCTGTATATGCGTATGTCTGTTTGCTGATGGTGTGTTCAGGCCTTCACTCTTGATCGCTACAATTTCTCCAGGAGCGGGAGTAGCAGAGCGTAGTGTCCCCCCCCCCCCTCTAACACCACCTCCTGTCACTGTGCTGTCTCATGACTGCACACACATGACCAGCACACTCTCACACACTACAGAGCTATATGTGTATGTGTTTGTTTAGCAAGGTTGGTCCTTTCTATAATGGTTAAAAAAAAATTGACCTCAGTTTGTTCTGCACCGTTGAATGAAATGTGCTCCCAGTATTTTAGGAGAACTGATGTGATTTAGCAGTCATTATGAGAGTTGAGATTTCATTGTTATTCATTTTCCCAGAAATGGTTTTCTGGGAAAAAACTAATTTATTTAAAGATAAGTGGATAGATGGATGGATGCTTTGATAAACAGATATATAGATGATGGTGCTACTGATGCTAGCATCCTACAACATAATAAATACAATTGAAGATCTCTTTAACTGTGTAATTGTAGTAATAATGATATATAAAAGTGGCTGTTATTATTTCTTAATGTTTTTACGTTGAGTAGGATTTTTTTAAAAATTTAATTTCTTTTAATTGTTGGTCATTATAACTGAGATAATGTTTTCGTGGAAGAGAGAGCTGAGCACACCTCATTGTTCATTAGTATGGGTGGTGGACCGAAAACATCTAGCAGATTTGAAAACGGATAAATCCACACGGCAAACAGCTCCAGTGTAAGGGGTTTAATTTGCTGTGTGATGTCCCAAATTAATGGTAACTCTCTATTCATCACAAGTTTGAGTGTGAGCTTTGTGCACGAGATGAATGTATTTTCAGAACTGTTTATCAAAATATATTTATACCTGGCCCTGTAAATACCTACATACATCAAGCCACATGTGATAATCTTGTAGGTTAGTGGTAGAAAGAAAGAAGCAGTTAAAGTTGGGAAAAACACTCATTCAGTTCTTGGTTAGTGTCTTGGAAAGCGACAGCAGAAAGATCAAAATTTTCCAGCCTGCTCGCAGCCTCCCTCTCCGGATATCAGTCCACCTAATCTGATCTGGTGTCTGTTGTTTGCCCTCTCCTTTGTCTGCCCCCAGGCCAAGTACATCTCCACATGCATCGATGAGATCAAACAGGAGCTCAAGCAGGACAACATCGCTGTCAAAGCCAATGCTGTGTGCAAGCTCACCTACGTAAGACCTCTCACCCGCCACGGATTCACCGACTTTGTCTGTCAAATCTACTCTCTCTCACACACACACACACACACACACACACACACACACACACACATGAGCTATTGTATACACCTGTCAACATAAGCCCACCATGTGGCTTCGTTGTGCTGTAGCTTAGTAGCAAGTTATGCTGTTGTACTTTTCTTTACAGCACACCTAAAATTAACAAAGGAAAAAACTAAAAAACACAATAAAAAGACGAGACTCTGTTTATAACAACTACTTAGTTGTAGTGCAAGAATACTTGGCATATATTTTAATTCACAAATGAATCCTTCATCTGTCCTAAATCAGCTCCACTAGCATATTGTGACATATTTTGTTGACATGCACACAATGGAAAATTGCGACTTGCTGTGACACTGTAGATGAAAACCACACAAAAATCTGTGGTTAGTATCTTTTCTACCCAAACAGAAACAAGCTGAGTCAAATAAAGCCTTATTTCCTCTTATACTTTCATCAGATCAAATGGAAGTGCTACTATTTCGCAAAGTAAAGTAGTGCATTTTTACAAAAACACATTCAAGGCTGTGTGTGTGTTTCTTGTTTTTGTTAAGATTAGTCACTTCACAGCCAAACGTCGAGCAAGTGACACTTACTGAGAACATTGTCCAATTCCCGTTGAAATGAAATTGCTCTGTCTATTTATAGTCAAGGTACACATTTAGATTTAGATGTCTTGTTGTGGCCGGCATCAGTATTCACTTTGAGAGCTTTCAGCCCAAATCAATTATTCTCTCTCTGTACCTCGCCGGAGCAGCTTAGAGCTCACCCTCTTCCTTTTAGTCACAATCTATGTCTGTCTCCTCTATGTTGCAGCTTCAAATGCTGGGCTATGACGTCAGCTGGGCTGCTTTCAACATCGTTGAAGTCATGAGTTCCTCAAAGTTCACGTACAAGGTAAGTCTGGGATGTCAGGATTGGTCGTGGAAGTGCAGGACAGAGTAATGCAAATGGAAAGGAAGATGCACACCCAGAATTTACAAAGTGATGTAGTCACAGCTGAGTGAGCTGTATAAGTGGATCTCTGTGGTGCTGCAACAGGCTGACGAATGTTTGTAGTAATGTAATATAATAGCAGTATGTTCTTTATGCTTGCTTGCTTTCCTACAGAGGATTGGCTACCTGGCAGCCTCACAGTGCTTTCATGAGAACACAGACGTCATCATGCTGACAACCAATCAAATTCGAAAGGTCAGCGATGCACATGTTTTGTGAACTCTGTAAATATCTCCTTACTGTTAGTTTTCCCTCAGCTAATATTTTCTTTCTTTTTTGTTTTTCTTCCTATTTTTTTAATCTATTTCTCCCAGGATCTCAGCAGCCCCAACCAGTATGACACAGGTGTTGCCCTCACTGGTCTGTCTTGTTTTGTGACCCCTGACTTAGCTCGGGACTTAGCTAATGACATCATGACATTGGTGAGTAAGTCCTGAGGTGTACCCACATGACTTCTGCTCTTTTCTCTTTTTCTTTTTTTGCTCGTTACCATTTACTTCAGTCAAATAAGCTGTCATTCCAGGGTTGTTGTTTTTTTTGTTTTTTTTTTACATCTTTAAAAATGTGTATTTACTGTCTTCTACTGCAGATGTCCCACACTAAACCTTACATCAGAAAAAAAGCTGTGTTGATCATGTATAAGGTGTTTCTCAAGTATCCCGAGTCCCTGCGCCCAGCTTTTCCCAGGCTCAAGGAGAAACTCGAGGACCCAGACCCAGGTATCAGAAAACACAGTATTTATCCAGTCTGCTAGGGAACGTTTGTTTCTCATTTCCGCTCATGAAAAAGAGAGATCATTTGCTGGTTTTTCTAGTACATTTGATTTGTGCCCCATGTCCACAAACCTTTTGTTTTCACTGAGCTTTAATAGACACAGCTGGAACTTTTGGGGCCTCTGTGTACATGAACCGAGCGCCACATGATATTTTTTTTGGTTAAAATCATACTCTCAGATTTGGGCGATGACTGTCTTTTTTTTACTAATCACATCGTGAGCCAATCAAGCTTTTCCTAAGTTCATTTGGAAAAAATTACAAAAGGTACAGAAAAATTTGGACAGTGTTATTATTTTTAAGGTGCTGTTTTTAAGTATTTTTTTAAGTGTAGTTGTTAGTAACTGTTGATTGTGTATATAAATGGTGGATTAAGCCACCTTGATGTCACATTTTACCCAAGATTAGCTGTTTGGTGGCTGCTGAAGAAAACACTAGAATTTGACTCACCACCACTGAAGCACATTTTTTTTGGATACTTTAACAAGACAATAAAGCTTCTTTCAGGTTTATGTGTAATTAATTTAACGCAGTTGTGTCAAATACTGGCATATTTATTTCCCTACGGACGGCGTACGAAAAGGGGTTTTCAGGCCAACTTGACTGTGCTTGACATGGATGACGCTCCGTGTTGGTCAAATGCTGATTGGTTGACAAATGGGCCAGAACAGGGAAGGGATCGATGGCAGAGTTCACTGGGAATTGAAAGAGCTTGGGAAAAAAATTTAAAGATCCAAAAATACAGCATGAAAAGTACAGATTGTGGCTACAGTGGATACTTCTCGTTGTTTGTAACACTTGGTTTCACTTCATCATTTAGTATGTCATAACTTTGCTTTGCTCAGCGGCTGGCTGACAGAATAAGCAAGAGTCGCCCACATACTGGTTGTAACATGTTGTGCAGTGCCCCCATCCACAGCAGACGCTGACTCCAAGCAGACAGGCTGTCCATGGACTGCTAGTGGACGACCAAGGTGTTATCACTGCTGAAGCATCATTTTAGCTAAATTCACAAGGGTACACCACAGCAGATGGAGCCTTGGCTTTTTTAGCCCTTCTGTGTTGGTTTTGAGTTCTAGATTATCAGGTTGCTGCTTTTTGGTAAATTTGCCAAAGTTGGCCTGCTCGTCTTATGTTTCCGTACCAGCAATAGCTATTCCCGTGGACTTCACCGCGTCGTTCAGCTACCGCTTCTGTGAGTCTCACATCCTTCCAACAGACTCCAGCTGGGAATGTTAGTCCTTGTATTGTTATCTGCTGCAAACTGGACAGCAGCTGCAAGTAGAGCTTGCACCAGATGAAGAAGTGGTTTTGTGAGTCACTCCACTAAGCTGTCTAAGGCTGCAGAGCAAAGCAAGCGATACTGTCACCAGCTGCAGTCCAAGACACTACAGTTGGACTTGCAGGGGTCGAAAGACTCGGTGGAGAAGCAGCTAATGGTTAGCAACACCAGAACTTTTACAATAAAGTATACTCCAGAAAGCATTACAAATTAAGACTGTCCACAATATAAGACATCAGATCCCCTAACTGAACCCCATAAATGATTCAGCAGCAACGAATATGTGATTAAAGAAGGCTTGGGTATGGTGCTGAGCCAGGACTTCCAAGACTGCAAGACAATACTGCTGACTCTCTTCTGGTTTTAGATGGTTTCATACTTACTACTCTACTCTATTTAATATCTCACTTTTTTATCCAGTTATGACGACAGTACAAATTCCATTCTTTTATTATTACATGCTTTGTTTTGTATGTTGGACTGCAGTCATTGGACATTACATTTTTTTTCTTTAATAACAGACTACATAGTTTTTCAATGTTCTTTTAAAGAAATTAAGCTTTTGTAGTTTTCAATACTTGTTTCCTGATGTTATATTCCTTTCCTTTTAGGCGTCCAGTCAGCAGCAGTAAATGTCATATGTGAGCTGGCCAGGAGAAATCCTAAGAACTACCTGTCATTGGCCCCGCTTTTCTTCAAACTCATGACTTCCTCTACTAACAACTGGGTTCTCATTAAGATCATAAAGCTGGTAAGACTTTACATTTACATTTTAGTAGTTAGTAACTGAATAGATTTAAATATATACTTTTATATATTTAGTGTACCAGCTTCTGAAAGGTGATTGTGGACAAACAAAATCCAGAAATTCTGTGTATCTTGTAGTTTGGTGCACTCACACCGTTGGAGCCACGGTTGGGGAAGAAATTGATTGAACCTCTAACAAATCTAATCCACAGGTGAGAGGAAATTCTCTTTTATTGTATTTCCCGTAGACGGTACAACAGTCTAATCTGATAAACAGCTCAATAATAATTCTAAACTTTCTCACCGTCCTGATGTTTTTCTCTCACAGTACCTCTGCCATGTCTCTGCTGTATGAATGTGTCAACACTGTGATTGCAGGTCAGTACAGCTGTTCTGTGGGTCACATCAAATCTCACTTAGCTTAGTGGCCCCAGCCCCATGTTTATTTCATCGTTTCAGTATATTTTTGCATCTGTGTTGAGAAATAAGCTTATACATTGATCTTCAAAAAATACAGTGTAGTGTCTTATCTGTATTTGCTCTTTTCAGTCCTCCTACGTGCTAAAACCACATTTTCTTAGCTTTGCTTGAATGAATAAGTGGAATTTGTACAAGTTAAATTTTAACTTGTATACTGGCGCTTAAACATCCTTGAGATTTAGCAGAGGTCTTTTTCCTCACGTGTTCTGATCTTTATTTGTTTTGGGTTTTTTAAACTTGCTCATAAAAAATCGTTCTCAGATGTAATTGTTTCCTTGTGCTACATTACAGTGTTGATTTCTTTGTCCTCGGGGATGCCTAACCACAGTGCTAGTATCCAGGTAATCTCCTCAGTTCCTCTCTTTCATCAACATATTCACGTGTTTAGTTGCAGATTTTTAACCCTTTCCACTCCAGTTGAATCACAGTGCATGCCGTCTGATCCAACATAGCTTAAGTAGAAACACAGCAGCCATCAGACAGGCCAGAAAGTCTCACAAAGCTCCTGGTGTGGAAAGGTTTTCCGTGGTGATAACAGATCTGTCCCTCTCCCTCTCTGTTTTTTGTCTCTCCCACAGCTCTGTGTGCAGAAACTGCGAATCCTGATAGAAGACTCGGACCAGAACTGTGAGCCCTCTGTCAATGCCTGCAGTGTGTCATTTTCTCATTGTCTGCGTGTTTTTGACTATGGAACAGTCCACCCTTTTAGACGACAATAACATAGACCTCCTGACTCTGGATAACTCGAACATTACTACCTTTTCACTCTCAATTGGGCGTCCTGCTTGGAATACCATTGCACTTAAGTCACATCCACCCGGTTTCCAACAGAATAGACACAAAAAATTACCCAATTTTAATTTTTTAAAAATATTTTCTTTGCTTCACTCTAGAGGGGCTTAAATTTGTTATACTATAAGTTGTTATTACATTCTCTTTGCACACAGCCATTTGGAGCTTAGATTTCTACATTCGGGTATTCGAGTTGTCTGGATCTTAAAACGTAGATAACTGTGCGTGTGTAAAGTAAATTGTAGACTCCTGGTCATAGGCTACATCCACTCTAAAATGTTTCCCATATCAGTCCTAAATCACTGTAATAGTGAGTACTCAAAGGCATAAAGTCATGCTTTTTAAAAGGAAAACTTATTAGTGTGGACATGGCCTTAATAGAGTAGACTGTGAACCTGTGGTTCAATGTTTTATCCTTTCATTGATCACTGCTGTGCCCCTGTTTCGTTTCACAGTTATACTTGGGTATAAAACTTTCCAAAACATCAGTGAGTAAAGCCGTAAATATGTAGCGATTCCCTTGTGACGATGCTTAACTGGTAAAGTATTTAATCTCAGGGCCCACTTAAAAGCCCTGAGTAAATTCATGTAGAACACTTGTTGAATTAGGACTGAGTAAAAGTCAGGTCACATACTTTTTGGTGATGATGCCATTAGATGGAGTGCAGGTAACTAAGGGTTCAGTCACATTTAGGCATGTATCATTATTGGGTTATTATTGCCAACCAGTCAGGGTTGGCAGCATTATTATTATTAATAATAATAATAATGATAATAATGATAATAGTTATTAATATTAATTATAAATGTTATTGATAAATACTTGGTGAGCTTAAATGAGTCTTCAAAAATGCAATGCCAGCTGAAAATGGAGAATTTTCACCTTCAAAGTAAAAGTTGTGCTTTACCATCTTCTTCTGCCTCTTCCATGCAAAATAAGGGCGACCATGGCAACATGCTAGCAACCAAAACGGTCACAATTAAAACCATAGGTTAAAAGAAATATGTTTCAAAAATGTGTGTAGCTTTTTCTTGTTCAGCACATCACTGAACTTCCACAAGTCCACATCAGTGGTCACTTCTCTAATCTAAGCACTGCAGTGATCAGCTTCACTGATCCAAGGTCAGTATAACACCCTTTTATTGATCACAGAACCTGAGAGGGGGGGGAATGAGCTGCCAGGGGTATGAGAAAGGATAAAGCAAAACAAGACTGTGTCCCAGTGTGTGTTGTCCCGTGTGCGTGTTTGTATGTCCTTTCCATCTTTTTGTGTGTTTTGTGTTTATTTCCTGTTTTAATTTATTTTTGTTTTTGCTGTGTGATTTATATTTTTTATAGATTAGCGAAGTGAAGATGAGCATAGAAAGAGTTCATAGTGTATTAAAGTTATTACATACATATGATTATTACTGCAGTCACAGTAATGTAAAGCTAATCAGGTTTAAGAGTGATGGCATATAGCAAGGTGAACAAAATATACTTGGTAACGTGTGGAGATTTCAAGGGTTGTTGTGTGTCCTTTTTTAACTACACTAAGGTAGCGTGTTTTTGCGTATTTCTGTAGTGAAGTATTTGGGCCTGCTGGCGATGTCAAAGATCCTGAAGACCCACCCCAAATCAGTGCAGTCTCATAAAGACCTCATTCTCCAGTGTCTGGATGACAAGGATGAGTCCATCCGTCTGAGAGCTCTGGACTTGCTCTATGGCATGGTATGCAGCCAAACTTTTGACTTTTGTTTTATTCAGTGTTCACGAAAACTAATGTTGAATATTTTTAGATCCGGATTATGCTTGTTTCAGTCTATTCTAAAGAATACGGTGCAATGCAATACAAAAAACAGAACTTTCGCTGTAACTACTTTGCTGTAGCTCGGTATAATAAAACGGCTTTGCTAGCACTCACACACTAAAGTGTCAAGTACAATAGATACCGTAAACTGTTACTGCCAACTGTAGAACTCTGCAAATGGTGCTGTTTGATCTAGTAAAGTAATAATTCTCTGTGGTCACTTGTGGGTTCTGCTCTTTGCAGGTGTCCAAGAAGAACTTGATGGAGATCGTAAAGAAGCTGATGATACATGTAGACAAAGCCGAAGGAACCACCTACAGAGATGAACTGCTCACAAAAATCATTGACATCTGCAGTCAGAGCAACTACCAGTATATCACCAACTTTGAATGGTTAGTTTACCAGCAGCACTGTCCTGTGCTTCACTCTGAGGTGTGTCAGTTTGCTTTACATTTGCTGTTTGTTGTAGTTATATACACGCCCTCTCCATGTCTGCCCAACAGGTACATTAGTATCCTAGTAGAGCTGACCCGACTAGAGGGCACACGGCACGGCCACCTCATTGCCTCTCAGATGCTGGATGTGGCCATACGAGTCAAAGCCATCCGGGTCTTTGCTGTTGCCCAGATGGCTACCCTGCTGGACAACGCCCACCTGCTGACAGGCAACATGCAGAGAAACGGCATCTGTGAAGTGTTGTATGCTGCAGCCTGGATCTGTGGGGAATTCTCAGAGTAAGTCATTAGAAGTAGTCAGTATAGTTGGTATATTTAAACTCTCTGCCTGACGCTAAAGGTTTGGCAAACAGAAGAGACAGAGCAAATACCGTTTTACTCTGTAAGAGCAGATGAGTCAGGACAGAGTTAATGCAGTCATATAATATGTAGTATGTAGTGTGTTGTGTGTATTTATTTTGCACAGTCACAAATGTGTGTAACCCAAACACTGTACTGCTGTATCTGTTTGGGAACCTTCCTGAGGGTTGAGAGTACCAAACCTGAAATAACAGAAATCTTCCCCTCGTTTTAGACACCTGGAGAATCCCGTGCAGACTTTGGAGGCCATGCTGCGTCCTAAGGTCGCGACCCTACCTGGTCACATCCAGGCTGTATATGTGCAGAATGCAGCCAAGCTGTTTGCCACCATCCTGAAGAACCAAGAGGGGAACACAGACAGCACAGCTGCACAGGAAACCAGCCAGATGATGATAGACAGGCTACCACTGTTTGTCCAGAGTGCTAACCTCGAGGTGCAGGAGAGGGTAAGATAAATGAAGACTGAAAGAGCCAGAGTCCTTACAGAGCCTGACCTTTAATGCTTCACAGATTACAAGGTTACCTACTGCATACAAATCGGATAAATACCTGCAATCTACAGTTCCTCTCCTTTTTCCTCAGGCGTCCTGCATCCTGCAGCTAGTTAAATACATCCAGAAACTGCAGCAGAAGGATGTAGAAGTAGCAGAAGAAGTCAGCGCGTTGTTTGCTGGAGAACTCAATCCTGTAGCTCCAAAGGCACAGAAGAAAGTGCCTGTTCCCGAAGGGTACGTTGGCTCAGCACATGAGATAAACAAAACAAAACTGCAATATCACATATTTTTACAGTTTATAATCTTTTTGCTTAAAATGCAGTGTTTTTGTTTCTCACCTTTGAGGTGTAGCAGCAAGAGTAACTAAAACGTTTCGGCATTTATGCTGCATGTGTCTGCTTTTGAGTTTTTCATAATGGAATACAACAACCATGTTTGTGTGTGTAGGCTGGACCTGGATGCTTGGATCAATGAGCCTCCTTCTGAAAGCGAGTCTGAGGATGAGCAACCCAAGGCTATTTTTACCAAGGAGGAGCCCAAACACTCTCGCCCCCGTCACACAGAGGTGGACGAGAAAGAGCTGGCAAGGGTGCGTAGGTTGGTCTTTGTATCATTGATAAACTGCAAAGAGCAGTTATGATCCAGGACTCCATGTCCAAATTAGTTTTTTGTTTTAGCTTGTAACATTTGAGGTGTTTAACCTTTTTGTGTTGTTACTGAAATTTTTATAATGTCAGCTGAAAAAATTGCCACCATGAGTAAGAAATAGTTTCAAAGCAACTTCTCAATTTTAACTGATGGAACATAGAACAAAAACAGTACACAACTCTGACTTTTTTGTTGTTGTTTTAACGGACAGGATTAGTAAAAGTCTCATCATTTTCATACCGTTTTCTTTTACAAAGTGCTGACTAATAGAAAGAGTAGAGTATGGTTTAAAGTGATCATGGAGGAAAAGAGGAACAGAGATGTTGGCCCTGCAGTCACTACATGTTAATGCCACCTCAGCAGATGGGTTTCCCTTAAAAAAGCCTTAAAACCAGTTGGACTTGTGCTTTCTTTATCAGGGGAAATTGACATTTGGTTTTCCATCTTCCCCTCTGAAATAACTTTTCGTATCTGAATTAATTTTGTTCTGAGTGTTGCTCTGTGGCTCTTCTGCCACCTAAGACAGAGGTTTGAGGTTGGGGAGGAAACTGTCTGCAGATTGGACGAATCCGGTCCTGTAAGCACTAATTCCAACAGTAGGAAATCCCACCGTGTGCACTTCTTCTGATCTGTAGCAGTCATAGACGCGCATCAAGACTTTGAAGCAGAATTGTAAGGTTTGATCTTAGTTTTAGAAAGTGACAGACCGACGATGCTGCCAGCACTGTTTCTAGTCTTGGATATGAATTATTTATTGTTTCGGTACATTACTTTAAATGTTGTTATATGCCAAAGCCTTCAGGTTTTTTCATCATTGATTTTTTTTTATTTATTTTTTATTTTTTATTTTTTTTTAAATGAACGGTAACATATGTGATAAAATGGTCTGTGACTGTTTATTAAAGTTGCCATTGACTCAGAATCAATATTAATCTCCTCAGACTCACAGTTAGTAAATCTGGCTTCCCCCTTGGATCCCAGCTCATGCTATAAGTGACGTAGGCTGTTCGTGAATTCATATTATATTTCTTGTTTCCACTACAAGAGGAGAGAAGCCAGAAAGCAGGAGCAAGCCAACAACCCATTCTACATCAAGGCCTCTCCATCTTCTCAGAAGGTATGCTCACCGTCTTCAGTAATTACTTTGTGTTGGTAGTCATTTTCACTGCACAGGGTATTTAGTAAAAGTAGTTACGCTCATGTATGGCAAAACCCTTTTTGAGATGAATTCTTTTATGTGTAGGTGTACCAGGAAGCTCCAGGAGTGGAACACATCCCAGTCGTGCAGATTGATCTCAGCGTGCCTCTCAAAGTCCCAGGTGGGACACGCAATCCTTATATTACTACAAAAACTAAAAAAAGGAACCCCAATATAACTATCATAACTTCACCTGAATCTAAGTGCAGCCTTACTTGCAAACATACTGTTGTGTCACAATTTTTCTATTCGTATACTGAAAATTATCAACGTTACCCTTAGCTACAACTCCCTCCCACCCCACAGGTCTGCCTATGTCTGACCAATACGTTAAACTAGAGGAGGAGCGTCGGCAGAAAGAGAGAGCAGAGAAAAAGAAGAAGGAGAAGAAGAAGAGGAAAGAAAAACGCAGTGGGCGAGGGAAGAAACACGACTCAGGCCCAGAGAGCGAGGAGGACATCACACCTGCACATGTGGTCGACATTGTTACAGAGGAGATGCCAGAGGTAGGCATGTGGTGACATCAATGGAAGAAGACTTTTTATAAATACTAAGTTTAAAACATTCTGTAAGTTGTTGTTGAAGCCTTCTTTTTCCGCCTGGTCCTTCTTTCTATGTAGTGTTGAAAGTTTTATTACTTTATTATTTAATTTAGTTAATGTTAATTATTTTACACTGACATGTTCAAGGAAAATCATTTTCACTCAGTTTTTTATAAATATATTTTTACTGTATCATCACAAAGATCACTGGAAGTCAGTAGCTCAGCTAATCTCTTGTGTTTTGTCCTACAGAATGCCTTACCCAGCGATGACGATGACAAAGACCCCAATGACCCTCACAAAGCCCTGGACATCGACCTGGACAAGTGAGTTTTATTTTACATGTGTTCGACCTTCATCACTTTAACTGCTGATTTTGAAGATGCTGAAGTCATCATTTTTATATCTAAACTAGTCTGCCAGGCACTGAAATTTAAGATTTTCCACCCAAAGTTGTTGTTTGTGTTGTGTACCTTGTTTTAAAGCTGGAGGATTTCTAGTTTGAAGTCCAGTTATGTCAGAAAATAACTGAATAGTGAGTTCAACAGAGAGCTGTTTGAAAGGAATCTATCAAAGTCAAACTGAAAAGCAGACTTTAGGTTAAATTCAAGTGGTTGAACAAAGAAATCGTATCAACAACCAGATGTAGCTTATTTACAGTCCTGTGTCATTGGGGCTGTTTTGTGGACAGATTTAGGCTGTTTTTTTGAATTAAGCATGTAAAAGGTTTGCAGTCGATTCCAAGTGTAGCGTTTGCATTTGGAAGCAGTTCATTCAAATTCAAATGCAAAAGCCGTTCTCAAAGGGGATCTTATTTCAAATGAATCGAGCCAAACCTAGCGTGCACAAATAAAACAAATTTACTAGAGAGAGTGTGGGAACATAAGAAGTGGCCAAATCAGCATTTTGGAACATTCAGAAAAAAATGAAGCACCTGTGAACATGAAAAGGCCCAGGCCATGATGTAAGTCAGCAGTGGTGCATGATCGCAGGATGCTTTCCATGGTAAAGAAAAAACACATCACAGCATCTAGGCAGGACACTAATCTCCACAATGTAGACACACGATTAGCCAAAAACGCCTTTAAAAAATAATAAGCCATGAACTTTGATTCCCTGCAATTATGTCAAGTTGTCCAATTATATTTGAGTTGATGAAAATGGAGGACTTTGTATAAAAATGACCACTGTGGTCAATGCTAATATTTTTCTTAAATCCTCCAAATTTAACCTAAAAGTTGCATTTTAATCCTTTTGTTTCAAACCTGTTGTTTTGGTGTACTGAGGCAGAGAGATAAAAACTGTTGCTCTCCAAACATTTCATGAAAGTGTAGTTTTAGCATTTACTCCTGAAGCTTTCCAGTCACAGCATTAAAGCCAGTGTGACCGGCCCTCTCCCTCCTCGCACTCCTCCTCATGCTTTCTGCTTCCTCTTTTCTGTGCCTACACACATCCATTACTGCCTCTTTGTGTGGGCAGCTTATTGGAAACAACTGCGCGCAGGTGAGTAGCACCCCAGCCATAGGGCCTGACCTCTGACTGTGCACAGGTCACCTTTGTCTTTCTCTCTGTCTTGCTTTCCAAGTAGCTGTCCTGCTCTTTTCAACTAATATAGCTGTCTGTTCCTTACCTATCTGAAGCTTGTAATGTCCACTTTCTCTTTTTGCTCTTCTTCCCTTCGATCTGTTCTTTAGTTGTAGCATTTGACCTAGTGATGCATAACGATATTGTAGTATCCCGCCTCTCTTAAAACTGCTTCTTCTTCTTTTTTATTTTTTTTAATGTTCTTGAAAATATCAGCATCTCTATTTCTGAACAAGCAGTTCTGATTTATCTGTCCTTAAAGAAAGGGAAACAAAATGATTTCCTAGAAAGAAAGAAAATAAGAACTGGCTGCTGATGTTCTCAGGACTTAATCTTTCACCCTTTAAATTCCCAGAATAGTTTCCTAAAAGCATGTTGGCTCTTCTTTTTCTTGTACTGGGCAATCGGCATCAACATGCTTTTAGAAACCTATCCCAGCGGTTCGACGCAATAGTGTAATTCTTTTCTCTTAGATCTGCTCAGCTGAGTTTAGTAGACTTGGCATGCCCCCAGACTGTCTCCAGCTGTTTTTAAGTGGATACGCTTTGCCTGCCCTCAGTGGAAAAAGATGTGGCCTTAAGCCAAGGATAGAATGTGGATCGTTTGAATAATGTGTTGATGAGATCATGCAGGACAAGCTGTAAACAGTTTTGGTCTTATAAATTAATGTTTACTTACAAAAACACATGTGGAAGTCTTTCTTTTGGATTGTAATTCTAAAAGAAAAATGACACCACAAAAGCAAGGTTACTTAATTCTAGGAATTTAAAGCTGAAAGAATAAAACCAAAAAAGAAAATTTACTTAAATTGGAGACTGATGACACAGCATGGTTTTATATAATATCTATATTAGATTTTATATTATATATAAAGATTTTCCAACAGGGGGCTATAGTGCATGCTACTAACTCCTAATTTCCGGCTTTTAAGACATACAGTGGGGCAAAAAAGTATTTAGTCAGCCACCGATTGTGCAAGTTCCCCCACCTAAAATGATGACAGAGGTCAGTAATTTGCACCAGAGGTACACTTCAACTGTGAGAGACAGAATGTGAAAAAAAAATCCATGAATCCACATGGTAGGATTTGTAAAGAATTTATTCGTAAATCAGGGTGGAAAATAAGTATTTGGTCAATAACAAAAATACAACTCAATACTTTGTAACATAACCTTTGTTGGCAATAACAGAGGTCAAACGTTTACTATAGGTCTTTACCAGGTTTGCACACACAGTAGCTGGTATTTTGGCCCATTCCTCCATGCAGATCTTCTCGAGAGCAGTGATGTTTTGGGGCTGTCGCCGAGCAACACGGACTTTCAACTCCCGCCACAGATTTTCTATGGGGTTGAGGTCTGGAGACTGGCTAGGCCACTCCAGGACTTTCAAATGCTTCTTACGGAGCCACTCCTTTGTTGCCCGGGCGGTGTGTTTTGGATCATTGTCATGTTGGAAGACCCAGCCTCGTTTCATCTTCAAAGTTCTCACTGATGGAAGGAGGTTTTGGCTCAAAATCTCACGATACATGGCCCCATTCATTCTGTCCTTAACACGGATCAGTCGTCCTGTCCCCTTGGCAGAAAAACAGCCCCATAGCATGATGTTTCCACCCCCATGCTTCACAGTAGGTATGGTGTTCTTGGGATGCAACTCAGTATTCTTCTTCCTCCAAACACGACGAGTTGAGTTTATACCAAAAAGTTCTACTTTGGTTTCATCTGACCACATGACATTCTCCCAATCCTCTGCTGTATCATCCATGTGCTCTCTGGCAAACTTCAGACGGGCCTGGACATGCACTGGCTTCAGCAGCGGAACACGTCTGGCACTGCGGGATTTGATTCCCTGCCGTTGTAGTGTGTTACTGATGGTGACCTTTGTTACTTTGGTCCCAGCTCTCTGCAGGTCATTCACCAGGTCCCCCCGTGTGGTTCTGGGATCTTTGCTCACCGTTCTCATGATCATTTTGACCCCACGGGATGAGATCTTGCGTGGAGCCCCAGATCGAGGGAGATTATCAGTGGTCTTGTATGTCTTCCATTTTCTGATGATTGCTCCCACAGTTGATTTTTTCACACCAAGCTGCTTGCCTATTGTAGATTCACTCTTCCCAGTCTGGTGCAGGTCTACAATACTTTTCCTGGTGTCCTTCGAAAGCTCTTTGGTCTTGGCCATAGCGGAGTTTGGAGTCTGACTGTTTGCGGCTGTGGACAGGTGTCTTTTATACAGATGATGAGTTCAAGCAGGTGCCATTCATACAGGTAACGAGTGGGGGACAGAAAAGCTTCTTACAGAAGACGTTACAGGTCTGTGAGAGCCAGAGATTTTCCTTGTTTGAGGTGACCAAATACTTATTTTCCACCCTAATTTACGAATAAATTCTTTACAAATCCTACCATGTGAATTCATGGATTTTTTTTTTTTCACATTCTGTCTCTCACAGTTGAAGTGTACCTCAGGTGCAAATTACTGACCTCTGTCATCATTTTAAGTGGGGGAACTTGCACAATCGGTGGCTGACTAAATACTTTTTTGCCCCACTGTAAGTTTACCAGCTCTTATCACTTCAGTATGGAGGACGTTATTAGGATCGATCGACCGTGTGGAGCTCTGCTAGAGGAATGTCTTGTGCTTTGAATGAGACCTGGCTGCTTCACAGTGCAGAACATGTGCTTGAGAATGGTGGATTGCTGCACCCTACATGCCTTGTTCACCTTTAACAATTAATACTCAAGGAATGCATCTTTCAGATGATGTAGCCCAGGAGGATCAAAATCACCTCCCAGTTAGAGTTAAAATATGTATCTGTATGTTTTGTTTGTGCAGGCCGCTTGCAGACAGCGAGAAGCTACCGGTCAGGTCACATCGTGCAGCGGGGGCTCCAAAAAGCTCTGCTGAGGATGGAGAGGCAGAAAATGCCACGCCACAGGAACCCAAGAAGAAGAGCAGCAAAGAAAAGAGGGACAAGAAGAAAGATAAAGAGAGGGATAGGAAGGTGAGGTTAAGATGCTGGAAACATTTCCCACCTTCTGGTCATAAATCAGATTCACGGAGCACTCAGAGCGAGGGGAGAACAGTAGTGCGCTGTCAGCTGCGCCGTCACAATTTGATGACTCAGTGTTTGCATTTCTTAACCTGACTGACACCGACTGGAATATATTCTCCTGTTTTCACAGAGGAGCAAAGAAGAGAAGAAGAAGAAAAAACACAAACATGAAGAAAAGGAGGAGGATCTTCTTGGAGGTCAAGCAGAAGAGCCCGTGGTCCAATCGGAAGAAACGAAGGAGGTGGAAGCACAGCCCACTTCAACTAGTGCTGAGGTACGCCTTTATAACATGTTGGACCGAGGATGTTTCCTACGCGGCGCCGCAGTTTGTATCTAACATCCAAACACTGGTTTTAATTACCAGATCTATAAAATTATAATTAAAATGGCTTAAAGGATACCTTAAGGCAGTGGTTCCCAAACTTTTTTGCTAGGTCCCCCTTTGTTTTACAAGAAAAAATTTTTTTTTTGTTTTGTTTTTCCTTTTCGTACCGCGCCCCCCTGCAATGGCTCTGCGCCCCTCCTAGGGGGCGGGCCCCACACTTTGGGAAGGTCTGCCTTAAGGAGTGCTCTACAAATTCTGTCAAATGGTTAAATGCAAGCAGACACGTTTTATCATGTTCATTAACTCGGCGCTTCCATTGCTTTTTCCCAGCCTGTCTTTCAATCGGCTATAGCGATCAAGTATCAGTTTCCTCGTAGCCGACTGTGCAGTCTCTTGCCAAATACTTGATTTATTCATGAAACAGGACAGTGTATTCTCTGTATCCATTTTCATGAATAGTAGTAAGACACAGAACCTGTTTGGCCCTCACCCCTCTCACCTCCTCGCGCTCCTCTCCCTCCCTTCCTCTTTTAGGTTTCGGACCTGGATTTCTGGCTCTCAAATGCTCCAGTGCCCTCTAACACCCAGGTTGAGTCACGCCCCTCTTTCTCTCTCTCTCGCTCTCTTTCTGTCTCTCTCACCCTGTCCTGCCCACATCTGTTCAGTTTCATGACACGGTTTTCAATCAACCTGCCTCAGACATTGGTGTAACCATACATTCTGTCTCTGCTGCCCTTCAGTTGTTCCTTTTTTTTTTTTTCCTCCCCTCTGCATCTTTTGACACTGCCTCTCTTTCACAGGGCTCACAACACTATATTCTGTCATTTTCCAGCACCCTTCTGCTTTCTAGCATGTGTGTGTACACAGTATGTATCTGTATTTGTCTCGCACTTCTTCTTGCCTTGTGTTGTGTCAGTCATGATGTCAGAACAGGTGCTGTTACTTTTTATTGTTTTGTTTTTGTTTTTTGTGATCTTTATTTATTGATTTCTTTATTTTTGAAGAAGTGACAATGGACCAAATGTCACTAATATGTCTTTGAACCAGTGTGGTCCTGGTACCCCCCCCACACACACACACACACACACACACACACACACACACACACACACACACACACACACACACACACACACACACACACACAAACTCCAAACAGAAGCTGGAGTTATTTTAGTGGTAGACAGGATATGTGAGCTTCAGCTAACAGTTATTGCTGGGATAGCCTTTCATGGTTCTAGGTTGGACACCAGCACCGCAGTGGTGGAAGAGGGGTAAACGGCTCCCCAGAAATTGGCCCAGAGTCCTTTCCTCTTACGTCACCACTGTATGAGCACAATATCCACTCTCCATTATCTCTTCAGTGTGGGGCCATAATTATCTTTGTTTCTGTTTGAAAACAAAGTAGAATTTCCCAAATCAGCTGCTAAACTTCACCTTTACTAATAGACTTTTTGATGACTTTTTTCTTTCATTTAAAAAAAATAGGAAAATTACTTTCTCAGTTGTTTTAAATTAAATCTATGTGGCCTGTGGTCATGCCAGGACAGCGCTCTCACACCATTTCCAGCTTGTTTAAATAAGCTAAGCTATCCAGTTGCTCCACTATTTCATCCTGACTGTTCCATGAAAAGACTGAATAACAGGCACACTGTTTCCTTAGCTATACATGTAACATGACTGTACGCTCAGATCTGTCAGGCCTTTTAACTTTCCCTTTGGGCATTTCTGTTATTAATCATTTGAACTGTCAGCCCAAGAGTTAAAGCTGCCCCAGTAATATGCATCGATGTCTTCGTGGAACGCTTGTTTTTGTTCTGGCTGTCACACCAGCGTCCCAGATCATACTATTGCATATATTTAGCTTGTCAGTCAGCCTGCTTCAGTTTCGAGCAGCACCCAGTGTAGCTGTTTAGTGCAGTGGATCCAGCAGTTGTACAGCAAAACCACTGTAGGTGTAGAGGTCCATACAAACATGATATGCTCATGTTTAGCGTTCTTCCATGCAATACTCTTGGCTCATTGTACCTGATGTTTGTTTGTGGTGTCACTCAGCTCAGTAGGTTGCAGGTGATCATGAATGACTTCTCTTATGAATGACTGAGTGAACTCACTAACCTCACTTACCTATGTCAACACAGAAGTGGTAGAAAGTTTTGCATGTGTTAAACGCTGTGGTTGTTCTTGTTTGTGTGTTTATTTGGTGGCGTGCTGGTGTATCTGAACAGGAAGCAGCAACAGTAGCAGAAGCAGCCCCAGCGCCCGAGGCGCCTGCTGGCACAGCGGCCGACTCTGAGCCCGAGGAGCCCAAAGACACCGAGACGGAGGAGAGTGTGAGTTAACGCAGACGAGGCAATAGTTGGAAGGAACAAAGTTTGACAGCACTGCTTGAGATTCCAGTTTAACCCCGACTGGACTCGGGGAATTGGCAACTCTAATTCTGATACATTTGTGTGAACGATGTGTCGCAGACCTGCCAGTTTCTGTGGGCTCTGGGGGAGTAATTCTGCCACTTTGTGTTTTATTTTCATTAGCATTAACACTCAATAGCGATTAAACATCACTTCAGGAAATTTATCTCCTTCTCCTTCTTTGGGTTTTTCTCTATAGAAGTCCTCCAAGCACAAGAAGAAGAAGCAGAAAAAAGAGAAGGAAGAGAAGGAGAAGAAAAAGAAAAAGAAGCATCATCACCATCACCACCACAGCGATGGAGGTGGAGAGGAGTCTGTGCAGAATGGCACCGTCGAGGAGGAGGAGCCTCTGCCGGTCAGTGTCGAACAACCACAACATTAAACTTAACCGATCATTACTTTTAATTTGTAAACTATGGGTTAGGTTTCCTAAATCAGAATTGGTACAGCAAAATGTACACGTACAAAGAATTAGGCTCATTCTTTTTCTTCATTGCTCTCAATTTACTTAACAGAATAGATAAGAAACATTACTGATAAAAGCACGACACAGACAATAGCAATTTGTATAGCATATTTAAATGTGCAGTGCGCCAAGATCTTGGAATAAAACATTTACCAAGCTGGGGATGGATAACTGGTTACTATACAGTATATACATGAGGAATTGATGATATAGATGTATAGGTATGTACAATACCATATTGATACGTACAACAAAACATTATGTACAGCACTCTTTGGTTTTAGCATTTGATGGATGTTAAAGTAGAGATGATATGAGTGAAGTAAAAATTAAATTGGCATCTTTGTGTCATTCCTCTTCGATTGAAAACAGACAAACAAAAGCTTACTGACCTCAAAGACACGAATAACTCAAAGCCGCATGTAGGCAGTATAATTTATCATCATTCATCTGAGCTCCACTGGGTAAACCCACTTACTGCTGCCAGCACACACTGCCTTCCTTGTTATATAGCAGCTAGGTAGGAGCTCCTGTTGCCTAGTTAGCATGCTTAGTGGCTGAGAACGCCTCCTCTGACCTGAGCTCTTCTCTCCTTTCAGCCCATGTCCAATTACTGCCTGCTGGCTGAGAACTCCTACATCAAGATGGTGAGTGATGGTGACTGCGATGCCAGGCTTTGGAAATTTGTTTTGCTCTCAATTTGTTAAAATAATTCCGGTCTCATTTTGGCCATGGAAACATTTAATTTTCGAATTTAATTTTTAGCATCCAAAGCTGCTCATGCCTTCTCCAATCTAATAGTTTGCATTGTTAATTAAAATGCAACAAGGGAACCAGATTGTGATAAATATTCTGCTTTATTTCGACATTTTGGGTTCTTCTGTTTACTTTAGTGAGACAATAAATAAAATAATTTTCTTGCTACATTATAGCGCACATTTCTTTCTAGATGCTGAGAAAGAGAAACGTTGTTGTTTCCAAGATCCAGCATGTGGAGTAATTAGAGTTAAAAAAACCAAAAAGAACTATCATATACAGATTTCTTTTTCTCTTCCTCTCTTTAAAGATGATGGAGGATGCTGATCAGGTATTGGTTAAAGTTTTGTCCTAGATGTGTTTCTCTCTGGTCTCGTTGCTCTTTACAGGCCTTCCTCCTTGGGCAGACTAATTTATGTTTCTCTAGCGCAGCAGCGCTCGGTTTCTGAGAATGATTCTGTCCTTGTGATTATCTCCTTGTGTTCACTTCTTGGAAATGGTGATGTGTGCTCTGGATCTGGGTAATGACTCTGATTTGCCTTGTTAACACTGTGTAAAAGAGAGGAAAGATGAGACCGTAATTCACTGTTCCAAAATCCACGTTTAGCACTTTCCTTGTTTTCCCTCTTCCCCGTAAGGTGTGTGACATCCAGGGGAACCTACAGGACGGCAGTCAGGTGGTGGTGTCTGTCATCTTTGAAAATAAGAGTGACAGCTTCCTCAAATCCATGGAGTTCAATGTGCTGGACTCTCTGAACTCCAAGCTGCAGAGGCCAGAAGGGTCAGGTCCACATGATGGCCTTACCGTCCCCTTCCAGCTTCCCCCTGGTCAGTTATTATCTAAAGAAAAATCGTGTATGAATCCATCCATCCATGACTGTGAATTAAAAGCCCATAGCCCCCCTCAAATCTTTAGTATTCATATTTTGGAGGGGCATCCAATCAGAAGTAAGTTAGCTTAAACTGTGGTTGAATTGAGCTGAAAGAGTTTTTGTTTGTTTCTTTTGTTCAGGCAGATTATTATCTGAGGCCCAGGATAAGATAAATTAGTATTACTTAAACCATGTAAAGCTAGTCTAGCATAACCCAAGATGGAAAATATGGGGTTGGAAATGGGCATCATAGTTATCCTTTGCTATAATATTGGCTTACTAAAAAAATAAAATAAAACAAGCATTTTCCTGGTAATTGTAGTGGGGCTTTTCAGAATAAATGTCCATCCTTTTTACTGAGTTACAGATGATTCAAGCAGCAACTTAAAAAATTGTATTATATGAGTTTTTAAAGTTGTTGAGTTCCATGATTTGATGCTGAGAGCTTCTGTTTTTTCTTGTAGGAGTGTCCAATGAAGCACGATTTGTCTTCACTGTGCAGAGCATCGTAATGCCGCAGAAGCTGAAAGGAACCCTCACCTTTATTGTAAAGGTTCGTAGGAAAAGCAAACAAGTGCCGTGTATACTAAAAAGAAAACAAAATCTAATGAAAAAGCTGAAATCCAAATGAAACGCAAACAAGATTGACAGGATTTTTTATACATTATTATTAAACCTGCGGCTTAATTAATTCATCTTTTGTATTTGTAATACTAGAGTTGGCCTAGTAGCAGATGAGTTAATTCTGAGACCTATGAAGGAATCAAACAGGTGTTTTTAATATGCCGTTTTGCTCCATTCCCACAGAACGAGGACTCCTCCACTCATGAGAAACTGGACTTCAAACTGCACTTTACCTGCACCTCCTACCTGATCACTACTCCTTGTTACAGGTTGGTTATGCCACTCCTCCATTCATATCAGAGTTTCAGTGAGTCATTTAAACTTTTTAAAGAAGCTGTTGAAACTCCTCTCAAAGTGTTTCCAGGGAGAAATCTTTGGAGTGGGAGAGTTTGTAGACTGAGTGGTGAGACTGTGGTTTAAGCGTGGCAGTAGAAAATGGCCATCTTTGAGGAAGAATAAATATCAGTAAATTTCACTTGTACTTGTTTTAAGATAGAGCTTGTGTGAAATTTTAAATTAAAAAGATCAAGAACCACGGTCTGGGAATCATTAAAATCTGTTGAATCTTCGTTAGATTTTAGTAATGGAGAAATCTAAAACTGACTTCTTTTTGTTCTTTTGCTCTCTCAGTGATGCGTTTGCAAAGTTGCTGGAGTCGGGAGATCTGAAGAGCAGCTCTGTCAGACTGGAGGGAGTTAACATGCCCTTCCATCACCTTCTGGCCAGGATCTGCTTCCACCACCACTTTTCTGGTACCTTTACATTATCACTTTTTTCGGGGGACCTGAAACCTGTGCTACTTCACATGCAGGAAATTACAATCATCAGAGGGGAATGTTTGAAAAGTGTATTAATGCTGGGTAATTTTGACATTAATTCTGATGCGCTGCATTTGTGATTGTGCTTCTTTCTCGTCTTTGATTAGTTGTGGAGAGGATCGACTCCTGTGCCTCCATGTACAGCAGGTCTATCCAGGGTCACCATGTCTGTCTGCTGGTCAAAACTGTAAGCGACAATAACATAAATCTGAGTTAAAACCGAAGATGAAAAGAGTTTTCAGGTGGTGATGCTGACATTGTCCCCCACTTCTCTCCCCCTCTCTCCCAGTCTGGTCAGACTGTGTCCATTGACGCTAAATGTGACGAGCCAACGCTGCTTGGGAATGTGCTGGATGAGATCAAGCAGACCTTCTCTCAGTGCTGATTGTGTCTGACAGCCGAAGGGTGCCCCACCCTCCACCCTACCGCTCCATCCCGCCCCTCCCTCACTGAAACACAACATAATCACGTTACGAAACACTGCGACTGGCACTTCCAGTATCGCCCTATTTATTAGTCTGCAGATTTGCAAGATTTCTTTCCCCTTCTCAGCTTCTCCAGCGCCCCACACTTTGCCCCTCTTTGCACTCTGTGGTCACTCCCTCACACTTGATGTTGCTTTACAGACTCATTGTGTACATGCTTCATCTTCTCTGCAGTGTAATTTTCATTTTTACTTCCTAGTTTTCGAACAGCCGCCCTGTTGCACCCCGACTCTGACTGAGCTCCCGTTTCTGGACGCCTGGCGTCCTCTTCTCTTTCCTGCGTCTCTTTCCGCCCTCCACTCTGTCGGGAATTCAATCTGTGACGGTCGCGTCATGTAATGTTGACAACTGGACTTTTGCTGTTAATGGTTGAATTGTATTTTTACTGTTTTGACGTTTTTGTCTTTGGTTTGTTTTGTTGTTTTGTCTTTTCTTTTTCTTTATCTTTGTCTGAAACCTGACTGCGCCTTCATCTAATCCCCTTCTTTACTGCTCACTAAAATCTGTGTGTGCTGCTCATCTGTGTAGGCCTTGAAAAAAGATAAATCAGGTGATTGACTCTTTTTTCGGACTAGATGGGCGCTATAACCTGCTCACCCACCACTGACCTGGTGCCTGGAGAAGACCAGACACTGGGCAAGTGCAATGAGAGGAGAGCAGAGGTGAAACCAAAGCTACAAATAAGGCATGGGTTTTAAGCTTGTATCGGGGTGCTTTTGCCCTACTTGCCTCTTGGCGAGGCTCAGAGCAGATCTGCTGGTGTTTAGTTGAACCGAATCCTTGTGTCTCTACGGGTGATTGTACAGTAGTTCAGTAGTTTTGCTCTGTGCCTTAGCCCTGCAGTCTGACCTACTCCGGCACTTCATAAGTCTTGTAGAGCCCCCACCTCTCCCCTGAGTGCACTGATCCAACAGTGCTAAACTGCAGATTGACCCTCCCCAAGGACTTTGAACATATCATTCCTTTGGCAAATCCAGTGCAATGTGAGGTTTCTATTACACCTGACAAAGCCACCTGTGTTCTACCACGCATGGATGGTTTAGTTATTGTATAGAAGATGTAATAATATTGTAAAGCAGGATGCTGTTCTTTGTCTGAAGGCAGGTCGTCACTTGGCCAACGTGTTCACGGAATAATCTGACATAAAGAGCTGACATCACTGTCCTCTGTGGGGGGGGGAAAGACAACCTGTGACAAGTTAAAGGACACCACACTTATACTCCCAGTCTGCCTGTACTGTTTCTTTTAAAACTGCTGGTCTGCATATGAGATTGCTAAAAGTCATTTACTACTAAGCGGACGCTGTTAACTGGTCAGTGGCTTGAGGCGCCCTGTGAGTCAGTATTAATCAACACGGCTTCCACAGTAAGGAAGCGTCGCCTCTGTCAGCAGCAGCAGTTGTGTGGTTTTTGTCTGTCCTCGTGAAATATTTGCACCCGTCTCCCTCTCATGCATCACAGAAAAAGCCAGCTGACCCACCCATATAAATCCCCCCATGTTTCTTTTTCCCTCCAGAAACTGCCTTGCTACTTTGTGTGTATGTGTGTGTTAGGAGAGACTTTAAAGAAAACACAACACCCGACTTCCTGCTGAACTCTGTTTGATGTCTTCATTTGGATCATTCATGTTTAAAGCAACCACCCCGTCCACTTCAACTGATCCTTGTAGTAGCAAGAGTGAAAGGAAAAAAAGACTTGGTAGCGTCTCTGTTCATATATATACTGGTAAGGCCCTCCTCTCTTGCATTTGTCTGCTATTGTAGATAAGAAATATAATGATGTCTGGCCTGAAGGTCAAGTCAGCCATTCCACTAGATTTTCAGTAGTAGAGTCTGAAATCAGAGGTGATCAGCTGTTTTTCAGGAACGTCAGTAGAAAAAAATTATGTACGCGCTCCCTGTTCCTGAAAATGATATCCATGAATCTGAGAAACGACTTCTCTAATCACACGCTGTCCTAATACTGATCATTCTGTGCATACTGTTAGATTAAAATTTGTATATTGCATGATTAGGAATGTACACTTTTATTTTCCTTGTTTCTTTCCCATGGTCATGCTTACACAGACAAAGATGTCATTCCATTTTCTCTTGTTTTTCCTACTTTTTTTTTTTTTAAATGAGGTTTTCTTGACCATTCTCTATTTTTGATGGTATTGTGTTTTTATCTATTCTAAGTGCAGACAATTAAAAGAAGTGATACCATTGAATGTTTTAAAATTATTAGTCACAGGGGAAGGAAGGGGGTTCTGTTTGGTGTCGCACCACTGAGGACATGGGGCTCACAATAACAGTAGAACAGGTTACGTGAAGCAGTGTACTGAGAGGCAAACCCGCTCTGTCTTAATGCTCTGTTGGTTCAGCTGTAATGACTTATTCTACCAAGTTTGGCTTGTGACATTGAAATATACTCTCATATGACAGATTTTTGAAGGTCCTGTCTTTTTATTTCTTCATATTCAACTCTACAATGTCATATTCAGAAGGGGACAACATAAATTACATTTCCTTCAAAGAAATTCCACTCAACAAAAAAATAAATAAATAAATAAAAGCTGTAAGAAGATGCTGTAGTCCTTTTGTTTGTGTGTGTGTGTGTGTGTGTGTGTGTGTGTGTGTGTGTGTGTGTGTGTGTGTGTGTGTGTGTGTGTGTGTGCGCGCGCGCGCGTGTTAAAGTGAGCCAATAAGCATACAAAAAACTAGTTTTGAATGAAATGATAGAAACCTGGAGTGTATACGTGTAGATGAAGATATGTTCTTGGCAAATTAATACCCGTCTCTTTATCAATAAAGCAAGATGTGCCGCTTTGAACTTCAATTCCCAGAAAGCCTAGCAGCAGAAGTAATCGAGACCCGTGACTGACAGCGAGCAGCTGAGTTGAGAAAAGTTGAGCAGACAAAGCCTCAGATTGAAGTTTTATGAAAAAATTGATTGTTTTATCGAAATTGCCGCTTGGCCAACCTCCCTTTCCTCCTTAAGGCACCCGATAAAAAGAGGAGGCTGAAAAGCTTTCGGTAGCAAAGATAACCGAGATCAAAATGAATTTCCGGTATAGACTTTCAAAACAAAGCTCGCGATTCGAACTGTATTTTTCTCTAAGAGCAAGCAAAAATGGACACTTATGTATGTTTAACTAGAAGTACATTAAACGACACAAAACCTAAAAATAAAGACTCTACCTTCATCATAAACAATGAACATCCTAACTGTAAGGTCTTAAGAAGTTGTTTACCTGAGAGAGTGCAACTAGGGTAAAGGTCAAAAGAGAGAGGGGTAAATTGTGCAGTGCTGTGAGAAAGTATTGGCCCCCTTCCTGATTTTTTTTTTCTTTCTTTTTTTTGCATATTTGTCTCACTAACATGTTTCAGTTTAAAGAAATGTTAGGCAAGCTAAACAAATGCAAAATGCAGTTTTAAATGATGGTTTCATTTATTAAAGGAGAAAAGCTATCCAAACCTGCCCTGTGTGAAAGAGCTAGTAACCTAATAACTGTTTGTGCCAGCCAGTGAGATCTGCAATCAAGCATTTGTGAAAACTGGCAATGAGTCTTTCACACTGCTGTGGAGGAATTTTGGTCATGAGAAAGTAAGTTTATCAGACCTGGACTTTGATTAGGCAACCACAAAATCAAAACTTTAATTTTCCTTTCAAAGGTGGACTTGGTGAGATATTCTCCTTCAGGATTTTCTGGCAGACAGCAGAATTCATGGGTCTATCATTTACAGCAAGTCGCCCAGGTCAATTCCATTTCCCAGATTGGATTCCGTGGACCGACACCCTTTCTATTTTCAAGGTTTAAAACTTTTGATAAAGCATTTAGTTGGGGCTGGATCAGCTGACCCTGACTCCTCCCTTAATTATGCTGTAACAGGCCAATAGTCAGTTGGGGGCTTCCTGTGATGCACTGAATGTTTCTTCTTCACTTACCTTATTCACTCACTATGTGTTTACACCCCACTCTGCATTTAATCAGTAGTTATTATTAATCTCTGGCACAAACACAAATGTTTGTGTTGTTCCGTTTTCCTTCTCTCACCCCCAACCACTCGATGGATACCCCTGCCTGAGGTTTCTTCCTGTTGTAAGGGGTTTTTTCCTTCCCACTGTCACCAAGTGCTTGCTCACAGGAGGTGGTTTGATTGTTACAGTTTTCTCTGTACTATTGTAGGGTCTTTATCTTGCAGAATAAAGTGCCTTGAGGCGACTGCTCTTGTGATTTGAAAAATGAAAGCATATTTTAAAAACTTTGTTTTGTATTTATATGGGTTAAACTATGATAAATATATACTTTTATTAATGACATAATATCACAAATTTGTTTGACGATCTCAAACAGACAAGTTTGAAAAATTAGCAAAAAAATAAGAATTCAGGGGGGGTCACAGCTGTCTGATATGGGCTACTGATACTTTAGAGTTTTATTTTGAAGAATGTCACCGGAAATAAGGCAAGTAATGCCTTCGACTTGATAACGGTAGGTTCATGGTCGTTGGGGCTCCGTTGGATTGTTCACAACAACAGAGAGGAAGGCGCACCAGCTCCGGCCAAATAAAGCCCAGCCGCGTTTTGGCACCGCACACAAACGGAAACCAACCGTTCCTGCGTGACGAGCGCCGTTCTTCTACTGTTAGCTGTTGTTTGTAACGAGCTAGCTTTGTCCTTCGCAGTCACAGCTGTGGTGGGTCGCTGATATATTTTTTTTAATATAAAAATCGCCGTGGAATATGGCTCAGAATAGACATCATGTAGCCAGTTCCCAAAAAGCATTAATGTTGGAGATGAAAAGTCTCCAAGATGAGCCGGTCGAAGGGTTCAAAATAACTTTGGTGGACGAGTCGGACCTGTACAACTGGGAAGTAGCGATATTCGGACCCCCGAATACACACTACGAGGGTGGTTATTTTAAGGTGAGTGGCTAATGTTAGCTAGCAGTCCGTCTATTGTTCTTTAACTGGTTAGTTTTACTGTATATTTCAGTAATTTGATCATACAGGGCAACCAAGCGACCAACCTCACCCTTCATGTAACCGTTTCCACCAGCAGCAGGTAATAGTTAATAACGTTAACTTGGCTAATTGCCCCCTGTTTAGCGTTATTGTGACAAATACTTCTTTATTTAACTTTAAACCAACAAGACTCCATGAGAACTTTGTTGCTTGGGCATATTTTTCCATCAAAACACAGATTAGGTCTCTTACAGATCTGACATGTGCCCGAGTTACTTTTTTGTTGGCTTGAAACAAAAGGTTGTTGAGCATAACCGCCTCCAGCACTACCTTGATAGTTAAGCTCATCATCTATCTCGCTAATTCAATCCTTTTCTTTGTGTTCATCATTACAATTTAGCAGCCCTGGCTTGAGTACTTTTTTTTGTTGGTTATTCAAATGTACCATACATACATGCATGGTACTAACCTAAATGGCTTCCAGCCTTAACTTGTCTAACTTGTGTAGTGACTCATAATTTGTTTTCTCGTCTACTTCCTCCCTTGAGAGTAAAGATGCGTTGGTTTTGTTCCTGTTTAACAGAATTTGTGCTGATTATAAACCGCCGCCATCGTATTTCCGTCTTCAGAAGATTTCTGCGGCTGATGTTTGAGTGTGCCATTTCTCTGCCCTTTAACCCCCTGAGTACTGACCATTAAGTAGTGTTTTAAAGTTCTAGTACAAGTTTTTATATTGGCATGTCATGTTTTCTAATTCTAACGTTCAAACGTTGCAACTCACTGGAGTCATTGTTTTTGGTGCTGTGATGCTCATCCTGGAGGGCGATTGGATTCATTACTTTGTTTATGTTTAGTGCAATAAAGCCCCAAGTAGCTGTGCTTCAGATTTTTTTTTGTTTTTATTTAATTTAATTTTTTTTACTGTGTATAAAAAAACAAAACAAACAGATGACAAGCCTTTTATTGACGTGGCACAATAATGTTTGCTTGAAACCCGAATATAATTTGCAGAAAAGCAAAGTAACAAATTCTGCACGATTGCTTTACAATGACTTGGTTTTATTTCCTCCCAATGCTAAGCCTGTTTTGTATCCATACAACAGTTGTTAAGCTGTAAATGATTAATATTGTCTGCAGACCTCATGTAACACCACCCTTCTTGCACACTGTCCCTTCAGCTGTCCTGAGGTTTTTTTGTAGTTCCAGTTCCTAAGAAGCAGTCTTCATTTTGCCTCTGCTCTTTTTAAAGCCTGTAAGCGCAAACGGAGGGGCCCGACCAGGCTCCCGTAGACGGTGTTCAGTGGGTCTGTGTGGTTGCCGTGTACAGGATTCCTTTGTTGGGCCAGGAATGCACAGCTTGGCTGTGAAATCTGCCGCATGGCTGTGACTCATTGTTCTGTGCTGGGTTTCTATCCGACCAGTTTGCAATATTCAGAAGAGAGAAGGGAGGGGGGAAAAAAGAGGAGAGGGAAAGAACCACCTCTTTTTGGTGTTCCCAAAACAAACAAAGAGTTATGACTCGCTGTGAGGCCTGTTCATCTGAAGCGGGGCTGATACTGACGTCACGTGCAACCTGGCTGACTCAGGCGTTTATTTCACATGGGTGTTTCTTTGAAAAAGGCACACCATGACGAACACATTATGCATGCAGGCGGGCACGCACAGAGTGGACCGAGACGTATTGAAGTGTCACTCACACAGGATTAGATAACTGTCCTGGTTGCTTTAGTAAACACACGGTGCAGAAGTAAACACACAGTGCCTGATAATGATAAGCTGACCATGACCTGTGACTTTCATATACTCGCTGGTGCTAACACCCATTTGCTGACTCTGACATTTCTGTGTATTCATGTGAGGAATCCATTTAGGTTCTGAGACTCTGACGTTTACTGACTTTGGCCTGTAGTAAGCTGTGGTCTTGGGACATGAACAGCTGAGTTGGCCAGAGCAGTGGTTCCCATACTAGGTGCTGAGAAAGGTCAAGGTGTGCTTGGGGATTTAACGACACTACCTGAAAAGGACTGATAATTAGTAGTGGTGGGGGGAAAGAATCAATACAGCATAGCATCAGTATTTTTTGTGGCAGTATTGAAGCGATACAGGGACACCAAATATTGATATTTTCTTAAATGATATCAAATATTTTGGGAATACTGGAAACAAGAGGACAAACTTAATTATCTCCTAATTAAGCTAATGGCTCAGTCACAGGAGTAGAAATAGGGCCGCAACCTTCTTGCAACTACAAATCAAAGCATAAAAACGGTGGCTGTCTGGTGATTGCATTTTTTTTTTGTACATTCTGCAACCGATTGATTGGCGACTAGGCTGCCCGTACCCTCATGGTGTTTCACGCTCACGACCAGTTTTGGTGGCGAGGTGATTGCACAGGTTAAAGGAGGCACTCTTTCTGCAAATGTTTGCAGTCTGAGTTGTACTGACGGCAATCACTCTCAGAAATAATTGATGTCTAATTTATAAATGCAGGCAAACGGCCAAGATCTAAGTGCAAATGGAATTATATGTGTGTGATATTTTTATTTTTTTTTTTGACAATTTATCACAGTAATTGCTGTATTATCAGAAACTGATTGCATCGTATTGGCAACTTGACCCCATTCAACCACAGACTGATAGCAGCATTGACGATCTCATTTCGCAGCAAAAGATAAACTAAAGCAAGATAGTGTTATCTTATTTAAAACTGACAAAGTTTGAGGATGTAATTTGCGGTTGGAAAAAAAGGTGATAAATGTTAAACCTTGCAAAATGTTAAAAGTTGCATTAATATTGTATCAGGAGTGAAGTATTGTGATAATATTGCACCGTGAGGCTTAAATATGAAAACTTTGGTAATGCAGAGAGTTTAAAAATATTCTCAGTGCAGGAAACTGTGTGTAGATTACACTGAGTGTAATGAGTGTTTGACTCTCTCACTCTGCTTTTTCTTCTTCTTCTTCTTCTTTCTCCTCACATCTGTTTGTCCCCGGGGATAAGATTTGAGTCACACAGCTAAAAACACTCCACGGCTTTAACAGCTTACTCACCAGCCCAAATCATAGGAAGCATAGTATCACGTATCGAGTGTGACTGCTGCAGAACTTTAGATGTTTGCGTATTCACAGATTTATCTAGTGAGCAGCGACTTGTTGATGATTTGAACTTGAATTGCAGTCCTTTAAAATTAGTTACAGAACATGGACACAATACAAATTCAGCAAAGTTTAACAGCTGTGACAGTCAGAGACGTCACGAAAGAGGCACTGCACTCAAATAGTCCCGAATTGATGCAAGAAGGCAGATGGAATTAGTTTTATTCACCTTTGACTGGTGGTTCAAATATAAAAGTGCAATGTTTTATGTGCAGGTGAGCACTGAAGTTCAGGCTTTAACAATCAGTGTTTTTAAGATGGCTAGTGCGGCAAGAATTGCTTCTGTAAGGACTTTAAGCTATTGTCCCACCCTGAACACGTGCAAACACTACAGTTTGCATCACAAAGTGCACCACTTCCACAAGTGTATTTAAAGCTGTGGGTTTAATTTTGCTGTCGGCAGTACATTTGATGTCTGCCGAAAACCATAACCATTAGCCACAAGTGAAACAGCCCAGACATTTTTAATTTTGCCAAACGTTTTCTAGAACACACTGACATGAGGCGGGGTCGGCCAGGTCACCAAGTCGTATGACAGAGACATTTTTACTTTGCCTGAAACAAAATAGTTAGTTCACCATTTGCTACATTTCTGTATATTTGTACTGCTTCTAATACCTCTGTGTTGGAATAACCTAAAGCATTGAACTGATCGTAGCTCTGTACTCTCCAGGAGGAGGTTTTTGTTTTTTGCCCTCCACTTCAAAAGCAGCAAAAGATGCAGCATTCACTATTTATGTCCACAGATACCGTCATCTAATTATGCTTCGCAGGAAAGTTTCCTGTGGTGACTTGTAGATCTCTCACTATGTGTCAAGTGGCACAGGTCTTTTGAAGGTTGGGTGGAGGGGCTGTGTCAACTTTCTTACTTGAGGTCATAGTGTAAATGAGGGATCTGCAGCTAATACTCTAAAAGAAAATACCTTTAATCTTTCAAGTCAAGCGTTTTTCTCGACTGACAGACCCCCATGTTCACAGCTGTTATGAGAGAGGAGAGCTGCCCTTTGGTTTTTGCCCGGGCCTGTCTGTTTTTGTTTTAAAGCACTTGACAATCAGATGACAGACACTGTTTGCGATCAAGAAGCTGACTTTGTAGTTGCACCTTCCTAATATGCTACAGAATTTGTACATGTTCTCTGTTAGCCTTGCAGTAGCAATAGAAGAGAGTGTAAAAAAAAAAAAAAACCTAACCTGACTGCAGTGTGCCTGGCTGAGCTGTTGGAGTCATGTTTCCCCCTCTGGCTGTGTCACAGAGAAACAAGAGCAGGGTAGAGGGGAGGAAAAAACCCTCCAAAAAACAGGGAATATTGAAGGGGCCAGATCAAGAGCAGGCACAGCCCTTTTCCTTGCAATGCCCCCCCGCTTTGAAGGCGCAGCCTGCTGTGAGCAGAAGTGAGTGTGAGGCTCTGGTAGACGGTTATAACCATCCCCTGAAGCCCTGGCAGTGTGTTCTCTTCCTCTTCCTGTTTGGGCCACTGGTGCAATAATCATCTCTGAGACGTGGCTCGGTGGGCTTCTTGAAATGTCCTTGTGCTAAGATCACCTAAGAGTTGTTTGAAATATATCTGTATTACAGTTTGCAACAACCAGAAGGATGAGAATTAAAAACAATTGAAGAGAAAGGGGAGTCTGTTGGATCTGAACCTGTTAGTCTCACAGATCTGCACGTGCTGTGTGGAATCTGCTCGGTGCCGGGGCCGTTTTCCTTGTCCTGCATATGCGTGAGAAAGGATAAGGTCTGTGGGGACGGTGAAGAGGTGCACAGGGAGAGCAGAATGATTTGTTCTGTTCAGGGTCTTTGCATTGACCTGATTTACTTCGCCTCGCTTGTCATTATCGGCAGGGTGGGCGTGCTCTTTCTCTGACTCGTTCCTTCCTCGAGGCAGCTTTTCAGGTCACAGTCAAAGATTTTCATAGAAAGAGGAAACTGATCTTCACTGTCTATGATGCGACAATAACAAGGGGAGTGTTTTATAAGTTTTTTTTGGGGGGGGGGGGGGTTTGCCTGGCAAAAGAAAAATCAGCTGCACTTCCTGTCAGCTTCTCAGATGAGATGTTCAAAGTGAATCTCCTTCTGAGAATTAAGGCTGTTAATTGGCTTCTCGGGCCAATTATCAGGCATGACATGCAAACCAGCATATTTCAACAGATACTCTGAGAATAGCACTCTGTTTTGGGTAAACGTCTTGGTTGAGCAGCTGTATGGGAAGAGACTGAGGTAAAGACTCGGAGCAGGACCGTAGATGCATTTGAAAAGAGAACGCTGATATTGGGCATCGAAGACCCTGCTGCAGTGTCCTCGCTCCTTCTCCTCCCGTGTTTCTTATCTTCTGTCTGTTTGGAGCTGAAGCGGCTCACAGCTGCAGAGCAAATAAGCCAACCAAGCAGCCTGTCTTTGCTTGGGCCACTTCTTTACCTCATCTATGCATTATCTCCTCTATCCACATCCATCTGCAGCCATCAGCTGTATAATAGGTAGTCATATGTAAGGTAGGTCAAAGAGCTGTTTTAGAACAGGAAAACAGTCTGAAGCCTCTTGCTAAGCTGCAATGTGAAATCGCACTCTTTCCTTTTCGCTCATGATTATTGTTAATGCATATCCCTACCTTCCTGCTTTCTTATTTGCTCTCAGGCTCGCAGGGTTATGATGAATGGGACTATTTTATGGGAAGGGTTGCCACATGGGTCTCTCAGCCCGAGGTTAAAAACTGAGATATTGATTCAACTTATTTATTCAGACGTACAGATTTGGCTGTTTCTTGACGGGCAGGGTGAGTTTGTCTCACCACAGAGCTGTGTTCTTCTTTTGAACTTCCCCACAGTTGGATAGAGTATCAGATTTCTTCCACATCTCATCACCTTTTGGTTTCACGGTATCTCGGTGGCTTTGAATAGATTTGGATGAAACTGCTTATATGGAAGGCTCTCTGCCAGAGGTATAAAACAAATTTTAATGGTGGTTTGGGGAGTAATTCTAGTTTTAATCCATGATATGTCCTGTGAAGTAGTTGCAACCATCTTAAAGAAGCATGTTAGAGACTCATTCACTGTTTGTTTGGGGAAAAACGGGCACTGGAAGGATGTTTCGGCACACTCGGCCAAAACCAGTCCTTGTATTATCTGTTGAGTCAGAACAGATGAAAATGAAGGAGCATTTACATAACACTTTTGTCTACGTTACCACTGAAAGTGCTTTAGGCTACAAGCTATATTTCCCCATACGTTCATACTGTGCTTTAGTCTTTGCATTTTGGCTGTGGATATGCAAAGCTGACTCCCAAAAGGCCCACCTGACCAGGAGATTGAAACCCAGAACTTTCTCACTGTGACCGAAAGTGTTGTTGAATGGCTGCTGATGATTAGTGTGGTTTATTTAAAACATCCTTACCGGTAAATGCTGTCACTGTCAGCTTATTTATTGAGCTCTAAATTACAGCAGATATTTGACTATCTATGGACATGCTGTGGAAAGGGGGAGCAACGGAGGGCCAGCTTTCCAAAATATACAAACTAATGTCTCCTTTGCCCCATTTCCAGCCAGGGGACTGATATGATCTTACTGCTTATATTGTTTTGGACTAAAAACTAAGCAATCACTGTTGCTGTATGGCCTCCTCCCCCTTCCTCCGCCCGCCTGGCTAGCTGCTATGTGTTGCACTGCTGCTAGGCTGTAATGTGTACAATGTTGGCTTGAACTCTGCACTCTGATGGGTCGCCAGTTATCTGGCAAGGCCGGTCAAACTCGGGGGTTTTATTTTTTTCAGGCCCTCTTCTCTCAGGATTGTCAACACTTCCTCTCTGCCCTGCTATGATATGGAGAGCGCAGGTTAGGATAAGCAGGCTGACTGAATTTATCTTGTGTTGTTAGTCGGGATGTACAAACTCACTCCTTCATGACAAAGACTCTTAAATGCAGAGTATTCTGTGACTATCAACAAGTCACTCAGTGTTTTGCACAGATAAAACATTTGGCTGCATGCTCGAGGGTTAAATTAGGCAAAGCGGTCAAAGAAGGCTCAAAGCTTATAAAATTATATAGAGCCCAACCCCCTTTAGTTCAAATGAAATCCCCCTCGACCTCCTCCAACTACTGCTCTTCCAACACCCCTGCTGCCAGTTCACTCCCTCTCCTGCTAGTTGGTTCACTGTGGCGAGGACCAGCTGACCATGCCGAATCAGCAAATGTACACGGGTGTGTGTGAGAGAGACTTTGGCGGGGGGGGGTCAGAAGGTTTCATGATGTGAGTGATGCGTTCGTGTATAATAAGTCCTGTTGGTGTGTGTGCTCCGTCACCGTCTCTCCCATGGCACGCTTTATGGAAAACGGAGGAGTGGTCTTCCACACAGGATTTACAGTGTGTGTCTGTGTGGTTGTTTTCAGTGTGAGGACACATAATGGCAGAACATGAGTGTGAGTAGTGGATTGTCTTGGGTTGCAGTGACAGCTGGAGAGGACAAACACAATGTCTTTATACCAGCACCATTACCACCCCCCCCCCCCCCCCCCCCCCCAGCCTCCGGTGTTTCTCTAAGCTCCACGCGCTTTGCAGCTGAACGGACTGCAAGCCTCCATCCCTCCCTTCCTCCACACCGTATTACATTACACTGTCATTAGCTATGTTTTGCACTGACCCTGTAGTAGGTATTTAGAGGTTTCTTTCAATCACGACTGACGCTGATCAGCGTGATTGTGGAGGTCTTCAATCAGCTGCTGCGCGTTGGCACCAGCGCTGCAGTGTAGGGCTTTGTGAAGAGAAGCAGTCAAAATAAAGCCCTCTCTCCTTGGCAGCTGTGTCTGTACTTGTGTGGTTATCTTTTTGAGGACCACTTCAGAGTTTTAGACCTTGGAAGAGAGAACATTATGGCTTGGCTTATCTGACACAGGACTGTTTGGGGCACATGTTAGGTTGGGTTTTGATGGTTAAAGTAACGCCTAGGGCGTGCATTATGTCAGTGAGTACCCCGACAGAGAGCCACACACATGCATGCTTTTATTTCTTCTGCAGAATCATTCAGACTTGCAGTTGTTTCTGACCGTGCGTGTGCGTAGATCCATTACACAATGTAAGCAAATGGCGCCAAGACTGTCTTTAATTAAAGACAAACTGTGGGTAAAGCAATCATCTTGTTGCTCGGTTGTACTAATTAGTTGAAATGGTTACCAGGCGGTGACAAGGGAAATTGGTCACAACTTGTCTGTTCATGAGAGAGAGAGAGAGAGAGAGAGAGAGAGAGAGAGAGGTAAACACTCGTCCTGTCAGTACGCTGCTAATAGGTGTCTTTTCTCACCCCAAGGCTCGGATCAAGTTTCCCATCGACTACCCGTACTCTCCACCAGCTTTCCGCTTTCTCACCAAAATGTGGCACCCGAACATCTACGAGGTAAATCTGAACAATTTTAAAAATAAAAAAAAGAGAGAGAGAGAGAAGTGACTGTCAAACGTTGACATTTTTGTGATTCGAAGTAGATTTTTTTTTTTTTTTTTTTTTTTTTTTTTTTTTTTTTTTTTTTTTTTTCCAACATGTAGCCCTAATATTTGAATCTTTTCGCGCTTCTTAAAGGTGACTGCTTGTCTGAACATGCTTGTTTACTGTCTCATGTCCCTAGAACGGGGATGTGTGCATCTCCATCCTTCATCCACCAGTGGACGACCCACAGAGCGGTGAGCTGCCATCGGAGAGGTGGAACCCCACACAGAACGTCAGGTACACGTCAGGCTCTGGAACAACTCAAGGAAAAAAAAAAAAAAAAAGATGATGATCTGCAGAGATTTTTTTCTTTTTTCTGGCTTGTAGCGAGACCATAATGAATTTTTAATTGATTCATTTAGATGCATAATGCATTTTGTGTCTGTCGGGATTTTCCTTTAATCATAGAGTGGGAACGTTTGAACAGATCTGGAGATGCACTGGCTGTGCACCTGCTAAAGAAGGTCATTGGCCGTGGCCAGTCATGCTGATCATGGAGGATCAGGGGAGGAGCTAGACAATGTTTGTAGCCGAGCACAGACATTTTCTTACATTCGGGCGGCATTGTTGTCTTTCCTTGCTACTGGATGTAATACCAGCTCTATGGGTACATTTGTGAGCCTCTAAACAGCTTCACCATTACTCAAGTGTGGTGGCAAGACAGCAGCTACATTATGTACTTTGGAAAATGAATTTCTTTACTGCAATTTTGTCCACAGTAATGAAGCCTCAGAGCTGAATATTACAAAAGCAGTGCTGCATTTTTGCCTACAGAGCAGAAAATGTAGATGGCTGAGTCCAGATCCTGTAGCATGAAAACAGGATGATTGCTTGAGGCCTTTTCTCAGCTTGCTGCAGTTTAAATGCAGCAAACACCCAAACATGATGTTTAATTCATACGTCTTTATTTCTGATATTTGCGTGACACAGATTGAATTACTTGGTCCCTCCAGATTCTCAGTTGTCTTTTTTTTCTGTGCTCAGCGTAGACAAAATCCACTACGGCTGTGTCTTTCATAAAGGATCCTCCGACTGCTGCAGACAGAAGCGACAGATACAAAAGCAGCTTAATATTATTTACAGGAGGAGAGTGTGTAAAAATGTTTTGGAGGATAAAACAAACTGCCCACGCATGTTTGTGTGACTGGTCTCTTAATCACAGCTGTGTTTAGGCCAATAAAGTCAAACGCAGCAGCAGAGGCAGATGATCAGAGGGTTAACAGGCTGCTCGTCTGACCCTGACCTTCATCTCCCTCCTTCCCTCCCTCACCCTCTCTCCCTCTTTTTGTCTGTGTATGTCTGTCTTTCCATTTCTGTACACTTCTGCTTCCTGCACTCAGTGTCTCTTGTCTCGTCTTACCTCCATCTTTGCTACTCTCCGCCCCGTTTCCTTCTCCTCATCCTGTATTGCCTTCAACTATTTTAATCACTCGTTCCGCTGTCGGCCTCTCTCTCAGGACCATCCTGCTCAGTGTGATCTCTCTGCTGAATGAACCCAACACGTTCTCCCCCGCCAACGTGGACGCCTCCGTCATGTACCGAAAGTGGAGGGACAGCAAGGGCAAGGACAGAGAATACATCGAGATCATCAGGTACAGGAAGGAAGAAAAACGCACTCGGCTGTCTCCTCACTTCAAACGTTTGCTTGTCTGTACAGTAGAAACAGAGCGCCACAACTGAACTTGCTCATAGCCTCATTTTTATTTATTTTTTTCACCTCTTCTGTTTCTTCCTTGCGTCTTACAGAAAGCAGGTGGTGGCTACCAAAGCGGATGCAGAGCGGGACGGTGTCAAGGTTCCTGTCACGTTGGACGAGTACTGCGTCCGAACCCAAGTCCCACCCACGGACGACGGCTCCAACCTCTTATACGATGACTACTACGATGACGAGGAGCTGGATGATGATGATGACGACGAGGATGACGATGAGGACTGTTGCTATGATGAGGACGACTCGGGCACTGAGGACTCCTGACCTCGCCCGCCCTGCGATATCGTCCCCCTGCTCGCTGTTCTTGTTCTCAACACCCCCATCCCACCGCTGACCGCCCTCTTCTGTCATGAACTGAACTTTGAATCCCCCTCTCCCCCCTTCTTCCCCAGTACTCACTTAGCACAGCCCCCGTCCACCTTCTGTTACATGTGCAGTCACAGCGTGCGCACTAAAACCCGATGCATTGAAGAAAAGAAGGCTACAGAGTTTTTTCTGCTTGTTTCTTACATGTTTTATTTTATTTATCTGTTCTTAGTAAAGGTTACACACAATATGCACACTCAGCAGGAAATCTTCAAAGTAATAGTTTTGGTTTCCTCACCTCCTGTTGATCTGCACTTACTAAAAATTAGCTTAGCCTTTTAGCTTCGAGTCCTATTTCTTCTGCAGGCTTTGAGTGGAACAAATCTGATGTCTGAGTTAATTTTGGTGCAGAATGGTCACACCTGCTCTTAATCACAGTCATCAGGAGACGGGTTCAGGTCGGAGTAAAGCAAGATTTGTGAAGAAAGCTAACGTAGGATAATTGGCCTGCTGTGCGTATGTGTGTCTGCGCGAGTTGTTGTTTTGTTTTTTCTTTTTCTAAAGCGGAGTCGTTTCCGCCTCTGAGCCCCGGATGTGTGTGTGACTCTACTCTAGTTTGCAGGCTGTTCAAAGCCCTGCCATGCCTCACCTCTGACCTTTTAAGCCGCAAGGCTTGTGCTGCTCCACACATGAAAGTTGTCTGCCATTCACACTCTCTTGTGCCTTCCCTCACTCCCTAATATTCCACATGTGACTGTCCAATGGGATCCATGAGTCAAACCCCAGTCAGCCAGGCAAGAGGAAAGTGGCATAAGGAGTCAGTCAGCCCCCCCTCCTCCCTGCTCTTTTAATTCTCAGGTGGCGATATTGTGTAAATGGCGCCCTCCTGATGGAGGGAACTTATTTATAGCGGCACCTGTCAGATTTGTCCGAGGTGTGAGTGAGGAAGGTAAGATCGAACAGCTGAACTAAAGAATGGCATGTAGACCAGAACCCCAGAAACGTCCTCTACCGACTGCCACACGGCCTTCGTCGTACAAGCACGCGCTACTAGTGGCTCGGATGCATTAAGAAACCGCCAGCCCAGCTCACTGCTGCTCGTGAAATTTAACGTACTGTATTTAACAAACCTATGCAGTCAGTGCTTGAACTTACTCAATATGCAGTGCTTTAAGCGTGTCAGTAAAGCTGAGCTTTGCAGCGTGTCCCAAACTCCAGCTCGAGTCTCACAAGCCAGCCACGTGTCCTTGGTCAGAGACGGACATGTGAAGCTGTGTCGGTCTGTGGTTTGAGATCCCAACTCCTGAGTAGCACAAGTCTCCAGAGCTGAAGAGTTGCATTGTTCACTGCCCTTCACAGAGCTCGCCCCCTGCTGGCGGCTGTGTGTACTGGCATATTTCTTTGCGCCAGCCATTTTGACTCATCAGTATCAATGAATCCTGTTACCTCAAAGGCAAACGGGTGGCAGCTTGATGCAGGATGTGATTCAGAAGAATTAAAAATGGAGACAGATGGGGGAAGGAGGGGGGGCGTCTTGTTTTCAGTCTACTGTACACCATCAGACCCTCTCCTAACTGCCAAGAGTGCTCTGATACACCCCCGTTACCACCACCCAACAGTATTTCTGATGAAATCCTGACTGTGTGTGTGTGTGTGTGTGTGTGTGAGAGAATACTTGCTGATGGGTTTTTTTTATTATTTTATTTTTTTAGATGAGCTGAAATATGTGGAAAAGAAAAGCAAAAATGGGAAGGTACTGGGATGGGGTTTATCTCTAAGCATGAACAGGAGAATGTGGTTCTTCACTAGCATGCTGTTATGATGTGTTTGTGGTTTTAGACCTGCTATAAGGGTTGGGATTGTGTCCAAGGAAAAATGTCCTCTTAACTCAATTTTATCTGAGCTGCATTTGGAGGGGGGGGGGCTGCTTTTCTGTTTTCAGGGTTGTTGGTTTTTTTCTTTGTAATTTGTGGTAAAGGCTGCAATGTTTTCTCTTATATGTATTGACTTTATTGTTAAGAGCCCTTTTGTTGTTCATATAAGACTGAGTAAAGATATGAACCAGTTACACAGATATGAAACGGAAAAGTTGAACAGAGCCAAACTGAGTCGGCACACCATGCAGGGATCGTTACCCGCTACTGTTTACGCCACAGAGTTGTCATTACTGTATAATTGATCAGTGTTTGTTACATAGTTTATGAATGAACCCCTGCCTCTCTATTGTAATGGTTTGTGAGAATGGGATTTTTTTTTTTTTTTTTTTTTTTGGGTCAAACTACTGTTTTATCGTCCTTGCTCCCCACACTCTGAGCTCTGGTTGGTGGCAGCCTCACTGAGGGAAACCCAGCAGTTAAGAAAACAACAAGAACCTCAGGAAAAAAACAAAACAACCACCAATAAACAAACCCTTTTCCAGCTGAGTGAACCTGACCCCTGGCAGTCTCACTTTTTGGCTTCAAAGGACTGTTTACAATCTACCTTGATATGCACATGTGGATATTTTGACGATCACTTGATATATTTTTTTTTCCTCGTTTTTCTTTTTTTTCTTATGGTTTGTAAATCTATTTAAAATCTGAATAAAGCTCTTTATTAGATATTGGCTGATTTTTATTTTATTTGTGTGCGTGCGTTGGAGATTTTCACGGTCTCATTGGTTTCTGCATTTTCTGTGTCGTCTTGCAGTCACTGAAATGATGATAGTGAATACCATTTGAGGGAAACTCAGAGTTGTCTTGCAGAGGTAAGACCTGTTTCCTTTCTTAATTCATTTTAAAACTTCTGTTTGAGTTGAAGTGTAAGGAAAGCACGTGATGAGGCGTGTACCCCGTAGTCACCCTGCTACACTCAGAGGGTGGTGGAGACTTTTAAAGGATTTCCTGATGCTTTCTGTGTTTTTTGTGTTACAAACGTGAGTTTGAGCTTCGTCTCCTCTAAGTGGACGCATTTTCTTTTTCATTTATTTCTTCTGTGTAGGACCTTTTGGATCTTAGCCCAACTGAGGTAAGAGTCCAGCTGCATGCTCTGTGAATTATGTTTAAACTTAGCTCAGTGTTGCATGAAAGACCCTGGACCCTACAGAGGTTGTGCAGGTAGTCCAGCTCCTTCAGGATGGCACATCAATACATACCATTGCCAGAAGGCTTGCTGTGTCTCCCAGCACAGGCGCAATAGCATGGTGGAAATTTCCCGAGACGGGCAGTTGCTCTAGGAGAGTTGGAGAGGAGCGTAGATGGTCCTTAACCCAATAGCAGGACCGGTATTTGCTCCTTTGTGCAAGGAGGAACTGCCAGAACCCTACAAAATGACCCCCAGCTCGTTACTGGTGTGAATGTTTCTGACTAAACAATTAGACTTGGTGAGTGTGGGCTGTGGGCCCTATTTTCACTGCCTGGCTGCTGAGCCAGATTGGCATTTGCCATAGAATACCAGAGTTGGCAACCACTGGAACCCAGTGATTTTTCACAGATGAGAGCAGGAAAGTGTGGCGAACATTATGTTGCCTGTAACATTGTGCAGCATGACTGGTCTGTTGGTGGGCCAGTGATGGTCTGGGGAGGCATACCCATGGAGGGGCGCACAGCTTTCCACAGCTCTGTGTGTCGGATAAAATCCTTGGCCCCACTGGGTCCTGGTTTCCTCCTAGTACAACCTCATGTGGCGAGAGTAAGGAGGCAGTTCCTGGAGGATGAAAGGTTTGATACCAGTCACTGACCCCCTACACCTGAGCTAAATCCTGTGGAACACCACGTCTCGATTCATCCAATGCTGCCAGGTCGCACCTCAGCTGTCCAGCAGCTCCGTGATGCCCTGGTCCAGATCTGGGAGGAGAGCCTCCAGGACACCATCCATCATCTCATTATGGGCATGTATACAAGCCATGTTGAGGCCATACAAACTAGTAAGTACCATTCTGAGTTACTGCAATGACATTTCAGCAAAATGGACTAGCCTTTCACGTCAATTTTTTAACTGTAATTTTTGGGGTATGTTTGAATTCAACCCTCTGTAGGTTTGCTTTCATTTCCATCAAACAAACAAGTTCTGCAGTGAACCATTAATTCCTTTTCTCTGTCCCATTTCTTCTTCTTTTCCTCTCAGCTCGGCACCTGCCTCACAGGGTGAGGAGGATATCTGTGGATTCTTTTTAGTTCTTCATCATTGGAACTGATGGAAATTAAATTGAAATCTAATGTGCTTTCAAAATGTTCCTTTAATTTTTTTTAAACCAGTGTATAAAATGTTTCCATACGGTTCTGGTAACCTGATAAATTCTGGGACTGACTGAGATCGTTTGTCATTTTTAATAGGAAAAGACGCCACTCTATTCAAGACGAGGACACTTGAGTGACATAAGACATGTCTTGAGGGTAATTTTTCAGCTTTTGGCTAAAATTGGTTTTACTTTTTTGTGTTAAAACCTTTCAGGAATATCAGGGCTGTGCCTCTTTATCCTTTCATGCCGTGGTCATATGAAGCATGTGTGGCTGATTTGCAGAATCTTTACTGGCAGAGTTGAGATGTTATAATCTTTGTATTCAAAAGTTTACTGTGATCTGCAGTCGTACTGAAAGAGAATAATTCAGTGTTCAGACCAAGGACTTTGGTCTGTCAGTAAAGAAAGGTGTGCAAATAACCAAAACCCAGAAATAAAAGTATTCTGACTTGCTCCTGAGCTGGAGTTCAGCGACGACGTTTCTAATTTATAAACAGATCACAGTATTATTTATACTGCATCACGTACCTGAATGGTGTTTGATAATCACTCAGTAATTGTGCCTGCTCCAGAGTGCAATTACTTTCTGGCTTCCTGTGAGTACGTCTTGCTCTATTTCTGGTGTTTTATTTCATTGTGGGGCAATAACACCCTGACATTCAGTGATGCCTGTGGTGGTGGATGTATTTCTCTCAAGCCTGCATTGGTTTTTTGTCTTAGTTGCACATGTTCAAATAGGGGAGGATAAAGATCTGCACTTGCAGATCTGAACAATATTTTTTCCACCATGAATTCAGTTTGTTTCTGTTTAATGCCTCTAGGGGGCAGCATCAGCTTGCTTCTTGTGAGCTTTGAGCCGTTTCAGTGGTCTGCGCAAAGCTGAGGGAGATTTTTGTTTTTAAATAACTGATTTTTTTTTTGTTGTTGTCTTTTTCCTTCTTGTTTTTCTTATCTTTTGACATGTTTTTTTCTACCTTTCTTGGAGGCACTTTGCATCCTTGAGAGTAATCTGTGCCATATTCAATATTTCACCATCTTTAAAAAAGTGCAAATGCATCATCTGGTCATTTTCCCTTTTCTCATCAACCAGCGTGCCTGTTGAAATGGACTGTATAGCTGACATGCTCTACCCTTCTATTCTCTTCCTACACTTGAGTTATATGGTTTATTATCTCCACGCTATGCTTTCTGGTAGAGTTGACCCACATTTGGCTGTCTGTAATATGCTGCTTGAAAATGAAAATCATGAATCTGAAATGCCATGCGGGAGCTTTCAGCTGACAAAAATGTCGATCAATAATAGAGTAGTGCACACAGGAGTATACTTTTCTCATTTATGTGCTAACGCTCTCCCATGCTCCTAGATCTCTGACGGTGATACACCATTTTTTCTGCCGAGCCGATCAGATGTGTTTCCTGTGTCGACGGGTATGACCTTTTGCCCTGCGTCCACCCAATCAAAATGCCAGTTCAGTGGACCAGAAAAAGCAGGCTGCTGAGCAGGAGCTGGATGCCACGAACAGTGGCTCTGGTTTCACGCTGTGACCCCGAGCCACGTGCGTTACTCAGTTGCTCTGCTCCAACTGGCAAGCATCTGAGCTCGAGCCGTCTGTGACCTGCATGGACAGCCTGGAGGAGGTGACGAAATGAGAGTGAGAGGATAGAGAGTTGGTTATTGGGATGCTATGTCTGTGCATAAGGCGGCAGAAGCTGTCTGTAGGGTGGGAAGAGGCTGGCAGGAGGGAAGAAAGATGGATGACGACAATAAAGAGTGGGCCGCTTAATCTTATTTCTCTTACAAGAGAGACCTGCGACCAGAAACCATAACAAGAATGTAATTAGCAGGAAGAAGAGGACAGTAAAAAAAAGTATTAAAAACAACATTGTGAGATTTTAGCATTTCTTAGAGGAAATAACAAATCTAATCTATGGTATCTGAAGCCAGTTCTACTGAAGGTAGTGCAGCATCTTATGTTAGCGATCTCCTCGATCCTGATTTACATGGTATGAGAGATGGCTTGAAAGCTTTTACAGCATTGCTTTGATGAATGAATAACAGGGAATGGCTGTTTTTCTTCTTCAGTGAAAAGGAGGTCTGTGCAACCTTTTCACGCAAAGAACAGTGATGAAGCATACCGCACTATTGCGTGTCTGCTGTGGCACTAATGGGTTGCCATACATGCTAAGAGTAAACACACTCAAAGCGATGACGGAACAAGCGACTCTACGAGGAGGAGCACTGAACCTCCTGCAGAGCTTTGGTGCAGCTTTCTGTGTACCAGCTCCAACTTCTCCCTCCCGTCTTTCTAGGAAGCCAGTCGAGCGTCAGCAGAGAGGATGCCACAGTGTTGAAACACACTCGGGGGTTTGTCCTTTAGTCACAGCCTCGGCGGTACATCTGTCCATCCACAGAGAGAACAAGCAAACACGATCACACTGACTCAGCTCTGTATTATTCAGTGGGGCAGGCCACTTTGGTACAGTCAGGTTTGTAATAGCTTCAGTGTTCCTCACATTTTCTGACAGAGTTGTAGGGTTCAGCCCCTTAATGAGAGCAGAACAGACACATTAACCTTTTCTCAGTAGATTCTCCGCCGCTGGTGTATTGATCTCATTATTTTGTAGAGGAAGCTGTTCGCAGTGTGAGGCTGGAGTTGTGCACAGAGTAGTAGCACATTCAGAAGAGGTAGTTTCAGTTTTAATGAGCCTCGTTTTCTATTACACTTTTAAGGTAATATATTCACATTTTAATTTATGCTGTAGTGTCCAAACCTTGGTTACCTGATTAGTCTGTGGACAGAAAATGTGATAATTGGTTAATCATTTAAATAAACTCTGAAGCCAGATGGTGCAGACATGTAGTTTGGTTTATAAACAGACATGAGTTCTTAGAAAGAAAATAAATCGAAAGTAGTTTAAGGCTCTGACGCTCTCCGTTACGCACCTACTAAACTGACAGCCTCCCACTGTAATACGGGCTTTGCTTAAAGAGGCATCAAGTGTCTCTATGGTGATCAGGCAGCTCTGGCATGCAGTGGATGAGGGTTCAAATGTGTCTTTGCAATCTATAATAATAATAATAATAATAATAATAATGGATACTTTATTGATCCCCATGGGGAAATTACTTGTTTTTCTCTGCATTTGACCCATTCACTCAGTGAAGCAGTGGGCAGCCCACTAAGCAGGCGCCCGGGGAGCAGTGTGTAGGGACGGTACCTTGCTCAGGGGTACCTCAGGGTAGCCGTTAAGTGGATTCGAACTGCCGACCTTCCGATCATGGGGCGACCACTTTACCTACTGAGCTATCCCTGCCCATATATGGTAAGTGCCCCCTCCAGATTACATCAGCCGGTGACCCCTGGCTGGACCTCCTAAGACGAGATGTATAATTATGTCCACTCCGACACTCGAGTAAGAATGGCGGTTTCTTGCACCCGTGTTTCAAAAGGATTCCGCAATATTTAAATTCAAATGTCACGACATGTTGACAGACCAGTGTCGATCAATTCTGATTTTAAAACAAAAGCACCTGCACAACTCCGATTACACACATTTTATGAGGTATGGAATCCTTGCAGGGGGATTAATGTGCGTCATCCACTCCAAAACTATTCAATACAATATCTGATGATGCCCTCGGCGTTTTATCAGCTGCCATGCAAAGGTTGCATGTTTTTTTTTTTATTGTATCCGTTGTTTACTAAACTATTGATTGCCGTCACCCTCAACCATACCTATGCTATATAGACCAGGTAAAAATGACCTGTAATTTGAGGAAGCACTTCGACGGCTAGTAAGATCCATTTGACTTCATATCTGCTGAACTCTGTCTGCAAAGCATCTGCTGTTGTGTCCTCAGTGTCACCGTGAACTTGTTGACATGCTAATGTTTGGCTGCTTCTCCTCAGCACATTAAGAACCGACATTGCAAGAGAATTTAGTCTAATTATTATTATTATTCTTTTTTCTGAGTTTGTTGAAGAGAAATAATGTATCCATGACAGGCTACGGAGAACCTTTTATGCACTTTGAACTCAGCGCGGAGTTCAAATATAGCTGTTAGTTTACTGTAGAGCGCCTGTTTCCCCTCAGTGAGCTCCCAATTAGTTATGACAAGAAGGGCAACAACACGACCCATGGCAATCAAGCTCGTTTTCCATGCGCCTGAGGCACAGACAGGCAGAGATGCTGACACCTATTCCAGGTCTGCGCGCGGTAAATGTTGGCTAATCACTTGTTTGCAAAGCGCTTGTCAGAGTCACCAGACACGGACACTCTCCATCTGCACATTTCTAAGTTGGCGAGCCAGTCTAGTGTTGCTGCCTATTTACTGATCTCTGATAAAGCAGCAGCAGCCGTAGCCCTCTCAGTCCACGGGCTGTATGGCACTTGACTCAAAACCAGGCAATCTGGACAAATAAAGTGCCTTTTGTGCTGCAGATCAATGAAGTCAGCCCTATTTTAGACAAATGTATTTGTTGCCATAGCAAAGTTTCCAGGGAGACCAATAGGTCGGGTTAAACGCGAAGAGAGAGAGAGAGACACACACACAAAAGAAGAGTTAAAAAAAGGTCAGTCTAAAGTTAATTGGACCAGCACACAGTTGCATATGCTCCACGTTGCATTGTCTGCTTGTGCTTTTTTCTGGTCAAACAGCCCCATGTACATATCTATCTCTATAGAGATAGATATGGATATATGCAGAGAGAGAGAGAATGAATGATTGGAACATAAAACCTCAGTGCTGTGCGCAAAGGTTAAAAAGAAAACCCCGGCAGTTAACTGCAGTGACTCTTGGGGACTCATGTAAACCCAACCTGTATGATTCCTTTCCTCACAGGAGCAACTGGTGTTCTTTCTAGCTGGTTCTGCGGAAACGCACAGTTTGATCTTATTGGTCAGCTGCATCTGTGTGCCATCTATAAAACGCACCACAGGCGCTCCGGAGCCGAGACCGTCTGAGGGCGCAGAGTAGCGCCACGGAGCGCACAGACTTATCCAAGGTGTGTGTGAGAGGTTGAGAGAGAGGGGGAAAAAAGCACACCTGTTACTGAAGAAACGAAAGCAAAGTGAAAAAAGAGGACTGCGTCTTCCTCTGTATTGCTGTAAGTATCATAATTTTATTACATAGCACAGATATCAACATTATTGAGCTTTTCGAAGCAGACCAGAGGAAACATGCAGGCACCTGTTGAACTGTCTTTTCATTACTGAGTTTTTCTCTTAAAAAACGAGTTCATGTGATCGTTCAATGTCGAAACGTATCGAATATCTATATGCAGGAGCGTTATTAATGCATTTGGTAAAATAATTTATATTTGTGAGCTTTTCTTTTCTTGTCGTCTTCCCGGAACTGAAATTAAATTAGATTAAAGCATAAGTGCAAATTAAAAGTTTCCAGTTACATCATTAGGGAGAGTTTCTAATTCAAAGAATGCACTTTTAAATTTTGCTCATTAAAACGTGACCGTGCGATCGGAAATCGAGAAGTAAATCCTTTGTTGCTGATTTATCCGCAGACTGATTGCGTTAGTCCGTAAAGACACTCTGTTATTTAAAAACTACACAAAGACTTTATTCCATGTGTTGGAGATTTAATGTAGATGGATTTATTTTATTTTATTTTTAGTAATGCTCTGTCTTTTGTCCGTTCAAAGGATTCTCTCCTATTGTTTATAAGCCTAGAAAACCTTTTTAAAGAAGGGTTTGTCCGTATGTTCGACACTAAACAGAAAGTTAAGCTCAGGTTCAGTGTGATAACGCTATAATATTTCCTGTTTACTCAAGTCTTGTTCCTGTAAACGCCTGCGGTCCTAATCACAGACTGCGTTTCAGCGCGAAAGCACTCAGGTGATATTTTTATCCCTCTTCTCTCCGTGGAGTGACGCTCTGATCGTTTAACCCCCCCCCCCTTCTCCCTCTCCCCGCCCACCCATGTGTGTTAATTGCAGACACACCTGACTGCACCTACTCCACACATCCCACTTTCCAGTGGGGACCATGTGGGTTCTGGATAAGATCCGCGGGTCGGTGGAGAGTGGTGTTCTGCGACAGGGGGAGAACGGGGACAAGAAGGGTGGCACCCCGACCTACAGCAACGTCCTCACCCCCGACAGGATCCCAGATTTTTTCATTCCTCCGAAGTTGGTGAGCTGCCCCCCAGAGCCCGAGATCCCCGCCGTAAAGCCCAAAGAAGGCCTGCACCCGTCCACTTCTGAGCTCACCATCGGTAGTGGGAAGATCAGCAGTCCGAGAAGCCCACGTTTGGTAGCCAAGATTGCAGGAGACACCAAGAACTTGCTGAGAGCTGCAAACCGCCACATTATACAGATAGAGAGTGCTGATGATGTGGTGGCTGGAGACACTAACGCAGACCCCCAGTCGCAGACTGCAATGTCTCTGCCTTATGTCCCCAAGACCCAGACGTCCTACGGGTTTGCTACCTTGAAGGAAAGCCCCCACACGCGCCGTAAAGAGTCGCTGTTCCACTGCGAGCTCACCAGTCCCATCACCTCCCCAAATACGCAGAGGAAGACTCCGGGCAGAAGCAGCGACACGGGAAACCACCTGAATCCAGCTGACTTTAACACCTCTCACATGAATCCCTACCGATACTTCAGCGGCGGAGAGAGCGACACCTGCTCCTCAGCCGAGTCCTCCCCTTTCAGCTCCCCTCTGCTCTCTCGCTCCGCGTCCCTGCTCAAGATCTTCACCCATGAGACGCAGGCCAAAGTGGTGAAAGCCAAGCGGACTTTCGCGCGCCACAGCTCCCTCTCCACCGACGAGTGCAGCTCGGCCGAGCCCAGCCCCAACGTCCAGCGACGGCTCCACGTCCCCACCTATCACGGCGGCGCTGGAGCTTCGGACCACGGCCTCCATCGGGAGCACACCATCAACCTGCACAAAGGCGGGACAGTGCGGATCAGCGTCAACTACGACTCCAGCACCTCCCGCCTTCTCATCCGCGTCCTGGCGGCGGAGAGTCTGTACGACAAGCACTTCGACATGAAGAGCATCAACTGCTGCGTGTCTGTCTATCTGAACCCGGGCAAGCTGCAGAAGCAAAGGAGCAACATCATCAAGAACAGCCGCAACCCGGTCTTTAACGAGGACTTCTTCTTCGACTCCATAAGTTCGACTCAGGTGAAGAGCCTCTCCGTGAAGTTCAAGGTGGTGAATAAAGGCACCAGCCTCAAAAGGGACACCTTGCTGGGAGAGCGAGAGGTGCCTCTGGGGAAGTTGCTCTCAGGGGTTTAAAGCTCCAGGAACTGAAGGTCAAAGGGGGGCAAAGAGCGAGGATACAGATTAAGCTTAAATTAGATGTTTGCACTGGTTTCTATGTTTTATTTATTCTAACAGTGACCATAAAGACAAAGGGAGAAGACAGGGAAGGACCTCCAAGAATGAAAACCAATCCCATAAGGAACATCAGCTTTAATAAATCTAAATAAACACTAAGAGCACTAAATAACCCAGATGTAGCCGATATGTGGACACCTCAAGGATTTATCATCCCAAGCTCTGCCTAACTCCCTCTCCCATTAATGAACACTCATTAAACCAAGCTGGGCTGAACAGCAACGGTTGAATTTGACACATGAAAGGTTTTCTTTCTGGCCGGGTCTCCCAGCCAGCTCCGGTTCAAAGGTTGGAGGACACCTGTGCTTCACTGCGCTCATCTGTGCGTGCCACGGTTTTATTATTGTAATGTGGCAGAAATCCGCAGCAGCACTGGATGCGATTCCCCATCTCGCCATGTGCTGCAAGGGCACAGAGATGCTTTTGTGAAACGGTGGGAGCTTTGAAGTGGCACTAGAGCCTGATGTGCAAATGACCCTTTGATCCCAGTTGCCAGAGCAGCCCACATTTACATGCCCATCAAAAAGTACAATTATAACACGATTGATCTTGTAAGAAACACTAAAGTCTATGTTATAACGATACAATTAAGGATAACTGAACGTTACAGAACATTTACAAATGTGGGGAAACGATGTCTGTAGAGTTTATAACCACCCGTGTTTAATCCTTTCCTTCAGCATCAAACATTTTAAAGAAAGCATTTGTCGCTGTCTTTTTAACACGTCATTGAACAAAACAGAGCAAAACCACCTGTATTCTTACAAGCATGCAAAATATGAAAAATAGCCTAGGTGTAAACAAATCATTTCTCATCTATTTTGATTGCAGAGCAAGATTCGGACACTATCCATGAAAAAAATCTTATGTTAGAAGCAGATTTCTTCACCTTAAAATATTCCTAAAGCTTAATTATAGACAGAAATGACTTGTTAAAATGAGATTTTTATTAGTGAGCAGTAATGTTTTGGGATTTTAATATTTTTAATAGCCTCCAGTCATGTCTGTAACCGTATGAAACACAGCTATGAGTTAATGAAAGTGGAGCAGCAAGGGAAACTGGTTGCAGTATATTTGATATACATATTTATCTGGTTGATGAAATCCTTATACTGTGATGAAATAGCGGTGTGGGCACTCCAGTTAATAACAGTCCGTCAACATGCAGTCAAGTCCAGTGTGGGCACCTTGATTAAACATCGACATCGACTCCAAGACCAGTTGGTAATTCTGAACTACAAGATAAAAAACGCAGGCAAATACTCAAATGGTCTTTCCCTCATTTAAAATTTCATTCCAGGTCGCTTCACTCTTCATTGTTTACTCCAAATCTCAACAGATATGAAAAAAGGACTCATTTTAAATATAGTAGCATGTAAAGGACATTTTCTAGTTTGATTATTACAAGTGAATGTAAGGTTTACACTGGACAAAGTGCTGATTTGCTGTTTGCAGCAGGACAAGAAAGTCGAACTTTTTAACTTTTTAATTTTTAAATTTATGCAACAACACAGTACTGTCCAATAGTCACCCCTCATTTCTTTATCCTTTTAAGGAAAATGGGAAATAAGTGCAGCGATTTGTTAAAACGTGCAAACATAAGTGGAAAAACAGTATACGAGGCAAAAACTGAGAGTGTGCAATTCTAAGGAGCTTAAAAGTCAATATTTGCTATGAACACTTTATATTCATCAACACAGCCGGAACTCTCAAAGGCAAGCTTTCTGCTAATTTCTTTAAGTGGTCTTCAGGAATAGTTCTCCAGGACATTCAAAGCTCTCCTTTGGATGTTGACTGATCCCACTCTGCTTCACTAATTCTGATCTGGGCTCTGGAGAGACCAACCCATGACTGATAGTACAGCTTAATTTTCTACCCGAGTATGCTTTCACTGCGTTGTTGGTGTTTTTGGGATCACTGTCATGTAGAAAAATGAAGCTCTTGACGATCAGATGCTTTCCAGATAGTACTGTACGGTGGATTGAAACCTAGTGGTGATTTTCTGTGTTCACATTTCCATCATTTTTGACAAGATCCTAGTTAAAACGTAGCCCCGTATCCGTACATGCCCAGTAGGACAGTATGCCTTTCAACTAAAAAAGATGTGAGCAAACGATGGTTTGTGTGATCAGCCGCTAGTAACAAAGTACCAAAATATACTTATTTAAAATCGGCTCATTTCTAAATTCGTCTTTTATGTGTAGACACATAGGTCAGTGGCTTAACAGACTCTGAAAATGGTCAGGTACAAGGACTGGACTGAAGATGAGTGAAAAAGCTGCCAAAGGAAAACTGTTGCTCAAGGCCACCTTAAAAATGACACGAAAGCCTGTCTCCTTGGGAGCAAATGAATAAAGAGATGAAGGGTGGATTGAGACTTTTGCACTGTACTGTACATTTGCCTTGTCGGCAGTAGACAAACGATCATACCATTGTGCATTGTGTAACTTTATTCAATGTCTCATTTGAGCAGATTAGAAAACTTGTGTCACAGCAAGTACCAGCTGCACAGTGTGAACATGGCGCTGGTCTTTGCATGATGTGTGCAAGGATTAATTAAACCCTAAAGCCTTACACTGTGGGTGTACGTGAGTGTGTGTGAGTGTGTGTTTTGAGCCTGATTTCCTTTCTTTTTCCTTTTTTCGTCTAAAGTTGTTAATTTTCTATGTCGTATTTTGTAAACTGAATGCTTTGAAACGACTCTTCGATGTATGTTGGGTTTGTATTGTGTATATACACTTGTCTGTGAAATGCTAATTATGCACCAGCGAGGGAGAAGTGCTTATGACAGACATTTTCAGATATACAGTTTCATCTTTAATGAAGTCCGATGGGGAGGAAGCAGACGAGTCAGGAAAGAGATGTCGAGAGAACAACCTTGTGTGCTTTAACGGGAGCAGCCGCCCCGCCTTCTGTTGCTGTTCTCTGTCGTCCTTCTGAAGAATTAGAAGAAATTGGAAGTGATTGCAACCTCGAGTGCCCAGCAGAGGAGAGCGACTTCACAAAGAAAATAAGTCAGAGACATCAGACTGATGCAAATTACTGAGAGTTCCTCACACGTCCACCCAAAGCTTCGTTTAATTATACGAGGACCGCTCTCACCTGGTGTTTGTAGCTCACTTGTAGCACCACTATCGTTGTGCTTCATATACAGTGACTCTGTTGGTTGGATTGTTATGGCGTGAAACTCTGTGATCTGTTGCAATCCCTGCTGCATACTTGTGTGCAACATACAGTGCCTGCTTGTAGACTTTGTTGTTGTTTCTTTTACTCAAACTTCCAAATTGTTTGGTTGTCGATGTTTCTTTTGCATGCCTAAAATGTTCCAGTAGTTTCAGTACTAAATCTCAGTGGATTCTTATTGTGCTGTTGTGGCTCTCCTTGTGCTATAGGTGAGGATTTCCTGCAGACACTAATGTGTATATAAAACTGCAGCTAATATATGGAGGGTGTGTTTGAGTGTGTTCAATTTTTATAACTGTTTTCATGTGGTTTATCTTTTAATAGAGTTGAAAACAATGCCTTTAATCTGGTATTTCTGCTTGGATGGGCTGTGCTGTTCTCGGTTAATATGTCACAGGTTCATACTCTGCAAATTGTGAGATAGACCCTCATCAGTACATACATCTTGTAACTTAAATAAATTCAACCAGTTAATTATTTTTTATCACAATGAATGCAAACCAAAGTACAAACTGGGGTTTTAAAAGTTTTTCTGAAGAATATTTTACCCGAATCTTTTATTATTCACATCTGACTCGCTTCATTTTCTTGTCAGCTTTTGGATGATATTTTGAACTGAAATCGCAAGGAGTAGAGGAGTGTAAATACCTGGGGTCAGTCATCCAAAACAATGAACGGTGCACAAGAAAGGGGAAGAAGAGCGCGGAGCCGGGGTGGAAATGGTGGAGACGAGTGGTTTATAAGATGGTAGCGAGATCTGCTATGATGTGTGGTCTAACAAAAAGACAAGCGGCAGAGGTGGCAGAGTTGAAGATTTTCATTAGGAGTAATCAGAATGGACAGGATTAGTAATGAGTATAGCAGAGGGTTGAGCGGTTTGGACATGAGCAGAGGAGGGATAGTGGATATTGTGGACAATGGATGTTGAGTATGGAGCTGCTGGGCAGGAGGGAAAGAGGAAGATACAAAGGAGATTCGTGGATGTAGTAAAGGAGAAGCAGAAAGATGATGTGACAGAGATAAGGTGAGATGGAGGCAGATGATCTGCGATGGGGACCCCTAAAGACGGCAAGAGCTGAGGCCAACAGGACTCGAGTTATTCATCTTAACTTTGACATTCAGGGAAAATGTCAGACCACTGTTTGAATTCTTCCTTGATGTCACAACTTAGCAGTTAACCACCAGGAAAGAGCTAGCTGATGATGGAGCTTGAAAAAACAACAGTAATAAGCTCGAACACACCATACGTACCAGATGTTACAACAGTTTACCCAGCAGCTGTCAGGGTATTAAACTACAGCATCTCTAATCGCCACTGCGCCTGTGCAGCTAACCTTTATTACATCAGCAGAGGAATTACCAGAATCAACTTACTACAATGAACTTTCCCATTATCCACCCTGCTGTTGTGATGGAAATCAGTCTGTATATTTCTGCACTCAATAGCTGTTTAATTAGACACAGGCCAGAGAGGCCTGACTGATGACATTTAAAATGAGAATTGAGAAAAGTGTCAATACCTGTGTGTGTGTGTGAGAGAGAGAGAGAGAGACTGAGCTGAATATTATACTGACGCTGACTTTAGTCACACTTCTTGCTAAGATTTGCTTGAAAAATATGCTGTATATATATATTTTATTTTAAATACACTGTGTTTCTCAAGTCTTCCTGTCTTGACAGGTTCGCTCTGGAAAATGCAGCTGCAAAGTGCCGGTCCGTTACTTGATATCGAATTCCTTCATTTCTCTGGTGGAAGTTGGTTTCCATGTGCAGTTGTTGTTCTTGTTGTGTTTCTGGACCTGTGCAGGTAGAGATTTTTATACTGTGACGCTTCAGCCACTTACAGATGTTCTCCAGTTGCTGTGTTAATGGGTGTGAAAAACTTTAATTAAAAGTGAAATTCAATGAATTCTCCTTCTTATCTTGTTATTGGTTTGATGTTAATGAGTGCTCTGACTTCAGGTGATATTTGAGCATGGGCTGAGGTTCTTGATCAATAAAACCTCAACTCTAGTTACAGTAGATGTAGTAAATGTTCATACATTTGTACAGACCTTTCATTTGCAAGGTGCATGTGACTGGAAGAATGAAAGCATCCATACGGTCCTGAAGTTTTCCCTCAAAGTAAATGCTCTATAATGCAATAATGAAATAATGAAAGGCATGTGCCCAACTCTCCTGCTTTCTCAAAGTAATCCCAATTTTCCTCCTTAAAATCCCACATCCCTGATTTCAAGCCTCCGTATTTGCTCAGTTGTTGCTCTGTATGCATCTTCTTAATGATTCAGAATGAGCAATATGTGAAGGCATAGGGTATATATAGATTGAGACATTAAACCTCTTATCTCTGACGTGTTGTCTGTAATTGCAGTGTAAAAATACTGCACAATCTTTCCATCTTCATTATCCTTTTGTTTGTTTGGAGAGGAAGCACGTGGGAAACATTCGGAGACATGAGCTGTTACATACGCCGGTAATAAGTGATGCTAATGTCACATTTGTGTTCCTCTGCATGCTTAGTGGTCGCTTGTTGTGATGAACCCAAAGTGAATGAGTCAACAGACAAATCTACAGCTGCCCTCAGCTCTACAAATAGTTTTCTGTCAGTAATTTATTTATTTTTTACATTTGGTGGGATGGTTTTAGAAGTTTCTGTTCACCCCAACTGGTGAAAGTGAAGCAAAGGTTGAATCTTATGTGATGAGCGAAGTGAGAACATATCATCAAAAGTACCCTGAGAAACTGAAGGAAGAAGTCAGCGAATCTTCTGAGGACCAAGGCAACTTTCATGGTAAATAATGATGTAGAGCAGGAGTGCTCCAACCACCACACACTGCTAGATGCCATAAATAAGGAGATCTGCACTGTAACTGTTAATTCTTTCCTATAATTAAGTCAATAGTTGCAGAGACGTTTCAGCATTAACAGTAAATCAAAGTGTCTGTTACATAACTGGGGAAAAAAGCGTGCAGGTGTTATAGGTCTTTACCACAGAGCTGCAATGAAACGTTTGTACTTTAATAAACTTAAATGAATTTGTTTAGCTTCGTGTCATTTAAATAATTTGACTGACATATAACTGCTATTTCTGAGTGTTTATAAAAAATAAATAAATGCAAATTTATATTGCCTAATTTAAAAAAACAAACAAAAAACGCCCAACTTGGCAACCTTATGACACAATGCTTTCTTTAGTTTAACTCCTGATAATTATGGGAGATCAGACATTATAGAAATACAACAACCTGCAAGAAGATTATCCATCAACCTGAATAATACTGGATTAGAGCAAACCTGTTGCCTGGTAGGTCATTTATTATTCCGTCACTTGTGTTTTCTTAAAAACTCTTTTGCCATTGCATTTCTAAGGCAGGTATACAAGATGAAAGGAAAAGCCCAGAAGCACATCCGTGGCCTCAGTGGTGAAATGCTGAGGCATCTCAGTTTATTGCATGCTCTGTTTTGAGCTGTTTGCCTACCTGTCGAGGTGCCACCCTTGTTGTGTTTGTGTGAAAAGTGTAACTGGACACTGGAGGTGGCAAGCAAATATTGTCGATTGAGGTGTTTCCACCGCACAGACAGACAAATAAACTAAAGTCTGGATTATGGCAGCTATCTAAACTACTCTCTCTCTCTCTTGCCTATTAGATTTCAATTTTCTTATCACTGTTACCTTTAAATTGAGCTGTGACTAATGGTTTCTGCTTTTTATTACTGTGGTGATACTAAAACTCCTGTTCAGGTCACAAACACCAGTTTGATGTATCATTTCAAGCCTGGCTCACACATAGTTTAAAAGAAGGATGTAGCCACTGTGACATCACCCAGCAGTTAATAAAGTCCCCTGTGAATGCTTGAGCTGAGCATTATCACTGTGACCATGCTGGTGTTTTTAAGCTGGACCTGATGAGCAAGGAGCGTGTTTACGGAGGTCACCGAGCACAGGAGCTAAGGAGTGACTCCCTGCTGGTCATTAAAAGATGTAGGTTTAAGGAGCATTTTGTCTACAGCTTCATTTTTAAGATCCAGAAGCTACATTCGTCTTTTATACTTGTTATGGTTTAGACCAGGGGTAGGCAACTCCAGGCCTCGAGGGCCAGTGTCCCTGCAGGTTTTAGATGTGTCCTTGAACCAACACAGCTGATTTAAATGGCTAAATTAGCTCATCAACATGTCTTGAAGTTCTCCAGAGGCCTGGTAACAAACTAATCATGTGATTCAGGTGTGTTGATCCAAGGTGAGATCTAAAACCTGCAGGACACTGGCCCACGAGGCCTGGAATTGCCCACCCCTGGTTTAGACCAACTGAGAGCCTTCAAAAACCAAAGTTTTCTACTTAGTTCTTTATGTTAATATGGTTAAAAGAAAATCTCCATAGTCTCCCATATGAAAATGCATTAAAATACTTTTTTTATAGCCCAGTACAAAAGTCTTAACCAACAGATTTGGCCTTGGCCATCTGTGAATTTGTTTTTTTACCTAAATCATCCACCTGGATAATCACAGGTGTCCTCACAAAGGCAGTTGGAGCCGATTAGTGTCCGCTGGCCTCATCTGCTGCTTCGAGTCACCGAACTAAACCTCCTCACTGTGTTTGTGCTGTCAGCGCCTTTTGGAACATTTGAATGGATTCTCGGAATAATATTATATCCTGCTGTACGGTGCAGACAATCCCAGATGTTTGTAGTTTAGTTTTGGTATGTGAAATTCTAAAATTGCCTTTATGTTTACTTAGCGCGAATTAGCACATGTGTGTCTGTCTATTGCACCCATATGGTTTATAAATTCAGTTTGCTAATGAAGCCTGCTGATAAATTAGCACCCTTTTATCCATATAAGCCAACTTCAGACCTCAAAAACAAACACGGTGATTTCCAAAAAGTCTAAAATAAGTGGGTGATCGCATGGTGGCTACGCCCGCCTTTTATACTGTTTAATTAATGGTCGATCCCTTCATGCATGTATCAGTGGAGCGGTACGTCTCGGTGGTCACAGGTCTGATTTTTAGCATCTCTCCTTTCGGCTCTAGAACATCTGCTCATGATTTAAGGAGAGATTCACAGAAGCCACAGCACACCAAGCTGACATACACATATCCACTCATGTAAGCTGGTGTCAGAGTGACTGATGGAGAATCACAAGTGTAAGCACTTTCTGTATCCTCTCCTCCACCACCTCATTCAGAAATTGAGTTAGCGCAAACAGCTCTGCCAGCTATGATTGCACATTTCCACTAGTTATTATTCACAATTGATTTATAATGCTGTCCTCTCCTGAATAAGGGTGGAGGTGGGTGGGGGTATGATGGCGGAGACACAGTGCAGGCTAAAGGTCTGGTATTGGGTGCAAGGTTCAGGGTGTGACATGGCGTCAGAAATGAGAACCTACGCTTGCTGGGGCAAATTTGATTGGGGCAATTTTCATCTCTGGCTTTCTTCGCTGGAAGGAGGAAAGGGTTAGGGCTGTTATTGGCTTTGAGATTACTATGGCAACCACAGAGGAGAGCCCTCTTTGAGTGAAGGAATGAAATGGGTGGGTGTGTGTGTGTGTGTGTGTGGGGGGGGATTTTAGTATTTCTGTTTTTCATTTCCACATTAAAATGAAATATTTAGTGAAGTCTTAAATTTGCGCCTGTCTGGCTACTTTTGTGTAGTTTCTGTATCTGGAAGGGGCGCATGATGTGCGATTACACTTCTATACCCAAATATCGATTTCCTGTCAGTTCAAAGGATATATCAAACTAAATACTGGATTCGAGCACTGTGGGGTCACCAAAGCTTTTTGAATCTTTTTGTTTGTGCTTTAGTACATACATTATTCTTTTTAGTGGACGGTTTGGCATCATTTGCTGTTTCCAATGCTTTTAGCCTTTTTCTGTTGTTGTGTCAAAACAAAGCTGTTAGTTTTTTGGCATTTAAACAGATTAAAGGTTATTCATGTTTGGTCACTTTTTAAAAAATGATTATAATTGTGTCATTCTAGTATAAAAATCAAATAGCAGAATTTCTTTTGCAATAAATTTCCCCACAAGTCACTGTGACCTGTTTGCACAATGTTGTAGTTTAAGTGCCAAACAACATGAAACCGTGTTCCTTGAGCTTCTGTGCGCTGAACGCTTTGTTAGAGCAACGTCGACAGCAGTGGGTCAGGCGCCCTTTTCTTCATCTTTTTAACATGTTAACATGATAACACACAGTTTCTGCAGATTTATGACTCCACAGCAGTGATGTAAATCTCCAGTTCCACGACCACATCCCAAAAGTGCTGCGTCGGATGGAGGTCTGGTGACTGTGGAGGCCGTTTGAGTAGTGAACTCATCGTGCAAGAAGCCAGTTTGATCCTCAGGTAGAGCGTAGCATTTAAACGAAGCTCAGTTTGTACTAAGAGGCCCAAAGTTTCCCCCACACCATCACACCACCAGCAGCCTGAACCTTTGATACAAGGCAGGATGGATCCGTGTTTTCATGTTGTTTACTTGGTCTGACTAATATCACGGGTCCATCAGTAAACCGTGTCTCATCTGCTTCTCCATATTTTATCTTCAGTTTCTGTCACCCTGTCAGGTTACAGCTGAATAATTACATTTAAAAATCGAGTGTAAAATTAGGATTACAGCTTTATCTAATGAACTGACGAGCACAGACAGAATAAGGAAATCTTATACTGTGAATGACCGAGCGGACTGAAATGACTCTTTTCTCCACGCCACTATTTTTTTTAAAAGATAAACGCGCACACATTCATATTCCTCGCTCCATTAGATTAAATGGAGGCTCTGCTTTTTATGTACCTGTTGCCATGGTGGATCGTGGTATTGGAGCTCTACCGATGATGGCTTTAACTCGAGCTGACGGTGTTCAGAGTTGATTGAACTAACTTCGGTCAGCCTTCTTGGAAATTCAGACTGGCTCATCTCAGCACTCGGACTTTATGGTTAGAGTTTGTTGAACCTCTTCTCTGTCTGGTCTGTGTTTTCCCAGCATCCCTCGTGCTCCTCGTTTTTGTCACGGATCCCTGTTTTGTGTTCCTCCTTGTGGTTTGTCATATATGGACTTTTGAACGAACCACAATTAAAAAGGATCATTAATTTCTTCTGCCAATGACTTCTCATGATGTCCAACAGTTAAACAGGTTTTTGGAAGATTTTCCCATTTAGTGATGAGCCTGAATGCATGGCCTTCACCTCTGGACACTGCGACGACTATGCTTGTCTCTTCCAGGTGAATTACAAAAAAAAGTATCATGAGAACAACATGCTATCCTTGGTTTCTGCAGATGCTTGTGTGCAGATAAAATAACTTTTCGTTTGGATTCAGTTTCCACATGTACAGTAGGGTTTCGGTGGAGATTCAGATTACTGCACAAGCCTACAAAAGTTACAAGCAATTAGAGCTGGGCGATATGAGATTTTTTCATATCACGATATGTTTTTTTCATTTCAGGCGATAACGATATCTATCACGATATAAGCCAAATAACTATATTTGTAAGATTTAAATGTGCCGTTGCTCACAAGTAAAATGTGAAATAATCAGCAGCTTGTTTTTATTTAAATATTTATTTCCCATAATAAGTTCAACAGGGTAGATGTACTTAAGGAACATGAGACTTTTTCAGATAAATAAAGGCAAATATTGCAAACTACACAAAAGGCAGCCGCTAAAGCGTTTAAGTTTCAAAATAGAACAAACAAAACAGACTAATTTGTCAATTCCACTTAGAAACAAAATATTAATTCTAAAAATAAATCTTAGTTTGTTTTACAGAATAACAGACAAAACTGACTAACTTTTGTCAATATCAAATAAACTGAGAACTAAAAGGAAATTCTCAATCTCTCCTTGTTGTATAGCTGAGCTTTTCAAACAGTTTTAACAGTTACTTTAGTCTGACAAAAGCCGAATGACGAATTAGCGCTTCCAGTCAGAGACTGAGGCTACGTCCACACGTACACGGGTATTTTTGAAAACGGAGATTTTCCGTTTTCGTTTTAAAAAATAATCCCGTCCACACATAAAGGCAGAAATGAAGGAAAACGCTGCTGTGAACATGCCAAAGCAGCAGGTGGCGCTAGATTCCTAACCGTGCCGAAATGTTGGCCAATCAGAAGTCTAGAAGCCTCGGTGGGAAAAAGTAAACAAAGCTGGGGCATAGAAGCAGAACCGAGTCGTATGTGTGGACGGACAGTAACTGTGTGTATATGTAAGCATTTAAATACTGCAGAGAGTAGAATTAACAGTATTGTAGAAATTCATTTCACCGAAACAATAACGTGGCGCACAGTGTGACGCATGCACCAGTTTATTGTATTTCCAGACTTGCTTTCGGCACAATTTACAGTGCACGCTACTCTGTTTTTTGTCAGACTTGAAATAGCCGAAATACCTTCACACTACGGAACTTCTATGGCTCTTCCGTTCGACAATCTCTCCGGCATTGGAACCATCATCTGTTTTCTCTTCGGTCACGCTCGGTTGATTTTTCTAGTCGGCACACTCATTTCCTCCATTACGCGCTGGCTCCATTACCCGCTGGCTGCTTCCCAAACAAACACACGTGCGGCTTGGCACTTGTGCTGTAGGTAACAAGTCACGCGACGTGACGCTGCGGCTGTGATTGGTTCGGCTCTGCGCTACTTAATTTGGATTGGCTGACCTTTTTTTTTTTTTTTTTTTTTTTTTTTTTTAAGAGGACAAGAGCGGCGAGGTCTATCGCGATAGCTTAATTTCTCTATCGAGTAAAAGTTATATCGCGATACATATCGTTATCGTTCTATCGCCCAGCTCTACAAGCAACATAAACTAAAGGCCACAGATCCAGTGCTGTTAGGTAACACAAAAGCACCGTCCTGTAAGTACTGCTTCTTTTACTGTTAGACTTGATTTCAGGCTACACTTTTGTTTAATTTAAATTTAGTTTCATTGTTTTATGCTGTGCAAAAGAAAACAGCATTTTTTATGTCTCAGCGCTTGTTTGCAAGCCTTTTTGCAGGCTGTCGAGTTGTCATCAACTGCCCCACTCTTCCTGTTTCTGCTCTGTTAGAATTATGACAAAACTATGAGAAAAACTACTGTGACCATATGCACAAATATGTGCAGAATGTATTAAGGGCTCTCACACTGCTTTGTGCCCTTTTATCTGACAAGGGAGGGGTCTGTTAGGAGGAATGACTGGTTAACTGGATGGATAGATGGAGCATCGAGAAGGTCTTTGACTTCCTGGGTGCAGCAGTCTAAGCAGAGATGCTTACACCTCCTGGTTCTCATTCTGGGAGTGATACCTGGACACTCCCAGAATTTTAAGACAAAGTGCCAAAATCAGTAACCTTAAATAAAGGCTGTAATTTTTGATCTCGTAATCAAGACCGACTGCTCAACACACTTTGCTCCAAAATGTCCTTTATGTCTGATATTGAATGTACAACGTAAAGGACAAATATTTATCAGCCACTCTGTTGTGTGTCGCTGTGTGGCAGGCAGAGTGTGAACCCAAATGCAGAGCATGGAAAACAGACCTTTTACCTTTAGCTTTAATGCTGGCACACTCAGGGGAAATAAAATACAAAAATGACCTGTGTCATGGAGCCAAAAAAAACAAAACAAATCATAATCTAAGAAAAGACATGGAAGGAGGAAGCACACAGGCAGAAGAGGGACGTGATAGAGAAGAAGGGGAGACACAGCTGGTGATGAGGCTAAGGAATAACAGGTGGGAAACACGACAGGAACAAATGAGGGACAATGAGACAGAGCGAGTAAAAGTGAACATCACACACCCACGACAAGAAACTTTGCAAAATAAAACAGGAAACACAGGAACAGAAACTAAGATGTGATCTTGACTCAGACATGAAGATAACCAGACCGGGGAAACAAGACTGACTACAGCGACCCGAGACAAGGGGACAGGACAGAAAGAAAACACACTGGACTAAAAAAAGAGGTTATAATAATGACATAACTATGCTACTAGTATTTTAAAGAACCAAACTGAGACACAAGCGGTCCATAAAACAACAACAACAACAAAATAATGAACTCTAAACACTGGGTTAAAGCTCCAAAACCGAGACACATTCAGGATGTGCAACATGTTGTAGTTCATCACAGAATAGTTTGCACACAGCTGGCCTATACGTGTGTTTCCCAAGTTAAATCACACTACAGGCTCACTGCGTTTGTTTGCTCTCAAACTCACAAATTCTCGTTCCTAAAGCACTGAGCAACATCAGAGTCGCTAATATGAGATTCTTGGTCAATTTTAAATGCACAAAATGACGAGGAAAGAACTCCATAAGATACCAAATGATGTGATAGCTTGAAATATCACTTGGCCACACACTTACATGCTGTTAGACAGTCCTGATCAGGATCTTATTGATCAGGATGCTGGAGGCAGTGGTCCTGTTGGTTGGTGTGATTGGGTCCTTTCTATCACGGTTATGCTAACATCAGTAATACGGTCAATGCTGATGATTTCCCATATTTTCACGCTTTTTCGCATTTCCATCTGGTGGTGAACAAGATTCTTTTGTTCTAACTGAATAAGCCTTCTTGACCTACCAGGGGATTTTCATTCTCATTATGTAGTGTATGGGATTTCTTAGGTTTCAAGAGGTTCAGCAGTACTGGGATTAGTGGTTGTTCAGGTAATAACAGACGAAGCACCAGGTGTAGTAGGCCTCTTTGTCTTGTTAAATGAAGGAAGCTGATTCAACACGGTCCTCCAAGCTGTAAATGTACCATTGGAAAATCACATTTTGTCCTCAAAAGCCAAACAAATGCATCTCTTGCATGAGCTGTTATAGTTGATTAACTGATAACTTGGGGCTGAATGTTCCACAGATGTATGCTATGAAATGTAGTTTTAAACACTAGTGCTAATGGGCTTGCTGCTTATTTTTCATGTACACAGATTAATGCAATGATTCATAAAATGAATCGTAATGGTGCTTCACACAGTGCTGCATTTTTACCTTTCGTCTTGTTTTCTAATTTTATTAATCAAGTTGCACTTCTTACTTATTGATATAATTAATAAAAGTGCTTATAGTAGCACTTAAATGGGGCGTTTTTGGCTGCTGTGTTTATTTAAATCTCAGTGTGGTGGTGAGCCGTTTGTGAAATACAGCCAGCCAAGGACAAGAACACTTGTTTTTCCTGCACTTCTCACATGACAGGAACCTGTGAATTGTGATGGATGATGAGTCGATTGAGCTGCTACGTCATCGTCGTTCTGGTTTGGAAAAACAAAAGTCAAAAACGACTTCCCACATGTGTAATTACAGCAATCTTACCATAGAAAAACATTATATTGCTCCTGTGATTTTCTGCAGAATGTCAATCCTGTTAACATCATTTCCCCCAAGTTTCTGTATGGTTACCCATTACTGTATCCTATTTTAAAATGTTCTGAGCATCATTTAGTTCTCACTTCCAGTAAAATGCCCGGTTATTAGTCTGTTATTTTTTTTAAATGCTTCTTTTTAGACCATGTGCCAGTGAAAAGCTATTAGGATCTTTCTGTTATGTAAGTCATCATGCTGTAACACTGCATCATAAATCGCAGCCTTTATCAGGTCTTACTGATTGTTGCCGTGATTCTCTTAAAACTTTACCCTGATTGGCCTGTGAATGAGCAAACTGTTGGCTACTGTGTGCACAATAAATCTGGCCTTAACGTTGCTCCTTTATCGTCTCTTTAACCGGCACAAAGTCTTGGAAGCAAACAAGCAGCTAATCAAGACAAAGCAGACTTTTATTACAGATCCACCAACACTACTGTAGGTGGATCTGTAATAAAAGTCTGCTTTGTCTTGATTAGCTGCTTGTTTATAGGTGTGTGTGTGTGTGTGTGTGTGTGTGTGTGTGTGTGTGTGTGTGTGTGTGTGTGTGCACATTTTTTCTTTATTTATCCTTTATTGATTCAAACTAGATTTAAAAGTGGCAGCCAATGAGAACAGGTCTCTAAAAACTAACTCAACAAACTTGGTTGAAGCAGTTATATCGCCTGATCCAAAAGCGCTGTGGCTCAGCAGCCGTGAACTCAAGAGGCACTTTAGCTGTACACTCTGTTAGGGTGAAAACTGGAGAAAATGTGCTGTCAAACCAAACCTACCATGTCACTGTTTCCATGGCAACACGGGGAGCGTTTGTCACAGGTGAGAGGGAACTGAAGATTGTTTAAAAAAAAAAAAAAAGAACAAGAGAAAACCCATCATACGGTCAGTGTGAGTGATTAGTTTGTAGTAGCAGGTTTTGCATCTGGTATCTATAAAGAAAATAAAAGAATAAATCAGTGTTTTTATTAATAATTCTTAAAATGGAAAATGTCTGATGCAAGTTTCAAAAAATCTAAATATTCACATTTGAGAAGCTGGAGACGGAATTTTTAATGTTGATGTTTAGGTTTCGTAAAATGATGAAACTTAATAAGGTGCATGTGTGAAATCTGACGACTGAGGGCTACAACTTTTAAGAAAGCGCAATCAGTATTCCTGCATCCATCCCACTCCTGTATTTACCAACATCGCTGTGGGGATAAAAGTGGCGCAGTGATGAAAAACAATGTTTGCATTTATCTTCCTTTATTTGTCATAAAAGACAGGAAATGCCCACCTCTTTGACAGCCAGTATTGATTTTTATTAAGGGAACAAAACGGCCGAAGCTTCCCCTTTCACTAAGAAAACACAATGAACTGGATGGAAGGAAATGAAGGCAGTTACATTAAATAGTCATCAACACCCTGGAGACAAGGCGAGGGCTATTTTCCTCCTTAATCTCTCATCATATTAGGGTGATATCTAGGGGAGTGCTGTAGCATTTGTTCTCTCACAAAGCAGCACATTATTCACCTCTTCCTGACGCGATGTCCTTATAAACAAAAGCACACTACACAGTTTCATCTCTGCAACTCTTGTTCCCTCAACCTTTTACGATGCGTCCTCTTCTAAACCTCTATTTCTTCTCACCGTGTAGAACGACAGCTTTCCGATTAACACTTTGAGGCCGGTCTGTAAGCTGTGGGCATGTCCGCACAAGCTGAGATATAAGAGGCTCCTTTTGCGCATTTGATTGCACAGAATATTCAAAGACAAAAGCTGCTGCACAGACAAAATTGTGCAATCCAGATAAAAAGTAGCTTTTGTTTTTTTAAATTGTGTGATAGAGTCCATCTGCTTTTCAAATCTGATGTAAAAGCTGTTTTTGGAGTCCAAATGTTCCTTCAGATTGCAAAAGTGAACACTGTGGCAGCGCTGAGGGTTTAGCTTTTCTCTCTGGGTGTTTAATAAAAAGCATTCCTTCTAGGGGTCCATGGAGGTTTTGTAGGGTTGCTGAAGTCAGTACAGTTGATATATAATGACCTGCCAACCTGTGATTTACTGCAGAGTGAATGTTGGGCAAACACAGCCTAGAAAAGTTTACCTTTGGATATGCTCACTTCTTACAAGTCACTGAATTTCACCCATGGCACGGTCACCACATTACTCTTTATCTTTTCCTGTGTAAATATCCTTTAACCATCAAAGTACATATTAAAAAGCTTTAATTCTAAGCTGATAAAACAGTCGCGTCGAGGCAGGAAACTTAAACACTGGAGTAAAAGTAATAATGGATTGGATTTATATAGCGCTTTTCAAGGCACCCAAAGCGCTTTACAATGCCACTATTCATTCACTCTCACATTCACACACTGGTGGAGGCAAGCTACGGTTGTAGCCACAGCTGCCCTGGGGCAGACTGACAGAAGCGAGGCTGCCATATCGCGCCATCGGCCCCTCTGGCCAACACCAGTAGGCAAGTAGGGTAAAGTGTCTTGCCCAAGGACACAACGACCAGGACAGAGAGCCCAGGGATCGAACCGGCGACCTTCCGGTTACAGATGCGATTCCCAACCCCTTGAGCCACGGTTGCCCCATGTAGACAAACTTAAGTATTCACGATGATGAAAAAAAGCCAGATAGCGAAGGCATGTAGGACACACAGTGGAAATGATGATTGGAAGGGAAATGCACAGAACAATATCAGGGTCACACCACCTACCTCTGTGTGTGTGTGTGATGGTCACCCTGCTGAACTGCTGCAACAGGCCTTTGTGTGGTGTCTGCATAGATGATGCTGCTGCAGTGATGCTACAGTTAGAGAAAGTGGAAGCAGAAGGAAAAATGCTGCCCTTTACTGTGAATGGAAATGGATAACATATTACTCCATTGGTATATAGATAACAGATCAGTTTTCTTTGTGGAAAAATCTACAGGTCTATACAGATTCTCAGCTTCATCGCCTGTTTAATTGGCTGTCTGCTTTCAACGGGACACCAGCTCTGTAACTGATTACTCTAAAGATATTACATGTGCACAGTATTCTCGAAAAAAAAAAATTAAACAATACTGTGCAAAGGTTTCAAGCCACTCCTCAACTGTTTCTAGTTTACTCAGAAAACGGGAAAGAAAAAGTTTGTATATTTAAAACGAACTTAAAAGTCAATGAATTGAACTTTGAACTCTCTTAAGCTTTCTTATAATTTCTTAAAGCAGTCTTTGGGAAAGTTCTCCAGGCTTCTTGAGCAACAGTAAAAGTTGAGTGACTTTTGTTTTGTTCCCAATCCACGCCTGTTAGTGTTCCTGTCATGAACTCAAGGTTCAAAATGGACCAAAATGCAGACACCATCACACGTAAAATAACTATTTACAAGAAAGTTTATTTTGATAACAGAAAATGCTTAACAGGTTGAGAGTCAGGTTAATAAGGGCCACGGGGAATCAACTACTGGAGCGGGGGAAGGATTGTCCAAACAAACTGGGTCACTGGAGTGGTCACAGCGAGAGACAGAGGAACCTGAGGGATTCTGAAACAGACGGAGAGGGAGTTACTGCAGGAGACATTTACTGGTGAGTGATTATCCAGGTCCAGGTTTACAAGCTCTGAGGAGGAGAGGTTCCAGGGAATTTCCAAAGAGTCCGAGGTTTAATGGAAGGCTGACGGGCAGGCAAGCAGGCAGGGAGATGAAACAGATATCCAGGTGAGTTAAAACCGTGGAAGCAACCACCTCTGAACACAGGGAAACACAGAGAAAGACAACTAGAAAGAGTTTCAGGAGGTCAGCCTAGTTACTGGCAAGGGAAAGGAGGTTGCACAGGTTTAAGAAGCTCTCCTGCTGATTGCTTGGAGATGAAGTGCAGGTGAGGTGCTGGAGGTCCCATGCAAAAAGGGAAGGACCAGCTGCCATAGGTGGAAAACCTCCCAGACACTCCCACAGACCATGGTAGTGAGTTTGTGTCACAGTCCCTCTGTCCTCACCGGTTGACTCATGCGTGTCTGTATGTGTGGGGTTTGGTTTTAGTGCAGAAGCAGGACTCTGCCTCCAAACTTGTTGTTGCCACTTCTCAGACCTTCAGTCCTTGCTGAATCATTGAATTGCTGCAGTTGGTAAAGTCCAGCTTCTATCTTTGTGATGTCACTGCTCACCAGCCTTTTCGCTGTGTACAGATCCTCCAGGAGAAGCATGCGCTGGAGAGCAGTGAGCTGTTTTGTGTCTGTCGAATCAAATGGATCTGTGGAAAACCCTGCCTCGAGGGGACGGTCACTACTGTTGGTCATATTGTGTTGTACATTTCACAGTAAATAAACACAATCAACTGTGACTTTTGGAGTCTTACCCTGAGCGTCTCTAGACCTGTGATCCCTGACAGTTTAGGATGACTGAAGCCACTGCCAGTCAGACAATTTCCACAAAATATGGTCGATTAAAAACCGAATGGTACCATCAATTTGGCGTTTCATCAAGTCTGACAAGATTCCCAGCAGCACTGGCCCCAAACTGGTGACAGAGCCTCCAGCTTATTTTACAGATGGCTGTTGTATCTTTCTCCTGACTTCCTCTGTGTAAATTTTAACTCATTACTTGATCCCATTGCCACTGATTTTCAGTCCAGTTGTAATTTGCCATACCCCAGCCTTTTCTCCCAGTTTCCCCAGTGTGAGGGTGCTGGGAAGCATCTCGCTCACTAAGGTGAAGCACACACCTGCAATGTCTAACAGGAAGTTTTGGTTTTGTTATGTTTTTGTTTTGAAGTCCTCTCTCTCTTTTGAGGTCAACTTCCTGAAGGTCTAATTCATGGAGTTCACCCATGATTACAGGCTAATGATGTTCACCTGAAAGGAGTTCCCTAATTATCCACTGTTAGTGGGGTAAACCATCAGATGAGGGCTGAGGGTGGGAGTGGGGTGAATCTTTAGTTTGATTTAGTTAGTTTGTGTATTATTTAACTGGGGTTTGTTTGTAGTCAGATGTATGTGAGGTGTGTTAAAATGACTGTAGTGTTTGACTGTATATGTTTATTTGTAGCTGGAGTGTGTTGGGGGAAATTGTTTAAATTTTATTGGTGGTGGTATGACCGGTGCCTATTTAAGGAGGAGGGATCTTGGGGTTGTTTGTGTTTTGATGTGTTGCTGCTGAGAGTGTGAAACCGTGTGTACCTGTAAGAGAAATATAATCAGAGCTCTGAAAAACGACTGAGGGCTCGTGTAGTTATTTTTTGCCGTCTGGGCCCTGTTTCAGGAAGCCGGTTTAGTGGAAAAACTGAGTAAGTATACCCTGAGTTAACGAAAACTCTGGGTTTTCGGTTTCACAAAGCGAGTTCAGCTGCAGCCTGAGTGAGTCACTATGACGACACACTCCGTGAAGCTAACCTGCCCCCTAGCAGGTTTACTACAACTAACCCTGACTGTCTCCGCCCCTTTGTCGGAAACCTGACAGTAGGAAGTGTCGGACATGGCGTGCCACTTCCTTGAAGAGCCAGTAGATCGTGAAGCCCAAATTCTCCGCAGAGCTCTCCGCCAGGAGAGAGTGATCAGAGCGCGTTTGGACATTTTATCATTTCCTGATGATTTTCTGTGCGAACGTTACCGTTTCTCAGCACAATCTATAATTTATTTGGATAACATCCTCAGGCCATATATTACGCATGTGACACATCGCGGACATGCTCTCAGTTCATTGCATATTATTTGTATTGCACTTCGGTTTCTTGCAAATGGGAGCTTTCTGTATAATATTGGTGACGCTGAGCACGTTTCCAAGGCTACCGTCTGTCGGGCAGTCAGGAATGTTACAGTTGCACTGAAACGTCTCCTGTACTCGTCTGTGGTGTTCCCCGGTCACAGACCCACAAGATTTATCAAAGAGGGATGCCACAAAATTGCAGGTATCAGGATGACCAAAACTTAATGTATGATGTGGTGATACTTGGACTACTACTTAAATTGCACATTTATTTTCAGGGTTCCCAGGCGTGATTGGCTGTACAGATGGCACTCGCATTCCAATCATTGCTCCTTCAGTAAATGAAGGAGACTATGTGAACAGGAAGTCTTTCCACAGCATTAATGTGCAGGTACATAGTTCCCTGTAGCATGTCAAACTAACAAATTATTTCATTATAGTAATGGATGCTAATTTGTGTTCTCTGCACTGTGAAGATCATATGTGATGCTGCCAACATTATCACAAATGTGGAAGCCAAGTGGCCAGGCTCTGTCCATGACTCACAAATATTCCGTGAATGTACACTGAGCACAAAATTTGGACATGGTGAGTTGAGAATACTTTAAAATATATAAAGACCAATTGCTTCAGGGACATTTGAACTGAAGTGTACCCTTCTGTCTTAGGAGAGTTCACTGGCTACTTGCTTGGTGATAGGGGGTATCCATGTTTACCCTATTTGCTTACCCCTTACCCTGACCCTGAACCGGGCCCACAGCAGCGATATAATCTGGCTAATTGCAGGACAAGAGCCAGAATTGAAATGACTATCGGAATGCTTAAGGCCCGGTTCCAGTGCCTGCAAAGACTCAGGGTCACCCCAGAAAGGGCATGTGACATTATTGTGGCATGTGTGATTCTTCACAACATTGCCACAATTAGAGGAGAACACTGTCCTTCTGAACCAAACATCAGCAGTGATCCAAACCATGAACATCCTGACCCTCCCACGGACATACAAGATGGAAGCGCAGTCAGAGACACCATATGTCACAATCATTTCTTTTGACCCATCACCTCAACATGTTGAAAGAAGAATAAACAGATTTTTTGTTCAACTGGCTTTATTGGTCGCCTGTATTTCCTGTACACAAAGTATTAAAAGATGTAAACCTCATAAAGTGTCTCTGTTGCTTCCTCCTCTGTAACAGCTGTCAATGTTTCTTCATTATTTTCCTGTAGTAAAGAAATAGACAACATTGCTGTTCTACTGTAAACTCATATAATCTGTGGAGTATTACTCACAACTGCATGTTGGTCTGGCTCAACAGGAGGCTGCACCAGATGCAGTACACCACCACCATCAACTGATAGAATATGAGGTTTATACAGGTCACTTATAACTTACAAGGGACCAAATGGCAATTAACAAACATACCAATCACCTTACACTTCATTGTCATTATGCTCTCAAAGACAACCAAGACTGAGGGAAGGCAAAATCAGTAGGAAAATAACTTCACTACAAAATAATCCATTATGGTAAAGAGTTTATCAAATGAATGAGTAGCACTGCAAAGGTGACTGTGAAGAAAGGATGTATGCACATCATGTATTATTTTGAATTTACCCCTTATGTAGGCACTTGTGTCTTGCGGGGTTATTGCCTCAGAGGATGTCCCCGCAGAGATGCCTTCGGCCACAGGGCGCCCACTGTTTTGGCTGAGGGCCAACTGCTCAGCCTCTGTGAGTGGTGGTGGTGGAGGACCCCCACCTGTTTTTCAGGCCTCCGCTTTTTTTCTGTTGGCTATAACGGGTCACATTTGAGAATATAGAGTAAGCAAATATGTACTTGTAATGTGCTCAGATAATTTCAATAAGTGCTTACAGAAAGAAAATTAATGTAGCCTCTAACTGCAATTGATTTACATGGGACAAACAGACCAAGCACTATGGCTCATAATACAATTACACCTTACCTGTTTGGACTATATTTTTATATTTCATTTTTACTTGCTGCCAGGCACGTTTGGGGCCTGTTGGGTTGCACCTGCGCTCACATCACATCACAAAATAAAATGTATGAAATAACAAATAAAATAACATATGATAAAATAACGTGTTAAATGGGTGGAAATCCCTAGATCAATGTTTATATTAACACTCATGCATTGACTCTGTCGGCTATGTTTTGCCATGCATGCTCCCTTTCTTTTGCAGCTGTGGCTGTGTTACTTTTTTCCGCGGAATTTGCATGTTATCGGCATATGCTGCCATCAGAATTTCGGCCTCAAGCGCTGTGAAATACATTGACCGCGCCTTCTTTCCCTCCGTCTCCATGGTGACTCGCTTAATCTGTGCTCCGCTTATCAGGGCTTTATGTATCCTCGTCCGCGCGCTTCACTTGGGGTTAAAGCAACTCCGCGTTGACTGAACTAATTGTTATCAGCCTTTCTGAAACGGAATATTCCGAGTTGGACAGTTCGGGGTTACTCAACCGTGAGTGTCGTTTTTCACTCTGAGTTTTCCAAACCGGCTTCCTGAAACAGGGCCCTGGTCCCCTTCACGTTACCTTGCGACCGCTACACCCTCCTTAAGAACGACTCCTTGACAGGCAACCCTTCTGTGAGATTATTTCAGATGATGCTTCAGTGAACAGCAGATGGTGCTTTTCTTTTATACTTGAATGATTCACAGGTCAGTCTTAAGTAGTGTAAGAAACAAAAAATGAAAATGTTCAGGTGCAAAGACTGGACTTAAAATGAGTGAAAAAGCAGCCAATGTCCAAAGAAAAAGAGCTCCAGAAAGCCTGGAAAACAAAAAAAGAAAGAAAGGAGTGGCTCAAAACTTTTGCACAGCACTCTATAAGCATTTCTTTTCTATTTTATTTTTCTTGAAACCACTAGATTGTGACAGTAAAATTCAAACTGTGCCCAACCCAGAAACATCTATCGACTGCTGCAAGCACACTTCAAATCTCTCCAAACGTCTGCTGCACACAAATAAAACAAGAGGAGATGTGGCGATAAAAGCTCTTCACACAGGACTACTCTTATCTGGGAATCTCTAGTAATTTATCAGGTTTTCTGCAATCTTAATCCCATGCCATCACGCCGTGCCTGTAATTTGTGAAGTTAACATTTCACCACAAACCTGTCATATTTTGCAAAAAACACAGAAGTACTGTGATGATAATGTGATAATGACAATGAGCACCTTCAACCTTTTTTGGTTTTGTGTTCTCCACCTCCTCCTTCTTTCTCCTTTCTGGAATGAGGCAGGAAAGACGCAGACATCAGGTTGTAATAATACTCCTGTGCAAACATTACACAAAGGAGGTGACCTTAAAGTAAAAACAGGAATTGGAAGAGCAAACCGTAGTGCTCTGGAACTTGTGTAGGCTTCTATTTAATTCACAAGGCATCCAGAACGGTTAAAATTTCATACTAAACCAAACACCTGCAGACTGAATACATGTGCAGTTACACTCCCAGATGTAACAATATGCAGATATGCAGGAGGCCTATTACTGAGACGGAGCACAGAGGGGAAGTAGAAATGCTATAAAAGACTGCAGACTATTGAGTGATGAAAGAAAGGGATGGTGTTTTGAGATGAAGTGCAGAAATGCCACGAGTGAAACCTGAATTCCTTTGAAGGTGTGGGCATTGATCTGCCATCAGCAGGTTTTTAAGCTGCCCGTTCTGAGACTCTTAGCGCTCGCAGTTATGTTGATCTACTCTTCATGGCCTGAGTAAACATCCAGGGGAGTTAGGCAGCTGAGAGGCTTTAGTGTTCTTTCAAGAACAAATCTTAATGGTTTATTTGCCATCCAGAATGCACTTTAAGATCCGTCTTTTAACAGACAGCCTCGATTTCCTGTTCTGGAGAAATCAGCGGCAGGTTGCCCGTGCTGCCGTGAACATTGTTTGCTGTCCAGATTAATCAGTTCTGATAAGAGGAAAAGAATAAAATGATGTGTGTGTGTGTGTGTGTGTGTGTGTGTGTGTGTGTGTGTGTGTGTGTGTGTGTGTGTGTGTGTGTGTGTGTGTGTGTTTTACGGATTAGGCGGCATACCTTGAAGTTGCCATGGTGACTGGCAGGCAGCAGACACCTGTGAATTAACATTAGTGCTGCAGCACCAGGATCTTAATTAGAGACGCAGGGAAAGAGCAGGATGGCCGTGCGATTCAGAGCGTTATCCGGGCGCTTTATCAGCGCGCTGCTTCCATAAAATCAAAGAGAATTAGCTTTCAAATGAACAGGTGTCAGGCACTGGAAGAGAGGGATGAGTGAGGACAGGTTTTTGCATTTACAAAAAAAAATAATCAATTTAAGCGTAATCTGGTCCTCGGGACATTTTATGGAGAGGAGCTTCTGAATCAGAACTGGAGTTGTGATCAAAACCGCTACAGGAACTGAGTAAATGGCATTTTTTTGACGCGGTAATTTTGCACCTTGCAGGAAAAAACCAGGCATGGAACAAGAGAAGCTCGTCTTTGTCAGGGTCGGGGTCTATGACCCAGCGCTTTCATTTGGTTTTTGATCTCTTTTGTTATAATTTGAAGATAATGTTAAGTTCTAGGTTCATTATTTAGTTGCCTCAAGTTTAATCTATTTATGTTTCACTTACGTCTTCTGGTTAGTCTCATGTATTTCTGTCTGTAAATTCAGGTTGTCAGGTTTGTATTGTCATGTCTGCGTCTTATGTTTCCTGTTTTATTTTGAAAGTCTGTGTCCTATGTCAGTGTAGTCGGCTTTGCTTCCTCTTGTCTCCTTATATCAAGCTTAAACGTGCTGCTGTTGTTTAGCACGACACCCGCTGGTTTCTTCTTTCTGGTGAAAAGTGGGCGAAAAGCCGATCAGCTGATCATTGATCAGTTTCATGATTGAAGTAGCAACAGGAGAGGGAGGGGGGAGGATGAGAGGAGAAGAGGCAGCTGTGCAGCACAGACAGGATAACTCCAGCTTTGTGTCTTTTTCCATTCTAGCTGAAGTACGTAACAAACTGTGTTCCTTCTCACCTCAATACAAAACGCGTAATATTTTCTCTGAATGAGGGACAATTCCGTTTTTTAAGGAGCCGTTGGCAACTCTACTATCTCATTGTTCATGCCGTTACAAAAAACCCCCCCAAAATCATCGGCCCATAAAAATGAAAAATCACCATCGGGCATACCGGGCCAGTCCAGGTATGACAATGGATATGACATTTACCCAACAGTATGATGATATTAATAGATAAACCGCAATAGACCCTGTGCACAAGAAAATGCTAACTTCCTGTTTTAAGACTAGATGTAGAGTTGGACGTTTCCGGTAGCTTAATTTTGCGGTCAATCGCTACTGCGAAGATGGACCCAAAAATCATACAAAAATCGAACACAACACCCGCGATAAACAAGGGACCACTGTATACAAATACTGAGAAATATAAAATTTGAATCCTTTCTCTCTTTTGCTCTGAGGTGCGAGGGAAAAAATATAGACAAGTTGATGAACATCATCTACAGATACATTCGGTAAATGCCCAAGACATCTTGAGTAATGTAAATCGCCGGAAACGAAGCGCCATACAGGAGTTTCCCCACCGGAAGTAGCATATGCTAAGGCGCACATGGTTTTTTGTAAAAACCCACCAAGTAATTTTAATTGCCTAAACCTATATATTTAAATGTATAATAGGAAAATGCCCATTAAGTGTCCAAACATTAGAATTTAGTTTCATGCTTTACATGTGGGTGAATGTTTTGTGTTTCATCCGCCACAACTTCATCACGTGTCTACCCCTACAAGCCAAGCTATGACATCACAACAGTGTTATTGGTCTGTAGCAATGAGGGTGCTGGAGGGGTATGAATATAGTGATGTAGAGGAAAACCAACATGGGGATATCAGGCGCACCATTTCAGTGCGGTGCTTGCAGGGTGTGTAATTTTCTTGTTAAAATAATAATTATCTACTCTGTCTATTTCCCCTGAACCTGGTCTCCATTTGTTTTTTGATTATGATAATTCACTTTCAGATGCTTTAATAATGCCTCATGTAATTGACTTGAATCCTGAGTAATTTGTGAGTCATGTCACGAGGAGCTTGTTTATCCGTTTACTTCACAGTCGTTGATTCGTTTGTCGACCGCGCAGCTTCAGAGAAACATGGAGAAAAAAACAAAAACTATAGCGTCTCTTGTTTCGGTGTTATTTTTAACTACATTCGATATAAACGACTCATCTCACCCTTGATTAAATTGTTTTTGTTACTGTTAGTATTTGATTGAACTTTATGACCTTTCTGTCAGGTGGAGTTGACAGAGCATGACATCCTCTGATCCAGTGTTAGTTGCAGGGTGAGCGGGTGTTAGCAGAAAGAGTTGTTAGAGCACACTCGCTCTGCTTTCTCTTAATGCAGATAAACAGGAAGAGCTAAAGGCAGTGAGAATGAAGTCAGCTGCTGGAACAATTAATTGTCTTATACTTTTTCCATTATTGCCTTATTAATTACTTGTGATGCAGAAAATGTCAGATCGGTGCCCCTTATTCTGCCTGTCACCTCATTTAATGAGCAAGTAAGGGAGGGTTTTTAAATCGACATGAAAGCTCCTGCAGAGAGGGTTTTCATGGAAACTCAGAAGGGTGCTTATTAAAACACTCTGTGTTCCAGACAAAGTAGAAAGCTCTGTTTTACAATCAGGACGATACATGGGAATGTGTTTGTCTCTAAAATTATGTTCAGTATAGTGCTTTTTAAAAATATTGGGAGTTTTTAAAAGCTCAAGTGCTTTTCTGGTTTCAGGTTAACAGTTTCACACAGCCTGAAAGGCTCCTTTACGTGGTTTTTGCACGTCTGCCTGTGTGGCACTTCAGTGTTATTGAAGCTAACGTGGTACCTCAGAAATAATGAAAAGGCAGCACTTACTATCCAAACCTCTTGTACAACAATCATTCTTTACTCAGGCAGAGCTGTGAATCTGTTTAATTCGTGCACCAAAAATAGAAATTAATGTTGCCATCCTGTGAGGATTGAGGTTGTTAATAGAAGAAGTCTGGATCAGAACTTCCCCCTCTCTATATCTTGAGCGCAACTACCAGTTAAATGATGTGCATTCAAAGTGAGCAATCAAAATACAGAATTTAACCTTTATTAAAGCAGACAAATGAAAACACAGACATCAATTTCAGAGGCTCTTCAGCATCTGACTTGTTTTCACTGCATTGCCAGAATCACTTGTTATTGATAAGCGGTATCTGCAGATGCAGGAAGCGGCACTCTCAGCACTAGTCGATGCATTGCACATCGAGGTTGGTGTCAGATGCATAGTGTGAGTACAGAGTGGTATTTGTCCATTGTACAGCATTCAGTCTTTTCCCTTTTGCCTGTTCCACAGTCGCCTGTCCCGTCTGCATACATTTCTGGGAAGCGTGCCGTTAACTGTTGTTTTATTGTGTTTGCTTTAACTGTTCTGTGTGGTTGGCATGGCAGCGCAGGTTAGTGATGTTATCGCTGTTCAAATAAGGATAGGGACTATAGACACAAGCTAGTGAACAATAGCTGATCTGTTAACACAGCAAAAACAAGAGACACACACCTTTGTGCACTTTGTGGCTTGTGCTGCGCGTACTGTAGAATTTAAACAACTGTGTTTAAAGACTAGCTGCAGTTATGACTCACACTCAGTTGGTTTTTAAATGCATTATATTCATTACTTTAGAAGGTAAGCGACGGTGTGTGTTTCTAGTCAAAACTATTTCATTAAGCTCAAAACTAGGAAACACTACAGGTAGGATTGACAGCTAAGTAGAAAATCTGCTACATCGCCTTCAGCTGCACATGATACACAGTGATACTGTTGCCGCACAGCTAGAGCGTCCTGGGTTCAGGCAGTCTGTGTGCGGGAGATCCATCTTCTTCTGCCACTGGAAAAACATGCAAGCAATGCTATGTTGCTGAGAAGTGTAAAGTGATTACAGTAAAGTGTTTCTTTGTAACGCTGTTACACCCAACTCTGCATATGAGCATCCAGTTTCCTCAGTTTCTCAGTCAGATTCACCCCTCACTCATGACGCCTGGTTTAAACAAATCAACATGGTGACAGACAAAAAGCTTCACTCAAGGCTTTAAATGAGGAGTCGGAGGAAAGAAACAAAGTGGTTTTCATTTTGAGATTTACTGTGACTGACATCACCAGAAAAGCAAGAAAAGATCTTATACATCAGCACTGATACCTCCTCGATCTCATAACTAACTTGTAACTAAAGATAAGCCCGGAGGTCATGAAAGTGACCATGACAGAGACCCTAATGGAAGGATGTTGACATAAGAAGAGAAAATGCTCTCAATTATGGAGACAGTCAAATGGTTCATTTATGTTTGATGTGTGGTTTACATTTGTGTGGCTGTTAATAAAGTTAGTGCTCTCTAGGGGGCGTATGCGTTCATCAAAATGGCCGAAGGCTGATGTGTGTTTATTCCTCCCTAAATATCGTCGGTGAAGTTTGCCATGCACGTCAGATTTTCCTGCGCATTTTCATACCTCTGCCAACAAGGGAGCAATGCTGAATAGATTCTTTGGATGAGATACCACAATCATCTGCAGACAATGCACACGATGTATTAGGGCTGTGCGATATGACCAAAATCTCATATCCCGATATAAAACATCTATCGTCCGATAACGATATAAATCACAAAAATGTATCATTTTCTGTAAATTCTGTGAATCTCGGGCAGCTGAAGTGTTTCCAGCTGGGCGTCGTGTATCTGGAGTCGAGTGTTTTACCGATGCATGAAACTACACATTTTTAGACATAGGTTGTAACAGCTGCCGTTTTCTTTGCGGCGTGCTGCAGGGAAAAGCCTGTTCTAACGTTTGAGTCTAAGGTTTATTTTTTAGCACCAGACGGCTCTTTTTTGCTTCTCATCCGTAAATACTCTGCATACTATTTCACGTGATTCAGTTTATTTTGAAAAGTCTCAACAGGATCTTGAGCTTTATTGTGAAAGGTTTATGTGGAAAATAAACAAGCGGACACGTGATGGTGTTACCGTCGTTGTTGCTAACGACAAAACATAAAAACAGGTGCTTGTCCGTCGATAGTGTGGTTATATTAAAAATAAGAGAAAGAGAGAACTTTAAGAAATTAATATAGCCACTACAGTGACCGTCAAAACCATGAAAAAATATTGCCGTAAACAGTTTATTGCGCAACACCACGAAACAAACGATAGCGTAAAATGAAACAGACGTTTTTATATCATCATCCGATATATATCGTTAGATCGAACAGCCCTACGATGTATCATTAAAATGGACATAGACACAGGCTTCTGGCATAGGCGGGTGCTGTGAACACTCAAAGGGACAGAAGTATTTATTTAAAATTGTCCCACTCAGTATGACACAGAAACAACGGGTGAATAAAACAGCTGAGACTCATTGTCAACCATTTCCTGGATGTTATGCGTCTCCTCCCTCGTTGCATGTCATCTCTGAGCTGTTATAAGAAGGATGTAGTCATCATCAGCTTAACCGCACACCTACTTGTCTGTTGACAGATGGGAGTTCCTTCCAGATTAAATTATCTCCATCAGGCGGACAGGTGCTTCAGTGTAACTCTGACACATTTACCCCCAGTGACAGTGACCGCGGTATTGTCTTCATTGTCCCGAGTGTGTGCGTGATCTTGCAAAGAAAGGCTGACTACAACTATCCATCTGTGCCTGCACTCAAAAGTAGTTGCTGCGATGTGCTACTCGTGTCACTTTTTTCTGTAGCAGCTCACGTCCCACAGTACAGGTTACCCACAAGGCTGCATTCCTTAAAGACAACAGCTTAAGCAAAGTAACAAGAGCATCGCTCATCAGATTTCATCCCAAGGATTGACTATCAGGTAATTTACCAATGGTGATAGAGTAGCTGGGGTTGAAACAAGCATCCAGAGAGGCTGACTCTTTCTGGAGTAAGTATGGGGATATGAGAGTTCACTACTCGGTGAAAGATGGTGCTGACCAATAGTTGAACAATTTAGCAATAAATTAAGATCAGGGTTTAATTTCTGTGAAGGTTCTCAGTCATCCAGGTCATCGTAGTCAAAGGAGCTTGCAAAGAAAAGCGTCTGGACTTCTTTAAGTTGCTTGAAGACGTTTCACCTCTCATCCGAGAAGCTTCTTCAGTTCTAAGGTCAAATGGTGGAGAGTCACAGATTTAAACCTAGTGGGAGTTTCCCCCCACAGAGGGACAAAAGGACCCCCTGATCATCCTCTAATCGCCTGAGCCAAGGTGTGAAACTGGGTGTGGGTCCCAATCAGCCAGGGTTTCGGGTGAGCTCATTGTGAAACCTGGCCCCACCTTATCATGTGAATTCCTGAGATCAGATGGCCCAGGATGTGAGTGGGCGTTAAGGCGTCTGGGGAAGGAACTCAAAACTGGATTATAGATGGCAGACAGTTGGTGTCGTAAACCACCGCCTCTGTTCAAAGATGGTCGCTCACAGTGGACAAAGATGGCTTCTTAGGGTTTAATGTGCAAAAAATTGCGGGCTTCATCACCTCGATACATGCTGTCATCGAAAGACTCAGAGAAACTGGGGAAATTTCTCTACACAAGGAAGAAGGAGGAAAACCAGGACTTAAAGTTAAAACTGGGGATGCACTCACCGACTGGCCAAGGACTGGAGTTGGACAATTTCCAGACCAGAGTGCTCAGGCTGAACCTGTGACTCAGCTTCAGGAGACAGTCTTTTTCATCCATGCATTAACACAGACACAGCGGTACAGCTAGATAGTGATGCGCACACTCGCAGCCAAAAGCTAACATGTTTTTGTGTAGATGATTTTCACTGTGACTAAAGGCACAAAGTTCACTAAGGTAAGCCCAGATGGACCTCTATGAAAACGTTTGTCACAACACACCTTCTGTCATGGTCCTGAGTCTGTTGACTCAGTGTTTTGTGTTAATTAATATTATCTTATGTCATCTGCTAAGATTTCTAGTTCCTAGGTTTTGGTTCCCATGTTCCCTCTGTTCTAGTTCAGTCAGGTCTCTGTGTAAAGCCCGTGTCTCTGAGTCTGTGTCTTTGGATGTGTGTTGAGCTTCCTGTTTTATTGTGAAGGTCAGTGTCTTATGTCAGTGTATTCAGTTTTGCGTCCTCCCTGTCTCATCATGTTAATTAGGTTCAGCTATGTCTCCCTCCTGTGTGCAGTTTCCCTCTGTGTACAAGAGGGTGTGCTCTCGAAAATGCATACATTTCAAAACTGTGCTTTCGCGTCGCAGTGTGGACAGCGAAAACGGAGACTTTCTAAAACAATGACGCATGCTAGTCATAAGATGCAGTCATGTGACCAATTAAACTAAGATAGCGGAGGGCATTATACAGCAGTTGTTTTGATTACTCTCAATTGTGACAACTTTATCAAAGATTAATATCAGTTTGTACATCTTCAAATTCTTTAATTCTCACTCGCTTTGCAACTTTGTACTTTTATGTTCCTCGCAGCAACAACTCCACCGCATTGTTAGTCCATTTAAAAAAAACTCTGTGCTTTTCCTCAACATTTTGCTGCGATGTTTCAAAGAGCTGGAAAGTAAATAAGCGGAATACACAGTACTAGAAGGTGAGCGTTTTTGGCAGTTTCAATATGGACTCACAACTCTGTGAAAACAACAGAAAACGCTAGTGTGGACGCGGAGCGTTTTCAGACAAAAACGCTGTTTTCAAATCGATCCGGGCGAGTGTGTCACATAACGGTGGGTGGGTGTAAAGTACTCACTTTCATTTAATTATTTGCTGGTAGCAGAGCATTTTATTTTTAGTTGTTTAAATGAGAGAAGGACCTTTAACTAGTTTGGGGGGAAATTGTAAAGTCGAATAATTTCTTTAATTACAAAAATAAAATGTAATAAAATAAAGCAGTATCGGGATTGTCACAATGTCAAAAAACTGGAAATTAGTTGGGAAACTGCAGTCAGTGCACTTCTAGTTAAACCCCCACCAATATCCAGAAACATGGCTTTCTTCGTAAACTCATTCAAGAAAGGGCAGGAGAATAATGGACGTCTGGATTTAAAAGGACTTATAACTCTTTTGACAGGATCACTGCAAGTTATGCAAAACACTTTTTGAACCTGAACGTTGCATCTTTAGAGCTTAGCTCACGATTGTTTTCAAATCCTGACTGACAGTGTTAGAAACTTGATCCAGTATTCAGCTAAACCTAATGAAACTGGATGGACTCGTGTTACAGCTGTAACATAAACAACACTCCCACACTGTTTTCAGTCTGTATCCTACAGTAAAGCCACCAAAAGCATACCTGGAGTGCTTTCGTAACCTCACCTGACTTTTGTCCTAAAGAGAAGCATGAGATCATCTCAGAGATCTGTGACATGCTTTTCTGTGTCAGCTCTTAAAACATCATAGGTGTAAAGTCTGTGACGGCACCCACAGATTTCCAGAGGCACTGTTTTAAGCTCACTGCTCCTTTCAAGTTGCACAATGGGTTCCTGTCAAGAGGATGAAAGAAAAAAAATCCCTCCTCCATATTCATCGTGGTTTCATCCAGTAGGAGTCAATTATGATCACCGCTGTGTGGGTGTTCCTGAAGTGGAAATGTCATGGTAACTTCACAAGAAGCAGAGGAAGCTTAGTTTTTTCTTTAATACAGCGCTGCTTGAGCCTGTTCCAGCGGCTAATAATCAGTAGGTGAACAGGTGCTCTCTATTGATCCTTCCTAAGAGTTACATAACAGGTACATGTGAGAATTAGCTTCCATTCATCCATGAAATGTAAAATAAAGTTTCTGTTATCAGCAAAGCTGTTTGCACAGGAACAGCAACAGCGGGGCTCTTATCGTTATGAAAACATAAATTTGACAAATATTTAAATATAAAGGCATCCCATACAGCTATGCATGGATATGTAGGTATCCAATTAAATTATAATTTTGAACACAAGCCGGGAAAAGACTGATAGGCACTAAGTGTTTAATGGAAAAAGTGCAAATACGAAGATTAATTTCTGGGTGTGATGAATTAGATAATGGCATTTTTCTTAAAAGGAGAATCTATTAATGGGAAATTCTGGGCTGACTTTCCATCTTTTACCATTTAAAATAACATTTCGACTGATAGGAGCAGATCTTTTGCTTTATTTATTTCCTTTATATTTGTTCCCTCTATTGTGACGGGGAAACAAAACAAGCGTCGTAAAAGATGTAAACGTCTTTTAAAGAGCACAAATTTGTTTGTACAAAACCTTTGGTAGAAACTTTTTCCTTTTCTGTTTCAACAAACTTCTATTTTAGCCCGCTAATAAAATAACTACTCGTTATAATCAAGGTATGCAGAAGAGCAACATGTTGAACCTTGAAGTAGACCCAAAATGACCCAAAGACCCTGTGAAAATATTTCTTCAAGTTCGATTTGAAGATTTCCAAAGAGGAGGAGGACTTTATACACGAGGGAAGACTTTCCAGAATCTCGGAGCAGCGATGGAGGAAACCCTGCCGCCTTTAGAGCAGGAGCAGAAGACCAGACCAGGTGTCACACCTGTCAGCTGAGAACAGCAAAAAAAACCCACAATGTAATGAACGTCAAATAATCTTAAACAGGATTCTTTAATATCACAATATGCTCACTCTTTATTTACGAGATCTGGACCAAAACCTTTGCGGTCTGTTTCCAGCACCTTGCTGAATCTATGCCACAAAAAAATTAAGGCAGTTCTGAAAGAAAAAGGGAGTCAAAGCCCATACTAACAGCCAGAAACTTCATGGTAAGAAAAAAAGACGCATTATCCATTGATTCATTTACATTCTGTCTCTTATCCTTGTCCAGGGTCGTGGGGGCAGGAGTCTAATAATAGATGTCCAAACCACTTTGTCTCGAGCCACAACATGTCCCGATTGGACACACCTTAAACACCTCACCTGAGGGGTAACATGGACTGGGTGATGCTGGCAGTCTGACATCTGGCTGCTTAAAACAGACAAAATCCAGTTTAGTGGTCTGTTTATAATTATTTTCTGTTAGTATTCACTAAAAAGTCGTTACTGCAGCTTAAAGTGATCTAAAAATATTCATCTTCATCTTAAGTAGCATGCGGCTTAATGAACTGTGCCCCAGTAGACAGAGAGACAGACGACTCCACCCTGTCTACCTCCAGCTGGGACAATTTCATGACTTTCATCAGGAAAACGAGCAGTCGTCTTGCTCCGAGTATATTTGTTCATTCACGTCGGGCTGAGAGCAGAGGAGCTTAAATGTATTGATCGGTCACAGAGCTGAGAGAGGCACAGATAGAAATCAGACCTCCAGCTGCATTTGGGGATTGAATGCGATGGAGATGAGAGTGCTTGTTGCAAGCTCGCTGTTTCTAATTTTTCTTCTTTGATTACAATAGCATGGCACGGCTTCATGTATTTTGATGAACGCCATCTATTTTTACAGTGCACTTGCAATCCGAGCCCAAGGTCTTTCCCTGTCTGCACTCAATCAAATGAATCACTGCACAAACTAATCACTGTTTCTATTTCAGGTTTGGCATGTTTATTTCAGGCTTCAGTAGGTATTCTCTGGTCTAATTGTCTGTTGCTGTTAGTCAAGCATTTGCCCGTTTACACCGGAAGATTTTAATGTCCCCCAAATTTATGAACACATGCAAAAACAAATGGCTTCATGTTCTGGGTTCGTCGATGCCTGAAGAATGCAACAGTTGGTTCAGAAAATATCTTGAAAATTGGTGAGTGGTTGCTTTGATTAAAAATTACTTTGATTGCTAGCAGGTTGCTGCAGTCACCTGTAGTTTGTATGCAAGATGCCAACTTGTCCGCAAACACTTGCCAACTATCCACCAAGAGGTAAAGAAACTGTAAAAGGTTCAATGCAGACCAGGAACAGAGAGCATTCACCTTCAAGGTGAAAGTGCCACCTTTTGAATCTTGTTGGTTTCAGCTGTGAGACACTTTGAACTTTTACTTTGGAGGCGAACATTCGTTCAGGTGTGCGTTGCACTTTTTCATGGTTCACTATCGCTCGGTTGTTAGTTAGTGTCTTCCATCCAAATTGCAGACGACCACAGTGAATTTTTTGAAGCAGAACCCCCTTTGTGATCAATTTCAGAGTGACAGCCACCAAACATCTCGCCCTGGAGACTGGATGGTGCCACACGATCACCAACGGATCTCTCAGCCTGTGCGACTCGGACCTAAGAGTGCATTTACACTTCTGTGTTAAATCTACACTCTAAACCTTTCTGGGAAACCTCTGCTGTAGCAACAAAGTCAACAACGCAGACATATTGCTGTCAGCAGCACTGTCAACTTGAGTTGGCGCCATCATAGGCTCTATATAGATGCACCACAGAAGCACAATTGCGGTGTTACGTAGTTCACAAGTGTCCTAACCATAAAAGAAATTGAAAAAGACAAATGCAACTAATCCAAAATACAGAGCAGTAACACCATGGTAACTAATGTACCTAAACAAAACAACCACTAATGTGTGCACAGTGTGAGTGAATGTCTAAACATGGCCTAGCCCAAGGAAATTGCAAGAACCCCAGACAAAGAGTCCTGCACAACCTTAGACTATTTCAGCAGAACACTCCCGTCCCACAACAAGGATGATTCACAGACAAACTGCGCATTTCAACTAAGAGGCACAGAAGGAGGGCTACACATATTAAATCAAGGCTCATACTGAGCGATATCCATCAGAAGGCTACAATAAAAAGCTTCTGATGGATGTCTGATGTCAAAAAAGGAGAGAAAGGCAAACACCACTGACAATGCAAAACAAAATCTGGGTTTTGTTTGTCTACATGTAAATGTATCACCTCTGATCGTTTTCCAAAGGTGAGTTTTCAGTGATTTGAAATGCTGTTTACATGTGGATGAAAGGCCACAACCCATAAGCACAAATACATTTGCTGAAATACCCATGTATACATGGAGTTATGTGTAAGAGTATCAATCTCATCATTAAGCTCTCACTCTCGAATAGGAAGAACTCTGTTGAAGCTAATATTTCGAGACCTATAAACACCCACCAGTGCTTTCACCGTGACATTACCTTCTACACCCCATTTTTTGACATCTCATCTCTACCCCACCTTTTCCATTACCTCCACATTTTTCTTCCTTTCCTGTCCTTGCCCTCTCCTCCAGCAGCGTCTGGTCATGGTCTCTGGGTGCAGATTTACCAGAGTGATGAGAGAATTACCTTTAGATTTAGTTTGCTTTTTCTCGGCAGGGCTGAGGGCCATGTGCTCCTATAAAGCCGACAGACGGAGGAGTATGGATTTCTTTTGCAACCCGGCTTAATAAATCTGCCACTTTTGCTCTGCCACACTACACCACGCTGCAGCAACTGTCTCAAATGTCTAAGGGTGATGGATAATCTCCAAGAGAGTGCTCTGAAACCAAAATGTAATTAAAAACAACAACAACAACAACAATGATCTGAAAATCATTTAAAGCCTATATTTATTAAAATGTTACAAAACCAACAGATGGTCAAACTGAACAATGTTTTTCAAGTAATATGTGCTCGGGAAATTGATGCCAGGAAACAAAATTTAAAAAAGTTTAGTCGTTCATGGAAAGAAAATGTTTGATATTTAAAAACAACAAGAGAAACAAAACACTAATTAAACAACTAATAAGTTTAATTACTTAGATGATAGAGTGTAAAAAGTTTCTTACTATGGAGAGAGTGAAAGTTCACAGAGAGTTAATTCAGCATTTAAAAGCATTTACCTATAAGAATGAATGTCAAGAAGACAAAATATTAAATATTGAGGACCTGATTCTGATGAGTACTGTTTCAAAAAGCCAACTTTATAGTGTCACCTTAAATGTTAATGAAACTTTATTGATTTTAGAGTCATATCAGTTTTCTAAAATGCCAAACTGAGAAAATATCAAATTGATACTTGACTATTGATATGTTTTTGGTCAATAGAGTAAAAACTTCATTTTTAATACCTCTGGCTTTTAGTTGCTTGACATTTCAGATAATGTTATCACATAACCTTCATGGACATAACCCTCTGCTCACATTGATGTACCATGGGGATTGTATTGCCATTTGCCCATCTTTCTGTTCTAGTTTACAAAGCAGTACAACATAAGCAGTGGTTGATTTTTAGCACTCCTATTCCGGTAAGGTCTGCTGATGTCGTGTGGCTGTTTTTGAAAATGCAGTGAACCATACTGATGACAAAGCATTTTGGACTCATTGTTTATTTTTCAAGGAATCACCACAGTGGATCATTTATCCTCTGCGTGTGTTTCAGGGTCTCGATGGGCGAGTGCCAGATGGGAACACCTGGGCCACGTGTTCCCGGACTACAAAGCTCCCGATGGCACTTCGTTCTACCCTTTGCTCTCCAGCCTGCCTGCCACCATGCTCTGCATCTTTTTAGTCTCCCTTTGGTTTTCCTGAGTTGCTTTCTGCACTTACAAAACACACGTTTCCTCACCCTACACATCATACATTGTTGATCCTACCGATTCTCTGTGCATTAAATTAATTTGTAATACTAAACAGCATGTTTGGCCTTATGACACACAGGGCTGCCCATCTTCAAGATGTCAAGGTCACTTCCTGTTAAAAGGGAGTTCTTCCTCCCCCCTGTCTCCAAGTGTTTGTTAATAGGGGACCATCTAACCGTTTTTAATTCACAATGTAAACCACTTTTTATTGGCTAGTGTGCCTTTCTTCCTTGTGGTTCAACTGATGAGAACACTGGGGTGATCCAAGTATCTCCACTGAAGCTGAATGCTTGGTAAGAGAGCTGATTCCATGTGGTGATGGCTGAGAATCTCATACTTGGTCTCCAGCATGCCAAGAAGGCAACAACACCCTGTTTTATCACCAGCTACCCAGTGGTTATCAGTGCACTGCAGGGGGTACGAGCTTTGTTTATTTGTTTGTTGTTTTTTTGGGGTTTTTTTGCCTGTCATGGGTCATTTCTGTTTATTTTGTTAAACCATCTCACACAGCTTCAGCAAACTCCCCGGACAGCAATGTCTTTGGTCTTTAGATGTTTTGCCAAGCTGTTTTTCATTCCCTGCGAATCTCTTGAAAAATCTACCACCTGCTGACATTTCTTCTTGATTGGGTGTGTATCACGGGTATTGCGTCAGAAGCGCTGTGATAATGAGTGCAAGTGCACGAACAGCATGAACAACTGGACTATTATCGGCGCATCACTGGGCAGTAGTGTGAATATTTGCTTGTAGTTGGATGTGACTGCATCTCATGGGAATGGGCTAAACAAATGCAATAACAAAGATTTTCTGAGCAAAAATAACAACAATACATAAATACAAAAATATATTTCCTCGATATATTTCTGGAACAGCCTTACCCTCAGTTATTAAAGTCAGAAAAGAGGGTACACAACACACTTCAGTCCTTGTTTACTGTATGTCAAAGATAATAAAGGTTTTACTCAATATATTTGTGACCTCCGTGGTATGCTTGATGCACTATCTACAGCACCAAATGAGAAACTCCCAGAACAAACAACAACAAATGACACAGCCAGGTGAGCTCACATGTCAAATGTAGAAGATAAAAGAATGTCGGGCAAGAATAAAGAGAACTTCAAATTCGAGCCGGGTCTCTCTCACACACAGACTCACACACAATATTCCAGAGCAATGTTTAGTTTACTGATTGTATCTGTTTTGCAATTAAGGCAGCATGCTGTGCTTTTTCTTATTTATAAAATTTCTGTTTAAAGAAATGTTCTTGGTTTTTCTGTTGCATTTAGTTTGTCTTATTTTGAAGATTATTTTTCTTGTGTGCCTTCTTTTGTTTGACATCCTGTCTTTTTCCCACCTGCCAGTCTATTAGCTTCACCTGCATCTTGTTTTCTAATCAGTAGACGTGGGCGGATCGATCCAAATATTGATAGCATGAATACCAAAGCTGGTGTTGGTACTGGATTGATACGAGCGAGACAGGATCAATATTTTATTTCTATCCTTTAGATTAAGTATGAAGACCAATGAGTTGTGTCTGAACCTTTTTGTGTTGACTGTCAGTATTTTATTTATAGCCTTTAGCATTTAAACAACAGAAGTTGAGTGGGAGTACTTTAGAGATGGACACATTTACATTCCAAGTCTCCAAAAAACCCAGTTGCAAAATTCAAGAAATTCTGGAAAGTTGGTTTTGTGTTATTAGCTAGTTATTGTGGAAAATAAAAGTCACTGTGATTTAATTATCAGTGGACAGTGTTCAAAATGTCCTCTTCCTAACCACAACTCCATTTACTTCCATTTACTTTAACCACTTTTATTCGACATCGAAGAGCTGTGTAGTGACTCTGGTCAGACTGGCAGGGGGATTCTTTAAGAGTGCCTTCATGTTTTCATAAAATTGCCACTGCCATTGACGACAGGAGGTGAGACAGTATGATGGTGATATGTCCCCCCACATTGTGGCTCATTTACACTGGAGTAAAAGCAGGATGGCAACCTCGCAAATAAGAAAAACTAGTTGCCCGGTGATTGCATTGAGTTTTTTCATGGTCAGAGACTGATTGCAAGTAGTTGAGCGTGCAACACCCTCAAGCTCTGGATGACCACAAGATAATGGTCTGACTGCGGTCGCATCACACAGGCACAGACTGATAAAGGCTTGCAGATAACTGAGTCTAATTTAGAAACACACATTAAAATTAGTCGGGGTCACTCTCTGCAGATGATTGCAACTCGTGTGTGACTTTCCAGTATCAGACTCAGCTCATCTGGTTGCCAGCTGATTGTATCTTGGTTATATTATAGCCCAGTGTCAAAGCATGGTTGCTCTATCATTTTCCAGTTCAATCACCATCCTGCAGCAACTATGTCACTACTTGTGGCGTAATTTATGAATTTCTGTTTCAGATCTCTAAATTTCACCTTGAACTCTGATTGCAGTGAATTTGGTAAATGGACTCTCTTCTACTCTCCTGGAGTATTCAAAGTGCTTAATGCAACATGCTTCATTCACTTTCTTCTATGATTTTAAGTGCTTACTAACTAACATTCACACTCCAATGGACCTGATATCTTGCAGAGTAGGGGGAGCCTACCAACCTTCCGATCAGCAGATGACCTGCTCTACCTCCTGAGCTGCAACCACCCTAATGATAAGAAAGAAATCATGGCTCTGAAGTGTTTCCGTTACTGTTTGATATGAACTTCTGTGCACATGTTAACAGATTTGTGATTTAGTGAGTCTGATGTTATGTGCTCTGCTTTCTTGGTTGTGATTTGAGTAAATCAGTTGTTTTATCCCATGTGAAAAGGCCACCTATAGTTCGTCCTTTAGTGTCAGTGGACTTGATGTTGATCTTTGTAGACTTTATTTGGGAGTGAACCCAGGCCTGATCTCCGTGATGTAGTAGAGAATTGGACCTCCAACTCCACAATAGAATTGCACTCTACGGTCGAGAGGTGTTCGTCACCTCAAACTGACCCCATTGTAGGCTCGAGAGAGAAGTAATTTAGTGCAATTATCAAAATAATGTGAGCCAAGGATGCTTTTTTCTTTTTCTTTTCACACACAACACACACACTGATTGATAAAACCTCGGGAGGTTTGAAAAAGTGTCATATAATAATAGTATTCACGATAGAGAACATTTTGAAACAGAAATAGAAAAGATAAAAAGAAAAACTAAACGTCACATCCACAGAATAAACCACTGTGTAGTTAAATACACTGACATAAAAAGGTAAAGGTAAAGCAGACCATAAAAATGTGCCGAAAAGCGCTATATAAATGCAATCCATTATTATTATTATTATTATTATTTTTATATTGCTTCAGATTCTATTGCCAGGTCAAACCTGTGCCCTAGTAATTACATTTATATAGTATGAAATGCTTACCCAGCGGCAGTGTAACTGCTGCCAGAGGCAACATATTTTCAGGTGAAGTGCTACATTTATGTAAAGCATCGCGGAGGTACAGTATGAGGTAGGTAGGGGGTGTACAAAAGTTAGTGGTGAATGAAGTTTGTTGCAAAGCTGCAGAAACTCGTCAGTGATCTGAATTCTAACTATAATGTTTACGAAGAAGCCTGAGGGTCAATGCATCCCTTTTCTTTACAGTTCCCCTCTCTAAGCTCAAACTCACTTGCTGTTTATTAGTGCAGCTCAAGGCAACGTGAATAAAACATGATCTTTGGTCGACAAAGCTGGGCAAAGTAATATTAACACCTGTGGAAAGGTTATTAACTGTTCTCTGTGGCTGTTAGTGCTGTTAGCTACTGGCTTTGGCACAGCATTGCTTGCCTTGTGGCCACCTGTGCAGGTCTAACAAAGCATGAGAGTCTGCTGCTGCTTAGGGCGCTCTTTACCCCTGTTTGCACCTGCAGACTTGCTACAGGTGAAGTGAGGCTGCTGCCAGGGACTGGCGATAGTCTTATGTAGAGATAAGCTTTGCTGTCAGTCAGGGTGTAACTTCCTATTGGGCAGTCTCGTATCTTCCACCACACTCATCTAATCTCTAATCTAATCCTTGCTTTTTTGATGCTTATTCTGTCCACGTTGTGGGACAGTCTTTCCCAGACCACCTCCTCCAGCTCTTACCTAGTTAAGGCGCCCCCAAAGAGGAATTTTAGTCAGATGCCATTTGGGTGGCGCTGGCTCAGGAGGTAGACCAGGTTATATACTAATTGAAAGGTTGGTGGTTTGATCCCTGGCTGCTTCAGCCTGCAAGCCGAAGCATCCTTGGGCAAGATACTGAACTCAGGGTTGCTTGGAGTGTGGGTGTTAGATAAAAAGCACTGAGACATGTTGGAAACTCCCTTTGGCCTTTTGTATCTGCAGTGTCATTCAGTACCCAAACCCGTATAATTGACTCATAAGTTATGGACCAATAGGTACCCAGAGGGCCCAACAAGGCACAGCTCAAACTCTGTGTGTGGTGGGTGCACAGGAGGGGCCACAAGGGTTTGGTGCTCCATCAGTCAGGGGCGGAAGCTTGGAGCTTCAAGACCTCTTGTATTGTTCATTGTGTCTTTGTCCTGCCTCCTTCCCTCACCCAACCACTGGGGGCAGATGGCCAGCCATCTGCCTCCTTCCCTCACCCAACCACTGGGGGCAGATGGCCAGCCATCCCTGAGCCTGGATTCCAAAGTATCTTTGGGCAAGATGCTGAATTCCAAGTTGCTCCTCCGTCATAGTGCGTGTGTGTGAGTATTAGATAGCTTGTATTAGAAATAGATAAAAAGGCTAAATGATGTGTGAGATTGTGACTACCAGTCAAAAGCTCCTTAAGTGCCCAAGTCCATTTCAAATATTGCCATAAATAATCAGAATTGTGGTAACATTTGTCACAGCAGCCTTTACAAAATAACTTTTTTCTCCAAAGACTAAGTGCAACATTAATTTGATCACTTTATTTTCTTGTGTCCTATCTGCTGCCAGCAGGCTGTTATTAAAAGAGGACGCACCTTAGTAAAACTTAACATTTTACACAGCAACCGGTAGCTTATGCCTGAAATACACCAGTTTCCCTCTCGCTTGAGAAATGATATTCCTGCAGACACTTTGAATACCTGGAGGCGGATTTTTCATTAGAATCTAATACTTGTCCCTCTGCTTCTTTCTCCCACAGGTAGATTTATCTGTCTGCTTTCTCAACCTTAGCCTTCCTTTTTTATTATCGTTCTCTATCACCCCATCTCTTCTTTCAATCCCCTTTTTAATTTCACCTGTAATCCACACACACACACACACACACACACACACACACACACACACACACACACACACACACACACACACACACACACAGTATCTCCATTTCCTCACTGGGTCATGGCTGGAGGGTATCTGTATTATGCTGAAATGACATCATACCTTCATTTGCCCACTGTTGACTGTTTCCACGGTAACGCTGTTAAGCTTATAGCTAAACATAGTAACACCCCTTTTTTACCCCAGCCAAGCCTGTTCAGTAAAACATGACGAACACACCACAATAAAATAAAAAAGAAACTACTGGCTGATCCAGGTGAGAACCACCCACTGGCCACAGCTTTGCCACATTTGTATTTTAGCTTTTGAATTTTTTCAGCATTATCAAATTTACATTTTACCTCCAGTTGAATTTTGTGGCATTAATTCAGGACATTGTAGATTCTGCTTTAGCAACATAGGAAGGATTTTTTTTTCTCTAAACGCTTCCTTTAAATGTTTTTTGTCATAACACTGATGTCCTAGTAAATCTCATGGATATTAGTATATAAATGGTGGTTTTTTTTTCTGCTTTATGTTGGGGGGAAAAGTGCTATAAACTTGCATTATAAATAACTCCAAATCTGAGCTTTCTAATGTGAACTGCTTCAATGTATTTTCAGGTTTATATAAAATACACATTGAGCCATTAGAAGTGCATGAAACAGAAAGTTTGAGCTTAGGGTTTGGATTTTTTTTAGTAATCATATCTATTTCTATTTTTTGTACATTACACTCTTCATCCAGGAGAATTTAATGTTAGAAGTGGTTCGGCTTCAGGTAAAAAAGCTTCACTTTTATTCCAACAAGCTTGGACACTCAAAACAACTCCTTCCACTTCACAATTATGGATCATGTAGGGATTGCTTTTGGGATTTTTAAAAACTTTACCTTTTGGGGTTGACAGACACTAAATCCAGAGGCAAGAACTGACAGCATAAATGTACGTCCACCTCATATTGGATTAAGTACGTTTTCACCAGTAATTACAGCAACTGATTTGCTTTCTGTTAGTAACAAAGTGTCTGAAGATACAATTTAAACTTGGTTTAGTTGTGTGTTATATGTAGAGAACGCTAGCTTACCGCTTCATTTAGGGGACTTTTTATGCTAGAATGATTCAGTGATTCAAATGTTAGTGTTACGTGGCTCAACAAGTTAAAAAACATGTCTACGAAAATGGTCCGGTACAAGGACTGGACGGCAAAGGAATGAAAAAGCAGCCAAGGATCTCCATTACAATAAATTATAAGAAAAATTAGGTCCAACAAAATATAGAAAACCGCGAGGCAGCTGAAGACTTTCGCAAAGTACTGTATATTACAAATGTTGTTCCAAAAGCATATTTGAGGCTCCTTGGTTAGATAACCTTCTTGATGTCAGTGTTGTCTCGCAGCGGTGTGCGTCTCAAGTCCGTCCTTCACAGCGATAGCCTGAAATTGGCAAGACTTCTGAATTGTGTTGATTGTTCATTTGCCCTGATTGTAGAGGTTTAATTAATGCCTTTTAAATGTCTTCTGGCACATGAACAAGTTGTTGTTTAATTATGTAAAGTGCCCTGGCCACGTTCATGCACCAAGCGCGATGATGGTATTCAGCAAATGAGGCCGATCTTTATAAGGAACCATCACCATGATGAGATTAATTTCCTCCAACTGAGCATGACTGTTTCTTCTCTCACAGTCTGCTGTTAATATCTCTTTTTGGTTTCCCCAAAAGGTTGCAGAAACTATCAGCCTGAAGTCCATCCTCAGTACTCATGTCTAAATATTCCTTTTTATTATGGTCGGAAACCCTTAATTCAGTCCTCCTCAGCTCTGTAGTCTCTTAAGTCTAGGTTTCCCACATTTTATGGTCTGAGCTCCAGTGCTGCTCACTGGAGACAGCATCCCCATGCTTCGCTGTTTGCCTGATCTATGGGAGGGAAAGTAAAACTAGCTGAGACAGGAAGAACCAAAGGGGTAGAAAAAGATGAGTGTAGGAGGAGAGAAAGTTTGAAGGAAAACAAAAGAGGAAGACTGAGAGAATGGACAAGACAGGCAGTCAGTGCCATAGGGGGAGGAGTGGGTGGATGGGCTCTGAATGAGGTGGGCAGCAGTAGATGGAAGATGATAGGGAGGGAGTTTCATCATGCCCGCATTGGCTATTTTATTACCAGTTTTATTCATCTGGACCGACTCATAACTTCCCTCCTCCTGTGAATTAAGAAGTGCATATCATCATCTGAATCCAGTGGCTCTGCTGGGCTCTCGTGCCTCTCTCCTACTTTAAAAGTTAAAATGATAACTCTTTCAGGCATCTGAGTCAACAAAGGGTCAGTATTTGCATTCTTATGGCTCTTTTGATTAAGAAGGATGAGCCCGGAGCTGCTCTTCTCTCCATTACCTGTCTAATTATACCTGCGATGATGAAGGAGAGCAGGGTGAAACCTTGTTATCACTAAAAGCCTAATGTCATTCTCGTTTGGGGAAGCAGCTGCTGACTGTGAGGATAAGACCCGTCAAGTGTTGGCTTGCCCTAAAGCTATTTTAAACAAGCTCAGAGAACAGCAGCACGCACAGAATATAATGCTACTGTAACATAATGATTCAGGTGCAAAATATTTGACATGCCAAATGGATCTGTTTTTTGTTTTTGCACCGGCAGCATCGGTGACAAGAGGCATTATTACGTTTTCAGGTTGCTCTTCCATTAATCCCACTGTGGTGAATGTGATATTCATGCGTTGAGTGAATTTCTTTGAATTTGGCACAAATTTCCTGGATGAGCCGATTAGAATTGAGAACAAAGTCACTGTTTTTGGTCAAGAGTTTCTGCATCACCTGTTACTAATGTGCCACAAATATCCAACAGATCAAAATTAAGAAACACTCGATTGTTCAGAGTGACTGTGGGTGAGTGGGTCGTTTACTAATTTGAAGGTCAGTGTTTTAATCTGCATGTCGCCGTGTCCTTGGGCAAAATACTGACGGTTAGACGGTGGGTGTAATCTTTTTGATCCAACCTAAATTTGACCCCATCTGGTCATATAAATAAATGCTCATCAACATTTCAACAATCAGAGCAGACCAGGGATCTGTTGTTTTTATATACTCAAGGAAAAGACACAGCAAGCTTTTCTTGTTCATCAGAAGATAACTGTAAAACTTACAACTGAAATATTAAAAATCTTTCAAATACTAATAATTATTAATAATAATACTTTTGTAGTATGTTGGGGGGAGTCTCCTAGTGTCTGTGAGTGCAGCGGCAGCCATTGCATCTGAGCAATCTGGTCAGAGAGAAACCATACCGTTGTAACGGGCTAACGCCAGCAACTACCAATCCCCGCGCAGGTATGTACGGACAGAGTAGGGCTGTGGGGACCTGGCCTGCATGGTCTTATGTTTCTAACAACGAATAAAGGTCTGTTGTTCTATTTAACTGACTGGCTTTGAGTTATCCAGCTAACCTCCACACCACATGCCCGCTGGACCTGCTAGCCGCTCCTTCCTCTCCAGACTGCCGTTACAACCTACAGTATTTTCATGCAAAGTTTGATTAATACAAAACTTCATTGTGTTTTGCAAGATGTTTCACAAAAACGTAAGGTGATACGTCATGTATAGAGCCAATATCTGATTTAAAATCTTTCAAACAGAGCAGGAAAATGCACTAAGCACTAAGTAGAAGCTGAAGTACAACAACCTCAACTTTACATGCAAATGCTGTGAATGCATCACAGGGATGAAGAAAAAAGGGATATTTTGAAGGTGGAAGTGGCTTTGCGATGTCACTGGAGGGACCGTATGTTTACATTAGTGTTAAAAGTTCTGCATTTTGTAAGAAATTGCAGCCAAAAAACATCCTGCATGCAACTCTTGGACATATAGTGGTTTATAACTTGTCATAAAACCAAGAAAACAAATGTTTTAAACAAGTTTTAAACAAAAACTTGTTTAAAACTACAAATTTAATGTTATTTATTAAGCAAATTACAAACTGAAATTATGCTGTTTTTAGCCAAACTGGACTTCTCTGAGAAGTCGTGAGTTAATTAGGCAAAACATTCAAACACTAAAACTTCAGGAATGCCAAGAAAATTTGGCATCGGAATAAAAAATGTGAAAATTCAAGAATAACAATGATTCTATTTCAGCATTAAAAATATCATTTAAATTAAAAATCTTGTTCATACCAATGGATTAATCATTACAGAAACAAAGAATGAGTTTGGTAATAACCTGTTAATTATCTGTTTATTTACAGCAGCTGTACCACCTCATTCACATGAATTATTTTTCTCATAAGCAGAACTAACCAAAATCTCCCAGTTGCTTCTCCGTCTCCAACAAACTCTTAGCTTCAGTGATGCTCATGCATATGAATGATGAGTCACAAGCATGCAAGCTGAGGCAAACGCTGCAGAGATAAATGATGAAATTTAAATTGTGGTGGGGAATTTCCTCAACTGAGTTCACTGATGCAAAACTTTGCAGGTGCAGCGATTGCATTCATCAAATCTTGAAGTCAGCTCTCGTGCTAAAACTGCACATTCTCCATTATCATCAGCAACCAAACACTCCTTAAACATCACGTGACAGTTTTTTTTAAAAATGAGCATTTTTGGATCTCTGTAGTTTGAAGCAAACAAAGCACTTCTAAATTTATAAGAAAAACAATTTATAATTAGAAAGAGGATTTACATACATGCAGCTCTCGATGCAGTTATGGTAGAGTATAGTAGCGATTCAATCTAAAAATGTACACATGAATACGTTTTGACGTGTCTGCTCTTGTCACATTAAGGCTCAGTGATCCGATCACAGCCACGATATCTGCTTTAATTGGCCTGCAGAGGTTTGTTATAGTGCTGATATGGAGCATGACAGAAAACAGAGGAGCCTATCTGATGCTCCGCTGCCAGGTAAACTCGGTAAGCCCTCTGCCTCTGGCAAAGTCAGAGCCAGAATGGTATCTGGACTGTGCAATGCATCTAGGTACCTCTGTGGCTGCTTGTCGATTTCACCGTTAAGTCCCAGCGCTTTCAGTCTCGTTTTTTTGTCTCAAACGTCTACTTTTCACACACACTTCCCTGGGTTCATTTGCACAGTGCTTCAGGCTGGGATTTCTCTTTTTGCTGCAGAAAGATTTAGCATCACAGACAAGCTGACAGCTGAACCCCCAAAACACTAGCTATTCAGTGGCAGCAGAAACATGACCTGGAGCTCATTATCCAGCATTTGTAGAGTAAAAAGGATCCACGGTGTCATAATTTATCAACCAAGGGATGCACATCGAGACTGCAGAGACGAGACAGTTATAATAACAGAGGCATTTTATGAACATAATAATGAGACTGACATTGAAATATGTAATTTTCCATTAAGCATGGGGTTGAAATCATTTCATTCCGGATTTAGATTTTACACGGTGTCCCTTATTTGGAAACAGGGCAGCAGTTTGTCTTGTTATATGATGGTAAATTTAAGTTCACATGAAATACACACCACCACACAACAGGGCAATGGCCACATCCCTGCAGGTCACCCAGAGCTGCCTGGAAAATGTTATTACAGTATTGTTGGCACGGGTAAGTGCTCCATAATGTCTTGTTGTGAAAGGTCGGGAGTGCATTTAAATACCCAACCCCCTCGACTCACTGTTGGTCCCAACATTTCTCTCTCCTTCTTTACCCTCCATCTGTTTTGATCTGCATGGCTCTCCATGCCTCTATTCTGCTGGTTCAAACTGGAATTAGTATATCCAGTCAAAGAAGTGATCCTCTTAAGTTAATCTAGCTTTTACTGAGGTAGACATCTCAAAGGTGAAATGAAGTCTCGTGTCTGCCAGCTTAATGTAGTAATCTGGGAGGGCATTAGTCTGGTTTAGTCTGGTCTTTCGTTATTTGCATGAATTTAATCAGTTTTCCAGTTATGCATTTTTTTGAGCATCATGTGCACTCATTAGCCACTTTATTTGATGCATCTCCTTGTTACACAAATATCTCATCAGCAATGACATGACAGCAATTCAGTGCATTCAGGTATGTAAGCATGGTCAAAATGACGCGCTGAAGCAAACTGAACATCAAAATGAGCAAGGAAGGTGATTTCGGTGTCTTTGAGCGTGGCATGGTTGTTGGTGCCAGGTGTCCTGGCCCTACTATTTCAGAAACTCCTCGTCTGGGAGTTTCCCCACACAAAATCCCAGCATGGATTACACAGAATGGTCTGAAAAAGATTAAATATCCAGTGAATGGTAGTTCTCTGGGTGAAAAGGCCTCGTTGATGCCAGACGTGAGAGGAGAATTGCCAGGCTGCCTCAAGCTGATAGGAATAGCACTTGTAACAACTACGCTAAGCAGAAGAGCATCTCTGAATACATAACACGTCTAACCTTGAATCAGATGGCAGCAGCAGCAGATCACATCCAGTGGCATTCCTGTCAGCTAATAATACACAGGCTTACCAAAATTAGACAATAGAAGATTAGAAAAACATCATCTAGTCTGATGAGACTCTGATGAAACTTTCAGATGGTAAAATGTAAGCATGGATCCATTCTGTCTGTCAATGTGGTGTACGGGATATTTTTGTTGCACACTTTGGGCCCTTTTGAGCACACAACCTTTTATGACCACAGTGTAGATATCTTCTGATGCGTGCTTCCAGCAGGATAATGCACCATGTCACAAAACTCAAATAATTTAAAATGAATTCTTGAACATGACAATGAGATCCCTGTACTCAAAAGGCCTCCACGGTCAAAAGATCTCCATCCAATAGAGCACTTTTGGGATGTGGTGGAGCAGGAGAGTCTCATCATGGATGTTCAGCCAACAAATTTACAGCAGTTGTGTGAGGCCATCATGTAAATATGGACCAAAGAGGAATGTTTCCAGCAACTTGTTGAATTTATGAATTAAAGCAGTTCTGAAGCTACAAAGGGGCCAACGCGCTACTATCAAGTTGTGACTAACTGAAGTGGTCAGTGAAAACTATTGCTAGTTTATCAACTAGCAATAAATCTATCACCATTTTTTCTGGCTGTGTGTGTGTGTGTGTGTGTGTGCGTGTGTGTGTGTGTGTGTGTGTGTGTGTGTGTGTGTGTGTGAGAGAGAGAGAGAGAGACGGAGGAAAATAAACCAAATTTCTCACTGATATTTTCCTGCAGACATTTTCCCTCTCACTCACAAATTGAAGGAATTGCTCTTCAGATACAAAAAGTTAATTTATGAGCAATAAAAACTGAACATAATCAAGGGAAATACTAGCCTGACTCTTCTTTGCAAAATAGCACCTCTAAAGCTCACTAATTAGCATATTTCATTTTGTTTATTGCTCCCCGACAGAAATGTAAGACTCATTTTGTGACTCTAAGTCACTTCATCCTGTGACACAGTCGCAGCATAGAGCAAAGTCCCCATAAAAAACAGCAACTCTTTGTTTACATCTTTGTGTTTATGTGAGCAAATGAGATACAGCATGTCAATTAGTGAGGTAAAGGGAATATTCAGACAGAATTTGAAGCAAATATTTAATGTAGCATAAGTGCATACAAAATTAATCTAACATCACAAATAGATGACAATTTGCTCTACATGGTGAAGATCGAGGCACAAACACGTACATGCAGGCTGAAAGGGTTTCAGCTTAGGTGAAAAATAAATAATTATCTGGAAACTTTTTAAAATCAATTTCACAAACAAACAAGAGGGCAAAAGAAGAAGGAGAAAGTGATGGTAGTGGTAAAATCCAAGTTCAGTTGGAGTCTGGGATGGAGACTCACTCACACACAGTTTGTGTTATGTTCCTAATTACTCCCTGAGGAAAGTAACTTGCTACACTATAAGTTACATCACTTATGCTTATAATTACCAGTTAATGGCATAAACCTCAGGCTACAGCCCTGCGCTTATGAGGAGCAAAAGTGCTTTCTTTCAGTGTATGAACACCAGTCTAACAACAATGTTAAAAAGACAGCTTAAAGTGCACTTCACAGCAATTCTACTGTAGAAAAACAGTTACTGGTAGAAATGAAGGCTACACTGCTCTTTTGTAACCCGTTATCTGAAAAGCAGCGTTTGCCTGCGACTCGACCTGGTTACATTTAGCTTGAAGATTATCCTGGGGTGTTGTTAGCTTTCTGTTAGCATCTGGCTTTTGCAAATGCTTGAAAAGACTCAGTGTTGTGGTTGTAGCAGTCTTTTCTGTCCCAAGCTGTTTGCGCTTTAACATATCTCCACTCCTTCTCCTCCCCACATAATCTGAGGTCAGCTGAACCACCCATCATGTATATAGCTGAAGATCCTTTGCAATACAACAACAGCATTAAAGTGTATTTCATTAAATTATTCCATTAAGAAAATTGTAATCTGGTTAATAAAAATAATTTGTACCACTCCACGATACATTTAATCACTAGTCGTTTAGTTACGTCCACCTTGCTGGTTCTGGATCGGATTTCAGAACTTCCTTCGTTCTTCATGACATCAGTTGAACAAGGTGCTGAGACATCCCTCAGATCAGCAGTTTCAGGAGTTAACTTTTCCACATTGTGATGCTCAGTTTAAACTTAAATAGGTTGTCTTGTCTGTGCCTACATGCCTAAATGCACTGACTTGCTTTGTGTGATTGTCTTATTAGATTTTTGCATTAAAACAGCAGCTGAACAGGTGTACTTAATGAGTGGTGAGCGTTAGCTGATTTGTTGGTTCAGCAGTCAAACTTGCAGGAAAAGCATGAGGCAAAAATTATTTGTTTTTTGTTTTTTGAGTGTACTTTATTGGTGTGTTCACACCAAACACAAAGCAGAACTGTTACAATAACTTATTACATGCAGAAGGTTTGCAAAGACACATTCAGGGATGGAGGTGAATCTGTGTGAGTTAGAAATATTTCACCTTGCACTTCATGCTGGGCTCCTGAAAGCCTATCAGCAGAGATTCTCCAGACCCCACTGACAGTCAGAAATGTTGGATGATCTAACTATAGCTCCTTAAGGGTGGACAGAACCATAAGGGTTAGCTTCAGTTTTATATAGAAACAAGAAGAGAGGGCTTGAAGAAAAGTGAGTGAAATCAGCGGACGACGAGTTTTAGCCCAGCTATAGCTGGCTGTACTCCATCTCCACTGCTGGATATTGGATATTTTGGGTTTCAACCCCCGTCCCCACTATAGCAACAGCAGTTGCATGAATAACTTTGCTTACAAAATACATGTACTTTGTTTTTTAACTGAGACAAACTGACCGCTTTCGCCTCTTTTTAGTCTCAGTTAAAAAACTAACAGTCCATCTCCATCTTCATGCTTAAGCTCAGCCATCAAAGCTGCATTTTGGTAAAATTGTTTGAATTGTTTTGTGAGTTTGAGTCTGTGATGTAAATGTATGTAGATATCTTAGCGAATCCATGGGTCGTAGCCTTTTCTCAGTGCACTGTTCTTCCACAATATCATCAAATTTACATGAATCAACTGTGATTTCACATGTAAAATAACATAAAATCACTGTAAATGTAATAAAACATAATCTCCTTGTTACCCAAATATATTTCTCTGTACATATGCATAGTTAGACTGTGAAAATACATTGCACCTGGGGTGAGGGCGCGGTCATGAAAACAATGTGACATGCCATTGGATGTTCGGACACATGACCATAAACATCAGCCAATGAATTAGAACTGACAACTACAAGGTCGCGGGTATGGCTGTGGAAAGCGCGGTGGAAGAGACAGATTGAAAGATCATCCACGCAGTGCTGCAAGAAAAGTATATCAAACTCAGCTCAGTAGAATCAACTTGGCATTGCTTAACCACTATGGCTCGAAGTTTACTGAGACGGTAAAAGGCATGGAATCCCTAGCTATGAAGGATAGTTTCTACAACGCTAATACCCGTTAGGGGGCCCACGATGACAGCTGCCACTGATGCATTTGTCTTAATGTGAAAGTAAGTATGCAACTTAAGAGCTAATAGGCGACCTGTTCCACTCTAGCAACACACCTGCACGTGCCAAGACGTGCTGCGTGATGAAGTGAGAGAAATAGGAAATAGAAGTAGCCCACTGTGCTAGCTTTGCCCTGTAAAATGTAATGGACATGTAAGCCAAGTATTTCCTTCTATTTTGTGGAAAGGAAGTAGGGCTAAAGCAGCTGAGGCGAATTATTTGACTACATTTAAACGTACATTGCATACATGTATTTGAATTTTGGCAGGTTTCATGATTCATAAGGTTGTTTTTTTTCTTTCCCTGCAGATTAGTAGCGTGAGTTCTCAAATTTATTCAGTAAGCTGTAAAGGTGAGTATTGTGTTACATTTACGGATGTCAAAAGATTACACATGTTGCAGTTGTGGTGCTTTAATGTAAATGTTTGGGCACCCATGGTCAAAATTTCAGTTCATGTGAACAGTTAAGCAAGTAGAAGATGAAATAATCTCCAAATGGCTTAAAGTTATAGATGACATTTAATTTTAAATAAAATCATTTTCACATTTTTTTAAACAGAAAAGGAAAAGGCCCAAAGCAAAAGTTTGGACACCTTGTAGTTGACCGTAGGGCCCAAACTGCATGCCAGTGTATGTAATTGATATACATCAGTTGTAACATTGCAGTTAGTTGTTTGCGTCATGTGTGGGCTTGTTTTTTTGTCCCCTTGTCTCTTGTTCATGTACACAACAGGAAACTACTAGCCGAGCACTTCATGTTATCTGTGGACCAGGCAATTGTGAATGGCCATATCACTATCTTCAGCGACGCACTTATCTTGATGTTTGGGTCTTACTACTGCACGAGCATTTCTTATCCAGTAGCCCAGGCAGCAACCTTGGAGTTCTTGCAACGGTAAGGCGGCACCAGTCAATTTTATGCATTGAGACATAAGAATGATGAGACAGTGAAATCTAAAGTTATGCAATCCAAATCAAATCATCAGATCTCCTTACATTTGCAGCTAAAACACATAAGAATGAGCAATGCTTGAGTGTTGAGATGATTTGTAGATTGATAAATCAACAAATAACTAATATTTGCATTTCAGATGGCTGTCTCTAAAAATATCCTTGATTCATGCTCATGTCAAGTTATAGAAAGAGACCTTTGAGTAGTAGATGTTCACAGATGTTTCACTACCCTGAAACAGCATTTGCAATAGACTCACAGGTTAACCAAACATCTTTGCATCACCCGTCTGTTCCACAATGACCTGCATGTCCAAACACGCACTCAAAAGCCAGCTCAATCTACACTTAGATTTAACCCAACTGTTAACTGTATATTTCTGTAAATTTAAGCATTATTATTCATATTGCCACATTAATTGACCTTGCTTATAGGTAATTTCATTGTTTACTCACATTATAATGTTCCTAATTTAATGTCTAAAAGCACTTTGAAAACGCAAAATCCCATGTAAAATTAGCGCAACAAACTAAATTTTTCATTACTGAAAATAACTGTATTTTTATGAGAAAGTTATTTTACGGTAGTATTTTGAATATTACTGTTTTTTAAGATGTTTTTTTTAACAGTGTGTGATAGCAGCGTCATTACAGCTCTCATACAAAAGGAAAAGGTCAGACTCATCAACCGCGTCTAATTAAACATCCATTAGTGAGCAATATGTAAATCGGCCCTCCAACTCTGCATGCACGCTGATGCATTCTGGTTACAACCCATTTGTCACAACCCTTTAATTCAGCCGTGAACGCACGCTCTTTGGTAGGGCTCAGTTGCAGTGAACTTTCTCCAGTGGTAATATCACCTTTATCTTCATCTGTCTCTGTAATTATAGCCTTTGCAGCCACACTGCATCATATCTCAAAGCTGAGAACCACTGAATTAGTGCATGAAATGTTTAAATTTCTCCTGTACAGCAGGGATCATGGATTTCTTTTTTTACTTCAGGTGGTGCAAGAAAAATGATCACTGATTCTTTATAAATTGCATGAATATGTATTAATGCAAAACCTTTACTCTAATCATCTGGTGATACATTCATAGCTTTAAAAGAGAGATCTCACTGAAGGGCATCAGATTATAAGAAAATAATTTGAAATGGTGTGACACAGCGGTTAGCAATATCACCTTACAGGAAGATTGTCGTGGGTTCAAATTTCAATTCAATTTAGCTTTATTTACATGGCAGCAAATCACAACACAGTTGCCTCAAGGTGCTTGGTACTGTAAGCTAAAGACCCTACAATAATTGAGAGAAAAGCCAAATCAGATGGACGAATGAGCAACTACTTGGTGACAGTGGGAAGGCCTCTACTTTATCACTCAGAGCCCCATCCGAGCCTTCATTTTCATCTCCACCACCACCAGCATGTGGACTCTGAAGAGTTTGCTCCTACTCCCTTCACTCCAGTGCTATCACTGTTTGGTGTGGTCAGAGCTGTAAGAAAGCACCTCAGTTGACCTGAGCACTTCAAATCAAGAGGAAATGATGTGATGGCAGAAAAATGTGTGTCATTTCTCTGCAGGTGTCATCACTCAGTTTGAAATTAAGCTAATTAAGGTCTTTGTAATTGCCTTTAAACTTTTTAGCTTTAAACATAAATACTAAAAGCCACAATCCCAGAGAGAACCAAGAAAAAGCAGGTGGGCACTTTTAGAAAATTGCACCATCAGAAAATCCAGTTCACTGCTCCGAGGGAAGCACATTTAGGAGCAGAGCCACCATGCATGTCGAAATTACAGTGAACATCTGCGAGCTGTTTACAAGATGGCAACAGCCACTGAACTAAAGGCCTCTGCAGATGAAGATTAGTCTATCGAGGAGAAATATTTTTCTAAAGCACCATTTAGTTTTTGACTTAATGAGAACGACGCAAAAAGACTTTCCACCATCCACACGGGATAGTTCACTGGTCCCCTTTGAGGATGGAGAGAAAGTAACATAGGCTATGCTGGTAAGAAGAGTATTTTAACTTTACCTTCTCTACTTACTCTTTTCAGCTGTTTATAAAAAGATATGTATCTATGAATAAAAAAAAGTTCATGGTAAGATACCTGGCCGTGCTCAATAACTGTATCCAATATTTAAGAGTGTTTTCACACCTGCTCTGGTTCATTTTCCCCCTTGGTGTGGGTTCACATGTGCAGATGTGAAGGTGGATAACCACACGACCTTTGGAAGAGGTGGTCTCGATCCACTTCCAAACAAACTCCAGAGCGGTTTGTTTAAGGTGAGAATGTGAACCAACTATCAGGTTTACACTAGTTGCAGTAGAGTTTTACCAGAAAATAAAGTTAAATATGAACATTAGAAGTGAATTTGTCCTGTTATCCATTAGTCCAGAACACAGCACCTTGTTGTTGCTCCCACCCCAGAACAAAACAGACACACTGGCCAATAAGCAGTCTGAACGTTTTCACTGTTGATGGGAATTGATGTGAATTTAGCACTTCTGATTCCATTATTGATGTGACTAATCAATTTTATTCCTTATCAATTCTCACTGGCTTTGCTTTGAGAATCACCTCCATCGCTTAGCAGCATATCAAAGATATTGCATTCACACAAATTAACTGAACGCTGTGTGGTCAAATGTTTGTGCATGCTGGAGGTATTTCTTTGCTGTGATCAGTGTTGCAGTCGTTACACAGCACACTTTTCTTAAACTTAATGCACTACTTTACTTAATAATTACTCCCAGGAGGTAGTAATTTGTTATGCTGCATTTCTCCGTAAAAATAACCTGAAACACACTGTCTCATAAGGACCATTTAACTGTCAATGATCTGGGGTGTCAGTGTTGCTCTGATGCATGCTTTCGTCCTTGGTGTGAAGCTCAGGTCCCGCCCCCGTGCAGAGTCCTGGGTCTCTCTCCGCAATCAACGTGGTCCTCTTAAGGACCAGTTCAGACTCCACTCTTCGCTAGATCGTCAGCTAAACAGCAGCAGTAAATTGGCCTGTAAAGTGTTTCCTTGTTTAATCTCATGCTCTTTGTCTCCAGTTTCCTGCACCTTTGGATCATTATCTACTTACATCTGCACTTACCTGGGTTTCATCTGACACTGGTCCAACTCACTGCCTGAACCTTACCTGCCAGCTGGTTCACTCAACTTCCTGTAGAGAATCTGGAAACTCACCTGCCTACTACTCACTGTAACCATCCACCACCCGGAAAATAAGGTCGGACATCTTTCTTCACTCGCTGCTCACTGTGCCACTGCCTCTGGAGAGTCACCCCTCCATCAATAGCCTTAGTTCACCAGTTTGCTAAGTAAGCAACCTTCTTTATTCACCTTACTATAAAACTTACCTGCTATCTCCTGCACTGGAAATAATAACACTCCCGTTTGTTACAGTAGAGGCTACATTTCACTGTGTGTTATACTTGTATAACTATGCATGTGACAAATAATAAAGAACCTAGAACCTAGATCCAGCCTCTGAAGTTTCCTCCCTTCTCCATTCTACTATTGACTATGTCTGTGTTTAATAAAAATTAGTTTGAGTTCAAAACAGTCAAGTATTGAGTCTGCTTTTGGGTTCACTTTTACACGCCGGCCACTCGGCCTTGACATTAACAAAATAAACATATAGGACACATATGATCTCAGCATTTAGATATGAATGCAAAGCCAACAGCACGAAGCAAAGGTGAAAAGCATCCCACAGAGACTTTAAAGCGATCTTCACACTGATTCTACTTTAGAACTATGAAGAGGTTGAAACAGCGGCTACTGCCTCACTGCTCATCCATCTGTTACCTGTTGAGGTTCAGGGTTTGGCTGCTGGGCTGGGGTCAGCATTCATTCAGCTTTAACATCACTCTGGGTTGTTTTTTTGTTTTTCTCTGTGTTAAAGTAAACCAAAGGGGAAAAACTACAAATTTACAAACTCATCAACTGATTCACACTGCAGCAAACGAACTATAGGCCTTTAAAAATCTTTAAATTACAAATGCTACATAATTAAGAAAGCAACAATCTAACCAATTTTAGTCGTTTTAGTCCCCCAAAGCTTGGCTTTGGGTATCAGCTAATATTGAGCAATGATCGGTGTTACATTTCCTGCTTTGAAGAAATGACTGAGATTCTTTTATGGGCTTCATTTAGCACACATGCTTGCTATAAAATCACCTCTGGGACCCATAAAAGTACAAAAAAAAAACCCAAACTAAACTTCCTCTTTATCATTTGCACCATGTGCTGCAGTGGCTTCTGTCCTTTAAACAAACTAAATATGTTGGTGTTGCATTGTTGCATGTGAAATATGGGCCAACTACCAAACTAACTCTGCTCTTACTCCTACTTCAAGAAATACCAGTTATGATGTAATGAACCATTTAACTCGGTATATTAGATAATATTGTTACAGCATTTTATGACCATTTTGTATTTCCAATGAAAGCTTTTAACTGAACATAATTTAAGCAACAATAGTGTTTATACTGTTTTGGTTATGTAAAACTAGCATCTCATAAGTGATTTCCTCTGCATGCCAATCTAATGTTTATAAACTATAATATTTAGAAAAACCGATAACTAGAGATGCTCTGCACTGACATATGGAGGAGAAAAAGCTTGACTCTGTGCTCAGAGGCATTTGTTAAACCCAGCACTGCAGCCTTTGACTCACCTCTGAGTGTGTATGCATCACACTGTGTAGGAGGCCTGGCCAGTATGAATTAAGTTTCTTAATTGCCATTGTGCACATATTTCAATCTCCGACAAACCCTTTCCCGGCAATCACAGGAGATGACCGATATAGATTCTGTGATTAGAATAGTTGGCTTCAGCCTCCTCCACTTACAAGCCAACAGGCTTATTGTTATTCAATGAATCTCAAGGAAAAGAGGAGCTAAAAAGACAAAAAGCACGGCAAAAATGAAAGATGAGCAGAAGGAAGGGAAAACTGAGAGGGAGATAAACAGGTACTGAAAGGGGGAAGGGAGGGCAGGAAGGACAGAGAGTGCCAGTGAGAGAAATGATTGACATAAAACGGTGCTGCCATGCCGCCCGGGCCCAATTACAACGCCATTATGGAATCGCTATAATGACGCATCATTTAGTGTGCTGTACAGCCGCTCTGCCTGGTGATGTTGCACCAGTCCAAAGCGCCATTATTCCCACCTCCTCCTGCGGCTCTGGACCCAGACAAAGGACAAGAACAAAGGCTGTGTGTGGGTTTTCTTTTTTCTTTTCTTTTTCAGTCTTACATTTCTGACCAGAACCTTATTTTTTCTGTAGTTTCTAAGCTATGTTAAGATGAAAATAAAACAGCAGAAGTCACAACTTAACACGCATCAAAACAAAACAGATAGCAAAGCAGGCAGAGGTAACGCTAACGCAGAAAAGAGTGGAACTAAATGGTTGAGGGAAGTGTTCAACAGTCTGCACAGCTGGTTCTCATTAAAAATGAACGCTCTCAGGTCTTCGTATATTATGCATGTGGTGTACATTTAGGAGACTTGAATCATCTATTTTAATTTCGACTGCATGAGGAGCCACGCGTTGTTCCCCAGCACAGTGCAATAATGTGATGCTTAGGCAGATTGTTACCCTGGGATCCAAAGTGTGTGGCACTCAGACTCTCTCTGGCTCCCAGGTGTTAGAATAGGCTGGTAGAAACATCATCGGCCACTGCATACACACCATCTGTCCCTGAATTCTCATTACTCCCCTCAGAAAGGAATCGAAGAACTCCTGCAAACTCTGGCAGCTTCTAGGCTAAATAGGCAGTCACACACTGTGGCTGGCTCACAGAAATAATACAGAGAATGAGAAACTGACTTACTGACTAATTCGCTGGGTTCTTACTTTGCTTTCTTATTATTTTGCCATTTTGCTCTTTTTGGCCTGCTGATTATTTTGCCTAATATCCGATTCACATCATAAGTCACTACCTCACAGAGGTGCAGATGAGCATTAATGTTGCATGTAGTTGATACGTTTTTAAGCTGACAGAACTATAGTCCAAAGTTGTGTAATGTCTGATTGGCACTGATGTCAGTCCAGTGAATTCACAGCTAGCGAGTGGAAAAGCTCCTGACAGTAAAGTTACGTGAGGTGGCAAATTAAGTCTAGAGAATCACTGCAACTCAATGTTTTTTTAATAGTTTATTCAGTTTAATCAGTTAGGACCTTTTTCCCGTCCCGGAGCACAACCCATTGATAACTGACTGCCGTCACCGCCTGTCCTCAGTTTCCCTTACCACACATCCCCATCCCAGTCCTCTTGCTTTGTCTGCCAGGTGTTTCCCAGTCGTCTCCACTTTCTTTAGGTTTCAGTTTTGGGATTGTCTTATAATATTAGTTACCAACTTTGTCAGGGTGTGTCCAAGCCATCTCCATCTCCTTCCCAAGATCTCGTCTACTATGGGCCGTTGGTCTGTCTGCTACATCAACACAAGCTGATGATGGTATGTCTTTTCTTCCCATTAGAGTGAGAGGATCTGTCATGGGCACTGGTACACATTAATCTTAACTTTGCCCAGTGCAGATGTTCGAGTTGGTGTGTTGGCAGATCTAGACTTTCCTCACCTGGACAAATGTTGCTGCCTGGCTGATTCTGGTCTTCACATCACCATAGTTTCTTTTGAGCAAGCCAAAAGTTAAATGCCACTCACTCATCTAACCAAGCGGCAATTAATTTAGTTTAACAAAATCTGCCTACTAGCACAAATTTATGAAAAATCTAAAGTGAGAAAAAATGAGCATAGCGCCAACTCAGCAAGCCCAAAGCAGCTTATGGCTCAGCTGATGTCCTTCTACACATCCACTTGTTTATCACAAACCTGCTGCACTATTTAGCTTTAGCTTCATAAGATAACCATCACCAGTGTGTGAATGTGTGTGTGAATGGGTGGATGACTGGATATGTAAAGCGCTTTGGGGTCCTTAGGGACTAGTAAAGCGCTATACAAATTCAGGCCATTTACCATTTATTTATAACTGATGCAGTTTGCAAGCTGCTTTGCAACCCACTTCCAACCCAGATCTGTTGTCATTGATGCCTGCTCTTTTCCATGCATCATGTTTTTGATATTGCTTACTTTCTATGGCTTTTTACATATGTGAATGGAAGAGCAGGGGGATCCCAGTCAATCCAGTCTTCTTTTCATTATACTGATCCTGACTGAACTATAAGATGTGGTTTTAATGGAATTAATGGAATTTCTGCTTATTGCCTGGAACTCTTAAAGCAATGACAAGACTAGAAGTCACCGCACAAAGCAAAACAAACAGAAACAGAAATAACAGTAGATACAACTGTAAGGCACTAACGCTTTCCACAGCCAAACAAATGTAGTTTGGTACCCTTGGGTCAAATAAGGGACACTAAAAGGGAACACAGAAAGCTTTAAAAGTCAAATCTTCCAGCACAGAAACAGCCTTTCCTTGTTTCTGTGCTCTTCCTCACAGAGATAGTGGAGGGTATAAAACAAAACCTCCAAATCCAGGACGTGAACTAAAAAGAGTCTGGTGAGACTAACTGCCTCCTCGACACACACGCTGAACTGTCTCACAACAACACTGCTATGCAATGAAACAACGTGGAACACTAAGGGGAAGAAAGCAAAAGTCAAAGTAGATTAAAAGGTTATCTGGCCATAAATGGATATTTTGAACTGACAGAAAGCCTCTCTTACTGTCAGAGATAATAAGCAGAGACAGACCATAACCAAGCACAGGCTCAGTAACCACAAATTGGCCTTAAAAGACACAAAGGTCATGGCAAGAAAAGGTGAGCAGAATATATAAAAAAATTCTTAAGACTTCTTTCTCCTCTCCGATGTTCTACCTTCAGCAAAATAAGGCACATTTATCAGGTCAAATGCAGAAAACATAAATATCTAAGTTTAATGATATCTCTAAAGTGTAAGAAACCCCCCTGAGATGGAGCTACTGTTAATGATTCAGCATAACACTGCAGCTGTGTACTCTCCAGTTTTCAAACACTAATTGCTTCCCAAATTAAACAAGTAGCTTCTTATTTAGCTCTCAGTAAGAAAATAAATAACTGTATTTCCCAGAAACTTTTGGAATTTGGGAAGGTCCAAAAGAAATGTTTCCCCTTGGGAAACGGAAAACTCTTGTACTTTAAATTCCAAAAGGATCTCTGAAAGTATGAGCATAATGTGATTTTTGAAGGGACATGAGAAGTGGAGATTAGCAGTACACAAAAGTTGTGCAGTTGTGATAAACTTCCCCCCAAAATACTTATTATTAGTTCTGAGGAGTACGCATGAGAAAGAAAACTATCTATTCAAGACAAAAAGAGCAGCTTGGCTCTTCTCATCAAGCGTGTGACCAGTGGCTCAAACTCCCAAAGGATAAAAAGTATAAAATTATTGTACTGGGTGCCTTTTAGGCTGGTAATAGAAGAACTTAAGCCTAATCAACTGTTGTTACACAACATCAGCTAAAAGCCCCATGGCAATGGCTTAATTGTGCTAATTACTACAAATGAGTACGATGCCATGTATCTACAAAGAGCATGCAAACTGTGTTGGTGCAAAATTATGAGTAATTACAGACACGTAAAGGTTTGAAAAGTAATTAGGTTATGAAAACACTGAAAGAAAAAGATTATAGTGAAAGTAAAATGTGTAAATGTCAAGGTGTTGCCGGCTTTACTTGTGTATGTATCCTTTTTAAAATGCACAAGCTTTTCATGTTAATAAGTTATGAATACAGAGGTGCAAAAAGGATCTGTGAAGAGCAAGCCTTAGTTTTTCCATTAAAGTCTTCAACCCCTCAAGAAGCGTCTTGTTCTCCTTAGCTATTAATTGTCCAGGACAGAAAGGGAAAGCAGCGCCGTGCAGTGCTCCCTGAGAGGTGCTATCTACAAGCACCGGTGAATGCAGTAATTACCTCTATCACATTTCAGAATCAGAATCAGAATCAGAATGGGTTTATTGCCAGATGTTGAGGTTTACAACATTAGGAAATTGCTGCGGTGCTTCAGTGCAGACAATAAGAATTAAAGTGCTATGTAGAAAGAAAGATAGATAGAAAGATATGTGCATGAGATATACATGAGATATATACATGAAAATAAGAATTATGAGTGCTACGTAGAAAGATATATACATGAGTGCAGGTGGTGATCAGTGCCAAACATGAAATGATGCAGTGACACAGCGTAGGGTCATGTGTTAGTGGCGGGTACAGTCATATGGTTATTGTTCATGTGTCCAACAGCAGAGGGGAAGAAACTGTTCTTGTGGCGAGAGGTTCTGGTGCGAATGGACCGGAGCCTCCTGCCTGAGGGGAGCAGGTCAAACAGACTGTGTCCAGGGTGAGAAGGGTCAGCTGAGATCCGGGCTGCACGCCGCAGTGTCCTGGAGGTGTACAGGTCCTGCAGAGATGGGAGTCTGCAGCCAATCACCTTCTCAGCAGAGCGCACAACACGCTGCAGTCTCTGTTTGTCCCTGATAGTGGCTCCAGCGTACCACACGGTGATGGAGGAGGTGAGGATGGACTCGATGATTGCAGTGTAGAATTGCATCATCGTCCGTGTTGGCAGGTTGAATTTCTTCAGCTGCCTCAGGAAGTACATCCTCTGCTGGGCTTTCTTGATGACGGAGGTGATGGTGGGCTCCCACTTCAGGTCCTGGGTGATGGTGGTACCCAGGAAGCGGAATGAGTCCACAGAGGTGATGGGGGTGTCAGTCAGGATGATGGGGGGGAGTGGGGCTGTGTGCTTCCTGAAGTCCACAATAATCTCCACTGTCTTCTGGGCATTCAGCACCAGGTTGTTGTGGCTGCACCAAGACACCAGACGTTCAACCTCCCTCCTGTAGGCAGACTCGTCCCCGTCCGAGATGAGCCCAATGACGGTGGTGTCATCTGCGAACTTGATTAGCTTGACAGACTGGTGGGTGGAGGTGCAGCAGTTGGTGTACAGGGAGAAGAGCAGAGGAGAAAGAACACAGCCCTGAGGGGAGCCGGTGCTGATGGTCCGGGAGTCCGAGACATTCTTTCCCAGCCTCACGTGCTGCTTCCTGTCCGTCAGGAAGTCAGTGATCCACCGGCAGATGGGATCAGGCACATTCATCTGGGAAAGCTTGCCTCGGAGATGGTCTGGAAGGATGGTGTTGAAGGCAGAGCTGAAGTCCACAAACAGGATCCTGGCGTAGGTTCCTGGGGAGTCCAGATGCTGCAGGATGAAGTGTAGGGCCATGTTGATGGCGTCGTCTACAGACCTGTTGGCTCTATATGCAAACTGCAGGGGGTCCAGGAGGGGGGCCGTGAGGGTCTTGAGATGGGAGAGAACTAGGCGCTCAAATGACTTCATGACCACAGATGTCAGAGCCACGGGTCTGTAGTCATTTAGTCCAGTGATCCTAGGAGAGTGCACGAAACTCACACAACGAGAGGTTTCACGTACCCTCAACAGTTTTGACATTCAATCACACACGTGTGCGTCAGACGTGGAAAAAACATGAATGTATTTGCATAAATGCAAACGTGCAGTAAAAGAACTCCGCTGTCGCTCTAGTCCAGCATTGCCATCAGTAGCCAGTGGTGTCGCCCACACTCAGGGGCTGAAAAAGGCCAAAAACTCAGTTCCTTATGTGACCACTAGAGACTAAGTCATGTTAATCCCAACTCCCCATTTAAACTCCCATGTCTACTTGATAAAATTCTGACATTTTATTACTGTGTTAACCATCCTGTGTTAACAGTAGGGATGGGAGTCGAGAACCAGTTCTCTACAAGAACCAGTTCCCAGTTCAAATCCTTGGTTCGTTAGTCTGCCTACCTATTGATCCCGCTTATCACAGTTCCACTTACAATTGTCAGTAAGCCAATTTCAGTTCGTGTGCCGATAGAGGAAATAGTGGCACAGTCACCAGCGTGGATATAGATTTTTTTTTTATTACACAAAAGGACAAGAGTGTGATGGTAAAGTGCAGACTGCATTCAAGATAGAAACAACTGCATTATACCACTAACTCAACTTCGGCTCCTTACAAGCATCTACACAGTCAGCAATACCTCTAATATGCACAAATGTTTGACCACACAGCATGCAATTAATTTCCACAAATGTAATCTCATTAACATGTTGCTTAGAGATGGCGGTGACTCTCAAGGCGGAGCCAATGAGAACTCAGTGAGAATCAATAAGATGGAATCAAAATCCCATCCCTACTTGTCGCTCCACCCTTGCATCCCAAAACTAAGTTCCTGGTTTTGATAATTGGGTTTTATGTTTTCCTGTTCTGGATTCTTAGTTATTCTAGTTTTTTGTTCTTCTAGGTTTGTTTCTATCTTGAGTTTATTATGCTTGCTTCACCAGTGTTTGTTGTTATACTCCCTGTTTTACTTCGATGGTTTGTTGGCTTTTGTTTCTTACTGCTGTGATTGCTTTGATTACTTTCATCTGTGTCTGGTTTCCATCCTGTTTCCAACCCCAGTTAGTTGTTAATGTGTATACAGTCCTGTCCTTCCTCATAGTCTTTGTCTTTCTCTCCGTACTAAAATGGAGAGGTTAAATACAGCTGGTGTAGACAAATCAGTGGTATGAGTGTAAAAGGAAAATGACTGTACATTAGTGTATTATTAAAACAGCTGCATGAATGTGTGTGCACCCTGCTATATTCATAAAATTCAGCCTATCTGAATCCAGGGGGAAAGCCAGAACATTCCAGCCATGTATGTTTACAAGCTCATCAGTATTGTTGCTGTATCGGTAAGAATGCGATAATTTAATATTAATATTCATTATGTGCACTTTAACACTGAGATAAAGATTAACATTATAAACACAGAACTTGGCTAACATTATGATACATGAAGAGGTGGAAAAGGAATAGCATGTTCACTACAAGCAGGGCAAACATTAGCTAACCAGAGGTTAAAAAATATTGACAAATGTAAAACCTGCTAAATAGATTCAATCTTTATAAATTTCAGTAAGTAATGTAAGGTGGGTGATATAACCTTTATAACCTTTAAAACTCCCCCCCCCCCCCCCATGCTACTGTACTTTAACTGATTTTAAAACTAGCTTGACTTATTAGCTAACCATGTTAGGCTAACGGCTACTACCATTCAAAAACAAATTAGCAGGATAACACAACACTGAAGTAAAAGACATAACTAAAGTAAAAGACAACTTTTTTCATCACATTATCTTCACTGTACCTCTGTCACGTTTGGGTAGTTTTGACATTGTTGATAATGCTTTCTGGCGTCACGTCTGAAAACTAGCCCATCCCCCCCAGACAGAAGGTATAATCTGATCAGCAAGAGGAGGTGTTGGTGGTGGTAGGGAGACTTAGGAAAGTATTAATATTTTTTCGTAGGCTTGGGTATACAGTTAAATCACTTTTCATGTTAAGAAATAATAGCTGAGTATTAAAGATACGGGGTTTTTTCCTTCCCCCACTTGTGGCGCTCCTAGATGGACGTTAGCATTTGCTAACGATAAAAGTGAAAATCACAAAGCCGTGGCTGATGTAACAGTTACTGCAGCCATCTTTGATTCACAGTTTTATGGATGTGCTTCATGGCAGTATAACATGAAAAATAACTGTCAGAGACTGGTTGGAATATCGACGTCTGTTACTGGAGAGGAGCTCAAATAACATTTACGCGCCATAACCACCTTCATCTCAGCAGCAGTCAGGTTTAGTCAACTGGCTGTTTCCATCTTGTAATGAAAATATGCTTTTGTGTGCCTTTCCATGAAAATAAAGTCCCAGTATAAGAAAAATAATGTTGATGGTAAATCTGACACCAGCAATGCAAACCACGTACTTGCGTAGCAACGGGGAAGTAAGGAACAGTGAGCAGTCAGTTGTCTGGTGTTTTTGGCAGCAAGCATGATGTCCTTTGATTCGAGGGAAGAAGCTTTTTTTGTGCAATCTTGCAATTATAATGAATTTGCAGATTAAATGGTCTGAGAACAAAATGACCTCCGCTAATGATAAACACACATTTTCAAACACTACCTACTTTGCACATCTCCCCAGCATTTCAGAGAAAACCGTGTTACGCTTTCAGATTACTACAACCAGGAGCTTTTAAAGCATTTTAGAGACTGAACTGCAGCTCCAAACCGGGGCAGACCAGACAATGCATTCCCTCAGGGACAGGAGTGGGCCACAGAGACAAAAACCTCTTCATTTAGAAGCGGCAAGCTGCTGACCCGATCTCATATCTTGCTAGCGTCTCCCCCGGCTACAAATATATGTGTATGTACTTTTCCATTTGATTTGGTGTCAGCGGTCAGGGACGATAATGGGGTAAACAGTGTATTGCTCGCCGAGTGTCTGGCCAGCTGGAAGAGAAGACATTTTTGAAACTTTGCTGTTAGATATCTTCAAGGGAGTGAAAGGAGGAGGCAAGGTAGACTTTAGATACATTTCTATGTATACATAATTGATAATTCTGTGTGAGTGTGTGTGCGATGCTGTAAGATTAAGCCCCAGGGGAGATAAGAGCATGCTCTGCAATCTCTCTCGCTTTCTCTCTGCTTCCCTCCATCCCTTTTGACTTGTGCTCCATTAGATGAAGTGATCAGAGTGGCACCCTGCAGAGTGACAGACAAAGAAAGTAAAAAACACACAGCGCTCTTATGATTCACAAAGATATCACAGCAGCAGAGCAGAACTCTGTTGTCTATTACATGAAAATAAAATGGAAACGTTTGAGCTGTCAGGAGCAACTGGTGGCCAACTGACAAAACTATAATCACTTAAATATCAGATTATCATATCAAAGTCTTTGGTATAAAATAGTGGTGAAAATGATTTTTCTGACATTTATTCTTGAGTGTTACTTCTCTGTTTTTGCCTCTTCTGGCTTCTGAAAATGATTTAAATAAACGTGCAGCAAAAATGCTCTGACGTTACCGCTACTAATTTTCATTTATGTCTTCAGTTTCATGAGTCAAAAAGGAATTGCGTTTATGATGTTTTAGTCTGGAAAACATTAGGTTTAGGCTTCTTTTCTTAAACAATTTTCAAGGTTCAAAGCACTTTGTCTGCTTCCAGTATACATTTAGACTAGTAGGCTTAGAAAGGATAAAAGATCGGCCCGTGTTCCCGATTCACCTCGCTACCACGCGCGCTTTCATTTAAATATCTAGCCTTCTTGCGTCTCTGTATTAGGCTGTGTTTCAGTGGCCTGCCTCTTGTTGATTTACTTTATTAATTTGTGTTTTCTTGTTGGAGTGAAGTGCTTTTTGTTTGTGCTGTCCAAATTATTTGTGATTTTGAAAAATACTATTCAGATCCATTTTAGAAGATGCAAAAATATGTCTTTGATGCTTTCATGGAGAATAAAGTTAGTTTTATTAAAGCACCTCGTCTTTCTTTTGTAAAGCACTTTGTGATGTCTGATATAGGTGCTATATAAATTCTTCCCTTACCTGCAAATGGCTTTGCTCTTTTAGAATAAAAACACTGTTTTTCATTCTGTTTCATCTCACACCTCAGATAACATCTTCTAAAGAATTTAAAACCCATTCCGTTTCTCTAAGTTTTTATTATATTTATTAAACATGGCCAAAGTTTCAGTGTACAAGACCATGCAAAAGTTTGAGCCATCACTCATTTCTTTATATTTTGTCAGGGCTCTGTGTGCAGGCAAGCGGAGGTGAGGATCCAAACGCAGGAGTCGTGAAGCCAAATTTCAACAGAAAACCACAGTTTTATTGCTGGCAATGAACAAACATGAGCAGAACAATGAAATATGAGAACTGGCAACACGCAGGCAGAATCTGAGGGTAGGACACGACACTGAACAAGGGCAAACACAGGGCTAATATACACAGGGAAGTAATCAGGGAATGGAAGACAGAAGGGAGACACAGCTAGGAGAGATCAGGGCTAACGAGACAGGGGAGCAGTAAAACTGAACACACTCACATGAGACACAGACCTTCACAATAAAACAGGAAACATGATTCACTACACAAAGACACAGACTCAACACTGAGAGGCAGACAGAAAATAATACATGGAACTCAAACTATACACGAGACAACAAATCCTTAAAACATGAAACTCTAATAATAATCATCATCACCATCAGCAACACAAGCACTACAAGAGAGTAAGAAAACAATCCATAATGCAAAACACACACCTAACATAACAACTCAAAATACTGGGTCAAACTGACCCAGAACCGTGACATATTTTGCAAGGAAAATGTGGATTAGTTGCCGTGATTTATTGAAATGTGCAAATACACATGGAAATACAGCAAAACCAGAGTTTGCACAGTAGTAAATATGTGGTAATAACAGTTTTAAGAGCATGGCAGAAATAAAGATCTTCTTCTCTGGACTTTGTAACGCCAAATGACCTGTACTCAGCAGGAGAAAAGCACAAAAGCACCCTCCATGCTATAGCCCATGAAGCAGTCAATTGGCCATACAGGATCCAGCAGTGAGGCCTTCAGCTGTGGCAGCAGAGCAAAACTGTCCATCCTTTCCCTGGCAGCGCTCCGTCGCTGATGAATCTCTCCTTCGAAATCCACTCTTTTAGTTTAACAGTCCTTTAGATCTGCTACAAGCTTTAACATGAACAAACTGAAGTGAGTTAAATGTACTACTGCACATTCAGCTAATGTATATAATATATAATGTTCTCCCCCCCAAGTGTGTTATACTTGTATAACTATGCATATAATGAATAAAGAACCTTGAACCTTGAACTAACAAGAGATCCCGATCCTGATGAGGCGAGACTCCTGCTGATCTCCTTTCTTCTTCATAATCACACAGATGGCTATGACTCCTCTAACCTCCAGATGTTGCTGTTGAGGCATTTTAATCAGAATTTCAGTGATGGATACTTTCCAAAATAGATTTTATTTTAACAAATGCCACAAAGATCTGAATAAATATGTATTTATAAGCTGCTATGGGCTGTGGGGAGGCCAGTCCATGACTGATATCGTTCCAAATTCAAATTTTATTTGTCACATACACAGTCATACACAGTACGATATGCAATGAAATGCTTACACAACTGCTCGTGACCTAAAGAAAAAAGAAAAGATAGGAAATAAATATGAAAATTAAAAAGGGTAAATTTAACTAGGAAGGAATAAAATTAAATTAAATTAAACTTAAAGTTAAAAATGAAATAACTGTACAACACAAATTAGAATGAAGGGTAAATTTAACTGGGAAGGAATAAGATAAAATATATAAATTAAAGTTGAAAATAAAATAACTGTACAACAAAATACACAAATACACAGTATAGAAATATATAAGAATGTATGAGAAAATATAAATATATATATAGACAATAACAGCAGCCTAAATGCAGTGCAAATATGCTTAAAGTGATTTAAGTGATGAAGTGAAAACAATGTCCAGAATGTCCAGTGTGTGTGTAAGAACCATATGTGCTGTGTGGTGGTGTGATTGAGAGACCGTATCGCCTGCGGGAAGAAGGAACTGGTTGTGGACTTCGGGAGGTCCAGAGAAGGTCCACTGCCGGTTCAGATAGAGGGGGAGGAGGTGGAGGTGGTCAACAAGTACAAGTACCTCGGGCTGTGGGTGGACAATAAACTGGACTGGTCATGCAACACAGAGCACCTGTATAAAAAAGCCCAAAGCCGACTGTACTTCCTCAGGAGGCTGAGGTCTTTTAACATCTGCAGGAAGCTCCTGAGGATGTTTTACCAGTCAGTGGTTGCTGGAGTACTTTTCTATGCTGTGGTGTGCTGGGGGAGCAGCACAGCAAAGAAGGACTCATGCAGGCTGGAGAAACTGATCAGGAAGGCTGGCTCTGTGGTCGGCATGAAGCTGGACACTCTGGTGACAGTGGCAGAGAAAAGGACATTAAAGAAACTGATGGACATTATGAACAATGCTGGGCATCCTCTGCACACGGCCATAAACAATCAGAAGAGTCTGTTCAGTGACAGGTTGCTTCTCCCCAAGACAAGAACTAACAGACTTAAAAACTCCTTTGTCCCACACGCCATCAGACTGTTTAACTCCTCTCTGGAGGGGAGAGGGAGGGGAAACAGGAGGACAAAGGAGGGGGGAACAACTAAGCTGTAGTGCCTCTTCACCTCACTGTGCAATACCTTTTGTGCAATACTTTTGTAAATAGTCAACAGTGCAATAGACTCAATACTTGAAATGTGCAATTCACTTGTATTTTTATTTTTTATTCCTATTTATTCTATTTATCCCCTTTGTATATTTTATTTATATTTGTCTCTGTATTTATATATGTGTGTGTGTGTGTGTGTGTGTATATATATATATATATATATATATATATATATATATATATATATATATATATATATATATATATATATATATATATATATATATATATATATATAACCGGACATAGTGGTGGTAGACAAACAGAAGAAGACGGCCGTAGTGATCGATGTAGCGGTTCCGAATGACAGCAATATCAGGAAGAAGGAACACGAGAAGCTGGAGAAATACCAAGGGCTCAGAGAAGAGCTCGAGAGGATGTGGAGGGTGAAGGTAACGGTGGTCCCCGTGGTAATCGGAGCACTAGGTGCGGTGACTCCCAAGCTAGGCGAGTGGCTCCAGCAGATCCCGGGAATAACATCGGAGATCTCTGTCCAGAAGAGCGCAGTCCTGGGAACAGCTAAGATACTGCGCAGGACCCTCAAGCTCCCAGGCCTCTGGTAGAGGACCCGAGCTTGAAGGATAAACCGCCCGCAGGGGCGTGCTGGGTGTTTTTTTTTATAACAATTCTGTAACTGTAACTTCGGTCGTTGCTGTGCTTTTTGGAAGTCGAATTTCCCAGAGGAACCCACCCGAGGGATTAATAAAGTTCTATCTTATCTTATCTTATCTTAAGAAGCTCCTCCTCAGTCTCTGTGTTGGTCTTCAGGAAGCGGAATCGCTTGACCTCAACAGAGAGAACAGTCTGTTGTTGGGATGGCAGAGGTCCTTCACGATCTTCCTGGCCTTGGTCCAGCACCGCCTGCTGTAGACTGAGTGCAGGTCAGGGAGCTCGGAGCGGATGGTGCGCTCAGCTGACCGCACAACCCTCTGTAGAGCTCGTCTGTCCTGCATGGTGCTAAAAAAAATAATTTCTTTCCTGAGTTGTCTTTTATGTGTAGGCACAACACTGGTTCACCCCTTGAGTTATGTGCCTTTTTATGCTTGAATGATTCATAGGTCAGTGTTAAGTGGCTTTTTAAAAAATCCTCTGAAAATGGTCAGATACGCAGACAAACTAATGTCCAAAGAAAACTATTAATCCCAAATTATTTAGAAATATCAAACCAGGTTGAGCCTTTCTGGAAAGTTCAGTACAGAAACAGACAGGTGATATATGAAAGGACACACTTAGGGTACTATAGGGCATTACCCTTGATCTGAGCTTTAAGAATTTGATCTTTTTGTGTGTGTGATTGTTTGTTTGAATGGGAAAAAGCTACTTTTTTGCTTAGACTCATCACTGTGAAGTAATGTTAACTCCAGATTGTGGTGCCTGTAGAGTAGAGAAACCATTGGCACTTGGTGTGTCACCAAATTCCCAGTGCAGTTCAGTCTGTCATCAGATAGGACACTGTAAAATGAAGGCTGGGTGGCGTAACCAAAACATGGGGAGGACAGTATCCTGGGTCTCCCTGGGTATTTGAAATGCAGGGTAACTGTGGAAAAACTATCTGCCAAAAGAAAGAGTTCTGTTACCGGAAGGAGGCGACAAAGGAAGCAGGAGATTTTTAAAAACCTGCAGTTAAAGGTTATGACTAGAATTCACTTAATGAGGAAAAATATAACGCTTAAGAGTCCAAACGTAACATTAAGTTGGTGCAAAAATCTCATTATCTTAACACAACAGGGTGTTTGTAAATGGTCTTGCTACAATGCTACAACAGCACTTTACAGAATCTTTACTCCTCTTTACTCTTTCACGCGTGTGAGACTCCAAACAGAAAAATGGCACTTCCTGAGAACTACAACACAGAATATCAGTAGGACACTCCATAAATTGAATTAGGCTTATTAAGTAAGTCAGCAACGTCAAACCCTGATTACTTCAGAGTCCACATTTCCTTCCTGTCCACCCTACAGAGCGTGGTACAGTAAAGCTCTCTGAGAGGGATGTGATGCGCTCAGGCTTCACCACCGTGGGACCAGAGCAGCCTTTAGTGCCTAATGACCTGTCTGTATGGCAGAGATAGAAAAGGAGAGCCACAACAGGCACCCGCTGCTGCAATTCATCTTCATTTTAATTGGGAACATTTTGTGTTGCTCTCTTCTCTACATTAATAAACCAGGACCCCGCAGCAGTTTCTTTAAAACTCATTAATGTGCAAGAAGCAGTCCAATCCGCAGGTGCTCCTGAACAGAGGGCACATCAGAAAAGCCATTTTCCTCCTTCTCCGTTTTATTTGCTGTCAGATTTTCGTTTCACAATCAGAAATGCCGTAATTTTTCTCTCGTCGTTTCCATTTCTGCTGCTGCACCGTTAGCTGCGCTGACACGTGAAGAGACAATTTACTTTGGACGTTATTACCGAGTAAAAAAAAGTATTGTTAATGACTTCTGAGAAACAATCAAATACTCCTTTTCAGATCAGGTTAAGCTCTTGCAGGATTTATTGACATACAGTATCCACTCAATAAATTTCTCCCCCAGAGCTGAGCAATGGGTGTGTGAAGCGGCACACAGTGAGGGAGAAGCAAGCAACAAAGGGCCAGCTGCTGCTGCAAACGCTGGATCTGCTTTGGGAAAGCGAGTAGTGATTCATGCTGGCAAATTGATTCATTTCTTGTGCTGATAAGCACCTTTTTTTTTTCTTTGTACCCTCATGCTGCAACAGCTTTGAAAAGAGCCGCTGAGAAACACGTCTCCATCGCCACAGCGTAAAGGAACAGGGTGGGCACACAATGACAGCAACATCTTACAATGTGCAGCGGTGCAGTCCAGGTCAACGTCACAAACTACAGCTTCGACAGTCGGCGTTTGGTACGAACTGCACCTTTCTGAATGCTGGAAACTTTGCTGCAGAGCTTTTTGTGTTGGGCTTTCACTGTGTTCTACATCTATTTACATTGTAGTTGCTATTTTATGCCGTGATCTCAGCAGTTTATTGCTGTGATTGCAGCTGCATGACAATCTGTGCGTGCACCTGTGTGTGTGTGTGCAGCAAGTACACAGCAGGTATGTCTCTGCTTTGAGGAAATGGAAGCTTTGACCAGCCCTTATCAGTACTAAGCAGTCCATAGCAACAAACCAGGCAGCAAAATCCATCCTACGAGAGCCCACTGGACAGCCAGCACTACACATCTTAGCTCTGCTTCTCCGCAGGAGATCACCTGTGATGCAAGCAGCTGGACTTCTCACCCAGCGCTCAGCATCAGAGGTAGGCGAGCACATGTAAGCCGACACAGGGAGTTAGATCAGCGCAGCAGTGGTATGTCTGTGGGAGCAACTGAAGGCAGATATAGACAGGTAATATATCAAAGGGCAAATCTGTACCCTTGATCGCTGCAGTGAGAGGAGCCCTTTTATGCAATGGAGTGGGAAGGGTGCCTTGCAAATCAATACAAAGTTATTTTGTTTAGACTTTTTCTATAATGAAGCATCCTAATAGGAATGGTCTCTTTCAGGACATCCATACAGCACGAGGGGTCAATAAATGATTTGATGAATGTAAATGAAATCGAGTCATATACTTCAAATCAAATTCAAATTCAAATTTTATTTGTCACACACACACAACCATACACAGTATGACATGGGGGTGAAATGCTTGTAGCTGTACAATGCCCGACCATTAAATGACAGAAGAAAAGTTTTACAATATTTACAATTTACTACAAAAATTTACAAATTAACTTAGGAATTTACAATAAAGAATGTGCAAATAGCAGAAGAGATTATAAAGATAAGGATTATAAATTATAGGAATTATAGGATTATAGGAAATGTGTGGTGGTGCATGTGGTGACGTGTGTGAGAGTCCAGTCTTATAGTGACGTGTTTGGGAGAGTCCAGTCCTACACCTGGTTCAGGCCCCGAATAGCCTGGGGGAAGAAGCTCCTCCTCATTCTCTCTGTTTTGGCCTTAAGGGAGCGGAAGTGCTTCCCAGACCTCAACAGTGAGAAGAGTCCATTGTTGGGATGGGAGAGGTCCATCATAATCTTCCTAGCTTTGGACTTGCACCGCTTGGTGTAGATGGACAGCAGGTCAGGGAGCTCTGATTGAATGATGCGTTCTGGCGAGCGCACCAAGCAGGACAGATCTCGTCTGTCCTGCTTGGTGGCAGCTGGAGTGGCAATGGTCTTTGGACTCTGTTATGCTCTTAATATGGAATATCCACGAGGATTCAGGTTCACCTTTGAGGCTCTTCAAAAGATTATGATGGAGCTTGACTTTAACAAGATGACCTCTAAGATTCGCAAACTTAATTGTGAACTTAACACTGCACAGTAGTGTGTTTGCATGCATGTGTGCATGTGTATGTGCACATGCATGTGCATGTGTGCTTGGTTATTTTGCTTGGTTGGCCTGCAGTGGTATTCTACATTCAAAATTTATAAGAACACCCATTTGAAAGGGAGATTTAAGTTGATTTCATTGATACATGTGTAGATTTTTTTTTTTTACATTAGGTTGGTTAAATTTCAATATATTAGCTTGGTTCAATAATTAAAATATGGTTCTATGTAAAAAAAATCAATTTGGATCAATGCAAAATTTAAAGTTTCAGTCAAGTCTAGTAATATTGTTTATATCAACATAAAAGTATCAGGTCATATCAAGTGACTCAATTTGGATTCTATAAAGCCAAATATTTTGGATGTGACAACTGGACATCATTTTTTTTAATTTGAATAGGGTTATTCTTTTTACAGTGCTGGTCGTTTGGCAATTAAATATTTGTATAAATTATTACATTAATTTAGAAAGTCGTTTTCTTGTACTAACACATCTGAAAATGCTCATCACATGGGCACTCACATACACTGGGAATCCCTTGCCCCTGTCCTGGAGTTTTCAAACTACGAGAGTCTGTGCGACCTGAAAGGCTGTACTCACATAACAGTTTCTCTCACAGTAGCCTTTCAGTTTTATGCAGGGTGCTGGTGGTTTCAGTGTCTCACTTTTTTAGGGTTTAGAGGTCTGATGGAATTGAACCTAACATTTTCATCCCTAACACAATGGCAGTGCTTTTAACAGACAGGTTCACTATTTACCATCACAACTAAGTGTTTAAACTGCTTTAGTTTAATCCTAACCCTAGCTCCAAAATCTCCTCAAACTGGTTCTCAGAAAGCCAGGCACAGAGGTTGTCTGCAGATATACTGACACACAGATGCACAAGCACATGCGCACCCAGACATACCCCGCCTACCCCGCCCGTCTCACATACGCACGCTTGAAAATGTCAAGCCGTCTGGATGAAACAGTCACCTGAGCCACAGCACCGGTCTCACCCTCCTTTGGACAGCCATTATCAGGCGCAGTGCGAGGTTGTGTGTGCATCCCCATTTGTGTGTGTTAGAATTACATTTCTCTTAAATGTGCTCCAATGTATCCCTTTTTGTTAAATATGTATGCTGCGTGTACAGTTTAGTGGAGAAATGGTGACTGAATGTTTGTGGATGCGGGCTGTCACGGACTAATAAGGAGCTGCTTTGGTTGTGGCAGTCAGATGGACAGATGAGGCGACTATGATCTAACCATGTGAAGCCTGATCTACTGTCAGCTGTCGAATCTGCATTTTCAGAAGGACAACAGGTGAACGTTTGGTCCTTTGTTGATGTGACACCAGTGTTCACAAAGGAATTTTTGCAGTCTGTTTCTTAGACACACACAAACTCAGACACACACGCTGCTCGGTGAAAATGAGCGGTGTGTGTGCCAATCCAATGCAAATCCTGCAGGTTTTTTTCTGCAGGTAACAGCAGACGTGTGATTGACGCCTGTGAGACCTTATTTGTCTTGGTGACAGAGCCTCACAACGCTGCACGGAGAAAACGCATCACGCAGACAGACACGGCGGCTCACTCTGGACATATCTGTGAAGGTCCCTGTTATAGTTGCTGGTTCTCTTGTGCTTCTCTGTGTTTCTAGTTCCTCCTGCCCAGCTCTGCTGTCATGCTATTGTTAATCTTCATGTTTCAGGATTAGTTACATGTCTTTTGGTTGCTTTCTGTCTTATTTTGAAGGTTTATTTTCTTACACCTGTTGTAGTTTATTTCTAGATGTCGGCTTTTGGTCTATCCTTTTGTAACTGAGCTTTGTGTCTGCATTCGGGTCCTTACTCATGTCCATGAGTCCACTCTGGTCAAAGAGTGTCATGATCCTGAGTCTTTGAACCCATATTTTGAGCTTTGTGTTCTTTATCCTATGTTTTATGTTATTATGTTTTGGATTTTGTGTGGGGTTACAGTTTCTGGATAGGTTATGTCGGTCCATGAGCTGGTTTCCCCTGTGTCTAGTTGTTAAGTCCCCATTAGTGTTCGTCAGTTTCATGTTTTATTTTTTCCCTGTTTTTTCCCTGTTTTATTTCATTCGTTTTGTGTGCTTTTGATCACTTTTGTGTCTCATTAGTATTATGTTCAGCTGTCTCATTTTCCCCCAGCTGTGTCTGCTTTCCCTAATGTGTGTATTTAAACCCTGTTTCCTAGGGTTGATACTTTGTTTCTATTGCGCTAGTATCAATCTGAAACCAATATCATCATTGGTATCCATTCTATCGATATTTAGATCCACCGATCTCTAATACTGGGTGCAAAACCTGCCTGCTGCACAGTGAATAGTGACCCAAAGAAAGAAGGAAGAACAGGAATGTGTGTTTAGAGGTTTTTTAATATTAACTATAAAAAAAAGTCCACTTCCTCCACCAGATTCTACATAAAATAATTCACTGTCACCAAATTAGAGGTTTCACAATTCTGAAAAATAGTTACCTACCACACACAGTAGCTCAAACACACAGTTTACATCCTGTTGGTCAACAATGTTTAAAAAAAATACAGCAGTAACACGGAAGTTATCATGTACAGTAGAATTACTTTTCTTTGAGGGCATCATCAAAGATGTAAAAATATAGCTGCCACATCTGAAAAATGTAGCAGAGTCAAGATCAAAACACTTTATATACAGTCAACAAAAAAGCAGCTGGAACCACCACTGTGAGCTGATATTAGCTTCAAAGTCATTAAAGTCACAGGCATTTTCCACTCGTCATAAAATGAGGCACACAGAGCAGAACTCAAACACACGATTAATATCATAAAAGGTTGGTTTAATATTCTTTTCCACACGGCTTTGTTTGGTGTCAGTAATTCTCACAGACTGTAGATAAAAGAAGGACGTAGTGAAGTCATCCATTGGTTTCTGGACTTCAAATGGATCCTATATTGGTCGGGTTTATTACCATTTACTCGCTTTTAGAGCCTCAAGTGGCTGTTAGAGAAACTGCAGTTTAAAGCACTTGCATGTTGGATAAACTTCTTCGGACGGCTGTTTGGATTACAACGATGTTGTGGAAACACAATAATCGTGTTTCCACAACATGCTATCACAATAACCATTACATATTATAAGAATTAAGTATCTCCAAAGACAAGAATTACCAGCTTGGATAAAATACTTTATTTTTTAATTATGCAAATTATATAAATTGTATAAATTGACTGTTAATGTAGTGAAATTACTGAATATTTTTTTAGTTTCTCCCAAATCCAAATTTTTCAAAATATACAAGGCAAAAATATAAAAACAGAGAGTTGTTTTGCTAATACATAAAAGCCAACAAAGGACTTAATGTGGTTCCAGCTGACTTGCACTGACACACAGTTTTGTCAAAATGAGGCATCACCTGCTGAGTTTATTCATTTATTTATTTTTACCTTTTACCATCTTTAACTTTATAAAATAAGTTCACAAAACAATCAACTCTCTGAGTGGTGATGATTTTAACACAGAGCATGAATTGTGTTTGGAGTTGACAGAAATATTGAGCAGAGTTGGAAGAAACTGGTGTTTGACAACTTCAAGTACAGAAACCTGCTTTTCTCTAGTTTACCATATGCGAACTGGACATTTAAAAGTCAAGCTAAGAGAGCTATCTCCTGCTGTGTTTTTGAAAAAAAACCGAACGATACACATTAACATGGGACGTGACATTTATTTTTCAGGTCTTTGTCTTTACTCTGGAGCGCTCCTCCTCTCAGTGAGCCCACTCTGTTTTGCTGGCTAGCTTCCAGCAGCTGGCAGCTCTGGAGGCTAAAACAACAAACAAGACTGAGGAGGAGCTTCTTCCCGCAGGCGATACGGTCTCTCAATCACACCACCACACAGTACTGACCCACACATATGGTTCTTACACACACACTGGACTTTCTGGACTTTGGTTTTGCACAACACTGGTCACTATATTCTTCATTTCCGGTTAATACTTGTACAGCTGCTGTTATTGTGTATATATTTATTTATATTTAGATTCCTTCATACATTCTTATATAGTTCTATATTGTGTATTGTGTATTTTGTTGTACAGTTATTTTATTTTCAACTTTAATTTATATATTTATCTTTATCTTATTCTTCCCAGTTAAATTTACCCTTCATTCTAATTTGTGTTGTACAGTTATTTCATTTTTAACCTTAATTTATATTTTATTCCTTCCTAGTTAAATTTACCCTTTTTAATTTTTCATATTTATTTCCTATCTTATTCATAGCCTTTTCCTTTTTTGTTCTCTTTAGGTCACGAGCAGTTGTCCAAGCATTTCACTACATATCGTACTGTGTATGACTGTGTACGTGACAAATAAAATTTGAATTTGAATTTGAATTTGAATTTGAATTTGAACAATAGCATTTCGCATCCTGTTCTTTGCGCAAAATGTTAACTCCTTAAATACATTCATCTGCCAAAAGCCCAGTGAACAAAAACCACAGAAATGATGGATGTCTGTGGCCTTGTCTGAACAATTCGACAGCAAGTAGAGGTAATTTGTTGCCAGTGGCACGACGAAGCTTGTGAGGGAGCATTTTTGAATCACAAAGTCCAAGATGTCCTCTTTAAGTACCTAAACCAGCTTTAGCAGATTCTTTTGGACGCTCTGGGCATAATATTAAGCAAACAGTTGGCTATTTTTGCATCATAAGAGCACAATAGGAGCCGGTCAGGATTTAGAGTCTCTGACAGATGGATTCCCAACGCGAAACTGCTTTACAGAAAACACTTTAATTAGTGTTTGACTAAAAAACTGCAAGTTTGTTAGTTAAAAGAGAAGATGAGAAGTTAAAAAAAACTGAAAAAAGTGAATCTAAACAAACCTCAATACTTTTAAACTTTCCTTCATCTGGTTTTTGGAGTTTATACAGTTTATACAATTTTTACTTCAGTCCAGATTCACTCCAACATATAGTCTGTAGTTTCTTTCCACATTTATATCATTTAATGATTTAAATGATGGGGCGATCGTGGCTCAAGAGTTGGGCGTTCGTCTTGTAATCGGAAGGTTGCTGGTTCGAGCCCCGGCTCCGACAGTCTCGGTCGTTGTGTCCTTGGGCGAGACACTTCACCCGTTGCCTACTGGTGCTGGTCAGAGGGCCCGGTGGCGCCAGTGTCCGGCAGCCTCGCCTCTGTCAGTGCGCCCCAGGGTGGCTGTGGCTACATGTAGCTTGCCATCACCAGTGTGTGAATGGGTGGATGATTGTGTATAGTGTAAAGCGCTTTGGGGTCCTTAGGACCAAGTAAAGCGCTATACAAATACAGACCATTTACCATTTAAGAGCAACTTACGGCCACTAAAGTCAAAAGTACGTCTATATTGCTGTCACGGCTGACTCAACAGGTGGCAGTTGCAGATTTGATGGCAACTGTGCTGAACAGATGTGTTGAATACAGATAACATGAAAGAAATACTGGCAGTGAAAGATAACTGTAATCAATAGGGATTTTGGCACGCCGGCGGATGTTTTTCAGAAACAATGAAGGACAGCGCTGTGACAACAATCGCCCACATTCAGGGCATCTAATAAAAAAAAGAGTGCAGTAGTTCGTAACTCATATTGCCCATACAGCTCATAACAGTAACGCTTTGTGTTTACAGTTTGCGTTGGAGTGTGCATTGGCTTCTACGGTGCCTGAATGGGACTGGAAGATACACATAAAGCCCTTAAAATGTGTGACAGTGGTGTTGCATTCGTGTGTGGCCCCATCTCCACTTGTAAAAGTCATTACTCTGTTAATGGCGGCACAGCACTTCATAGCATCTCTGCTCCCGCTTCAATTATGGATCAATTCAGTCGCGGCATGACCCGAACGCCTCTTCATCTTAAAAAAAGAAACATCAAATTGGGCAAAAAAGCTGCAAGCTGAGAGAAAGGAGAGAGTTTACTGGCTCCTCGTCATGTGTTTCAAATACTTCCTGAACAGAAGAAGGGGATGAGAGTAAAGTTGTGATAGTCGTGGTGATGAAAGGAAAGTGCTTTCAATCTCCACTTGCGCCTTAATTAAAATGAAGAATGAGAGGAGGACGAGGGGCACAAAAATATTAAGCCTGATGTTCTGACTTCTGCAATTTAGAAGGAATTTTATGTGGAAAAGAGAAATCCCATTTTGGCTTTCACTCATACAAGTAAAATGTCCACAAAGAGACACGAACCATCTTTCCTCCTGGCTTTCATTGCCTGGTAAAAGTTCAGATGATCCCATAGTCCCTTAGAGACTTGAGCAGCACGGTGTCCTTCACGTCGCTGAAGACCCTGCGGATGTTGTTGGTGTCCGTGGCACAGGTGAAGTGGGGGTACAGAGTCTTCCACGTCTCCCGGTTGTTGTGGGTGACGGCCTGCTGCTCGTACATCTTGCGGATAAACTTCATAGCGTCTTCGGGGTCATGTTTCCTGCCTGTTGAAAAGTGGAGGTGAAAGATGGAAGTGGACAACAAAGAGATGAATTTGGGTGGAATAAACCGACTGATGGAGAAGAACAAAGACATCAGAGAATTTTAGATTTACTTGTCACTAAGCATGAGATGGAAATTAGATTAATCAACATGGCAAAACATTTTCAATTTCGAATTTAGAGGTGGCTAAAGTTGCATAGAAGGATATCAGCAGAGCGATCACAATGGCATGCAGAGCTTGACTCCAAGGTCTGCCTGAACTAACACTATGTTCGACTTTATTCTATCAGCAGATGAAAAAACCTCCCTGCAAATAATATATTTGAAAAACCGTAAACGGCGATCATTTAGAATACTTTCTTGATGATAATAATACCATTTCTAAACATTTCACTGCAAGTTCAAATCAGCTTTAAAAACAGTAGAAGACTGCAGGGATTATTAACAGGTATAGCCTTCAGAAGTAGTCACTGTAGCAGTAATAAGGACCACACAGTGCCTGCACTGGAACACAGCCACATTAGCGGCAAATAGCAGCCAGTGCTAGGAGCTGTTCACAGTTGTCATTAAGGTTAAATTGACATCAAAGAGCTTGACCCTGTGTGAGTCATTATTTTACCTCGCTAATGCTAGTGGTAAAACAAAGTGTGTGCACCGCACATACACATGTGCAAATTTTCACTTTCAGTCACTCATTTCAATCTTCCACACACACACACACTTGTACACCTGGGGGTATTCAGGTGGGGGTGCAGGAAGGCCAGTATCTGTCTGTGGTTGCCGTTGGTTACAGAGAGAGAGCGGAGGTGTGTGGGGGTGAGGGGGGCACCCTACTGCCTCTAACAGCAGCAGAGTTAAAGGCTGCAACCTCGTCATTAAGCACAGAGTACCTGAAGTGACTCATCTACAAGAAAGACATAAAGAAGGAAGGAAGGAAGGAAGAAGAGACGGAAGAAGTAGGAAGAATGGACGGAAAGATAGAAGGAAAGAAGCAAGGATGAGGGCAAAGATGGTGAGCAATAAGGAAGGGGGGCATGAAGAGGGTAAAGATGGGAGAAAAAAAAGGAAGAGGCCAAGGAAGAAAGAAAGGAAGACAGGAAGAGGGTAAAGATATCCGAAAGGGGGAGGAAGAGGAGAAAGATGGTGAGAAAGGAGGGAGAAAGGAAGAAAGAACAGAAGGAACAGAATAAAGAAAGCAACAAGGAAATGCGAAAGACTGCAAAGATGCTAAGAAGGAAGGAACGAATGAAGTAAGTAAAGAAAGAAGATGATAAGAAAGTAGAAAGGGAAGGAGCAGTGAAAGAAAAGAAAAAAGCAAGAAGAGAAGAGCAAAAAATGTCTGGTGGCCGTGGTGAGGGCGACAGAGGGAGAGACTTTCAAGCTTGGAATTAGAAAATGAAATCACTTTGCACACACGTTTTTGGAAATGACACATTTTGTGCCAGGTGTAGAAGGGCGTGATGAAATTGTTGCATGCTCAAAGCAAATTGGCTGAAGCAAAATAACATCACAGCCCTCGTGTCTCGGACATGATTGTGTCCACGCTGCGATGGGAATAAACGCTTGCAAACAATGAGCTGCAATTGTAATTGTTGATGGCAGTGAAATCTGGCTACTGACTTGGCTCAGTCTGCATTCGATGCTGCTGTGATTTCTTATTTGAATGTCTGAAACCTCCACGTTGAGGCTGAGTGTCGGACTGATTCACAAATATCAAACCCTTGGTGCTCTCAGTGCTCCCCGCCATTATTAAATCCACCGCAACTTCAGCACAGGCACTCGCAGACATCTTACAGTCTGACCAAATCTTCACAAAAAGCCTTCAAATCAACTAAAATACTTGGAATATGGTTTTTTCTTTCTTTTTTTACAAATTGTTTGATCAGTTGTCCGATAGTTGCTAGCAAAACTACAACACACCCTCACCCTAAATGCAAACAAACAGAAGACCAGCTGACCTGTGAAACCGGGGAAGTATTTCTGCAGGTCTGATGTTTTCATTTTATCAGTCAGGATGTCAGTCTTGTTGAGGAAGAGGATGATGGAGGTGTTGAGGAACCACTGGGAGTGAATGGTGGTGTAGAACAGAGCCAGACTCTCTTGCATGCGGTTCTGGGGAGGACACAGAGCATTATCACAGAGGCAGGGAGAAAACAGTCCTTCAAAGAGAGGAAATAGGTTGTTTATGGGCAGCATATGGACCACAGTGGAGGTTAATAAATGCGATGGCAGACCAGAAAGTGTCTGGGAGAGATAAACGGATCAGTGACAGGATGGGAGGGAAGAAGAAGGCGATAGGGGGCTGCAGAGGCTGAGAGGAGATAAGAGAGAGGCTTTGTTGTACAAGAGCGAGACCTGCTGGTGAAACGATGGAATGACTGTAGTGAGAGACACATTTATGACTCTGGTACATATATATATATACTTTGTTCTTTATTAACAAATTACAAAACCCCCAAACATAAGCTAAACAACCCAGTGTGTAAATGTACATGTGCTGTGTATTTTGCACAATCTATGTCCAGAGTGAACGGCCATCTTTAAACTGAGGTGGTGTCTGCCACCTACAGTGCAGGCTTGAGATCCCTTCAACCTCCGATCAGACCTTGCCTCAGGGGACCACAATAGGTCACATGATGGGTTGGGGCAAGGTCTCTCTGTGCTTTCACCCTTAAGCCGTTTTTTTGTTTTTTTTGGCTGAGCAGAAGTCTGCCTGCAGTGAGCTCTGATGTCGGATGGAGGCAGTGTACAAAGCATGTGGTACAACCGGTCTGTGGGCCACTGTTGCTTGTGTTTTTGTTGGGTCACCAGCCAGCCGAGGAGAAGAGCGACGTTACAACATATAAGGAGCTAAAGTGAAAACAGAGTGTTGCAAACTCCCAAGTTCTGACTCAGGTAACCGAAACACGGCATTGCGACACCATCCGTCAGCCACCTACAACGCAGCCTCGATAACCCTTTCCAGGACCTTCAACCCCCGATCACACCTCGACTCAGGTGACCTCGATAGGTCACATGGTGCGCTGGAGCAAAGTCTACGAGTGTTTTCAACCTTCAACATTCTCATTGAAGGTAATAACCCACGCCTTTTTTTTTCATGTGATGTTGCAGATGATCAATCGTGGGTCAACAACCCTCAGAAGACAACCCCTCATAAGGCTAAATACTTGGAACTCCTCTCTTAAATACCTGGGATGAGAGGTGAAGCATCTTTGCAAACCTAAAGAAGTCCAGTTACCTGGATGGCTGAGCACCTACATATAAATATTCCAAGCACCTTAGAATAGCTGGTAAACTATCCGGTAGATAAATCTGCACAGATCCTATGATTGTGTTCATTTTCTGCAGCTGTACACTGAATGAGAGTCACAGGAGTTCTTACAGTCGTGTCTTTCTCCTCCAGGACTTGGTCATACTCGCTGAGCGACGCAAGGAAGATGAGGGAGGTGACGTTTTCAAAGCAGTGGATCCACTTCCGCCGCTCCGACTTCTGACCGCCAACGTCCACAATCCTATCAAGGATCAGGGGAAGGAAACGTGTAAAAGAACAAACAAACGACAAATTGCCAAATGACCGTGAGCTGCTGAAGCGGCAAACGCGAGATCGAGCAGGGATGTGCTTACTTCTCCTGCCCAACAAAGTAACACTGTAATGCCAACAATGATAGTGATCGAGACAGTGAGGCATCTGGCACACCTAGGAAAAATGCAAAAACTATGACAGAACCCTGCACGAGCAAATCACACAAGAGGCATTCATTAACGTGCAGGTTTTCCTGTGTCCCTGCGTACTTGATGTGAGCTAATTCCTTTGTTAATATTAAATCAATTAAGTACTAAAATTAGCAAATGAAGCAAATGAATATAACAAGTATCCACATTGGAACAGGTCCCTGCGAGAGGTGAAGTATGGCATCCAATTTATTCAACAAAGATGTTCACTGCATAAAATAGTATTCATTATTACAGCATGTCTTAATGGATACTAATTTATTTAATCAGGCCTTTTTATAACTAGCCATTTTGTGTCCACCTTTTGAAAAACTACGTCACACCTAGCAACGGGGTCAGCCACACCTCGTCACTGAGCTCAAGGTTCCCTTCCATTGCTCCGAGCATTTCCCAAACCACTTACAGCTGTACCCAAGATGCACTACAAATTAAGAAAACCTTCGTGAACGCCAATGTGCTTATGTACAAATGCACGAAAAACAAGCCCTTCCCACCATATTTCAGTGCTTACACGGTGCCCTCACATCAGTAATGTGCTAATAAGCTGCGATGTGAAGTGGAGATGTCCTTCTTAGAACATGACGCACTTTATTAAAGGACAAAAATGCCTCTTTGCCTTTCATTCACTTTTTTATTTTGCCATTAATTTATCCAGATGTATTTTCTCTTTAGTTTAAAGTGCATCATTATTTTCATTTCCAGCTCCATATTTGTATTCTTAGAGTCTAGCAGAAGAGCTCTGCATGATTCACAGTTTTAAATAAAGCTTATTTTGGTCACCTGCTTGTTGGGATTGCTGTGCTGAAAGCCAAGGATGCCCTCCCTCTGTGACATCATAAAGATTCAAGAGTAAAAATAACTGCCTGACACAAAGTGTGTGATCTTTTGGCTCATAGGGATTACTTGTACACGCACAGTGAAACTTTGGCCATGTTTAATATCAGCACTCCCCCTCTGTAACAGTATACATGTGAAAGAAAGTGAAGAAAGGCTTTTACTAGGTCAACTTTAAATGCTTTTAAGAGTTATTATTTTAAGATAATATGTTGGAACACAATGTCCTTTAGAAATAAGCTTTGGATCTGTTGTCAAAGCTTAGTCTGACTGCCTACACATTTTCAAAATAAAACCCACATGAAGTCTGCACAGAGGCAATCAGAAATGCGATCCTATTGCGTCCAAGCAGGCGTGAGCAGACAAAGCCTCTGCAAGAGTCAATAGTATTTTTTTCACAGTGCAGTGAATAGTGAAGGTATTGGATTTGCCCCTGTGAGAGGTTAGAAATCCGAGGATTGGTCACCTTAGTGTGATGGTATTGACGGTAAAGGAGTAGTCGTGGATGCCCGTGGTGGGGAATCGAACTCTCAGCACGTCCTGTTCCGTGGGGATGTAGTCCTGGGAGGTGATGCGGTCCAGATTATTCATGTAGCTGAAAGAGAGACGCGATGGGGCCGAAGAGAGAAAAAATATTACAACGGCAAAAAAAAAAAATCTGTTTCTCACACTAGAGGATATTTCTACTGAAACATATTGCCTCTGTTTACTTTGCATCCGGCAATGACAGGTGAACCGGTGATGACAGAAAAGAAAAAAACTGATTAAAAATGCAAGAAGGGAATGGAGCAAGTCCACATCAACCTGTGTACAGACCACAGCTTTATGGCTCATGTTGATACAAGCTGTCATTAGCTAATGTTGACTGCCTGTCCCTTATCAAGCACGCACCGCGATGACTGAACTGCCGGGTAAACACAGACCAGAACAGCAGTATAAAAGAGAGAAAACATGCAGGCTGAGCCCACACTTTGTTCTGTGACACTTGAGATACTTTTAGCGTAAGGCTCACACCTACTGTGTCTTTCCCCATTGATAATAAAAAGCCTGTCTGAGGTTAGCTCTACACTGTGGCTTAAAATGGTTTTTGTGATGTAGCTATAAAACCTGAAGACTCCTCCGTGAGCGCGACGTACAATTTCAGTGAGTAAAGCAGAGGTGGAAAATGGAAAAAATGACACAGTTAGGGCATAAATCTGAAGGGATCCTAGAACTTATCAAACTGGAAAAAGTTGGTCGATAAAATATCCAAAAATGCTCGAGACATTGTCCGTGAAGGTTCTCAGTCATCCAGGTCATCATAGTCTAAGGAGCTTGGAAAGAAAAGCGTCTGGACTCCTTTAAGTTGCTTGAAGACGTTTAACCTCTCATCCGAGAACTGAAATAGCTTCTCGGATGAGAGGTGAAACGTCTTCAAGCAACTTAAAGAAGTCCAGACGCTTTTCTTTTCTTTCCAAGCTCTTTAGACTGCTCAACTCATTGTTTTAGCCAACATAAAAACCTTCAAATAACATCTTTGGTATTTAAATGAATACCAAAGATGTTATTATATCGTGACAACGTTAAAAAAACAGCAAAAATGGAAACCCCAAACAGCGTAGAAGGAGCACTTTAATCTCTTCCTGTCTAAATGTAGCACATTCACTGAAGAGGACAGCTGTTATTAGTATGACTACAACGGATGACGGGTTTGTTGTGCTCATCTTTTGTTGCATCATTTGTGTAACAGCTTTAACAGAATCAGCATCACCGACTCTGTTTTATGGCTGTGATGTTACACCTTTATGTATTACTTATTTATTAAGACTTTTTCAGACTGATAATAAGCAACGGCACACTGACTGAATGCCATGCCGTGTCTCTTGTTGAAAGAAATGAAGGTTGTTCATTTTGAACTGAAGGTTTTGTAGCCATTTCTGTTTTAAGTTGGATTTTTTTCCCCAAACAACAGCCTAAAATAATGAGTTAGAATTATTTAGTTTGTGATTTGAGTGTTTTTCTTGGCTCTGGGATGTTAAAAAATTAGCAGCTCGATCAATAATGATGATAACAAAATCTGAATAGTTACAAAATTACCAGGCTACCTACACATTACACCAACAGGACCTGCTCAGCCATTGAAACCATGCTATGAAGCTCCAGGCACACAGTTTTTGTCCATTACATGGTTTGAGACTTTATGGCTGAGTTGCTCTGGTTCCTAAATGCTTCCACGCTGCCACTTACAGTGGATCGTGGAATATGCACAAGGGAAAAAACTTCACAGACTGACTTGTTGCAGTGGTGGCATCCTATCCGGTCGTTCAGTCTGACGTCACTAGCCGCGTCTGGGCCTAAACTCCGCTGCAGGTCCATATATCAAACGATCACTGTGGCACTACTGAGAGTTGAAAAACTGTCTAAAGTCTTTCATCTTTAATAAAATTATCAGCGTTCTGCTCTACCAGGTGTAACAATTGTGTTTAACATCCAGGCATCCATGAAAACGGAATTTATGACATTTAACGGAGTTAGAAGTTAGCAGGGAGTTAGCTCGCTAGCTTCAATCTAAATACAATATAGCATGTCCTGACTGCGGGGTTTTGGAAACAAATTTAAACGTACAGCTCTGCTATCACTTCCAACATAAATGAAGACAGAAAACTAAACAGCAGTGACGTTTGTAGGGTTACTGAAGTTGGGCTAGCTGGTATATAATGATGTGCTACGTGACCGCTAGCGACACAGCTATGTTAGCATAATATAAACAAGCTAACTTTTTTTCCACTCGATAAAAGTTACCGTGAGTGTTCTCGGTGGTCAGGAACAAATGTAATCGCATGGCAGGATGCTGTAAAAGGACCAAACTTCAGCCAGGAGAACAACTGAGATAATCCATCCACAATACGAGGTTAGTCATTCATATACTGCTGCATGGGCTGGGCTGTAGTTACATCTTAAGGTTTTAAAAACTGAGCTTAAATAAACGATTAGTGGTAATAAAAGCCGAGGGAGGTCAACAGTGATCACTGACTGTTTTAGGAGCTTTTTGAGATCAAATAGAAGAAAATACAAAACATTAAACATGTTAACAACACAAAAGCCATATTAAACGCAGACTACTTTAGACCCGGGAGTAGGATTGGTCACGTCATCACTTAACGACCGGATTAAAACACCACGCTTGGATTCGGTAAGCTCTTAAGAACGACCAGTTCCTTCACAAATGTTTATAAAGGCTGACTTCAAGCCTACCGTAGGTGCCTGATTTTATGCCCTTGTGGCAATGAGGCTAAAAGCACCTGAATTCAAAGATTAAGAGGAGGTGGCGGCCACTACGTTTTGTCTATATATGGTTATCCCCTTTTCCCCACAGATATCGACGTGCACTTTCTTCCAAACTTGCCGTCTATCATCATTTCCCATATCCTGATATTGTTGTTGGTGCTTTGTTGTGACAGCATTTCATCATGTGATACTGCGTCCCAGCCCTCACAGAGGGTGTGGTGCAGCTTTGACTTCTAGCAAAGCACAGCTACTCACTACTCTGTAGAGTCCAGGAGTTGGTACTCGCAGCGGCGGCTGTAACAGGCACGTATTCCCGAGTCTGCCCAGAGGCGGCGGATTGCGTCAACATGGCCCCGTTCCAGTTGGGTGACCTGTACTATGCTTACGTCCTCCAGCCTCTTGGCGTAAATCTGGAGGACAGCACAAGATTCTCAGTGTGAGGAGATTTCATGATGAATGCTTAAAAAACATTGAATACAAAGCTTTTTAACATCCTGTGTAATTAATCCTTCAACAGATGCTTTGCACCAAGGATTTGTGCATGTTTATAGTAAAACCACCAGCTATTTATAGGCTGCAGAACGCTATGCACGTATATTGGTGTCAGCGTGTTTCATGCTTCTTCTTCAATGTGGGCGTAATCCCACAAATCCTGGGAGTGCACTTCTGGTCAGACGCCTGCACACCTGCGCTGGCGCCCGTGTTTATGAATAAGCGTTGATGTGTAACTGGGTGTGTCCGTGTGTGTTTATGCTGCATCTACCTCGTTCTGTGGGTTGGAGTAGGGAATTCTGAGCGTGGCCATCGCTCCTGTCATTGCAGTCATGGCAGTTAAGATATTCTGGTAGATGCATTTGGCGAAAGCCTTCCTCTCCTCCTCTGAGTAGCCTCGTCCGTGAATGATCCTCATCTGTCGGATGAAGGTGGTTTTTCCACTCTCCCCAGTCCCTGAGGCAGCAAACAGAACAGCTAATAATTTACATTTAAAGCAGAAATCCTTCATTCAGGTTTCCTCAGAGCAAAGATGAGATCGAGTTAACTGAAAATAACGGTGCTTTAAAAATGGCCAGATATGCACTGCATTCCCATGGAAAAAAATGGAGACGCTGTAATTGTGAGAGAAGGTTAAAGCACTTATCTGTGAGCAGTATATTTAAGAGGATGGGACGATGGTGCTACCTGAGTTAATGTAATTCATACATTCATACATGAACACAACTCCCGTTCATTTCCAAGAATACTTCAGCACCTTTCAGACAAAAAAGGCTGCAGAGCTCTTCTCCCTCAGACTGATATAAAACCACATAATAACTCCTCGTTCTGTGACAGGTGAACACACCTGTCAGGCATAAGATTCTACAAATACTTCTGTATTGCACCTCCACGCAAATGTTGTTCTTAGATTTAGAGTGTACATGTTATTTATTAATGGAACGTGCACTACTCTTACACAACGTCAGTCTCACTTTTACAGTTTACAGTTACAAAGTTTTTTCTTTGTTTTTTATCACTGTTGCATGTGTATATTTTTGCAGGCTCTCATAGTGTTTTTGCAATATCTGTGCTTACTAAACATTTAACACAACATCTTTAAAAGGTATGCTGGTGTTTGCATCATATTCTACTATCCTTAAGCCCTTCCCACACACACACAGGTATTTTGGAAAACAGTTTTTTATATCGGTTTTTGGCCTTTTGTCCACAACCATGTTTTAGGTCACTGAAAAGAAGTCTTGATGCATATGCTCAATCATCCAGGTAAAGAAATCTCAAGAAGCTACGTCCACATGAACAGAATCAACTTTTTAGGGTCACTGAAAAGCGTGGATGTTTCATGTGGATGGGATGGTCTCTTAAAACAAAAGCAGAAGCTCCTAGTTTAAAAAAATATTCTCATAGATGTGGGTGTAGATGTGGTCAGAAAAGCAGCTTTAAAACAACACGTAATCATTCTCTTTTGCATCCAAGGCTATGGTAAGTTCCTCCTGTAGCCTCAGGGAGATCAAAGTGTTAACCTTAAGCTTTTTTGTGAATATAAACTATAAAGTAGCGTGATGAGGAGACTTTATTCCACAGGAAGCTGAAAAACGAGCACTCAATTCAAAACACAAAAGGCCTGATATACAGCTTGCAGGTACCTTCTCTGCAGACTAGAATCAAAGATACTCTGTTAAAGATACACCGAACGAGAGGGGGAAAAGTTGATTTATGTTCTGTTACACCTCGGTTTATTGTTAACATTTTATGCCCCTCTTGTTTTATTGTTTTGTATCCACATCATTCTGTGTGGTGACTGTATTTCATAACGAGCGCCCTGGATTTACGCTGCTTCTCACACGGTTACAGTCCCAGGGTTTTAAGTCGTGTTTATTATTTTAGGGTTCTGTTTGCTTTCGCTGATGTTTTAGTGCTCTGTGTGTTTTGTATTACTGTTGGTTGAGTTCTTCATTCCTATTTTTCATTTCTTTATTATTTCAGTCTCAGTTCTTATTTTATTCTAGTGCTGAATGCGTTGATTTTTAATAGTTTTATTTCTGTTCCTCCCCTCATATCTTGTTGTTCTCACCTGTGCTAAGCGCGCTAACCTGTGCCTTGTTTCCCACCTGTTTCCTGTGTAATCAACCCTCTGTGTATAAATAGTTCTGTCTTTTCCTCTGTCTAATTTTCAGGTATCTGTTATGGTTCCTGTGTTGCCTCTGTGATTGCATTTATACTTTTTTATGGCCTAAATCTTTTAAGTCTGCATCCTGCACTCAGACAAGGAGTGCAGAGGACTGAACAGACTTCAGTAAACGCTCCTGAAATCCTAACTTAACCACTCAGACGAAAGAGTGAGTGGTCTTTGGATGTATTTGTTTTATTCAGTTGTCAGCTAGAGGAAACGAAACTCTTGAAACTTTTTATTCTGGGAATCAAGACGACTTTTGAAGGAAAATCATAAAGCAGCGTTTGTGTGAGACGTGCTGAAGATGTTTTCCTGACAGTCCAGTTTTTGCAAAACAGAAATTTTTGTACAAGACGTAAGAAAAACTGGCCCCCGTGTATCACGTCTCATTATCGTCTTAGTCTGCTGAAAACATCCCAAAAAACGACACGCTCATTTACTGTGTGTTATTTACTGGGTATCTGCTGCTCTTTCACAGTGCCACAAAGCAGCAGCATAGCTATCATAAAAGATACTGTGGTTCACGCATAGCTGCAGAGACAGATAGTTGATTAACTAATACAGTATTAGACATTTTTAGAAAAATTGGATTTGGTTTTGTGTTATTCTTTTGGTTCTGATGCAAAAAAGACGCAGACCTACAGCCAGTTAACCAAACACATGTCTCTGAACTCCACGAGGGACCCGGGAGTACCGAGAGAGAACCCACAAAGATACAAGGAGAACATGCAAACTTGACACAGAAAGGCCCCAGCATGGAGCGACAGCGCTAACTCCTGCAACACTGCACTGCCCACTTATTCAATATATGTCAATAAAGTGGACCTATGATGTTCTACCTCATGTTTCAATCGTATATGTATATTACGAGAAATGAACGTCCAAGCATTCTCCGGCGAGGGATCTCTTGTTTATGATCTTTTGATTCATCATAAACTTGATTTTCTGTTTAACGGAGACCTGGCAGCGGCCCAGTGACTTCTTCGAATTTGTTTACACCTGTCAAGCCCGCGTATCTAGATGTGAGGGTGGCGCCGTCTGTTCCTACCCATTCAAAATATGAAATCACGATGATACAAATCAATGGACTAATTCCCACAACCTCAGCTGCTTTTTACTGCTTTGCTAACCCTAACCCTACCTAAGCCCAACGCTGACCTTTTAAATGATTTTTCTGATTAGAAAATCGTGGGCGTTTATATTAAATATGACCAAAGATTCAAATAATGAGGACATTGTATGTAAAGTAATTCCTGTGAGCTCTGTCTTCAATCTGCTCTACAGATTAGGTTAATTATGAACCATGACTAAGACTCTATTAAAGTACAAGCATGAAAGTATGGATCTGAAAAGAGGATCATGCATTGATAATTACAAGGGTGTCAACCTTTCTGGTCTTTGTGTTATAGTGGTTGCTGTTTGACACAAGCACTAAAAAGAAAAGTGTATATATTCAAATGACTTGGTTTTGTCTAACAAACAGCAGAGAAGCTGCAGAAACAAGACAAAATAAAGTCAGCACATAGAGATATTCAAATTCAAACGATTGAAAAATCAACTTGTCAGTTGAGTTTCTGTCAGCTAGACTATTTATCATGTAAATATTTCACCTATGACACCAGCCCAGGGTATCTCTGCCAGGAAGGTGAAATTATCTTAAAATCAGATAATCCGAAACTTGTCAGACTAACTGTAAGAAAACCCAAACAAAGCTGGGCTTGTATGTTTCTGGGCCGTGTGCCACAGGTGGTTTTCAGGTGGCATAACCAATCCCTACTTTCATCGTTCATTCTTCACATACTCACATGGTGACACATGCCTTACATAGCTTATACACTCATGTGCAGAGGCCACCAAACAGTCTTGATTTGTATGCAGGGTGTACCTTAGGGTATCTTGTCAAATTTTAAATGCAGTTTAATGTCTGTTTAGCCTGTTTTTTGTGGGGGTTTTTATTTTGTTGCATGAACCAACAGGTGTGTGTGGTGCTCTACTGACCCAGCAAAAGGATTTTAATCTCCCTCCTCTCCTTCTTCTTCTGTTGCTTCAGGATCCTCTTGATCTCTTTGTCCACAGCAATGGTGTTCTTCTCCTCCTCGGACAGACAGCACACGCAGGTGCTGTAGCACCACCGCCCGCAGCCGGCCATGGCCAAAAACACTGAAATCAAACTGTTAATGCATTATTAAGTAGCCAAGCACCCGCAATAATAAACTCACTGTTAGGCAGCTTGATGTCTGTTTGCTCTTCAGTGGTTTTTACTTGCTCACTGACACGCCAGTGGTCTTCATTTGCAAGTATGCCGACCGAAGGTTAACTTTAAAGGGTGTTTCATACTTTTATGTACGCTTCATTTAACCACCTTTATGAAACTCGCCGGTCAGTTCGGTGAGTAAACACTACAGCACCTTTGTCACTAAGAACTTTTCCTTTTCGTCTTTTACAAGAGAAACAAAATTAATCTCTCACCTCCAATCAGTCTGTCACACTCCCTGAAGACGAGCAGGTACAGGTTCAGATTTCTTTTCCCGGGCCATTTTTCCCCTCCCTCAGCTCTGCACCTGCTGACAGCGGCTAACAGCTGCCGTGGCCCACCAGCAGCTTCATTAGCTCCCACTGACTTTAAACGCCTTTTTTTCCAGCCCACACGGAACAACGTCCAGTTCGGGAAAGTCCACCGCGCCTACGCAGGAATGTGCCGCCTCCCCGAGCCGCTCCAAACACCGCGACTGGAATGCTGCCCGAACGACGCCGCCACAAGACAGCGGCAAACGACGGCAGAAGCGCCGGAAGATAGAGGTTTGGACGTACAAAATAAAAGCATGTCGTCACAAGTTGCATTCAAACGTGAAAGATTAAATTGAAACCCGAATTTTTTTTATATTTTCCTGCTTCATGCATGTGATTTCTTCTTCACTCATCTTTTTTTTCCACTCATTTTACCAGTACACTACTCTGCATTTAATAATTAGTTATTGCTAACGTCTGACTCTTTTGTCTGTCTGCCAAAGGTCTCTTCCTGTTAGAAGTAAGTTTTTCCTTCCGACTGTCGTCGAGTGCTTTCTCATAGGAGGTCATTTGATTGTTGGGGGTTCTTTACCTTATAATGTAAAGTCACCCAAGTAGACTGTTGTTGTGATTTGGCGCTATATACATAAAATTGAATTGAACTGATTCCAGTGTTATTAATTTGTTTTGTAGCTGTTACAATTATGTGTGATTAATACTGAAGAAAGATCTGTAAAAACTACATATGTGAAATATTTGGGAGTTTGTAACACCATTACCACCATGGTCTCCTGAGATGCATCACATTTTGATATTTCGCATACAACATATGCATCGTCACTGGGTACAGTGTAAAAATGATGTTTGCACATTAATGCATTAATACTAATAATAACACTAACATTATACATAATAATACAGCTTTGAACATTTTCTACATTTAATGCATTTAATGATATGTAATGTCTGCAGTTAATAATTGATTGGTGTCTATTGTTAAAAAATAAAAACAAAAAAGTATTCTTGTATTCTTAGCTCCTCACTGGATTTCCAAACTTCTCACCTGATTAGTAAATCCATCCACCCTGCAAAGGAAACTTCTGGTCATTAGACAAATTTCACAACCACAGGTAAATGCAGGAATGTAGGCTGACTGGTATATCAAGAGTTTTACCTTTGCCTGGCTCTCTTATCATGTCCAAGGTATTGTAGAGTGACTTTGCAGTGGATTTCATGGTCGCTTTGTTACTCATAAAAAGTACCATGAAGTACTTGAACTCCTTCTCTTCTCCTTCATGGAGCAAGCCGTTGTTTTCCAGAGGAGCAGAGTGACCTAAGATTTAGGGATGCTGCTCAGCATTCCAGCTGCAATCCCAAAAATCACGTTCATAATTCACGTTCAGTTCCAAGATCAGGACCCATGTTAAACATCTGTCCACAACACCTGTGGTTGTGGTGACAACACTGATGACCATGAAATTGTGAGCTTGGGATGCTGACTCCACACATGGCAAAACAGCCAAACTTATTCTGTGCTCTGCTTCACCTGATTCATTGCTGATACTGACCACTCCTTGGGTATATTGTTCTAGAGTAAACAACTTTGTCACGAGCCTCACAGTTTGGATCATGCATGACATTTACACCTGTGACAGAGTACACAGTATGACAAATGCTTCCAAAAACCAATGCATGTGATAACAAAGAAGTGCAATGTAAAAATGTTTGCCTATCGTTTAATTACACCAGCTGAGGTTGATTTAATGTTCTTTTAATGCAGGCATAAAAATGCTTTGCGTGAAAAATACCCCACACACTGATATTCTTACTCTTTTATTTTTACTCTATTTACTCTATTTCTTTTATGTGTATTTATTATAATTTTATTTTTACAGTGTAGTATGGTTTCATGTAATTGAAAGTTGTAAATCTTCTCTCTCTATATATATATATATATTCAAATCTCTTTTGAATATATAAACTGAAATAGAACTTTAGAAAAGCAGGATGAGGAATGGGCTAACAGTTATAAACAATAAAATTATTTTTTTTAATTTTTTATTCGACATTTTTATTTAAAACTGCAGGAGAACCTTTGAGCTTGTTGTGCAGACGCTATTATTATGAAAATACATAACCGGAAGTTAGCTCTTCTTTTTCATGTCTGTTTTGACTGTTTTCAAAGAGTCCGCGGATAAAGTTTCAGCTACCGCAGAGGCTCCACGGCTTCATGTTTCACCTGAGCTGGGGGCAATCACTGACTCACAGACTTTTACTTTTTACTCATTTATTTTTAATAACCAGATGTTATATTTAAAAAAAAAAAGCTTGTTTTACACTTCTACATTTCAAAATGATTTAGAGAACTTTTCATTAAATTCATTCATTAAAACAACCAAATCCAAGCATTTTCTTTTTATCAGGTTATGAAAAAACGAGAATATTATTGTGAAAATTTAACATCTAAATTATGACATGTAATAAAATGGTTACAGGTCTAGTACAATACAAAAGCACACACCCAAAGTACTCCAACCGTCAGGAATCCGTGTAAGGCTCAGTGATTCAGTGATTTTTCACCGTGCAAAGGTTTTTCAGAGTAAAGATGAAGAGGGCAGCAGGTTTGTCACTCCTCTTCTTGGCTGCTGTTTGGATGTCCAACTTTTGTCTCAGCTGGCAGAACCGGTTTGTCCAGCTTTCACGGTTTCATATATTGAGATCACCTGAGCCCCACGTTGCCATGGCAACGAGGTGAGGCGAATATGGGGTCTTTAGTGTATATGTGTGTGCGTGTGTTTTCAATTACAGCAAGTAATTAAAGCTTTAATATATGTAATGCATTTTATTTGCTTCTAATAGGCTGGACTTCTACAGAGGTGTTACTCTGTAAACAAAGCCCTGCCATACTTGTCATCTTTTGTGTGTATTGTGCGGCTGTGTTGTAGCTCTTCTTCTTGACATTTGTGTGTTTATTAAGATGATAATGGTGCAAATATTGTTTTGAAGAACGCCTTTCGTAGGCTTTTCCCCCCCTTTTCATTCCCCTTCCTTTATATAATTCTCTAAAATCTTTGCCAACAAAGATGTGTTTAGTGAGAATTTAGGGAGAGAAAAAAAAGGAAAGGAAGACAGAATAGAGGAGCAAGGAACAAGAGAGAGAGAACACAAGAGGAAAGAAAGCGGAAAAGGTAAAACGGTGGGGAATCATGCGCAAAAAGTGGGCGTTGAATGACAGTAACAGGAAAACAAAACAAAAAAACCCTTCCTCGTGCTTCCCGTTACAGGGATTTAGACATCTGTAGTGTTTACCTGCTGGCAGAGATGGATCCAGATCTCTTAGTACAATGGAACACTTTGTGTAGAACCTGTATTATTTATGTGCTTGCTTGTTTGTTGTACATGCAGCGGCAGTAACACAGACTCTATCCCCATGTCACCGGCTGCTGAGGGAAACACGAGATGATCAATGATTAATCTGACAGCATCTATCAGACAGTGTGTCACACCAGAAACAATAGAGCACCGCAGGCAGCTTCTCATCAGGTTAACATCACTCCAAACAGGAGTCTCTGCACACAGCGTGGCGTATTATTGTTTATGGGGTTAAAAAAAGCTTATCTTCATTGGTTCCCTATAAAATACAGTGTGAAGTTTTAAATCCATCCACATACAAACTTTTGAATAATTAGGTCCTGTCATATTTTAAAGACCTCATGGTTATCCTAACAGGCCACTTTCCTCTCAGACTGCAAGCTTACTTGTGGTATTTGAGGCTTCAACTGTCATCAGACTCCTCTTCTGTAAAACCAGCTCCCAGTTTGGATTTAAGAGACAGTCACCCCCTCTACTTTTAAGATTAGGCTTAAAACCTTTTGGTAAAACATATGGTTCAGGCTAGGAGACTTCCCATTATGCACACCGATCTCTTCATCTCCACTCCCTTCTATTCACTTTTATTTTATTTGCCACTGCACGTCATTAACTCTTGTCTTCTTCCTTCCATAGTTTGTGTTTTGTCCTTTGTCTTTCTGTGTTCTCCTTTTTTCTCTTCTCTTTCCCTTCACCTCCAGTCAGCTGTGGCAGATGGCCGCCCCTCCCTGAGCCTCGTTCTGCTGGAGGTCTTTACTTGCTAAATGGGAGTTTTTCCTCCAAGTGCTGCTCATGGGGGATTTTCTGATTGTTGGGGCTTTCTCTCTAATGTTGTAAAGTTTTTACCTTGCAGTATAAACCACTTCAAGGGGACGCTTGTTGTGATTTAGCGCTATGGAAATAAAGCTGAACTGAATATTTTTTATATTTAATATACTTTATTTATTATGTCTTACACTCCTACTGAACATCATGCAGATTTTTTTAAGGATGGTGCAAATATATACTAATTTCTGGGACTACATATTTACTCCTTCAGTCTGCATGCTAAAGTATCCTTGGGCAAGTTAGTTACTCGTGTGTGTGTGTGTGTGTGTGTGTGTGTGTGTGTGTGTGTGTGTGCGTGCATGTGTGTGTGTGTGTGTGCGCGTGTGTGTGTGTGTGTGTGTGTGTGCGTGTGTGTGTGTGTGCGTGTGTGTGTGTGTGTGTGCGTGCGTGTGTGTGTGTGTGTGTGTGTGTGTGTGAGATTATGTAATAAGACAGTCAGCTGAATAGAAAGGCACTATAGTACCAGACCATTCACCCTCAATAGAGATGAAGCAATGATTTTAAGTTAAATAACCTTAAATGTTATTAGTAAAAGTCAGGAATTTGGGCATATTTTTTTAAGGTACTATTTGCAAGAGTAATGAAGATAAAGATTTTTTTTTCACACTGAGATGAAAAGTATGTGCTGTCCTTATATGCTCCTACCCCTCATACACAATAATAGCCAACCACAAACTGATAATGAAACGGCAAACAGTATTTCACAATAAAATGAATGTCAAATAAATGAAATAACTACGTATTTCCTAATTTAAAAAAATATTCAGAGTTGACTTAAGTGCCACATAACAGAATGAAAAGCTGTATAGTGGAATAATAATAATTGCTTTCTTTTCTAATTGAAATATTTGGTTGGTGATTATTTTCTCCTCATTCTTCTGCTCCGTCAGTCAAGTGTGGGACAATGAGAGAGCAATGCCGTGTATAAAGAGAATCCAGACTTATGTATCTTTGGCTTTGTGGAATAATGTGATCATCTTGGAAAATTTTTTAATGTGTTTTTTAAAGAACAAACAAACAAACAAAAAATACCCAGTGCATTACTGGTGAAAATGACCCTAAATTGGTGAACAGCTGTAATTATCTGACTGAGTTCATAGTGAATGAACAGGGTTGGTAGTAATTTCAGTAGGTGGAGGATTTTGGCAGGAGGCACAGCTCATTAAAGATGTGGGCGGCCAGGTCGGGCTGTAATGTCATGAGTCACGTCTGAAGATTTTCCTGATAATACTGGGCATACCGAGTGTGCTGATATCCCATACATTTCATTCTTTAGTCTTAGATCAGAACATCAGATTTGCCATCTTTCTCGGCACGAAGCTTGCCGTACACAACATGCAATTAGTCACCCAGGTTAAAGATAGTTATTGAATTTTTAAGGGATAGCTTCTCATCTGTAGTCATACCCAATGTCTATGACTCAGATTTCAGTGTCATTGGCCTCTTAATTTATTCTCTCTGTCAAAGTTAGATTAAACCTAACAAGGTCTAAAGAGGTTAAACATGTCGAACCCACAGTCGGAAGAAATGAAAAATACTGCTGCGTTATGTGAAATGAGTTTGAAAGTTGTTGACTCTTGCAAATACATCTAATGTCCACAAGATGTCACTTGGCTCTAGAAAATTGTCTGTCAGCTCATTGCTTGTTGCAGCTGAGCAGGTGACGACTCTAAGCAGTGAAGAAGGATTGTTCTTTGTTTCAGTGTCCTCATCCCGGCACACCCAGTATTACCCGAAACAGAAACAACAAAAATGGCTAAAACAAAGGTGTTTCCCTTTGGGATACATTTATCAAAGTAAACTTGATTTAATTGACAACAAAACCTCTACATTGTAGACAAGCATAACTGTTTTTTCCCCATCTTCATATGAGTATTTCACAAAATTTTGGAGTTGCTTTCCTTTATTAGCCCAGACATCTATTTTAAGATAAAGTTGGAATGAAGATCTTATACACCTGTGGTATATTTAAAAGATTAAATAATTGACTATTATTATTTAAAGTTAGTTTAACTAGAAGTTCATATATATAGATATATATACACGTTTCATTAACATCTATTTTTTTTGTTACAAACTAGGAGAACCGTAATATTATAATATATTCAGTATATTATTATATTCATTTAATATCAATTCAACTCAGTTTTATTTGTCTAGCACTCTTTCATACCTCTGGGAAGTCCCCCAGCAGCCTGAGCCTGTCCCAGCATAACTAAAGGATGGTTTAGGGTCACCTGATCCAGCCCTAACTGTAAGCTTAGTCAAATACGTTTTATGCTTAATCTTCAAAGCAGAGAGGGTGTCTATGTCTCGAATCCAAACAGGGAGCTGGTTTAATGATGTGATGTGAATACTTCTCCACCTTTACTGCAATGAACTGACTCTTTAATTTAAGTTGTGGCATTCTTACTGTTACTTAAGTTTGCTCCATTGTTGGTCTGTATGGAACATATAGATGTGGACAAAATCACACCAGCTAAAACAATCTGTCACACACTGGGCATGTTGTGTTGTGGAAATGCAAACCTGTGAAACTCACAACGAAGTAAATAATGAGGTTATTTCTGCTACATTGTCCCAGATTTTGTCGCAATTTCACGACTTTTAGAGGAAAATATTGCACATTTCACTCAAATATAGTTCTTTTTCATATGTTTTGTAATTATTAGCAATAACTGAAATTTATTTGTGATCAGTCGTAACAGCACATATAAGACAACATTAGAATATAAGCCTTTAAAATGAGAAAACAAACCTGTGTTTTGACATTTGACTCTTTCATAACATTAGTTTTGTTTACTTGCTTTAATTTTGACAAAATATTGTCACCATTTTTTGTAAGACCTTGAGTATTTTTTTTAATCTCTCACACTCATAAACTCAAGTACAAAACTTAACACGTTAATAACCGTTCTAAGAGGCAAGTATACCGACAGTGAGTCAGGGGTTTGAAAAGCAAAGTGTATATGTGATTATGAATAGATTCCCACAGCTGGTACTCGATGACTCAGAGTCAATTTGTTCTGTTAATTTGTATGTGACGTGCAAGTTGCTGAACTTGGCCTTGTACATGTGTCACTTTCTTAAGTATATGTGAAACTTTGTTTTATAATTCCTGTATGACTTGTTTGTTTCCTTTGTTTGTTGGCATGATAGTACATGCAGCTGATTTTGCAAACAGGATGGAAATGGCTGGTAAACATGCACTTTAAGAAGGGGGAGGAGCATAGGGTAATCTATGAGAGGGGAGGGAGGTACAGTCTGACAGAGCAAGGAGACTGAAAGGGGGTGGCAGGAGAGAATGTAGCTCAGCAGCTTTAGATGGTAATCTGCAGGATGACTCTGGATGTCAAGAAGAGGAAGCGTGTGCAGAGAGAGGGGAGGATTAAATGGTGGAAGTTGAACAATTAAGAATATTCAGAGTTCAGTGAAGAGTTGAGACAAGCTGTGAGTGGGATGGAAGAGTCACTAGATGTTTGGGAAAGTACAGCTGTGGTGCTGCAGGAAAGTGCCAATAAGGGGTTTGCTGTATCCTCTGGACAGAGGAAAGGGGACAGGGAGACTTGGTGGTAGAATGAGGAAGTACAGGAAGGCATTCAAAGCAAGTTTAGTCCAGATACCTGTGCAGGCGTGGAGATGTTTTATTTAACTTGGATTTCATTTACAGGTAGTCCCACTGAGTCCCATTGTCTCCTTTACAACAGAGACCTGTTTCGTATAAGTGTAATAAAATCAGAACGATAAAATAGTGAATAAATTTCCAAGTCATTAAAAACAAGAAAAAGTTTCAAATGACGGTTTCACAAAATCGTTTATATGTCCTTTTGAAGCCTATGAGCGAAATGAGTCACGTCAGAAGGAGCTGCACTGTGTCTTGTTTGCAATGTGATGGACAGGTTGAAAGATGGAGTCAGGCAGGAGTTTTTGTGGACTATGATGTTTGCAAATGGAATAATGATCTGTAATGACAGTAGGCAGAAGGTGGAAGAGACACTGGAAAGGTGGAGGTATGCTCTGGAGAAAAGACAAATGAAAGTCAGGATAAGCAAGACAGAATACATGGGCGCGAATGAGAGGGAGTCAGGTGGAAAGGTGAGCGTGCAGAGAAGGTAAATGGAGAGAAGGTGGAGATGAGTGTCAGGGGTGATTTGTGACAGAGGGATGGCAGGATGGCTGAAAGGGAAGACAAAGTTAGAGAGAAATGTGCAGAGGAAAGATGGTGGATATACTGGATAATAATACTGAGTATGGAGCTGTAATGCAGGAGGAAAAGATGAAGACCACAGTGAAGATTCATGGATCTAATGAAGTAGGGCATGCAGAGGGTTGGTGTGACAGCGGAGGATGCCAGGGATAGGCTGGAGGAAGTGGCAAGTCTTGCATTCAATATCACACAAATGTTAAACTTCAAATATCAGATAAATGAGATATTATAAAGTTTCAAGCTGGGAAAGGGGGTTGTTATACAGAATGTGAGCGGCATATATTACATCTTATTGGGAAGGTAGTAGTACTAATGAAAAGTGCTTTAGAACGAAAGTGCAAGGAGAAGTAGCTCATCTCAAAACTGCACAGCACTCAGTTACTGCACTTAAATAGAAGGCCGCTTAGTTTATTTCCACTGCCTGCAGCTCGTTGTTTGAGTAGTCTCGGAAATGACCTGGTGAAACTCTTGTAGTGGACTGCACAACACAGACAGGCTGTATGTGAGTGCGCTGCTCTTTGACAGGAGATGGGCGTTGCCCATCCAGTCAAATGTCAGTCGCTTCCTCCGACACGCCTCCAAAGAGGATGACTTTTTCCTCTCAAGCAAACTTGGGAAGTTAACCGTGCTGGAAAGACCCGCCTGAAACACCCACACGCCTCGTGTTGATTCGCTCTTCCTCTTATCAATCACTTATATCCCAAGTGACGAAATCGACAGCGCCACACCGGAGCTGAGGAGTGGGTGATGAGGAGCGATCAGCACCACCAGGAAAAGGAAAAAAAAAAAAAAAAAATACCAGGAGCGATAAAATGCACGGAGGACAAGGGTCAATTTGACTGCCAGTAAGACGTTTTGGCACTTTGGGGAGGGGGGTTTGGTGTTTGCGAGTTTATTTTGGGGAACGCTAGTTTAATGCAGTCAGGATTCTCTGTCAGTAGGAGTTGGCTGTTTTTTGGGCTGCAATTCCAGGGAAGGCTCTCTGAGCTAACCTAGCTAGCTAACAATTAGCCTTCCCATTTAGCCCCCTATCCTGGTTACTTGGTGCCTCCGCCTGCGAGACATACCTGCTCTGAGCGCGCACTTTCTCTGATCGGCACAGGTGCATGCGGTTCGTGGAGGACTCGAGGCAGTAAACCAACCTTTCTGGATGGACAGACTGGGGCTCGTTGTCACTGCGCGGGCGTAACTTGGAGCGCTGATTTCGGGGCGGCTAGGCTTGCACTCGGCCGGGCAGCCAGCAGAGGGGATTGGACAAATGTGGTGGCCGCGCCAGGCAGTTGTGTCCCGCTGTGTGTGGGACCGAAGTTAGTAGTTTAGTATAAGAAAAATATATATGTCTATATATTTTTAAATTGACTGGGCTAAGCAAGAAAACAAAGTGCGCTGAAGATAAAATTCAACCTGTTAGCTTGGTTATAACGTTAGCAGCGTTTAGCTTTCAGGCTAGTTAATAAACTAATACCGGTCCATGAAATCAAAATGGTTATTCGCACCCTCGGTAGTTCCTCGGGATATTTGCAGACATGTTTAGTTTCTTTTTTTCTGATGAGCTCACAGTCACTGTAGCCTGAGGTTTTACTGGAGACTTTGACTAACGTTAAGCTGTCAAATATTTAACACTTGACAGCAGCTTTGCCATCAACAAGGGAGGCCAGAGTCTGCACCAAGCAACGAGACTATCGAGCTCCATTATCAGTGTCTGGATATAACCTGTTGGGATCGGACTGTTGTGCACACAGGAGGCCTTCTTCTTCTTTCTTTTTTTTTATCTGGTACTTTGTGTGAGGTGTAAGCCCGACACCTCTCCTCAAACGGGCTTTCTTCCCCCCCGCTCATGCGGTGATGACTTTAGACTCCATGATGGCTTGTTGCCTGAGTGAGGAGGCGAAGGAGTCCAAACGAATCAACGCTGAGATCGAGAAGCAGCTCCGACGAGACAAGAGAGATGCGAGAAGGGAGCTGAAGCTGCTCCTGCTGGGTAAGTCTGCAGGTTCCTGTCTCACACTGCTTTGCTTCGGGATGCACCCACACTACACACAAACCATCTGGCTCGAAAAACCACTGGTGTGATTGTGTTGTTTTACAGCTTTCGCATGCAAAACTACACCCACGATTGCTCGAGCTAAATTGCTCCGATCACCACAGGATTTGCGTGTGATGTGATATGCAAAGCAAAATGCACTCGTGTGGTTCAGGTTGTGTTTTTAGTCTAACGGTGGAATAGCTGGAAGCAGCCACTCACCCAGGAATTTAAACCAGCGACTGAATTAAAATCCGCAGTCTGTAATCTTTACTGTTTCTTCAAAGCTTCCGTAGTCTTGCATCTTTGGCCACAAGGATTCATGAGAAACGTCTCCCCTGCTGATTTTCTTTTTGTTAGAAGACCACCCATAAGACAGCAGAGGGAGGAGACTGGCCAAGGTCGGTGGATGTAAGCAGTTCTGGGTTGTAAATGATGGAGGAGGTTATTTGAGAATTAAATCTTGCCAGCGAGCTTCTCTCTTGCCCTTCACACAGACTCTTGAAAGTGAATGGCCAGTATTACTTGAACTACAGTCAGAAACTGGAACGCTTCCACTACTAAATATTTTGTCCCTGAGTAGATTCTGCCTGTTCCTGTGCACACACACCTCGGAGTGAAGTGTGGCTTCAGTGATGAGCAAGGGCTGCATTTTAATTAAGTCTAGAAAAGGCCTGCACTGAGGTGGCTTGCTGTGGGAAATGAGTCCTCTCCAGAGAGCTGGAAATGCTATTCAGGTGTGTGTCTGTGTGCGTTAAAGGTAGATTAGCAGAGCCATTATGCCTTTGAATGCCATTTGGTGTTTGTGTCTTGCGTTGTAACCTGAAATAGAGTTTAAGTAAACTTCACAGTAAGTCGCACAAATTCATTGACATGCCAGAGGATATTTGAGAGACTGTGTAGTTTGTCACAGGTGACTGAGTCCTGACTTCCTGATGCTAAAGGTGTTCTCACAAACCGCCGCATCAGCATCTAACACTAAAAATAAGCGGATTAAAAAGTAACTGTTTTCTTGTGGTATCAAAAATGACTAGATTGTAAGAAAGATCGTGTGTAATTTATACAGTTTAAAATAATTTTTTTGTTAATCAAATGTTCTTGTAGAGAACTATTCTGAGTGCCTTTTTTCTTTTTAATGCTCCCAAAAATGTCAAGTTCCTAACCTTGGATGAGATTTCCAAGTTCTAAAAAGGACATGGCAAAATGCCTTTCTATAATAATCAAATACTGAGATGCAGCCCTACTAGAACCAACAATTGTTTTTTCTTTTCTCCTCCTCTCTTTATATTCGGATGCTAAAACTGATACCTGTGTCACTCTGATCTACTGGAGTCGATGCTTCATGGTAACCAGAAGTAAATGGGGGTTGGGAGGAAGGAAAACAGAAAATGGTGAAAAAGAGCTAATTAAAGGATTATTATTGTGTATTGCACAGACATCATGAAATTTCATAGATGCTTGTCTTCCAGTATAAAGACTGCATAAATCCCTCACCTCCCAGTGTAATAAGCTCAACTGAAACAAAATGGCAATGGTGTAATTGGGTATCTACTCAAAAATATATATATTTTTTTGTACAAGATGGTCAGAAATAATTGTATGAAATAAGTGTGGTGATTTCTGTTAATTAGGGTAACACGGACTCATTGCCTTCTACTGTATGCAGCCTGATCGTGCTCGAGGCCCTCTCAGAACAAGAAATGGCCTGTTTACTTAAGCCTATGTGAAAAAGACCCAAGCGCTATCTAGCTACAGCGTCGGTTTTAGCTCCGTCTGGTTGTCTCTCTTCATGTGGAGCCTATTATGGACCTCTTTCATCCCTTTTATAGATTGTCATGCTTAGTGTAGCTTTTATTATGTTTTTGACTGCATGTATAATAGCCCTTAGATCTTTTATCTCCACTGGCTTGTAATCTCTTAGATTTGCTGTTAGATTTGGGATTTTTGTGACTTATAAGAAGGAAGAAAGTGACACTTGGAATTTGCTTGCTTTTGCTTGAACGTTTGTGCCAAATTGAATATGAAGCTCAAAAGTAGTTAATCGTACAGTATGCTTATAGTTCTCCTAAGTTGGGTTTGATATAGCGGTAAAATGGCTGTTGCCTTTTAGTGTTGCTGTTTTATTGAAAGGCAATTATTCCAGCTGTTTATCAGCAACAGGCCTGATTTCTTCTGTAAGTACACGGTGTAAAAGTCAGGGTCAGAGGAGTGCTCGCTGCCTGCTCTGTAGCTAATGAAAGTCACAAGTAATTAAATGTGTACAGTTTGTTTGCTCTCCTTACTGAATACAGAGTTTTAGTACAAATGCTTGTGATAATTATAAGTGATATACAGGCTGTGATTAATTGGCTTCCCGAACAATGACGAAGCTTTGACAGATATTGGTAATAGGGTGGATAATTTTCCTTTCATTTTAAATTTGAAAGTAAATGTGAAGTTGCGTTCAGAAATATAACAATAAATCATGAGCAGAGAGTTGCGTTGTGATGGGTTAAGTAACAGTGTCCTTTAGCAGTGAACATAAGAAAAGGCAGTTTAGGATATGCATCACTGCAGTGTGCAAACAATAACTGGAGACATTCAGGCATTTATGTTGATCGACTGTTGACTCAAGGTTAAATGAGTCATGTGACTGAAAAACTTGCCTATAAACCTACCTGTTTTCTCATGCAATACTGCTCATATTGTGCAAACGTCTTTAAAACGGTTAAAACTGCTTGCATCCGTTTTTGTTCGTGTTTAAGAAATAGAAAACCAAACGTTTTCATACTGCTGAAGTGTTTTTGTAATGGTCTTACACACTTGGTAGCCTGCTTAATATAAGCCCAGGGCTTTATTTAATTTTTTGTATGACAAAAGCAGCAACCATCAGTTTAGTTAATGTATGTCAGCAGCCGACTCTGCTGTCCTTGAAAGAGTTAGAACTATACGGAAGCCACAGAGATAAAATTCTGCATGTGGGAAATAAACGCATGTTTTTTGCTTGGCGCTCCCATAACTTCTCATTCATCTATGTAGAACTGCTGTTTTGTCTTACTGCACCGTTGTAATATATAAATAGTGCTACAGGAATAAAGTACAACAGTAAATTGTACTAAACTAAACTTCTTTTATTGCTCCTAATTATCCTTTAACACCACAGGAGTCAAAAGTTTGCTTATCTCTAAAATAAATCCTACGTGTTTAACTTTAAACACTCTTTGAAATATTTTGATAAGTTGGTTTCTGACTTCCTGGGGTTAAAATGTCTTTTACTGATGGACTTTGTGGTGATGGGTTTTTATAGTGACTGTTGGCTTAGGCAGCAATAATTATTACAATTGTTTTGATCGATATTGTGATCTTGAATATTAAACATTATGGGGCTGAGTATTCATACACCTATAGATGAGGCAGTTTTTGAAGTTTTCATAGGGTATTCTCTATTACTTTAAATCTAATTCAGAGGGAAGGCAAATTAATAAAGTGTTGGCCATTGTATGGGACACTGGGTCATCCTGTAGAGAGCGGATTCATAATTAGAACTTGCAAGTCCTGCAAAGAAATGCTGACCTGCTCTTAGCCTGCATCCTAAACTGTGGGAAGTCTGCACATGTGGATGTGGGCAAAAAGAAGCCCAGGCAGCACTGAACTTGCATGCCTTGGCCATACTTTCAGAGTAGCCACAGGGCAAGCAGCACCACCGTGATCCAACTGCTGCTCACTGCAGAAAGTGGACCGCGTGAGAAATCCCAAGCGATTGTCAGACCAAAGCGGCTGCAGACATATTAGTTAGTGGTCATGCTATCAGCTCACCTACTGAAAGCCTGTTTTCTTCCTTTAGATGGCTCGTGTTTACTAAGGGCTTCCTTTTAATCACGTTGGCTCAAGTTGCATAAACGGCAAGTGAGCTTGAACTTTTCGGGAAAGGTGAAAATGCGCTGCTGCAAAGAAAATGAATGTACTTCATTTAGAAAACAAGAAAACAGTGCTTATTAGCAGAAGTGCAAAAAAAGTATCCTTATTTTAATTTTCATTAGTATTAAAATGCGATCAATCAAGCCCTGCCGTCGGCTATGTAAAGTTCTTATGACTGCTTTGGCAACAATGACAAACGTATTTTGAACCATTCCTCTTGTTTTGTCACTATCCCAGCTATGTTTGCTCTGCAACTCTCCTGCAAACACACAGTGCCCCACTGTAGCACATCAGCATAAATCATGGGAAACACAACTCTTATAAAAGCATTTTTTTTTATAATAACCATAACATTCAGAGTAAGATGACAAGCTACCACATTTCTAGTATTGGTAGACCCTGCAGTAAAACGCTCAGCTCATCGGCTAGTCCTTAACGGCTTGTGGCTGTTATTTGGTGTTGAGATCGTATTCAGTGAAACCTGGATAATAAAGCACATTTTGTACGCTCAAACGCTAAGGCCCCGATACTCACCTGAACACTTACCTGAAATGGGATTCAGGACACTTTATGTATGCATGTATGCACATACACTGAACACACACTTCATCTGTCAATGCACGCACTGCACAAACAGGTTGGTAGTATCTGGGTTAATGAGTATTTGTTTTTTGGCAACACCCAAGGATGTTTCATGTATACAGCCTACCTACGCCTATTATGGTTTCTCTTAGTAAGGCTTACAGTAAGCCAAGCAGATAAGCCCTTTGTTAGCCATATTTATTTGTATCCCTGTTAGCTGCTGCCAAGGTAACGGCTGGCATGGCTGGGTTTGGTAGAAATAACAAAACTGCAGACAGTACAGATGAACAACCCACACACAGGATAAAATGACCCAAAAGAGAGATCTGTGTGTTTATACAGTTGTGGGCCATGGTAGGGGATGCCCTCTGGTTTATCAGCTATAGTCAAAGCCATAATAGCATTGCTGAAGGCAGTGTTTCCTTCCTGGATTCTCAAATACTGCAAATGTATGTCTAGCAGTACTGAATGGTGGTTAAGTCATCCGTATCAGCTTAATTTCTGGAAATGTGGCATAACAGTATCAACTACCAGTCATTCTTTTGTTTGTTTTTAACATTCACCCACCTAGAATTTGGATCTACTTACAGTTCACTTGCACTTGGCAGTCAGCTGTGATAAAACCAGCTTCCCTGACAGCATGTCACAGCTGTTAGCAGGATATAGACAGTTGTTACAGCGAGGACTTGTATGTGGAGCTGAGTATTCAGATACTCGTACTGGTTAATCAGTTTTGAGTTTGTCTTTGAATTGTGGAAATGTAAACAGCAGTGGTCACACTGCAGTAAACCTCATTTTTATCAACTTTGAATTAAGATGAAAGTAAATGATTTTGGTTGCAACTTACTCTTTTAATTTTTGATGAATTTGCAGTGCTTTTCTTAATTCACTGCTGAGACAATGAAATGTTAAGAAATGTACTTTTGGCCGACTATAAGGGCATTCATTTGTGTTTTGTTTTTTGTTTTTAATAAAAACCAAAAGTTCTAAACCCCAACTATGTTTTCCAAGTTTTACATTGCCATTTTTACTTGGTGCATGTGTGCATTAGCATTTTGATCAAAATGCTGAGCCAAGTGTCTCTTTGCTCATCTCATTATCACATTGTCAGATTATTATCTTCTCTGTTGTCATAAAGGGAGAACGTATTGGGAAAGCAAAGCTCCTGATACTGGTTGATCTACATTCCCACCCTCAACTATGGTGTTGAGTTGTAGGTAGCTCATTATGTGGGAGTAATTTGAAGTATAGCCTCTACTGATCTGCACTGAAGGGATGCAGTGAAATCTCATATCCCGATTTTAAACATTTATCGTTCCGACAGCGATATATATCACAAACATTTTACATTCTCAGTAAATTCTGTGAATCTCAGGCAACTTGACTTGCGTGAAGTGTTTTCAGCTGGTCGTCGTGTACCTGGAGTAACGTGTTTTGACCGTTGCGTGAAACTATACACTTTTAGACACAAGTTGTAATGGCTGCCATTTTCTTTATTTGTATTTATTACATGGCGTGCTGCGGGGAAAAGCCTAAGGTTTATTTGTTTCTAGCACCTGACGGCTCTTTTGCTTCTCATCCGTAAACTCTCCCCATACTCTCACGTGATTCTTGCGTAGGTGGCAGAAGAGGTTTGTCGTGTTTGAGTCTGAGGTGGGGACCGGTTTCCTGCATAATTTGCATAGTACAGTTTTCTGGTCCGTGTCAGACTTTTCATAACCAACCATGTCCATGCTAGCCCCTCGTTTAGAAATAAGGTCCTCGATTTTCTTTGACTGGTCCTTCTGTTTGTCATCATTTCAGTTTATTTTGAAAAATCTCAACAGGATCTTCAGCTTTATTTTGAAAGGTTTATGTGGAAAATAAACAAGCGGACGGCAGAGCCACATGCTGGGTTTACCGTCGCTGTTTCTAACGACAGCACGTAAAAACAGTCGCTTGTCCATCTGATATCACTCCTTATTTGCTTGGACTAGTTCCTCACACTCTGGACTCTTGACTCAGTTCTGCCATGGTTCCCCCGCTGCTCTGTACAGCCAGCAACCCTCCCAGATTTCCATTTGATCACAGTCTGAGCTGCCACAGTTTGATATTCCATCCATGACTATAGTCTGCCGACCGCTGCGTTAATGATAACTGGTGGCTAATGTAGCCAATGGGTCATTGGTAACTATTAGCAATTACCCTGCTAACTATGTGTGTTGGCCAGGTTAACATTTATAAACTGTTTATTACTTCAATGTTGTTGAAATAAGAACTTTACTGATCTCTTAAAATTTCTCTTAAAGTAGTGTTCATTGTGATGAACATTGAGTGTTTTGGTTGTTGGTGAGAGGAAGGTCTGCCATGGTACAGTGTAGTGGTGCAACGGATCACGGTTGATCCGTAATCCGAACCGATCCCACTCCACGGTTCGGCACGCACGTGATTCGAAGATTCAAAAAAGAAGGAAAAAAAGTGTGTGTATGGTGCGCGTGGTAGGTCTGTCAAGCGATAGTTATGGTCAGCGCTAGCGATCCAAGTGGAGGAGCAGAGGAGTTTGCGGTATTTAAGCAGCCCTTTGCTGCCCAGTCCGACCGGGCTAAAGCTATTACAAAAGCTACTGGGGTGTTTAGCTGCAGACGGGAGGCCGTATTTCCTTGTGCAAAACAAGGGATTTAAACTGTGATGAACGTGCTTGAGCCACGCTATGGTATCCTGTTGCGCGTCCACTTCAGTGACAAGATCGTTCCAAGCATATATGAGCAGGAAAAGTTATGGCTGAACTGTCCCAGGCATCTTTTGTTGCCCAACTACAAACGGGTGGACCTCCAGGTCAGCGGAAAGCTGCGTGACCGCTCATTATATCACAGCGGAGTGGTAGATACAAAGCCCTGTACTGCCCTATATTGCACCTTAATTTGTTTTTATATAATTGGGTGGAATGAGTCTTGAGTTGAATGTTTTTAATAGGCAAAACATACTTAAGTTGTCTGTCTTTTTTTTTTTCTTTTTTGCTGATCCGAAAATTGATCCGATCCATGACTTAAAACCGTGATCCGGTCCGAACCATTAGATTTTTGATTCGTTGCACCACTAGTACCGTGTAAAATTATGTGCCACCTGGCAAAGAGAGCACTGTTTGTATCACTATTGTTGAACATTTTAGTATTAATATCTTAGGGTTTTTCTTTCTGGCAACTCTACCCAGGACACACTGGAGAGATTGTGTCTTTGTGAAAACTGCAGTCCAGTAGATGAGGTTAAATCCATACTTGAAAGCTATTTAAACCATTGATCACATTCTTTAATCAAATTGTATTTCAAATTTTGCTTGAATCTGTCGTACTTTGCGTTAGGGCAGGGCCATATTATATAGTTCACGGTAATACCGGTATAATGTTAGGCAATGATAAGAAAATGAAATATCGCGATAGAATGTGGGTAAAACGCGCATGCGCAGTGCCTTATCGCAAATTTTCAAATGTATATCGTGATAAATATTTTTGGCCATATTGCGCTGCCCTACTTTGCATACATAATGTCCGATTTGTTTGCTGAGTGTTGTCAACATTATCAGTGCTTGTGCCAGCAGGTTAACGTCCACACACCTGTGCAGAAAGTGGTTGCACATTGCTCCGGTCAAATGGCTATGCTCCAGTTTACTTGGACACAACAAAATACAGGAGAGAACTGCAGATTTCCATCGCTGTCACTGGACGATCTTATTTAGATCTTGCCATCATAGAAGTAAGGAAGAGTGCTCCCATCTGCTGGGAGAACACTGCTAAGATTTGGCTGTGTAATATCATAGACCCAACAGTTACCTGGCCCTCTGCTTAGTAAAATTTGAATAATTACTTTAACAAGCATTTCTAGGCTGGACCTTTTGGTAAGCAGCGTCTGTAGTCCGTCACAGACGACCATAATAGACCCAATGATCCATGTGTTCTGTTGTAAAAGGATTTATTAGTCCACTTTATGTCATGAGTGCTGCTATGCCTGTACTTCATCAGCCATCCTGCTTAGCTTTTTTTCCCCCAGATGTGTACATATGCAGTCCTAAGCTCTTGTACCTGGTAGAAGGAAGCTTGAGTTTCACAGTGTAGTTCAAAGACACAACAGGTAGGTGTTAGTAGTTCTGCACTGTTTGTCTGGCAGCTTTGTTAGTTTAGCAAACTGATGTTGGCACACCCGGAGTTTCGGCAGTTATGTGGCATTCAGGCCTGTGAAAGACCGCCCAGTCCTTCTGGCCCCGCCTACCTGCCTTATAGAACCATTAAATTATGTCAGACACATAGCAATCAAAATATTGATCATTTTCAATAGAGCACATCATTGTTGGGCACGGTTATGAATGGTTTGTATTTCATGAGCAGCTGTGGCACTTACACAAAGAACTAGTTTCAGTTTGCTGACGTTCTTGAGAAATCACTAGAATTAAGTAAATATCTGTAGGTAGCACTTTCTACATAACTACCTCCTTGTTCCTTTTGGTATTTATGCACACATGTAATGCTTGTGCAGCTACTTAAAAAGGCAAGCTTTTTTTGCATGTTTACACAGCAACAAATTTGCTGTAGACAAGTTCCTGACAAAGTCTTGGCCTAGGAAGAAGGAAGTGAAGTTGAAGACGAATCACAATTACTTGAGTGATTGTGAACTACGAAACCTCTGTCTAGTGAGAAATGCTGCTCTTCCAGTACAACAAGTGTTTTGATTAAATGGGAACCAAAATAGGCAGAATGATTAAATTGACATGCAAGTCCTTTAGAAGGAAAAGTATGCCAGGAATTTTCTCAAAACTGGAATAGAGATCCTGAGCTTGCTGCCCCTCTCCTTTTCTGTCTCTTTCTCATTCTTTCTCTCAGCGAAGATCTTGATGTGCTTTTACAGTCCACTTGTTTTATGCAGACACATTTCAACCCTACAAACGGAGGACGGGAGACTCGGGTTCCCTTTCCCCTTACCCATTCCTTCCAGTCAGCCTCTTATTTGGAAGGCATGTGAAAAATGACGGTCACTGGAACAGTCTTTGAAGTACACATGTAGCTGTAAATGTATTAGCAGTTGGTTAGAGGAATGGCCTGGCAGGTGTCTGGTATGTGGTGCCCACAAGTCTGTCTGCATTTTTAACTAGGGCATGGTGGGTTTATTTATTTTTCCTATTTATTTATTTTTTTTAAGTGTAAGGAAAATTTAAGGTTGTTTCTTCTTCTTTCCTGTGGTTAATGAGATGTGACACACCAGAGGCAGAACATATGCATGCTTACATTGCTTTTTGTTTTTATTGTTAGTGGAAGCAAACAACTGGTTTCTGAGTTCTAGATGTGCAAAACTCCAGGTGCACTGCTGTCACTCACTGTGCAATGCTGCTATCTAAAACTACAGAGCCACAGTATCGGTTTGATTTGGACTGGCGCTAAAATCAGCTCTGGACTGGACACGAGCAGCATCATCATGAACTTCAGATAATTCCTTATTTATTTTGTACTCATCCTTGATGCAGCGCCTCAGTTTATCCATTGTTTGAAATGAACCATTTTAGCTATGGCAACTCGGATACTGTAGTGACACCTTAAGTCAGCCGGCTAAAGTTGGGTAAATGGTATTTTATTGTGTAAATTCTGAATCAGCTCGTGTTTCAGTTAAACTTATACTTGTAGCAATGCATTCTCAAGATGTAAAAATGATTTGGTACATTTTATTTATTGCTGTCACAACTCAAGAATCAAATCAAATCACTTTTATTGTCACATCACATGTGCAGGTACATTGGTACAGCACATGTGAGTGAAATTCTTGTGTGCGAGCTTCACAAGCAACAGAGTTGTGCAATCAAGTTAATTAAGAAAGGATTAGCAGCCTTGTCTTCGGAGTATTTTATGTGCACCTGCAAGGGCAATGCACCTGTTCACTTTAGGATCTACTGTACTCTCCCTTTAACGGTCTACCTAACTGCATTCAATCAGAACAAGTTATAGGGAAACATCTGAATATTTCAGTTGGGAAGTTATATTGGTCAATATTAGCCATTTGTCACTCTTTTAGTATTGACATTTATGACTGTAGGGCTGCAACTAAAGATTATTTCGATCGTTTCAGTAACATTTATCTGTTTCCTGTGGGCAAACCTCCTGTTTTAGGCTCAATTCTGCCCACCTGTGAATATTGCCCTGTTTTCTCGTCCCACAGCAAATTACAGTAATTACCCAGGAAGTGTGTGAATTTGAAAATATCAAATGTATTTTTAACATTGCTCAATAGGACCGTCAGAATAAAAAATGTAATGTATAAAAATATTAAGTAATATTGGGTAAGTGCTAGAATTGTTTTAAATGAGAAAATAATGTGCAAATAGGAAACTAAAAATGGCTTCTGTCCATAAGTTCAACTAAAGCTGAATTTTTATTTATTTTTTTTATTTTTATTCCCCCCAGTCCAAAATAAGAAGTTTATAGATGATTCAGTTCATGAATTCACGATTACAGTGAACATCCTCTGAAGTGAGGCTCGCTCTCATCTTTGAGATGATGCTCCTAGCTTCTGATAACCATGCTAAAGATGCTCACTGTCATGACTTTATCCATTTGAGAGGTGCAAGAGTCTCTTTTCAGGACAAACTCACTGATATGCCTACTAGTTAAACAGAACAAAACAGAATTGGAAACGATGTAGCATTCACTATATATTAGTCCCACCCAGATTAACTACCTAATATTAACTATTAGTTATTAATTAGCTACTTCTGTTTAATGTTTTACTGTCACATTTCAGCTAATGAAACTGAAATGGTGTTAGCTTAGCAAGCATCACCCTGAGACGTTTGACAGGTAAGCTAACATAAACATTACTGTACAGATGCAAACATTAACATTGCTGTTCAAACATTACCGTAGAAACACAAACATTACTATACTAACATAAACAAGATATCAATGCGACGCACAAACTCCCTAAAAGTGACCCATTGAGAATTGATGTCACAACAATAAAATTCTGCGTAATCATAGTCAACGTCATCGACTGTGTCGAAGAATCGTTGCAGCCCTAAATGACTCATACATGGAGATTTTTTTTTCTTTAATTATTATTATTTATTTATTTATTTTTTTAGAGTAAAGATGGGATAAACGTCCCTCAGTATATGAGGGATGTTGAATAGTTTGTTCACCAGTGAGTGCTCTGTGCAGCCATGATGTAAGAAACTCTCCTAGTTTGTCCAGATTAAAGCTTGGTGTATGGTTGAAATGTTGTGGGTGTTTCAGTCTTCGGTCACGTTAAATGAAGTGTGTCATGTGCTGCCCAACTGAATTGTGTATCTGTTGCTCTGCTTTGCGCTGCCAAGTTCAACTTTGCAAGCACCGATGCACGAGTCAGCCAGTCGAATTTTGTTTTATTCATATTGCTCCAGCATGGCTGCTACCACATTATAAAAAATATCCTGGGAACAGTGTTGGTGTCTGTGCAGTTTAATCTCAAACTGAAGATGATCACTGAGTAATCTGTTTACAGTGTACAGGCATTAAGCTGGCTAATGCTAACTGTTAGTTGTGTTAAATGTAATGAATGAATGTTGTCAGTGTGATGATCGCACCAACAGTGATCCCCGACCACTGTCTAGCATTGAAGCAATATCTGTGTGAATCTTGCCTAAGAGGTATGGGGTAACAAAATATAAATTCTCAAGTAAATATGAGTACTTTTTGCTCTTGTATTTTAATGAATGGTGACCTTAACTAGACTGCCTTTTGACTCTACAGGAGGAAAAAGCCAAAACATGGCTGCACTGGTCATCAGGTTAGGTTCTTAAATTCCTTCAAGGTGAATACAGCCACTTGACAGTTACTCATTCAGTTCCTGTACAGTAACTACAGCCTCCAGCGTTTTAGTCTTTCCCAGCACTGAGCTTAAGTGGATATAGCTTCCTTTTTGATGTGCTCGGAGAAATTTTAAGGAATCATTTACTCTGCATGCACTTGGCACATCTTGTCTTTTTGACTAAATGCAAAGCTGTTAGTTAATGCAAGGTAAAGCCTTGCATTCAACTAAATAAGATGGATCAGTAGCTACTCCACCCCCCACCTCTCTCATGTTCCTTGTGAGTTAATGGTTATTTGGCTAAATGACTAATACCTTGGTTAGAGCATGTTGTTGGCAGAGTGAGATGGTTCTGCTTCAGTTAACGATCAAAAGTGAGTTACTGGGCTTTTCCACTCTGGTTTTGCTGTGTTGGGGGTTTCAAAATTGTTAAAGGTCACCAGTGCATTCATTTTTGCATACAAAACCTTTACTTTTGGACCTTATTAGAATATAGCAAGTCAAATTTTGCAGAAAGCAACAAAGGGCAACTTGCAAATACACAATCTTATAGTCTCTACACAGTTTTCCTGCTGAAGTCTACTTATCTGTTTAATAACTCAAATTCTAAGGATGCACTGCCTGTAAAAGGACAGATGTGGATCAAGTGTTTTTGTATTTTGTTTCACATTTTGTCATTTAAAAAAAACAACAACGAAGTCTTCATGAAAAAGTGGATGGGTAGGTCTTTCATAGGGCTGGGCCATATTATACCGTTCGCGGTAATACCGGTATAATGTTGGGCAACGATAAGAAAATGAAATATAGCGATAGAATATGGGTAAAACGCGCATGCGCAGTGCCTTTGTTTTCATACGCACATGGCAGAAAAAGCATGGCAGAGAATGTCAGCAAGGAATTTTCATTGTTACATTTTTATATAACTTTAATACACATAAAAAAACAGCTGCTTGTTTAAGTGAAAATACATTGATTTTTTTTTTTTTTTTTTTTGCACTAATAAAGTTGTGGAATTATATCGTTATCGCAAATTTTCAAATGTATATCGTGATAAATATTTTTGGTCATCGCCCTGCTTTAGTCTTTCATGTCTTTATCACGTTATCTTTGGGCATTTGGCCAGTGTTAAATTGACAGATCGGTCACAGCCTTCAGTGAAATGGGTACAACCAAATTCTTTGGCCAGTTCAGTGTAATTATAATACAAAATTAAAATATTACAGCTCTACTCTGCCATTTCTATAGTATAGACTTTCAATAATTTGAACCCCACAAATTTAAAAAAAGGAAAAAAAAAAGGAGAGAGATAGAAACAAACAAACTTGACATTCAGCAAGCTGTGGGCTGCTTATGGCGAAATGGGGGGAAATGGATGAAGAAAAAATAAGTTAAAAACACTAGAAGTGAAGTAGTGTCTCAATGAAGTGAGGCTCGTCTGAATCCAATGTGACTTGACCTCAAATCGATGCGGTAGTTAAGTGTTACACTGTCTCTATACACTCTGTGTAGATGGGAAAGTGCCGTCTGAGAGAAATGTATATGGACAGAATTGGTAACGAGGGTGAGCTACGTTAATCCGCTACTTAAGTCTGACATTTTGACTGTGCTTGCTGGCAGAATTCCTTTTCTTTTCTACACTGTCCTCGTGTTTTGAGCCTTGGGCTGTGTGCATTGGTGTGTTATGTTCAGTAAGGCTACTCAACATTTTGGTCATTTTGTCACTGATCTCAGTCGCGCCCGTAACGTGCTGGTGCGTATGGTGCAGTAGCCCAGACATTAGCACGTGCCCTGCTAGCTCTCCCTCATATACTCTGTGCGAGAACCTAACCCAACGTGGCTCCAGCTATAATCCAACCGCACGATTGGTTTGGCACAACGCTACTATTGTCTTTTGGTTTTTATGGTGTCTGTTAAAATATGGATGGTGTGAGTTCTATTGACTCACACCGTCTCATTTCTAATGAAGTTATTTTGCACCATTTATCTTTTTCATTTCGTTGCCAAGCCCTAGCTGTAAGATTAGAAAAAATGTTTTAAAGTTGCATGTTTGACTGGGCTCTCTGAATACACACTGAAGCCTATCAGCTGCTGTTTTCAGCCGTGTATTTAGAGGTCCAGTGTAGGAGTTGCCATGGGAACTAGCATTACCCCTCAGGAGTAGCTCCAGTGAGTGTACAGTTGCTTGTCCGTGAGAAACGCTTCGGCTGGGTTTTCCAGTTAAGCGGGAGAACAGTAGGAACTGTTGAATTAAGCTGATCATGCCTGCAAGACATGCTTTTCTCCTCTGGCTGTTTGGGAAAGGCAAATACGCTGGAACACACACACCAAATTCATAGGATAGCTGCACCTTTTCTCAGCTGTTGCTTTTAAACTTACTGTATTGCTGAAGCCAAGGAGGTAAGAAAGAAAATGTGTACAGTACTGTCCCTCACAACCCACCAACACACTTCCCTTCTGTTCAACTCTTCAGTCAATAGGAGAGTGAACTCTCCAGGGCTGTCTTAACAATTGCTATTTATGTCCCTCTCTCAAAGACTTACTCTGTCTGAAGGGGAAACTCCAATGTTGCCTGACCTGTTTTCTGCAGTGAAAGATCATCTCCGGTTAGAAGGCAGGCAGTGCTCAGGGCACTCCTTCGCTGTACGCGCGACTGTGCTCTTCATTCAGCGAGAGCAAAACTTGTCTCTCGGCATCCTTGGAAGGCATTTCAGCTACTATGTCTTGGGAATACGAGCTGTGCTTCAAAACGCAAAGTGCTTTCCATTATCTAATCAGCAACTACAGTTATGATTCAACATTGTAGCTGTAAATATCAATGTAGGCCTTTACACATAGCCTGCCTTCAGCCACTTGTGCTGAATGGTAGTGTAATTGTTAAGTTCTACTTTGACCCCATATTGAAATATTTTAACAGCTATCAAACTTTCTATTTGATCTTGTCATTTATGGCTTTAAGTTGAATGTTTTATTAAACTAACAATATTCCGGTACTGTGAAAATAAAGGTCACCTTACAGCCTGCTCTCTTGAGTTGTAGCTTTCCTTTACAGAAATCTGTAAATTAACTATAATGACGTAAGCTCAGAAATGTACAATATATCTTATAGCTGAAGCCCTTTGGAATAGGAGGATAAAGACGGACCATGCAGTGTCGCGATTTGTGCACATCGTAACTGTAACAACATCTGGTTAAGCAGACTTGTGGACAAACCTGTAAAATTCTATAAGCTAAAGACTTGGTTAACACATGCTATCAGTTGCAGCTTTAGTTGAGATAAAGCAAAAATGAGACTGAAAGGTAGAGGCCTGATAGAGCGTGTGCAGCTAAAACTGCAGTGACTCAGACTTGAGTGCTGGGAGAAGTGAGATGGAGAGATGAGCGGTGGAGATCTCCATCAGGGTTGTAGAGGAAGAAAATAGATGGTGGAATGGGGGTGGAAGAGACGATTGCGCTGGAGAAAGCGCTGCATGGTAATACTGGAGGGTTAGTTTCGGTTAGGCTGCTAACTGCCTTGTCTTTTTAAATCGTACTCTTTGGGTTATGTCCGCAGCATACAAACCCTGATGTTTTCAGTCTGACTCCAAGCCCAGAGTGGTAGTTTGCTCACAGAATATGTCCATATAAAGATACAGAACCTGCTGTGGACGGTCTTGTGGGGAAGTTAAAGTGTGTGTGTGAGTGAGTGAGAGAGGGGGATCTGTGGGGTTATGTGTAGTTCCTTCTCTGCATGTGCAAGCAGGTTTTCTTGTCTGTGACTTGGTCTTTTTGTGTGTTTATGCACATGTGCATATGCATGATGAGTGATACAAAATTGGAGAAGTGAACTCGCTGTACCCAGCTCTTTGTTGAGCTGAGGTGAGCCATGCAGTCCTCGTGTGGTCAGTCGGGCCTTTTTGGGAACCACTGCCAAAACAACCATTGCACTGCATTGTTACATTGCACATTTCTGGACTGGAGGGAAGAAGACAATAGCTTGACCATAATTAACCCCAGAAACTTCTATGTAGTTTAAGCTTTGTTTTTTAGAGCTGGAGAGTTATTTACAGTGAGTTATATAATGCTCAAATATCTCACCAGAAATACATACACCCTGAACTGGTGAAGCAGAGAAGGGCTTGACATTGAGGTCTGGATTATTGCCTGTGGACACGATGGTGCACATTTCTTCTTGACCTCATGCATCAATGCTAAGATGTAGGTGGACAGACGAGGCCAGCCTGTTGCAGAGACAGACCAATTTATTGCCACAGAAACGAGTTATATTAAAAAAGGCTACTTTTAAACTAGTTTCTGGAATGCTTGGTTGACCTGTTGAAAACTGATTTGTACCCACAAGTCTTTTATTTTACTTCTTGCTTAGTTTGCTCTCGGCAAAAATACATTTTCAGGCTACATTACTATAAAATGGCAAGTGCAGAAGTGTTACATGGATGGGTTACAAATCATGTGTTATGGTTGATATTTGTATTTATTTGAATGGTTGCTTCCTCTAGATTTCAATTTGTGTAAATTAACGACTATCTCATTTGAATCTGTCTTTTCTTTTTTTTTCTTCTTCTTTTGTTAAATGTTTGCAAGAAAATAATAATGATGCTGTAACTTTTGTTCCTAGAGCACACACGGCACACTGAAAGATACCTTTTACACCAGTTTGTCCATTCATAACAGTTGCTTTCAGCAGTTTGCTTACTGCTCCCATCTATTTTCCAGGTACTGGAGAAAGTGGAAAGAGCACTTTCATCAAGCAGATGAGAATAATCCATGGCTCAGGCTATACAGATGAAGACAAGAAGGGCTTCACCAAACTGGTCTACCAGAACATCTTCACCTCGATGCAGGCCATGATCCGTGCAACTGAGAACCTTAAGATCCCCTTCAAGTATGAACAGAACAAGGTGTGTATTATTAGGAGGCAGAAATGTATTGTTATAGCATTTGGATGGCATCGGTGCATCAAGTACTTGTACTGGCTAATTTGCTGGGAACATGTGTGGGAAGATCTTAGTGTACATCAAATATTGTGTATAACAGTTAATGTACCCATTAGTTTGTGAACACCTTTTGACGTTAAAGCCTCTATGTTAGCTTTATTCTTTATTTATATATATTTTTTGAAATGGCATTTTATAGTATGTCATACCATGTCATCAATAATGTTAGCTAGCTTCATTAGCAAGCTGCATCCATAAACTGTGTGGCTGCATCACGCAGATACCTGCTAAGAAGTAATGACTAAGAAAATACTAGGTTTTCACTCAGGAAAACTGCAGCAGAGACTTCTTGGGTGGGGTTTTACCACACAGCAAGCCATATTATTTGGAAATGGACTGGTATTTTATATAGCACTTTTGTAGTATTACTGACCAGTCAAAGGGCTTTTACACTGCAAGCCACAGTTAGTCATACATTCCATCTCATATCCACGGCCAATTTAGAATAAACACTAAACCCAACATGCTCCGTCTAAGCTGCGCGCGTGCGCAATTGCGCACTGCTGGGACGGTGTCTGCGCACAAAGTCTGTGTTGCGCACAAATAAATCTAACCTGAATTTAAATTAAAATAAATACATTAACAATTCTGTTTTGTAGTGTTAGTCAGTAAGTGGCTGGCTGCTCCAGTATGGGATTATAACGATGCCACCTTATCCCATAGTCCAGCCAATAATGCGATTCACATATACGGCTGATGTGGAGTGAAGCCACGTTAATGACAACGTGTACAACCACTGGAGATGTGAACAGGACAGACGGAACAATTGATGGAAAAAGTGTGGACCAGTTTTTAAATGTGTTGATAGGCCACGTAAAACCAGTTATAATTAAAAAAATATATGCAATGTTTTGGTTTTTTTTTTCCTGATTACTATAGTTGTTCATATTTACTGCGGGAAGAAACGGTAAAAACTGTGTTTTCTAAGGAAAGTGCTGGAAAGCGCTCTCCACCTGTGAGTAAAAACAACATTTTAATAAACCATGTAACTTGTGTGCACTGTGGTCACGCCAGCATCGAATCCATCCGTCTGCTGTTGCTCACAGTGGTCTAAGGGACCGCTCAGGGAGTTTGTGTGTTCGCTCCGACACTTAAAAAATTACAGGGAACATTGCCAAGATGTCTTTGGACTGTGGGAAGAAGCCAGGGCATGCAGAGGAAAGCCATACAGGCGCAGTAAGAACATGCAAATGCCACACAGAAGGCCAGCGAGACCATTTAAATCGGGAACCTTTTTGCTGTAAAGCAACATTGCTAACAATCCAAGAGCTAATTCCATCCTGCATTTATTTGGCAAATAATGGCGTTGAAATTGCTCCAGAACACACAAACGCCACGAAGTGGCGAGGCCCAGTTAAGTGTCTCAGATCAGCCTAGTGGACGGATCAGCTACAGTTATCTGTGTCTGCTTAATAGGCCATGCTGTAAGCCTTTATAAAAACCCAGATGGGTTTAAAAAATTCAACCTCTGTATAGTGATGAGAGGAGGAATGGGCTGAAACCAAAACGCTTTTTGTACCAGGCTCTAAACATGCTAATATCATTCTTAAAGTTGAGCATTTTACCATGGAAGCCTGTAGGGATGGACCTACTTATGGTGCCAGTCTTAGGTGGCCATTTAACGAACTTCAGGTTTTGGTGTTGTGTTGGCTTAAGAGTTTTCCAGCGGTGGAAAATAAATCCACAGTATTCTCCTGTCTGTTAACTCCACATGTGTTTAGGTACTTCAAATCATGAACTTTAATATGAAATAATTATTAGAAATGCTGTGAAGCATTGCTTAAACGTCTTTTTGTATGTTTTTGTTTTGTTCTTCCAGAACAATGCCCTGGTGGTGCGTGACGTGGACGTAGAGAAGGTTGCATCGTTCGAGCAGCCGTACATTAGCGCGATAAAGATGCTGTGGGCTGACCCTGGCATCCAGGAAGCGTATGATCGCAGGAGAGAGTACCAGCTCTCTGACTCGACCAAGTAGTACGTCTGACATTTCATAATTTACTGAATGACTATTTGCCTTATGTTTAAGCAGTGTGTAAGAATGCATGTTAGAATTTATATTTTTGTTTTCTAAAAATGACACAAAAGTATTGGGGGGGCAGACGGACGACATCCATTCGGTTGAAGCAAGAGAACAGAATTCAGCAGATGGCATGAGGAGCTCTTGGCAGGTTTATAAATGACGGTAGTAATATATATATAGAGCCAATTCCAACCTGCATTAATCTATTTGAGCCAAATGTGGCTCCTTTGAACAGTTGAAGATTGGGATGAAACTGAAGCTTTGCATGATGCATTTATAGTGTAAGTGTTTTGTTAAGAAACAAACTTGTCATCCCCTTTCAGGGTTTCCATATTTTATGTTTCGGACTCATCTTAATATGGATTCTATTCATTTTTACACATGAATCAACACAAATGGGCAAAACAAAAGGTTTTTTTACACTTAATAAAACCGAAATGTCAATTTGCATGAATACTTGGAGCATTTGCTATGGCAGGGGTCTACCTGTGGCTACTTCATTTCATTGGATAATTGTAAAATGCAAACTCCTAATTATAAATAGCCTCAAGTTTTAAAGAACTGTGTAGACCTGTAAGAAATGATTGTCAGAGTACAGTTCTGGACAATGAAAATCAAGAAAATTGTAAATGTCAAAGAGCAAAGTAACCTTTGGAAACCAGTCACTTAGTTGGGCCACTCGCTCAAACTGAGGAGTCTGGGACAAAGAACTATCTTTACTAGCTTCTTTGTACATGTACAACCATCACTTTAGTGTTTTACCACGCAGGCCTTTATGGTACAACGGCCAGATCAAAGCTACTCATCTTTAGAAAGATGCTGGACTGTAGGAACTGAAACCTGTGGACACAAATGGGGTCATAAGGACGTGGGTTCAGACCTGAAGCTAAATGCTTAAAAGGATGAAAACATCTTCTAAATGCGCGCTAAGCTTGGACAATCTAAGTGAGAGATCTGTACTGGAACAAAGGGGAAATGTGTATACCGTATTTCCCGGACTACAAAGCGCACCTGAATATTAGCCGCACAAGCTAAAATCAGGGGAAAATCCTGTTTTGTACATACATTAGCCGCACCTGACCAAAAGCCGCAGGTGTTTCAATATTGACTTATCATATGTAAGAGAATATGCACAAAGCGAATTGTCAGGAAAGAGATGGCTGTTTGGAGACACACCCCTTTTATTAATATTTTGAAAATCAAGTTATGGGTACATATTTGCACATGTGCTGTGCTTCATAAATGAGTAACAAATGTAGTACATAACAGTAACCTACAGCACACCAGAAAAATAGATTCAGACTACCTTTTAGGCTCAGGTGCAGTGACACGGCTTTAACAAGAAGAAAAGTCAGTCATTCACCACCATCTTCCTGCGCACTAAAACCACCAAAGTCCTCTTCTCCAGTGTCGGAAACGAACAGGCTCAGGATGGCTTCGTCATCCACTCTCAGCTTCTTTCCTTCGTTGTCACTTTCAAAACCAAAGATAATCCTCATTGTCATTGTCAGTCGAACACCCTCTGAAGGGCCGTGGCGGTGTCCTCCTCTTCATCATGCAGCAGTCCAGCCCTTCGAAATCCGTTGGTGATCGTGGATGTTTGCACACTTTTCCACGCTGTCAGAATCCACCGGTAGAGTTGAGCACAACTTGCTTTTCGCAAGTTTATCGCCGCTCGTCATCCACGACTCCCGCTGAACGCATAGCGCTACTTTGAAGTTTGTTTTTCGCGCTACTTGTACGGCACTATGTTGCCTGGCGGATGGACATGTGACCAACATACCACTCTTGAACCCCGATCCTTCCGCCAGGCAACGTAGTGCCGTACAACAGCGGAACAAACAAAACAAATCGTCTTACGATATGACAAAAATCATGGACAATCTATAGAAAAGCCGCACCTGACTAAAAGCCGCAGGGTTCAAAGCTTGTGCAAAAAGTAGCGGCTTATAGCCCGACAATTACGGTATATATTTTTTTTAATTAAACGGCAAGGTTAAATTTACTGCATTTATATCGTGTTACATTCATGTGCACATCTACCCAGCACTTTAAGTGCTTTGGTGCGTGAATGTGCATAACAACGTATGCATTGGTCCCAGGTGGAGCTCAGCATGCTGGATGCTTCGCTCTGCACCTCAGAAAAACAAGAACAAAAGAATTATTGAATCCATTTTAAAATGAGTTGAGCAACTTGACAATGAAAGCACTGTTCATGTGCATGTTGTCTTTTACTTGACAGTTGTGTCTCTGTGCATACATGTGCATCTGTTATGTTCCCTCCCCCTTCGCAGCTACCTTAACTATTTAGAACGAATATCAACACCAGGGTATGTACCCACTCAGCAAGATGTGCTGCGGGTCCGAGTGCCCACCACCGGCATCATTGAGTACCCATTTAACCTGGAGAATATTATATTCAGGTACTGGTGTCTAGTGCTCCTGCTGGTGTTACTGGTTGGCTAGCAGCAGAAAAGTTGGTCAGCCAGTTGGAAACCGTCGATGCCGCTATCTCAATCTACACTGTGTTGCACAGCAAGGCTCAGCACATTCCTGATGGTACACTCTCAAAGACTAGTCTTGAGTTTAAGCCTTAAGCTACAAGACTTTACACACATTTGTTTTTAATTTAACTTTAGAGGATACTGCTTATCTTTTTAGAAACCTACAAGCCTTCACTTTGAGCTCTTTGACAGTGCGAAAAGTTAAAACTGAGAATTATGTCTTTTAGAGCTGCCATCACGGATATAGCTCAATTTCATTTGGAGGGGCGCTAGCGTGAAATGTCCCCCATCCACACCTTCCCCTCGGAAATCTTTGGTTGCATCTGGACTGATGCACTTGCTTTTGGATGGAATATGCTTTATCTGCTGTATGCTTCACTTTCTTTCCTCCCTCTGTCTTTTGTTGTCCTTCTTGTCTCTAGCTATCTAAGTGATCTGGATCGTATTGCTGACCCGTCCTATCTACCAACCCAACAGGATGTGCTTAGGGTTCGAATCCCAACCACTGGGATCATAGAATACCCTTTCGACTTGCAAAGCATCATTTTCAGGTAGAAGACGACATCCATTATCTTGACACCGATTTTAAAGGGATTGGGTATACACAATTTGGGTTAAAGTGTTTTGTCTCTATTTGTAAGTTGGCACTCAAAGTTGGATTATAACCATGATCTATCCTACGGTGCATTATCCTGATATCATTATCAATTAATAAGTCAACAGAAACTTGATCTGCTAGTATATCTACAGCTGATGATCTAAAGATTTAGTCGTTATGGTAAAGTTTATTTTGCAACATTTAATATTAAGTCAAAAATTGTACACTTTCTATCATATCATTAGCAATCCCAGTCTACTTTCATACTATCCATGTGTGGAAATGTGTGATCAGAACCAACTGGACCACCTGCAGCTGACTGATCTGCTTCAGGGTGCAGTTTCTGGTGCATGTCAAGGATAATCGCAGATAATTTGAGCTTCATCTAAACAGCTTTCTCTCCATGACCTCTCGCTCATTGTAAATGTGAAAGTATTCAGTGCGGGATTTCCATCTGCAGTCTAAAGTAAAGGATCACAAGAAGATGTCATCGAACGGGACTGATTCTAAATCGTTGTTTCTATCACTTGCTGTATGTGCTCCATCGTTTCATTACTTCCTTGAGAAATCCTCATGCACTTAAAGACCAGTGCTGAAGATCCTCTTTCAGTTAACAGTCACATTCTCTAACCTCCATGACAAGCATTTTACATTTACTGCAGCTTCTTTACAGTAAAAGGCACGCAATCTCAAATCGAATATTTTAAACACAAAGAAACAACAATAAAAAGTTGTTTGTATGCAGTTTAAAATTGTGATTTCTGGATTGTATGCATACAATAACTTTGCATACGTTATTAATGCTTTTTATTTAGATAAGACTTCAGAGTGGAGATGGAAAGGAAATGGGAGACGGGCATGTAGCAAACTGGCTGGCTGGTAGTGGGACTGGGTACTTGGTTGTTGAGAGCATTTAAGCCTAACTAAATGAAGTATAATTTGTAATAAAAATGGCTCGAGATAAATGAGTCACAGGGAAAAAAATGCTGACAAATGACATTTCTCTAGCTGTTTTTTTTTTTTTTTAAACGTCTCAGGCTCCAAGGCTGTATTTTTACATCTTAGTCCTCTTCTGTTTCTCTGTAGTCCTGACGTGGAACCTGGAAAACAGGACATAAAAACTAAATGTCTTAGGACCTGCCACCAATACGTACAAGCGCTTCCCTTCCTCCTCCTGTTAAAAAAGGATGAGCAGATTGATGGACCCAGGAAACGCAAGTGATTACAGAAGAGTGCAAATCGATAGGAAGCCATCATGTCAGCCCCCTCCTACGCTTGGCAAGGCTAGAAATAACTCTGCTTGCAATGAGGCTGTGTTGAAGAGGTTCCCAGCAGCCCTATTGCAGATAGCCAATAGGCTCTACTCTGCTTGGCTGTGCTGATGATGGTGAATCACTGCATGTTCTCAGTGACATCAGGTTTTTTGCTGAGATTGAAGAAGCATATTAAAAAAATATATCTATATATGCATAAGAAAAATGCATGTGAAGAGGCAATAAATGTCAGGTTTTAATGGAAGAATAATGCAATAACAAATTGCTAATTTGGTGATTTCTGCAGTGGAGCATGCAGCGCACTTGATGCAAGACAAGTTCCTCAGCTCAGTTTGTTGTAAATGTGATTATATTCTTCACACCTGTGTGTGGAGGTCTGCTTTTGTCCAAGTGATGAATTCTCTCATCAGTGGGTGAATAGGAGGCTCACTGAAGACGCAGCGTGCCCCTCAACGTTACACAACAATGCAACAGTTATGTCACCAGGTGGACTCTAAGCTGACTTGCTGCTTGGGAGGACTAACTACTCATCCATAGTGCTCACATGTGCATCTGTAAGCAATAATCGCACGTAGGACTCCAAGGATACTTGCAGCTGACAGGGGTGCTGCTGCAACAAGGAGTGCTTTCATGATGGACCTCTCCATGAGGCCCGTTTCTTTTCTTTTTTTTTCATCATAATTGGCTTTTGAAGTAATATCCAGCATAGGAGAGCTTATGGAACTAAGTAGGTCACTCATCCTTGCTAGAGGAAAACAAAGGAGGTCATTTAATATAAAGGAGTTTTATTTTAGGCTTGCTTTTGGAGGGCCCCATTTATCAATGCCGTCATTTCTTCTGGCAGACTTGCTCAGTTCACCTTTGTCTCATCAAACTTTCACTGTGTCATATGTTATTTAAATGGAGCTGAGACTTAACTTTCTGGCCCACTTTCATTCTTACAGTGCCGGTCAAAAGTTTGGACACACAAGAATGGGTGGGTGTGTCCAAACTTTTGACCGGCACTGTATCGAGCACCAAAGGTTCTTCGGTGTTTCTACATTTTCATTTTCTTGATTTTTATTTTTTTATTTATTTATTTTTTGGACGAGCCCAGAGCCAAACAGAAGTGCTTTTTAATCCATGATCCAGATCTCCTGACCTTAGATTTAAAGCCAACACGATGAGCCTTAAAGAAATTTCCTCCATCTTCTTACTTTTTCCCCTTCCTGATTATTTAAAATAATTATTTCCTAATTCTGCATTCTTGTTCCTCCCCACTCTCTGTGCTCCCTTATATGCCTTCACATTTAGCACCTTATTGGCAGCACAACTTTAGTTATACTGCATGGATTCTATTGCATTGCGCTTTTCAGAGGAAGATGGTGTTGTTTGTATGTGTGCATAAACTTCCCTATGCTTCTTTTGGTTCACCTTGGAACATTTCCCCTGTCATTAGACAGTGCAAATTCATTTCTTTTTATATTGGGTTGCTTGGCTTGAAATGCATTACTACAATTTTTATTTTGAAATAGGCTTCCGTTGTAACCACCTGACCACACAGTCCTTGAAATCTATTGACTGGCCACTGAAAATGACAAATTAAGAATCCTCTTTGCACAGATCCATTTTCTGAAATGTATTTCTGTCCTGACGTGCTTCAGATCCGTGTCTTGTTCCTGGCTGAATCACTTCAGGATTGAATATTAATATTTAATTTATTTGTAACGCATGTGCTGAACACGTTTTCAGGGCATGCGTACCCCTGGCGTTCTGTGGTTCAGGTCTTATTTGATTAAAGTAGCTCAAAGATTTAACGAATGTTAAAGTGGATGCTGAGTATAATATTTAGTGAGTTAGAAAACTTTACCCAGTAAAGACTCGCAGCTAATTAAAGTTTTTCTTTCCCCTCTGCCCTTCATCCCATCATGTTCCAATCAGGATGGTGGATGTTGGGGGTCAGAGGTCAGAGAGGAGGAAGTGGATCCACTGCTTTGAGAACGTCACCTCCATCATGTTTTTGGTTGCTCTCAGCGAATATGACCAGGTCCTGGTGGAGTCGGACAATGAGGTGAGACAGAGACTTGTAATTTCACACAACAGTTTGATGCTGTGCTCTTAATAAACTTTAAAGTTTGTTTTGATATCAACATATTTCCAGAATTTTGCAATTGTGAGCAAGCTCGGGTTTGTGTACTTAAGTTATTGGGGTGCTTGAATAGTAAGCAGAGCGTATAGTCTTACTTTAAAGTCCACTGAGGTGCCAGTGATGCGAATTTCATCATCAGAAGTTAGTGCGAGAGTTCATGTGGACATCACGTGCCTGTCCATTTTTGTCCCCGCACACACTCGTCCAGAGAAATTATTAGTTATTATTTAATTAAATAAACATGCTCCCTAGGCAGTGTGCCTCAAGCGCATACATAAGGCTGCTTTTATGCTTACCCCCGTCGAAAACACGGAGTTGCGCATGCTGAAAATTGCAATTTCTCTTTCTAACCTGCGGCGTTACGCTGCGGCCGCTGCCGCAGCTGGGTTGAAGCCACCATCCGCCATTCTAATGATATTGGTAGACAAGCTCAAAGTCAGAGTAGACAGAGGGAGATGTTACAAAAATGAGACTTTGTGAGGTTCCAGTTTTGACTTCTTCCAATATCATGTGGCGGTTATTGTCCGAGTAGTGAAACCTGTTGTTCAGGAGAACATTGGAGCCACCTGTGGCTTAATAGCAGGCATAAATAGACCTGACTGTGTGATGTTGTGACTGTGCATGAAGTGACAAATACTGAGGGTATACTGGCACCTTAAGTATAACAAGAATGACTTTTTAGCCATCGGGTCTCCAGCTGTGCATGTCCACGATGGAGTGCAAGTGCATTTATTTAGATTTTTGCAGCTCACAGCTGTAGGTTTAACTTTTTTGTTTACTCCTGCTGCACTCATCAACTGCTTTCCAGTAAAACACCTCTGCAGCTGTACTATGCAGCGCCAGTTAGCTTGTTTTAACAGCAATAGTTGAGCAGTAACAATGCAAATGAACAATTATTCAATGACTCCTTTTGAATTGGAGAAAGTTTAGTAGGTAGTGGCTCCATCGTGTTGTGGTTAATACATTTACCTAATGTGCAAAGCTTCAGGAAGGGCATCTTTTGTTTAAAAGAAGAAAAACTATCAAATCAAACATCTTCTGTGGTGACACCATATGAACATGGGAGCAATCAAAGAAGCTTTCGAGAGAGCACTAAGCAGGTCATCAGACTAACGTCGTATGTCCGCATGAATGAGACACAATTTATCAAATCTCTCACAACAAACTGGACGCAGGTCTTCTGTTTATTTCAGGGATATTTTGCCCGTGTCGTCAGCTTTGGCTTCTGACTGTTCAGATAGAATTATCGCTAATAAAGCTAATGTGATCAGCCTCTGTGTGCCCTCTGCTCCTCTCTGACAACAAACCCTTTCTCTGACCAGGGGCCCGTTCTTCGTACGTCGCTCACTACATCCAAGATCAAATGACACATCCAAGATCAAACCATCGCGCTAACCGTGAGCTCGCTAATCCGGTTCTCCGAACACACCTGCTGTTGACGATTAGTACAGCTGGACGCAGTAATGTGACATCACTGGGTGTCGTAAAAGGGGCTACGCATCGATAGTAGAAACATTGATCGGCAACCCTCTGATTGGTCGGCGAAAATGTCGAAGGAGTGCGCTCGGCTCGGTATTTTTCGGCAGCAGAGCAAGAACTCCTGAGTGAGGGATTTCAGGAGTTTCAGAGTTTAATCAGAACGCAAGGGAACACTGCAAAGGCTGCAAAAGCAAGGAGAGAGGGCTGGCAGGAAGTTGCTGACAAATTAAACTCGTAAGTAATTTAATAATAATAATAATAATAATATATTGGATTTATATAGCGCTTTTCAAGGCACCCAAAGCGCTTTACAATGCCACTATTCATTCACTCTCACATTCACACACTGGTGGAGGCAGCTACGGTTGTAGCCACAGCTGCCCTGGGGCAGACTGACAGAAGCCAGGCTGCCATATCGCGCCATCGGCCCCTCTGGCCAACACCAGTAGGCGGTAGGGTAGATTTATTATATTACACTATATTATCCAATATTATATTACATTATATTATATTGTTATATTATATCCTCTTTCACATTAGAGCCACAACAGGACCCACTAGAACATGGGAACAAGTAAAAGTGAAATATAAGAATATTCTATAGAATGGTAATATTTATCACTTATATTGCTTTTAGTCTCTTGGAAAGAGAGCCTGAAATAATCTGTTTGTTTGTTTATAACAGCAACCAAGAAAAGGGCAGAGCAAAAAAAGACAGGTGGTGGTCCTGCACCCCCTCGTCAACAAGTTGGTTAAGTAAATAATATCCTCACGGGAAAATCGATATCTCTCAATGAGCACACTGTCGCGCTGAGCTAAAGGATCCTGTCTGTCCCGCAATATATGCTGAATTCTGAGGACTCTCCTTATCAATCTTGCACCTTCCGCAATGGGTTGCTCGCGTAAACGGACAGGATATGACTGCGACAGGCTTCCCAAATCCACCTTGGCTTTTATAGCCGTGGTCTCTCATCTTGATTACACGAAGTAATTTACAATTACTACTCTGAAATATGAATTACATCTGTAATAATCACATACATGTAATAGAATGTTAATAGTACATTTCCCTTTTTTAGGAAATGACCTGTATGTATCTGTGTGACATCAATAAAAGGATCAAGTACTGCATTATCTTTAGTTACATTGATGTTATTTATTTATCGCTGTTGCTTTCGTATAAATGAAGCGGACATACCTGCGTGGCCGCGATCTAATCCTGTTTACATAAAGTAAACCTGCTCCCGAGCAGGTTTACGCTTACGGCTCTGTTGCTATGACAGCAAGTCCCGGATGAGCTTCGGGGAACCGACTGATCCAGGATCACGCGAAATCGTCAACAATCTAATCCAGCTAACTTACTTAGCGAGGTACGAAGAACAGGCCCCTGGTCATATGATAAACCAAACCCAGCTGCCAGCTGTGACGCTGTACATCAGTACAGCAGCTGCTGCAAGTCAAGTATCGCAGGGTCCAGTCGTCTGGCTGCTCTGTTACCAGTTTAACTGCACACGCGTATGGTGCCAGCTCAGGCACCTCGCTGGACAGACGGATCTGGTTTAATTTTTACAGTCATTTTTCCCCCCTTTAATGTTCAGACTCTAAGAGGTAATAGCAAACACCAGACAATCATGATGCTATTGTTAAACTCGTTTAATGAAAGGTTACCAGCTAAGACAAAGCTTGGCAGACTTCAGTGTGCAGAGATTATCCTGCTGTGATGACAAGCTCAAGACTGAGACTTTGACCCTTGTGGACCAGTTCAAGCCTGACGGGAGTTTTCTTTGCCTTTGATTTCATCAAGTCTGTCCAGGATTGTCTCGTGTCTCGCCATGATGTAATGAATGACCCCGCATGAGTAACGCTGGCAAGGATTTTTAAATTTAAAGTTTTGTTGTTGTTTTTTTGTTTGTTTGTTTTTAATCTGAGAGAGCCAGACGATGTCTAATTTTTCGTGTGTGTGCTTCCACCAGTATTACCAATTTGAAAGGATCTTGAGAAAGTGTGGAGAATGTTATGCTGCCTGTAACATTGATCAGCATGGCTGGTTTAGTGGTGGGAGATGATCTGGGGAGGCACATCCATAGAGGGGTGTACACACCTCTGCAGTCTAGTCATCTGCACCCCGACTGCCATTAGGTATCAGCATGAAATCTTTGGACCTACTGTCAGATCCTATGCTGGTGAAGTGGCTCCTGGGTTCCTCCTGGTGCACGACAGTAGCTGGCCCTGTGTGGAGAGACTAAGCAGGCAGTTCCTGGAAGATGAAGGATTTGATACCGCTGGCCTGCCCCCACACTCGCCTGCTTTGAATCCCACAGAACTCCTCTGGGACATTGTGTTTCGATCCGTCTGACTCTGTCAAGTCGCCACGATGTTGTCAGGCATGCATACAAGAATGTGAGGGCCATACAAACTGCTGAGTACCGTTTTTGAGTTGATGCGTCAGGCTAGTGCATTTTACCAAAATTTCATTGCAGCATTTTTACTCCTTAGGCATGAAAGACTGATGTAGGGTATTGTTGTCACCTGGTTGGCTGGACAGCACGGACGCTGAATTTTGAGCACAAGAACTCAAACAAATTGATGTAGGATTTTCAAGTTGATACCATGAGTACATCTGCTAAACTCAAAGCAAGTTCAAATATTGGTGAAGGTCAGAGGTCACCGTAAATATTCTGTCTCTAGCTCTAAAGATGAGACCTGTTTTTCAATTGAAATAATGAGTGTATCTACTAAAAATCTCAGATTACAAAGCCACTGTTGCCAAAAGCACTTGCAAGTTACACTGTCATCGTTACTGACCTGTATTAGAAAGAAACAGAAATGCCATATAATTGCAGGTTTTGGATAAATGGTCTGCTTTACAATTTGGTTGCTTTCAGTGTCGAGTGAAGCTGAAAGTGAAGCGTTCTGAACACATCGCTCTCTTTAACGTCCTTGTTTCGTTGTTAGAACCGCATGGAGGAGAGTAAAGCTCTGTTCAGGACCATCATCACATATCCCTGGTTCCAGAACTCCTCTGTGATCCTGTTCCTTAACAAGAAGGACCTGCTGGAAGAGAAGATCATGTATTCTCACCTGGTTGATTACTTCCCAGAGTTTGATGGTAAGGAGTTGACTTGTAAACAAGAGTGTTTCAAAGAGTGAAGGATGTGATGTGCACGCTTGAGGTTTTTTTACTTTATATAGGAACCTTGCTTTTGCAGTTGTTTTTTTTTTGTTGTTTTTTTTATTGTAGACTGACACCTTATGGCCATGATGCTGTACTACAATACAAACTAATATATTCCTGTAAAATGTCACATCGCTCTCTTATTGAGCAACCTGTCACCCAAGTGTCTTTTATTTTTGTTTTAGTGAATCCTTTCCTCCTCGCTCATTCATAGCGAATACATTTAACTACACCACTCTGTCCTCCTTCCAGGTCCTCAGCGGGACGCGCAGGCAGGTCGGGAGTTCATCTTGAAGATGTTTGTGGACTTGAACCCAGATAGTGACAAGATAATCTACTCCCATTTCACGTGCGCCACCGACACGGAGAACATCCGTTTCGTCTTTGCGGCCGTCAAAGACACCATCCTGCAGCTCAACCTCAAAGAATACAACCTGGTGTGAAGGAAAATTGGAAAGACAGATGGTTAGAGTGCAAGCAAGACACCCACAGCCCCCACACTCAATGCAGTGTCCACATCTGCATGAAATGCACTCATAAAGAGATGAGCATTGCTTTGTGCTTTTACCAGACCAACACTATCCATATTCTGCCCTCTCTTCACTCAGACCCTTGGTTGCTGTTTTGCCCAGTTTTAAGGACTCTGTTTTTTTTTTTTGGTTTTATTAACTGCTTGTCTTGCACAATCACACATGAAACACATTCAGATATAACACTCCCTCCATTTGTCACCTCTTGGGAGGTTGTTCTCTACTCCGGCGCTCCTCGTTCGGCTCTTGCCGTGGCTCACGTTTTTCTTTCTCTACACTACAGTCTCACTTGCGCTCGTGTGGGTAGAGGACCATCTCCCGGTAGACTAAGCTTTTACGGACAAAGGGCTCTCTCCCATAGTTATTTAACCCATGCATGCTATACACTACAGCCTGAGGGCTTGAGGCCAGGTGGCACACACTGGACTCTGCTCATCTGCAGAGGGTAACGAATTAATCAGACAGTGCTGGGGTGCAGAGAGGTACTTGGTTCTCCGGGGTCTTGAATTGTCCATGATGTGTTCTTTTAACTCTTTCTGGGGGGTTACGTGCCCTAAATGAGAGCATAGAAGCTCTGTTGAATGTAAATAAAGTTTTCATGCTGCTCACACAGAGTGAGGGCTACACAGAGATGACTACATGTTCTCTTTTGACTTTCAATATTTTCATCTATATTAACGTCATTAATTCTTCTGTTGTTCGCTAATTAAACCGATCGACGGCGACTACTCAAAGGAACCCTTTCAGGAGTGGTCAGGTTCTGTTTATTATTCAGTGCCCCTGATTTTATACTGAGACAACACTACCAGTATTTTACGTACTGTACACCAGCTCCCCTGTAATTCTCTATCACTTTGCTAAATTAAAACCACCTACATTTTTCTGTAAATACAGTAACATTGCCAGTATCGTTTTAATCCCTTAACTAGTTCAGATACTAAGAAACATATTTGGGAGCTGGTTTTTGCCAAAAACTAAGTGAAGGTTTTCTCCCGAGTTGGATCGTTCCAGATGTTTAACAGCGTAACACCTCACTTTGTGTGGCATTTCTTTATGTTGTCTCAATCACACGTGTAACAGTACTGTGATTTTTATTTGTGTGAGGATAACTTTCTTGTGCACAATGTGTGAATGATGGCATCAGATTAAACTGGTGCAGCAGTCATGTTTTGGATGAAATAAAGCTTTTGCGCTGCCAGTTTGCTTCAGTCACAACTTTGGTTATGATCATGCAAATGGCTTTTTCCTCTCCTGTAATCGCCTTCATTTTTACCATATTAATCAGCCAACATTTGATTAAACTGTCACAATCATAAATTTTTCTTCTTTTTTTTTTTTTTTGTATGTCTAATTTATCAATTGGATCTATTTGTTATTGATATAGTAAATGAGACGTTGTCCCTAGTTTCAGCTCAAGTTTTGTTTTTTCAACATCAAAGTTGGGAGTAGATTTTATACTGCTGTAAAATATCAAACTATTTTATGGTCAAGTGTTCTGTTTCTAATGATACTTCATATATTTAGTTGTTGCAGTTCTGTTTTTGAAGTGCTTGACATAGGAAAAAGGAAAAAAAAAAGGTTTCTGTGTCAGGTTTGTGCTTTATGCAAATAGGAAAATGAAAAACAGACAAAAAATTACTTGGTGGTTAAATATTTACTGTTCAGAGATGCTTGTACTTTTTGTAATCTTTAAGGATATGCGTTTGCTCTTGGTACCAATCCCATATTGTGCGTCTTGCCCGATAGTAGTTTAAATATTCCATTAAGCCGAGAGTTGATATGTGGCTTTTTTGTTTTTGTCTTCACTATGTAATTCAGGTAATTTTTCATGACTTTCTCATCACAAGGGCTACTCTTAGCAGCTTTGGTAGAAATGAAAGGAATCTGAATGGTGTAGAGCAAAAGGCGCAATTAATTAGCCTCGGGAGGGTGCCTGAATCAGGAGCATGTTGACATCCTTTTGAGAGCAGCAGTCCACAGAAGCCTGATAGACGGCTGGTGGCCGTTTAGGTACCCCCCGCCCTCCCCCTGTTTTTTTTTTTTTTTTTTTTTTTTTTTTTTTGTTTGTTTTTTTTACCTTCAAGACAATAACTAAAGGAAGTTGGGTTTCTTAAGTTGCAATAGGATGTTTTTAGTGTCTTTTCTATTCGACCTTATCACCCAGGTGATCCCATTATGAATTATGTGCTGAAATCAGCGATGCAAAGTTTTCCTCTGTGCTTTTACATATTTGCCTCTTCATTGGTAGTGTTTTCATGCTTGACTTTGACACTGGCTGCATGGGGACGGGAGGGGGAGAGAGAATGCTGGGATATTTTGACCTTAAGTGCACATTGAACGAGGCGGCAGGGTCAGATCTTTGGTGCTTCACGAAACATTTCAAAGCCTTTATTTTTGACCCACTTGCCCATGTGATGCTGACTGACTGAAGCTGGCCTTTTGGATGCCACAGAAAGGCACGTTCAGGAAACGCTGTTCCCTTGAGCCGTGGCTTGCAACCTTGAGAAAATACTGTCCTGCAGACGGTAAAAACACAAAACAAAGGTTGCGTTCAGCCTCTGGTGTCAGCACGGTGGCGTCGGTTTCCACTCGCTGACGACGTGGATTTTTACGCTAACACAGAGTCCCATGGTTACACTACCAATGACCAGAGCCGTCAGAAAAGCCGGTTCGGTTATTTTTAATAATCCTTTTCTTTTATATCTACTTTGCTTCATTCTACACACAATGCATTTTAACAAAGACTCACATGACAATCCAGTACAAAATGGTGTGCCAAGCAAATTCTGTGTTAAGCAAAGGCTTCAAAAACCTGTTTAACTTGACCCAGGCCTGTGCAGTGAAAGTTATTGCAGCATTTAATTGAGTCTTACTTGTGGTTTTAGTTTGCAAATGAAGCTTGCATGTTGAGCCTCATTTCTTTCTTTCTTTTTTTTTCCTTTTTAAATTGTATTTATTGAAAAACTTGCCAAATGAAGGTACTGAAATGGCCATTGTGTTTTTGGTGGTTGAATATGCTGCGTGTTTACATCTGCCATTCTGCGCTCTCTCTTATCTCCTTTATTTGATTGGACTGTCTATTGTTTCCCTGGGTCAAAGGCACTGAAAATACACCGCTGCAATGGGCCTGCGTTCATGCAACTTGTCCATTCAAGCACGCTCGTTGGTACTCTGAGGTGTGTGTGTGTGTGTGTGTGTGTGTGAGTGTGTGTGTGAGAGAGAGAGAGAACACTTTGATGGGTGTTGCTTATGCTTGAGGTCCATTCTGGTTTCAGGGATGGATATAGTGATATTAAAAAGCTCTTTGCATCTTTTTTTTTTTTTTTCTCCCCTTTTGTAAGGTTGACACACCGTATTTAGGACCACTTGACATGATTTTTCTTTTCAGACAATTCAAATTTTGTGTAGTGGTGTACAAATTGAAAGTAATGTATTTTTTTTTTTTTTGTTTGTTTGTTTTGTTTTAAAGTATACCAAATGTAAATTCTGTACAATGAGTGTGCCAATCCCCTTTTCTTTGTAAAGCCAGACTCTTAACAAGTGCCAATGTTGTGGAAAAAATTCAGAGGACCTGTGGATTTCGTGGTCCAGTTTTTAAAGCAAACACTAAGTGTGTGATTAATTAACAAAAAGGACAGTTTTATTCTATATTTAAGATTAATGATGAACTGCTGTTTTTAAAAATAAGTGTCATTTTAACTGCATGCGTTTTGTCAGGTTGGGGGAGGGAGTGGGGGGTGAGATACTCTATTCATGCAACGCCCTCGAGAAAAGGGTCCTAATGGTTATTGATTTACAGTATTTTAGCCATATTTCTCTATTTGTATGTTTCATTTCAACCACTGTTGCCTGAACCTCATTCATACATGATGATTTTTACATAGCCTTCTCCTTTAAATGTTTTAAATTGGAATAAAATATGTTCCTATACTCTCTTCTTGCATCCCTGTACTTTTATTCTCAAGTATTTTTTTTTTTTTTTTTTTTTTTTTATAAATAGTGACTTGAAGATTCCACCATTTAAGGTCATGTGTAATTTCTGAATGCATTTTATCCACATGGATTGGAAAATGATTTGTTGTATAAATACTGCTGCCCTTTGGAAAGCAGCGACCTCTCTCTGCAGTCTTAAGGTAGGATACTGTTTAGTGAAAATGGATATTAACAAACAAGTGCTCAAGTGACTGGGTAACAAATCATTTTGACTCTTGAAGGTAATCGCACACTACTTTTCACAAAACTATTTTGATAACGCAGCGCACATATTTATTTTTTACTTTTAGCGCCTTTTAAATCTGAGATTAAGACGTCCTAAAATGGGTTTTGAAGTATGGAAATCCCAACTTGTGAAATGCATATAAATATATACATTCAGTATGTGGTTCAGCCTCATTTACCGTGAGTTACCCCAAATTGATGCAGTGGATATGATCAGCATGTGCCGCTGCGGAGGTGTTGCTGAACCAAAGTTAGATTTTTCTTATCCTCCTCTCTGTGGGGTTTGAGTCAGGTGTGTGAGCTGGCCAATCAAGTACAGTAACAAGATGGTCAGCAAACCATTTGGTGGTGGTTTTAGCACTGCGGGCAGGTGCTGTGTCCTGCAAAAAAGGAATTTAGCATCACCGTAAAGTGCTCTAAAATATTGTCATACGCTGTGTTGACTTTGGACTTGGTAAAATGCAGCAAGCGCCAACACAAGCAGATGGCATGACACCTCAAATCATCAGACTGGAAAACGTTCACTGGACTTCAGACACTTGGATTCTGAGCCTCGCCTTTATTTTCCAAGAGACAATGTGCTAACTGAACAGTTCTTGTTGTCTTTAGCCCAGGTGAGATGCTGTATAGACGCTGTCACTGGCTCAGGCGTGGTTTGATATTAGGAAAGTACATGAACGAGGTGCTTGATGCTTATTTTGTTTCTAAGGAGCCAGACTTTATTGTAATTTTTAAAGTGGTCTTGAACAGTTTCTACAGCTGATCTAAGAGTTTTTCAAATTTTTTCTTTAGGCATCGGATGCTTTTTCAGTCTTGTCCTTGACCATTTTCAGAGGAATATTATTTTTTGTTTTGTTATGCCACTTAACACTGACCTATGAATCATTCAAGCATACAAAAGGCCCCTAACTGAAGACACAGTTGTCTACACATAACAGACAACTTGGCAAATAATCAGTTTTAAAGTGTATCTTTGAGCACTTTGTTGCCACCAGTCTGACGCAAAAACAAATAAACTGTTTGAATTTTAAGATGACAGTTTGACAGCTATAAGTGTTTTGCCCTAAAAGGTGATTCAAAGAAAGCCAAAGAGGCTTCACACTGTTGAAGAACAAAGGTGGTCAAACTACAGACTGAATTTCAAGCATCCAGACTGTTTTTGCCTCACATACGGTATTTCCATGCATGTTTCCACTTCGGTGCAGTCATTTATTGAATTGTCCCATTTTTCCTAACAAAACGAAGCAACGAGGGGTGATTCAGAACTTTTGCATCTTACCGTAGAGTTAAGGAATTTTCATAACTTCACTCTTAAAAGTATAAAACACTCACTGTGGTTCTATTAAGTTCTATGCCCATAACTGCGAATTTAAAGGTAAATAACAGTCATTTGCTCCCAGTAGAGTAGAGAGTTCACATAAAAGATTTCTTCAGTTCAGCTCTCTACAACAGGGATGTCCATTTTACATCGTTTACTTTGATATTAAGTGGGCCGAACCAGTGAAACTTCTGTTTCTGTCAGTGCAAAGCAGTTTAACTACACATTTAATCCCTGAGATATCTTAATTTAAGAAAAAGAAGTGCAATTTAAGCACTTAAAATTCTCAGCTTTTCTAACTCTGTCAAGTATGACTGCTTGATGTATGAATTGTAAGTGTGGACCTACTTTTAAAAAAGTTTCTGTAGTAGTTTAAAAAAAAAAAGAAATTTCAGTTACGTTATTGTCTGTGTACTTTGGTGTAGTGCGAATGGACATAGGGCAGTTCTGTAAGTCTAAATTTGATTCCCTCATTCAAATGTTTCAAAGCCATTGATGGGCTGGATTAGTGGTTCTCGGACCGATTCTGATGTTTGTCTAACAACTAAAACCTATTTTTAAAATATATATTTTTAATGTATTAATATTATATTTTTTTAATGTAATAATTACTCGTTATTCTTGGCGATAAACTATGGCACACAAACCTCCAGTGGTGAGTGGGGAGAGCCTGTGTGTGCTGACCTGTCCGCATGAGGCGCTGCTTGCTCAGACTTGGGCCTGCTGCTGTAGATCCGCGGGGTGTAGAGCTGCTCTCCGCGCATCTATCCGTGGTGTTTCTGTGTGGGGCGTTCAGCCCAGCAGCGTCGCCTTTGCCTACCCACCAGCTTCGGGAAGGGGCTGACTTTCTGGCTCCGCTGCCGATCCTCCCGCACTCCCTCCGTTCAAGAGGGGATAAACACAGAGTTAAAGTCCAAGCCGGGCAGCGTTGCAGTTTCAGCGTTAGCGGCGATTTTAATTTATTTTTTATCCCCCCTATCTCTCTCGCTCCCTCCACTCACGCGACTCAATTGTTGCCGTTGGACCAAACGGGATTGAACTTGAAACGAACCCGCAGACATTTTGTTATTTCTGAGATTTCTTCTTCACTTTTTTCATCCCTGTGGCGGCTGCGGGGAGCGAGCCGCGAGCTGTAAGGGGGCCAACGGCACGAGGCGAAACACGGTCGGCGTTCACCTTCCGCTCCGCTCGCGGGCTGCATCCAAACATTTAGTGCACGCACAGCGTTATTAATTTACCTGCGCTGAGCTCGCGACGCTGCCGCTCGTGCGCTAAAGCGGAAAGCTTACGACGGCGATGAATCATTTTGACTGACAGCTTTTGAAGAATTAGCTAGCTTTAGCCAGCACTGATGGTGCTTTCCTGCTCACGCTAAAGCAGTAAATACGGGGTCGGGACAACCCAGATAGGACACAGACTCTTTTGCCTCTCTAACGGCCGCAAAGTGCATCACTTATAATCGGCTTAATTTTATATTTATTTATTTTGTTTAAAAGAGGTGGTGGGGTGGGGGGAGTCCCCTAGCTACTGTTAGCTAGTCATCCTGCTAACGCTGGACAGCTCCTGTGTACGGCTGGGCTAGCTTTGGACAAAAGAAAGAGCAACGCAAGGGGAAATATAAACATCGTGTTTGGGAAGGAGAGCAACAAACAAGGAACTGACATGATGTTTCCACAATCAAGGCACTCAGTAAGTGGCTTTTCATTTCAGCACTGTTGTCTGCTACGTGTTTACGCATGCAGGTTGAGTCGAGGAGAGAGGAGATTACGCATGTGACTTGTTTCTTGGCTGCAATTAAACAGAGTTGCGTTTTTGTTTTGTTTTTTAGTAAGAAGAAGCAGTGTTTGTGGGGCAGTAGCACAGTGTTGGTTTCTAACTGGCACCGTTTAGTTCTGTAGAGGACGTGTGGACTCGACATGGCAGTATTTGTAATATTTGCATTGAAAAGCTGTTAAACTTTTTTTTTCTCCCAGATGATTGCACTGAAAATCATCCAAATCAAACCTCAGTTGAATGCTGTCACGTTTCATAACCACACGCTGCTTTCACTCCCTTGTGCCGTTTAGTTTCATTCTCCAAAATGCCAAAAAGCAGGCATTTAGGCAAATTGAGCTGTGCACTGTTACATGCAGGTGGGTGATTTTTTTTTTCCTATTTTATTTATTTATTTATTTTTATGAGTGGAAAATGCACATCTCTGTTCTCCTAAATTCCAAGTTTCCATGGTAACAGATACTAGTCCAGGGCATGCATTCATCAGTGAGGAAGACTCTCAGCCCTTTGGTCAAACATTTATGTTTAGTGACTGGCAGAACTGTGTCACCTGTCACTGCATGGCTTTAGAGCCCTGATTCTATTAGCTAGAAAATTAAATTAAATAAGTATGTTTTTTCAATCTTTCTGGGCTTACATGTGACTTAAAATTACATTGGAAACCTTCTCCATTGTGTTATGAGAAACCTTTTGATGGCCTCCAGTTTTTGCCCTCTGCAAAGGTGAAAGTAACAGAGTGATAGATCCAGGTAAACACAACAAACCGCAAAAAGACTTTTGCTTTGCTGTTATGAATCATGCCCTCTGTTTTTCTCTGGCAACATTTTGTTGCCACCGCTAGTTCTCTTACTGTTGAAAGGGTAAGGGTTGTTTGCTGAAGCCGAAACCAGAATGTCTTCTGACACGAATGCTTTGCCCTTTGGCAGTCTGTGTGGCAGCCTGATTATGCTGCACTGTGCTGCTGCTGCCCACTGATGTGAGTCTTCAGAAGTAGGATGGAAGGATTTGGGAACCTCTGGTTGCAGTCTGGCTTGTCAGATCGGTGAAACCCTTCATAAGCACAGAGTCCCAAGAAACCTCAGCTAAATTATGTTATTTTCAATGCCATCTGCAAATCCGAGAATACATAAGTCTCTGTTTATCCTTATGAATATCTCCTAAAGTAGAGAGTTTATCAGAGGTATGAAAGCAAGAGGAAAAAAATTTATTTGTCTACAACCATTTTATTAGCATAATAACCAAATCAGATACAATTACAGCCTCTTACATTTTGTTTGTCTTTGTGCTAATTAATATGCTTCAGTTACAAACAGACCTTTCACAGTTGTTGAGGTTTGTGTAGCTACAACGTGTAGTTACATATTTTGGAAAGTGCAGGTCCAGCATGGCGTATGGAGCTCTCTGAGGTCTACCCTGTAGATTAAACACAGTACTACAAATCAAACATTAGACAGGACACAAATCCGTTATTCTTTATGTGTATTTAAAACTGCTGAATTTCATGTGAGAGAAAGCAGATTTGAATTATTGCTTCACTAACAAACTGCAGTTCAAGGTGGCTCTCATGAGCTTGGGAGACCACTCCCCCTTTCCCTCGTAATCCATTCCCAAACCCTGCATTTATTGCAGATGTACTAAATTGAACCCTAATGCATAGAAAACACCTTGTTCTTAGTAGCAGAGCAATCCAGTTTAAACAGTTACGCAACTTTAGAGCCAGTGTAATCTACACCAATACTTGCATCAAACAGAAAACCGATAGCTGCCAAGAGGCTCGATGGATTCAAATGCAGTGTAGCGCTGCTCCTGTTCTGACAAGATGTTTTGGACTTCCTCTTCATAACGTGCACTGTCAAGTGGCAAGAATGGGTTGACATTAAAGTTCTGCCTGCATATGAGGATTTCCTCGGGTCACAGGGTGGCAGCGTACTTGACTGCTTGCTTTAAATGTGTTCACTGAACTGATCATGGTGATTTCATCTTTATCCTCACCCCGCAGTTCTAAATTAAATTCATCGAGCAGGCCGGTCAGATCTGTCAGGAACGCTAAGTCCAAAAGCTACTGGCAGTCCTCTAGTTTTGCATGTTTTCAAGCTTCAGAAAACCAACTCTTTTAGGTTGTGTTCATACCTCTGAAAATTTCCTTAGTAAGAACAAATGGGCTTAGAATTTGACAACGTTTGCATACAAGTACTTTTGTGCCATCTGGTTACAATTTAGTTATTTCCTTACTGTGAAAAATTGCAAGTGTGTATGTGAGAGACACTGGGGAGTTTTTATTTGTCACTTTCACCATGAAGACAGTAACATGTTGAACTTGTTTACAGATAGAGATGAATACTTGAGTCTACCTTGATTAGAGGACAGAAGTGGATAGATATCAGGTACAGAAACAGGAAAAACTGTAAAGTCATAACATTTAGTAGCATTTAAAAAAAAATACTGAAAGTTAATGTTAAGTGTTTGTTCTGTGTAACAGTCAATTGAGTCTGTTAGGTTACCTAATTTTTGTAGTGGCTGTCTAAAAGAAAACAAGTACCACCTGTGCATAGTCCCAGCAGTGTTGCAACTTGAGTCTCCTGATAGAAAAGAACATTTAGTCATTATAGTTATTCATATAAACACTGGTGTACATTTTTGTGTAAGGTGTGTTGTGTAAACCACAACACTGTGGAGCTACTGCAATAACGCAGCTGCCAGCACCTTGTTTACTTAGTTGTTTACTTGCACTTACTGCAAGCATCAATAAAACATTGTTCGGTACTTTTTTTTTTTTTTGCATTGTCATTTACGCAAATTTTATTGAAAAATTGTGATGTCATTTTGAGGCTATATCGCCCACTCCTAATTGTGCATGACTATCTCTGGAAGAGAAAGTTATTATTGTAGCTTTTGTCTTTGTCTTTGCCAGAGTGCTGGTTACCACAACACTGTGTATATCCTCCCAGATACTCCTAACATTTGAGTGAATAACAACCTCTGCATTTTGTTTGCTTCCAGTGGATCTCTGTGGATCCTAAAGAAAACCTTTTATCAGAGAGTACAGTAAAGGTACTTATGTCAGACAGTTGTTTTTATTGTATTATTAATATTAAAACCTGCACCTCACATTGGGTAATTACTGGGACGAGATGCCATCTTCGGTCTTCTCTCGTCTCTGGTTGAAGTTATAAACCAGTCACCTCCTGATGGAGTGAGTCCTCAGTCACCTTTTCCAAGGTGAGAGCAGCTGGGCCACTCCACTCCTGCCTGTCTACTTATCTAGGAGGTTATTTTTCTAATCCAATTGAGTGCTCTTTACGCTTTATTGGAGTATTAAGACCAAACTCACAGGATTAGACGTGGGGTTTGGGAATTTAACGTCTTTTCACCGGAGCTGCAGCTGGTTCAGTCTTAACCGACTACAGTCGGTCACGCCTAACCTTTCACATACACACCGCCCTCCACTGTGATTTTTCACATAAATAAACTGTACAAACACACACATTCTCTGTTCAGATCCTCTCTTCAGTTGCTGCTGTTGTCATAAAGGTTCAGGGATGGGAAGTATATGTGACACCCATATAGATATGAGTGTCACCGATAAGGACCTGGCGGATGAGAGAAGTGGCACCGCGATATAGCAAACTGATGGGTCTCGCAAACAAATTTAGTTACATACACATTCAACAATCCTCTCATGTCAGATTTTCAGGGGAAGCTTTTATTGGTTGGGATGGTTATTAAAATATTTAGGTATTTTTTAAAGCTGTTGACTTTACTGAGACACTTGAGGCACATTTCCTCAATGCAAAGTGTATCTAAAAGGCATATTTGCAGAGGCCGGTAGGCTTTTAGCTGTTTCATAATTGTACACAAGTGACAGATTTTCCCGTCTCCGTACTTTTTGCTGTTTGGATAGTTGCTTCTTTCCACGGATATCTGAACCCATGGACCATATCAGCTAAGTCGATAACATTACAATTTTAGCAAACATTTAAGTGCAATTTATTTGCTTCATTGTATTTTCAGTCCACTCTACCTTTGTTGAAGCTACAGATTTAAATATACTGATTCTAATTTTTTTTATAGGTTTCATATACACTGAAGCAAACGCTATCATATTGTCTGACGCTGGGAATACAACGGGCAGCTGGGTCTTGGAAGCAGTTTTGTTCCATACTTGGCATGGCTTTAGATCAGACTGGGAGCATTTCAGAAGCAGTGTTCAGTCTGTATAAGGTCTTTTAATTTGAAAATTGATTAGATTCTCTTTGCTATTCCTGTGGCTTGATTTCCTGCCCTCCTCAAGTGTTCTGTGCAACTTGACTGCTTCGGTTAAAAGCAGCACAGAGTGGAGAACTGCTGCAGGAACGCTTCTGAAATATCTGCTGGAATTACAAGTTGTTTTAGGTGAGAATAAAAAATGTGACCTCAATGACAAAGAAGAGGCTATCTTCAGCTGCTCTGTTGTTCACAAGGGGTCTTCACAGTAGGTAGCTCGGCATGTTTGATTTGGCAGAGTTTTTACGCTGGATGCCCTTCCTGATGCAACCCAATAAGGACTTGTGTCTCCTCCGGGATCCACTCGGGACACGATCAGTTGGCGAATATGTAAACACTGAACTCGACCTTGACCTTAAGCACAGTTTGGGTGAACACCCATTAGTTTATCAGTAATATTTTAGGAAAAATAGAGATTCTTGTGAATTTTGGTCAGTGCATCCCTTGCTGTGAGCTTATTGGTCATTTTACCGTTTAAGCTATTCATACATGATTTTTGTTAAGTGAGTAGGCCAGTTCATTGCATGCTGCTTGGTTATTACATTTGTTTGCTATACTATGAAGCACTTTGAAAACAGCCACAGCAGATAGAACATGCTGTTGAAAAAGTGAGTAATTACGTTGAAAATGATAAAAGTCCAAAAACAACAAAAGTAAGAACAACTATAATACAATAAAAAACAAATAAGATCACTGTTTCTGTATAAATTGGCATTGCTAGTCAGATGACTGGTGAGCTAGTGTAACAGTAATCGAGCCAAGACTATAATAAATGCATTTATTACTGTCTAAATTCTGCCTATGGAGGAAAGGTTTCACCATTGCCAATTACCTTAAATGAAAGAAGCTAGATTTCACTAGTGCACCAATTTAACTGGCCATCTAAGCGATGATGCCACCAAATACTTACAAAAGCAGGAGATAGAGTTGACTATCATCAGCATACCAGTGAAAGGAGGTTCCAATTTTTTTGAACGGATCCCAGTGGAAGCCCTTAAATTGAGCCCTGTGGAACTCCGCATTGCAGGGATCAGAATCAGTGAGACAGAAAATAGTTGGAAAATAGACCTAAAGAAGTGCCACAAGATGCTGTAAACAACTTATTAGGATATCATAGTCGACTCTATCAAAAGCAGCGGTTAGATCAAGCAGAAGAAGAATTACATAGTCACCAGAATCTGTACTAGGAAGGGTTTTAAATGTGGATTGAAAAAACTCCCAGATATCATGCTTTTCCAAAAAAGGTAAGTTGAAAATTGGTTGCTAGTAGAGCAGGGCAATATGACCAAAAATATTTATCACGATATACATTTGAAAATTTGCGATAACGATATAACTGACGATATAACTGACACTAGACAAAATACTTTGCAACTCCACAACTTTATTAGTGCAAAAAAAAAAAAATCTATGTATTTTCACTTAAACAAGCAGCTGTTTTTTTGTTTTTTTTAAAATATGCATTAGTTATATAACAATTTAACAGTGCAAATGCAAATTCCTCGCTGACAGTTTAACCAAAAGGCATTTCCAGTGGAAACTGGCCGACATATCCTCAGCACAACCATGTAGAATATCCACAAAACTTAAAAAGAGGTTATACACACACAATACGGTAATATTATGTTGAAGCACAGTACGTATCACTCCGCGAGGCTCCTGCCTACGATAGCCGTAATGCTCCGACAATCCATCAAGCGGTGCGGCTTCGTAGCTTAGCAAAGTCGTACTAAAACATTTGACAGATTTTCGAGCGCCGTGTACCACATAAAATCGTTTTGAGGTCAGTAAACACAACCAGAATTCATACATAAGGCACACAGGATTATAAGGGGCTCTGTCGATTTTCAGAAAAATCAAAGGATTGATTTTAAGTGTGCTGTATTTTCCAAAAAACACGGTAATAACGACGGCCCACTAGCATGCGCTACCAAAAATAGTGCTTTGTTGTGTATCTGACGGACGAAAGCCAAACCAGTTCAAACCCACTGAAGTTGCAGCATTTTTGCAAACCAGTTCTGGTTCATCTGTTTCATTCAACGATCCACTTTCGCCCTTCTTATTCTGCGTCGCCGCCATGCTTTTTCCGCCATGTGTGTATGAAAACAAAGGCACTACACATGCGTGTTTTACCCATATTCTATCGCCATATTTCATTTTCTTGTCGTTGCCCAACATTATACCGGTATTACCGTGAATGGTATGATATAGCCCAGCCCTAGTTGCTAGTGGACATTTTAACCTCCAGTTGCCAAGGTAACCCTGTAATGTAATTGCCACCCACTCATATGTCAAAGAGCCCCGCAGATGCTGGTCTAAAATGTCCTTCAGTGAGTTATCTGATGTTCATATATCAGCTAAGGAATCAAATATTTTACACTTGTAGTTAAAAAAGAATTGGAGTAATCTCAGCGGACTGACACATTTCTAAGGTTTTTAAACATCTGGCACAGTGCTCATCGCTTTGGTTTCTAAGTTCCTTGGTTTATAGTGGAAAGTTGGAAATTTCAAATTGTACTGTAACTTTCACATAATTTATTACAGCGTTAAAAAGAAGTAAATATACACAATTAACTTTCACATTGTGTTTGTGTTATTAGTTGGTGCTTTATGGCATCGGAATAATTGTTTTTCCATAGAACTTTCGAGAAAGTTGAACGTGCACTCCTCAGCTGGCAGTGATGGAGGAGGATATCTTAGTTAGCGTATTGTCTGTCTTGTCTTAATGTTGGTTTAAAATGGAGCACTGTAACAAAAAATAATTTCCCCCAGGGATCAATAAAGTATTCTGATTCTGATTCTGATTCTGATATCCAGCCCAAAGAGCTGCAGCATGGCTCTGACTCTACTGTTAGAACCAGTGGGAGAGTTTGGTACAACCCAGCTGTGGACAATAACTTGTGCTGAGCGCTGAGCAGAGAATCCAGGTCTTGTTAAAACCACGCGGCTTAGCTGGCTTATCCAGTGCCTGTGCAAAATATTGCGGCTGTGGACAGAGCAGAGTTGACTGCTCCTGTTGTAAGACAGAGATGTTGTATTTAAGCTGATGCACTGCTGGCTCAGCGGTTGAATTGATATTTTTTGTTTGCGCTTCTTTTCATGTTGACACTAGTGATCTTTATTTGGCGCTGGAAGGGCGCCAGATTTTCTCCATGCAAGAAAAACCCTCATGTCTGAGTGTCAGAATCCTTTAATATATTGATACAGCCAGCAACGTTGCATATTCCATGTCTGAAAAGGGCTTTAGAAACAAAGAAGACTAAGGTTTCTGAGGTTTAACGGGGATTCACTTGTCATTTTATGTCAGTGGGCACGTTTTAATCCCCCGTTGCAGGTTACGGGCACAGTTCATTGGTTTAAGAGGGAAAAGCCTCATTTGATCGTGGCACAGTGCCTGACCCAGTTGACAGCATTTGCCATATTGTTTGGGTGTTGATTAATCCTAATGCAGCTTCAACAAAGCTGGCAGTGGCGTGAAAGTGGAGCAACCGAGAGGCCTGGTGCCAAATCCAGAGAGTAGCGCAAGTAATATGGGAGGCAAAATCTCACAAGTCCCCTGAGCATGTGCTCGACTGTAGAGATGGCCACAGGTTGCGCGCGCGCGCGCACACACACACACACACACACACACACACACACACACACACACACACACACACACACTTCCACCTCCTCTTGTCTGTCTCCCTTTATCATGTGTTTCCTCCCAGATCTAATGTAGTGGTGGGAGGGTCAGGGGCAGAGGGTGCACAGGCATTATTAAGCCCACTTGAATTAACAGAACAGCCCCCAGCCTTTCCTCTAAAGCCTCCAGCTGGGGAGAGCTTAATCCCCATGGTCCCCTGTCTCGCCCATTAAACAAACTCCCCCCGCCCCTGCTCCATTGCTCTGCTGCACACACACAGACACACAGTAACGTGTGTCTGTGTGTGTGTATGAGAGAGAGCAACAAGCTTAACTATGTGTGTCCGATGATTGGCGAGGGGGGGGGGTACTGGACATTAGTGCGTGCACAGAGGCGAGCATAAAAACGCACAAACATGCACGTTGGCTTTATTTTCTGGTAATTATTGCTCTAGTACATGCATAGAAATAAAAGGATTTTTCCCTTTCAACGTCAATAAGAGCCCCCTCCCCCTCTCTCTCTCTCTCTCTCTCACACACACACACACACATTCTTACCAGCCTCAAGGGTCTTATCTGCTTTTTGTATCTGGGGAAAAAATTGAATGTGGGGCTTGACACACGCAGACCAGCAGATGTCTGGGTCATTGAGGTTAGGCCAGCTGATTAGCATGACAAACACAGCCCTGCATGTGCCCCCCACCTACCAACCCACCCAAACATCACCAACCTGCAGGAGGCCCCTCATTTAAGTGGCCGAGTAGAGGCCATGGGTCACAGGTGATGTTGATTTTGGTGAAAGGCCACGGTGGATGATTGTAAGAGTGCTTTGGGGTTTGGCTAAAATGGAGGGGTGTAGATTGGTACAGTCCTTCTCTTGTTGAGCATACACACATACTGACTTAGACTCAAGTAGGCAGAAAAGATGCGAGTACAGATTCAGACACTGACTTATACCTCCTGCTGGTGGCTGGCTTCCCAAACTCTGCAAATGCACATTGGACGACAGTGAGCTGAGTCTGTTCCTTTTTCTTCTTTGTTTCTAAACACAGAAAGCCCAGCTAAAAATGAGAAAACACTGCAGTGCCAGCATAATTTTCATGGTTTCTTTTTCTTCAACAACCCATTTATGTGTTTGGTTGTAGAAGGAACCGTTTCTGCTCACCTATAGAGTAGATCAGATGTGGGAACATGCTATGTAGTCAAAACAATAGATGGATGTAGTCATTCATGTATTGTGCATATTGAAGCCTTGCCATGTTCTTTTTTTTTTGAGCAAGAAATTATTATATTTGGATTAGAGATTCACCAGTTGACTGTCCAGAGACAAGAATTGGTCTGTTTCCACTGCTCTCCGCTCATATGACCATTAAAGCGCTAGTCTGTGTTATGCCACAAAGCCGCACAGGCAAATAGTTGGACACACACTTAAAGCCACTTACTTTGTTGTTAGCTTGGAACTGAGTGAAGACTCAGACATTTCACTAAAGTAAACAGCAGAGAAAACCGCATAAATGTTCGTGACATCAAACCTAATGAGTCACTTAAACATGGACATTTTATAGAAATTAACAAAGAAAAAGTGGCTTAAACTAGAGCTATCCAGAACTCTGAGCCAGCCACAAACTAACAGCCTCAGTCTGAGCAAAGGATAAAAACAGTTATGAGAAAAATTATGGAGCCGCATGAATCCGAGAGAAAGGTTTAATGTCCTGTTATTTAGTGAAGTTATAAAGTATATGTGTTGTATAGGCTGTCAGTTTTAGTTCTTAGAAAGAATAAGAATAATTGGCAGATAGCAAATAATCAGAAATCATAATTTGCTGAGGAAATTGCAATCGGTGCTGCTCTAATTTGCACAAGAAGTAAAGTGCTTCAGACCTGTCATAGTTTCTGTATCTGCAAACCTGCTAGAGTGTGCTTGGGTGACATAAATTTTGTCCACATACTGTGTGTGCGAGGCTCCGTGCACACGTCTGCTTTCCTGTAAATTTTATATGATCACACAGACTGAGAAACTGCACTGCAGTGTATCAATTATACACATGGACCCTTCAGGCAGACTTCCAGCAGAATTCCCAGAAGTAGAACAAGAGTGACGATCGGTCCATGGTGTTTGAACTGCCGAGGGGCGCAATGCAAAGACACATCTGATTAATCTAATTACAATTTCACTGACCAAAACTTCTTGGATGAACTTTACACAAGAAGCTATATTATTAGTTATATAGCTGCATTAAAAATGCTCAAAAAGGCATCAACAGCACAAACAAAGTTAATAGATCAGTGGCTTCACTTAATTGATTTGTATTTGGGTTTGCCTTGATGATAGCATAGGGGTAACTGGGGTTCTGTGGTTCATGATTGCCATTTTAACCCCTTACCTTGCAGTTCCCCGCATGTATGCCTTCTTTGTGTTTGACTCCATAAATAAGTTGTCTTTTGCACGTCATCAGTTTGACAAGTTACTAGAAAAATATGACCATGTTTTTGTGAAATGGGGTGAAGAAAAGGCAGATTAATGTAAATTTTAATTCACTACTGTTGGGAAAATATTAAGAGTTGAGTGCATTAAGATAAATTGAGACTGAAAAAGATGACGTTATAAACAACATGGTAATGGACTGGCTTGCATATAGGGGCTTTTCTGGAGTTGCTGACCACTCTAAGCACTTTCAACTTCAACCCACATTTATACATTCACACATTGCTTCATTCTATACACTTAAAGCACTTTGTCTGCCACTTCTGGCTATTTTAGAAGCACGAGTTAACCTAACATGGATTTAACCTGAGCACTCAGAGGAAACCCATGCATGCAAAGGGAGAACATGCGAAACCCCAGTCTGGATTAAAAGTCGAAATCTTCTTGCTGTGGAATGACAGTGCTGAAAACGTCATCACTGTACTGTTTATAGTTTTTCATGTAATAATTGTTGACGGTTAGCGTTTTCTCATCATACAAATATCGATGCTATTTTAGTTTGCTGCTGCTTCAGTTGAGCAGACGCTGTAGTGTTCGGTGATTCAGATTCTTCACCCACATCACGATTTATGCTCTGAGTCAGTTTCAGCCTCTTTTGGCTTTTATCAATATTGTTTCCACTGCAGTTTAGCCAAAGCTAAAGCATACTGTACATTAGTTAGTTTGAACTTTTAAAAAAGTTATTGACGTTTCCATGCAGTTGTTTTTTTTTTTTAAATGCGATAAAGGATTCATAAGTATGTCTGCAAAGAGGAATATTTTTTAAGTATATTATGTATAACAACAAACGCACAAGCACCTTGGAGTTTATGGCACCCCAGAGAAGCATATGGCTTGAACAAAGTACTGAATCAAGAGGACTGAAAACGTGTCACCGCTCTATAAATGATGCACTTCCCTGCTGGGCCAATCAGTTACAAAACTCTCACCTTGTGGTGATTTTATAAATAAATAAATAAAGAGAAATTAACATGATTATCCACCGATTCTGAGGAAAGAAATAAACAACTAATGGCGTATTTTTAAGTTACAAGCAAGGCTAAACCTTTATGAGAGAGCTCGTAAATGCTTGTTATGTGCTGTATGTGTTACAGTTACTGTCATTAAAAAATAAAATAATTGTAATTTTAAAATGAAAATATATTTCATAATAATTATTTTCATTTTAGCTCCTCCCCTAAACTTCTTTAGTGGCGAGGAGTCAATTATCCATCTCTTATCTGTCTATTTGTCCATCTATCTGACTCCAATTCACAAGATTCAGTATTCCTCCTTGAAACTTGAACACACTGATCACAAAATGATGATAAATGTCTTTATCCAAAATGTGCTCAAGGTCATATTTGTCTTTTTTCGATCACTTTTCCATTTTATAGGAGTACTGGTCAGATTTTGTGAGCCTATTTAGCTTCTCAGTGTCTTTTCTTACTGTCACTTAGTCCAATACAGGTAACCAATGAAAACAAAACTTTCCTTATGTATTTCACACATTGCAGTAACCTATGAATTGTGATGGATCACAAGCCAGATGAGGGACTGCGTCATTGACATTCTGGTTCTGTATGATTATAATACAGAAACTAAAGGATCCGCAGAAGCATGAGACTTGCCAGTTGAGTTGTCGGTGCATCACTTTGTCAGCTCGGGCTGCTTTGCTTTACACAAAGTACCACAGCAAATTTACCAGAAAGAATGTGACCATAAACAAAAACAGATGTCCTGTTGTTGGTTTCGCTCAAACCTGCGGGAGACACTGATGTGTGTGTTTCTGAGTGTGCATGCGTGTATTTCTGCTGCATTGCCTTCACGGACGAGGCCTGCATGTCAAGGTTACAAATTCACAAGTAATAGACGGCTTTGTTGACGTGGGATGTCCTTTTATTGTCTGTATACATTCTTCTCTTTTAGCATGTGTACAAATTGTGTGTGCGTGCGTGCGTTTCCACACAAAAAAATGTGGTAATGACTTTGTGCGTGTGTGTCTTTGCATGCATCTTCGCAAGTTCCTCTTAAAGTGCGTGTGTGGTTTTCTCGTGTGGGAGTTAATGTTGGGGGGATGTAGTGAGGAACTGCATCAGTATTCAGCAGTTGCTTCCTAGGAGGAGAGTGTGGGAGGTGGGAAGAAAGGAGGGTGGCGGTGGGTGGGGTAAACCTTCCCCAGAGCAGAACGGTGCGATGGGCTGGAACAAAGCGGCTCGACGGGAGGCGGCTTGATTGCCCCTGCCTGGCCACAGCCCGCAGATCTGCCAATGTGCAAAGGAGAATTAGCTGTTCTGTTTGTGTGCCTAACAGCGGTAAGGCCATGACTGAAACAATATGCTACCACATCCCCACCAACAGCCTTTTCATTCAAGAGCAGGGCAATGAGAACCTCCCTTGTTCAGTCTGTCCTGGTCCCATTACTATAAAAAACTAATTTGCATGCTGTTGGCGTAAACATGAAATCAAATAGAGCTCATCAGCATACACTTGAAATTACAATACTCTGATAGAAAACAATATGTGCCAAAGAACTTTGGAGTTCCCCCGGTGTTGCCCAAATGTCAGAGCTCCAGCTTTCTCCTTTCATTGTTAACTTGTTGCAAATTTATCTAATCTTCCCTTCTTCGTTCCTGTTTTTTTTCTCCTCCTTTGGCTGTTGTAAGTAATAACCTTGGTTTTTACAAGCAGGCATCAATCATCTACACAGCCGTACTGGGTGTAATCTTAAAGCCCCCCTTCTGCGAGTCTGGCTTTAATCTCAGCCATGGTTTCCAAACCCACAGTACTGTCGGCCTCACCACTTTCCCCACTTTTGACAAATTGCCCATTTCCCTTGGCTTTGCAATCTCTGCACTCTTTTCCTGTGGTGTGTGTGTGTGTTACACTATGCCTCCCCCACCTTATGTTAGGTCTTATTGTGTACAAGCCTGCGTGCGTGTGGGTATAGTGTACTATATTTTTGTACACAGGTGCATCTGTGTTTGCAGGGCAGTGTGCTATAACTGTCGTGTTTGTATGTGTTTGTACTGTGTACTTGGCTGGCCTTGCCAGGGGGGTCAAGATAGTTCAGAATGGGGAGGGAAGGTAAGACATGCCAAGCCTATGTTTGCAAGGGCACTTCTCTCGAAGTGATAAAAGTAGAATAATCCCCTTTAAGGCGTCTTAACGAGGCCAAATCTGTTGGGCTGCAAGAGGGAGGTGTGTGTGTATGTGTGCTTGTGTGTTGTGGGGATAATGCTGCAGAAATGGGGGTAAGCCTCTGCTTGGTTTGTGAGAGATAATAATCAAAATCAAATTCCTGGCCGAAACAGGATTAGGCTCTCCCCGTGCTCTAAAGCCCCTGTCCAGAGCGGCTGAAGACACAATCCTATTCCTCAGCCTCTCCTCTCTGATACACATACACACACTTAGCCGCTAACATAGCGAGGCTTCTTTTTGGCCCAGACAGAGTTGGCTGGGGGTGAGCTTGGATGTGGGCCAGTTAGCCCTGTCCCTCTCTCAGATCACTGGGCTCATATGCTTTAGTCCAAACACTAATCCGGGATATTTAGATGGAATTGTTTGGTTGGAGCTATTCTTAGATGGAGGATGTGATCTTGTTTGCTGCTCGTGTATTAGCAAAAAGCTTAAGCCCTCAAAGGCTCTGTGAATCATGTCAGGATGGATTTTTGCTGAAACGTTTGCCCAAATAAACGCACACACCATGCGTTCGTTTCACCAGTACAAAGAGACGGGATGATGCTGAAAGTGGAATGACTGCAGTCGTGCTCAGACAAATGGGCGATGGATTGCATGTATATTTATAAATGCAGACAGACATTGTTTACAGCACATGTTGGAATCAGTCTGAGTCGATGAGTGAAACTCATCTGCGATGTGTGCCTTTGCCATAAGGTCAGGTGGCTGTCAGCCTGTTATATTCCTATGTAAAAGCAAGGTTTTTTGCAGTTAAATCGGCATACTGCAGCAACTTCATCACTAAAGGCGGAGGATTTTCTTACTTTCTGTTTCAGTTCTGTGCATTAGGGCTGGGCTATATCATACCGTTCACGGTAATACTGGTGTAATGTTGGGCAACAATAAGAAAATGAAATATCGCGATAGAATATGGGTAAAACGCGCATGCACAGTGCCTTTGTTTACATACGGACATGGCGGCGACGCAGAATGAGAAGGGCGAAAGTGGATCGTTAAATGAAACAGATGAACCAGAACTGGTTTGTAAAAATGCTGCAACTTCAGTGGTGTGGAACTGGTTTGGCTTTCGTCCGTCAGATACACAACAAAGCACTATTTTTGGTAGCGCATGCTAGTGGGCCGTCGTTATTACCGTGTTTTTTGGAAAATACGGCACACTTAAAATCAATCCTTTGATTTTTCTGAAAATCGACAGAGCCCCTTATAATCCCGTGTGCCTTATGTATGAACTCTGGTTGTGTTTACTGACCTCGAAACGATTTTATGTACACGGCGCTCGAAAATCTGTCAAATGTTTCAGTACGATTTTGCTACGAACCCGCACCGCTTGATGGATTGTTGGAGCATTACGGCTATCGTAGTCAGGCGCCTCACTGTGCTTCAACATAATATTACCGTATTGTATGTGTATAAGCTCTTTTTAAGTTTTGTGGATATTATACATGGTTATGCTGAGGATATGTCGGCCAGTTTCCACTGGAAACGCCTTTTGGTTAAACTGTCAGCGAGGAATTTGCATTTGCACTGTTAATTTTTTTTATATAACTTTAATGCATATAAAACAGCTGCTCGTTTAAGTGAAAATACATTGATGATTTTCTTTGCACTAATAAAGTTGAGTAGTTGTAAAGTATTTTGTCTAGTGTCAGTTATATCATCAGTTATATCGTTATCGCAAATTTTCAAATGTATATCGTGATAAATATTTTTGGTCATATCGCCCTGCTCTACCGTGCATTACTGGCTGGACTCCAAATGCAAGTAGTTAATGTGAATTTCTCTGTTGAAAGCCACAGGTTTGCAGATTTTTTTTAAAATCACAAACAGATTGCACTTAACTGCCAACTTCTCCCCATTAAATCATAGACTGACTCCATCTTTGAAACGGCTATTTCAAAGACGGTGCGTTTGCAAATTATTTTTTCACACCGTTGCAATACTTTTGTTGTTCTGCGGTCTCCGACTGCTGCTTTCTCTGGTGTGACTGTAGCATTATAAAGCAGCTGTACACACAGGTTTGACATGCTATCTAAATTGAGTTAAATTTCAGTGAATACTAGTGCATAAAAACTGCTTGTATAAAATCATCAAATTTAATAAAAGCTGCCAGAAAGTTTACAGACTTTGACTCCACACACTCTTCCAGCTGGAAGTTATACTTATGTCACCGTCTTTGCTCTTGAGGAAATCTCCCATTGATTTTAAATCATGACAGCGCACAGAATGGATGCACCAACACCGCATTTCTACTGCAGTCAGTGAACGTGGCTGTAGCAGGTGTGAGAGTAGTACACAGGTGGTGCATATCAGTTTTATAGTCATGAAGTGTTTGTATTTTAAAAAAAGCACTGAGTTTTATTGTTGTATTTCCTGTGTATTATCTATTTGTCTTTACTTATTCCTGTTGCATAAAGTCAGTAAAATACATGGCAGGTATATGTGCTGGTTTCAGAATCATACAGAGCCTACAGATTCAGATTCATGACGAGTATTTGGTGTACATTATCACTGGATTTTTAGGGTGCTTCTCACTTTTATGGTTGAAAATCTGCATTATTATTATTGAGTCCTTGGTATTAAGATATGTCTAAATGTAAGCACTTGTACTTGGTGTGAAAGTAAGTTGAACTGGGGCATCGCCCACATGCATACTGCCAGCAGTAAATTACCCATACAATGTATAATCTCACCATCAGACTCAGCTAAAAAAAGAATACTCTTTATTTTTTTGCTTTCAGCAGAAAAAAAAAATCAGATGGAAACACTTGTTCTTTTCAGTCACGTAGAAAAAAACGTCACGCCTGAAGAATAATAATATGCCTATACTCCACACTCAGATGGGCAGTGGGAATCTGTGATGGACAGAAAAGCCGGATGGCTCAAATGGCATCCTTGAGACTGTTGCTATGGAGCAAACACATCCTGGCATTGAAAAATAGGCCAACTGTTCGTCAGTGTGGATCTTCTGCATTCATTTAAAAGTGGGAGTGAGATAACATCCAGTCATTAGTGAGTGATTACAATGCCAAGGTTTCATCCCTGCCCCCAGCACACACATACATGCACGCAAACGCACACACACACACACACACACACACACACACAGAAACACACTCCGGCTGAGATGTAAACAGTTAGGCAGTGCTCCAGGAAATACAATCCCCACACTGCTGCTACCCTCAGGCAGGATTTATACTGAGGAGGATGTTTTCCAATGTATCCTGCTGTTATTGTGTGTGTGTGTGTGTGTGTGTGTGTGTGTGTGTGTGTGTGTGTGTGTGTGTGTGTGTGTGTGTGTGTGTGTGTGTGTTTGTGTGCGTGCGTGCGTCACTGTGTGTGTGTGTGTGTGGATACATGCTGCTGTCTCCGCTCTGTTGGTGTGTCTAAATGCTCCACTGTATTCTTGTATTGTTGGTGTGTCTAATCACTGTAGTGTGATCTATGTGTGTGTGCGTAAAGCTGAGTGCCCTCTGTAATCTCCATCCTTTGCCATCGCTTTTGTCGACTGATCCGTGGAGCAGAAACGGCCTTTGCCTGATTCTTATTTAAAATAGACATTATGGTTCACAGTAGACTTCACATGGATTGGACCAGATGATGAGGCCAGGAAGGGTGGGTGCGTGGGGAGGGGCGGGGGTGGGCGATGAGTGTGCTTAGGGTTGGTGGGTGGGGGATGGAGGTGGGGCAGCAATTTCCTGAAACGATGAATCCCATTTATTCGCTGAAGACTGTCTCAATTGCCTCACCAGCGCACAAAGCTTTTTAATGCTTTAATTACGTCTCAAAGGAGCAGGGCAGAATCAAATTAGAGATTGTCCTACATTTAGGTGCTGTGCGCACGTGTGTGTGTGTGTGTGTGTGTGTGTGTGTGTGTATTATGCAAATTTGTGTGTGTGTGGGCTGTTTTATCCTTGTGTATGATTCATGGCAGTGAATATTTGTTCCTCTGGCAGCCAAGCACCATATATAGAGGCTTATCACACCCCACACACAGATGTGCACACACACATCCTCTCAACCGTTTACGCTGTCTAGGCTATCCCTCTGCAACACAAACAAAATGATACACACGCACGCGCACACACACACATGCATTAGCCCAGCTCTCTCTTGGACAAACACATCCACTTCACGCAGCATGCAAGCACCTTTTTTTTTGTCACCGCAGATGGCATGTGTCACAATATTACGGCAGTATTTCATTAACATTATGGGCATCCATCTGTTGTGTGCTCTCAGGTCCCCATAGAGCACCTTGTTTTAGTCACTGACAGAGAAAGAGATAATAAACATGGTTAACAATGTATGTTTCATGGCGCTCGGATAGCCCTACATACTCTGGTTGTAGAGTGGTAAAAATCTCTCACTAGCACTGTGAGAACTGTGCTCATAGCTCTTGTACTTTGCTGGATGTCTTATCAGAAAAAGGGTTTGATTTTGCTGTAGAGTTTTAAAATATATTTAAAACTGTGAAGCATTTTTTTTCTTTTAAAGCTATATTGGCTTATGCAGCCACTTGTTGACAGCTGCCAACCACTCAGTCTATCTACCTTCCTACATACGACACAGTTTGCATTTCACCATCACCATGTCCTTTTATGCAATACAAATAAAAGTAAAGTCTATATCTCCCCGCCTTAAAGGCTTTAGATCACGCCACCTTTTTCCTCCTGCAGGCACATGAACTGAAATAAGCTGATTGACGTTTTTTTTTTTTTACATTTCTGGAGAAACTGAAGAGACTTTGCAATGCATTTAACTAATTAGTAACTAAATTTACTAATAATTGTAACTGAAAATTAATTACTGAATTTAGTACAGTAATGCATTACTGAAAAAGGTAATGTGATTACAATATTTACACCCAGCGCTGCAAGTAATATAGTCAAATCTCTTTCCCTTAGGGTCATATGATGCACTGGGGTAAATGACAGTGTTGCCATTGCTGCACAAATAAATGAAATAAAATGAAAAATATCAAGCTGAAAGTAGAGAGTGTAGAATAATTACTCAAGAAGCAGAGTTATCAATCAGATGTGAAAATGTCATCAGCGATTTGGAGTCAAAGTAGATAAGTTAGTAAGCGTCAGGTTCGTGCAGGCTGCAGATGTTGTCATTCAGGCTGTGGCTGCTGTAAATGTGGAGGAGCAATATTTGTCAGACACTGTTTGTTTGTCATTTTTGGTGAAACTGAGCCACTTGTCCTCAGCGACTTCAGTGTGCTGTGTGTGATGTACTAAACTAAAAATGACTTTTTTAATGTGACATTTTCATTATCTTGCCTGATACGTCACGCAGATCTATCATCGCTGTTTCTTTATCCAGTTTAGTTGATTAATTGACATGTTATAACTATGGCAGCCAAAAGCTGATTTTTTTTATTTTTTATTTCATGCTGGTAGGCTGTTATAGAATGTGAATCTTTTGCTGTTGCATCCAACATTTCTCACCTGTTTCACAAGATAGTGATGGGAAGGTGAGACAGAAAAGCTGTTATTGCCATAAAAGCCCTAATCTGGCCCTTGTGAGTCTTGGTGTTTGGTTTTATGGTGTGTTTGTTAGGCTATGTCCACATTAGCCCGGATAGATTTGAAGTCGTTTTCACAGAGGCGTGCATCCACATTGAAACGACCGAAAACGCTTACGTTCCAGTCCTGCGCATGCGCGAAAGCGAGTGAGAATTAAAGGATTTGAAGAAAATCTATCTGGAGCATGTACAAACTGATATTAATCTTTTTTTTTTTTTTTTTAGGGCTGTCAAAATTGAGAGCAATCATAACAACTGCTTTATAATGCACTCAACTAGCTTTGTTTAATTGGTCACATGACTAAAATGCGGCATTGTTTTAGAAAGTCTGTGTTTTCGAGCGTCCACACTGCGACGGGGCAGCTCCATTTTGAAATGAATGCGTTTTTGAGAGCGTTTCCAAAACGCTGCATTTTTTTCCTTGAGGAAAACGTCGTCTCAGTGTGAACGGGAGGCCAAAACGGAGAGAAAACGACGCGTTTTCGTTTGAAAACGCATTAGTGTGGACGTAGCCTTAGAAAGTTCTTGCTCCTTTTCTTGCTTTTTCTGTTTCTTATTTTTCCTCCTTCTGCCTCCACTTCTTTTCTCTTCTTCAGCTACCTGGGGCAGCTGACTCTTTGGCATGTTAAACGCTTGCATATTACAGTTCACATTGAGGAAATCTGATCTTGAGCAACAGCTCTGCCCTCTGGCACAGGGGGAAACCTGTACATAGACACACAAGCATGGACACACAGTGCAGTGTGAGCTTCACGGCTGCCTCTAGCCAAGTGCCTTGTGTTGACACAGGCTCTGTGTGGCACAGGCCCATATAGCTGAGCTGTTGTTTGCTGAGCTTGGTCCATGCCGTACTGGCTAGAGAGATAATGGAAAAGGTTATTCTTCTTTACAGTCGAAGCCTCTGTCTCCAAGCAGCAGACTGGTTTGTTTGGGATTGGGGTTTTTTTTGTGTCTGTAGGCAGAATTATAATGTCAGGGCTTCTCGTACCATTTGGATGTGTAATGGCCGAGGTCACTGTCAGAGTTTTACAGGACTGCACGTTTTATGTTTTTCTAAATAAAAGTCTTAAGTGCCTGTGCCTCTTCCGACCTTAGCGCTTCTGAATTTCCAAATGTTTTGCGGCCATAGTACGAAACGCATTTCATGCATGTACAGGATACCAAATGTTGTTACCCTGAAAGAATGCCTTCCCTACTTAAAACCATGGTAGAGTACTCGCTACCGAGCCATTAACAAAAAAAGAGAAACAAAAAAACTTTATCCTGTGAATCAAATAGATCTGCTCTTACAACCTGAAGCTATCTTGTTGCTTCGTATAGTCTCAGTCTATTGTTCTATGAATGCAGAGGAGGCTATTTGCAGTTAAAAATGAGACTGAGCGGCATGTCGTGGTGAGCGGGGTACAAAGCGACAGGTCATTCCTAACAATGTCGGGCTAGCTTCCTGTAAGTGCGGCAATCAGAATTCTGATGGTTTTTTGTAACTGCTCGATCGCAGTGTGGAAAATGTCTCTTTTTTTCTTTTTTTTTCTCCCCCCCCACATGACCCATTATGCAGCCTGCTGAGAAATAATGAGATTTTGTCCCTATTTGGGTTTGATGCTCTCTGTGCTCCAACACACAACCAGTGCATCCACTGCTGCCTGGGGAATGTAGTGTGGAGAGAATTACAATAAGGGCTAATGGCAACATCCAGGCTAGGCAAAAGATGTTGTTTGCTAAAAATCCCAATGTGTCTTTGACATGACATGGTTGTCATTTGAATCACAGTATATCTAAAACGCTCTGTTTTTTGTTTTTTGTTTTTTCTGTGTGGCAGGTTAATTGTGAATGCACAGGCCACTCTGGGCATTAAAACATGGCTTTGAGTTAAACCACTTTAAAGTAACACAAACTTTTAAATAGGTAGCCTTACTGTCTTTTATCTGTTTCACTGTTAAAAGACGATTATCAACCCATGTAACCTTTGCCTCCCAAGAAATTAACTTTTAAGATTCTTTTTAAAGGCATCAGTGGCGGCAAAATATCTCAGAGATGAGCTGACACTGCTTATGCTGAAGGCTGCTGCAGGAGCTTGGGTTTGAATCTGCCTCAGACCATTTCCTGTGTGTCATTCCCCCCTCCCTGCTTTCCTGTCTGCTTTCGGTGCTTTCCTATCAATAAAGGCAGAATGCCAGAAATGAATCTTAAAAAAGACAACAGTGAAACACAAATAATGGTCCTCGTCACCATAACCAAATCTGTTATTTTTTTGTATTAATGTGGTGAAAAAACAACCTTGTCAGGTGATTCTCCAAATTAGCTCCAAACAGACAGTGTCATTGTGTTATTTTATGTATGCTAATTTAACATGACTTTGGCTACAACATAAAAAAACAGCGACTGAAGCAAATTCAAATGAAGTCATCTGAAGGGAAACCCTGAGTAGTGGAATTTAATGTGATTTTTACCTTGAAACATACCACTCATCTTAAACTTTTTGGAAACCAAGGAAGCACCCACAAGACAGCGCTTCCAGCCAGAATCCTCAGGAATGACTTGAGGAGAGTTAAAGGCACAGATCCCAACATCACTGAGCATCCAAAGTACACGTCGGAGCAAGCCTGCCCCATGGAAACCCTGCCCACAGCACTCAAAGTATCCGCTTCCAATATCCTCTTTCCAAGACAGCACAGGGGAAATTCTCAGAAATCCTGTGTCTGTGCCCTACTATGTCATACCTGTTTTGGGTAAGTTACAACATAGTCTCTGTAGTTATTCATAACAGTACTTGCTGTCTTGGCTGAAACACCTTTTAGTGAAGGTTACGAATGATCTTCTTACTGCCTCTGACAGCGGACTCGTCTATGTGCTTGTCCTGCTAGATCTCAGTGCAGCTTTCAGTACTGTTGATCATCACATTTTATTACAGCGATTAGAGCACGCTGTAGTTATTAAAAGTACTGTGCTACAGTGGTTTATATCATGTCTATCTAACAGACTCCAATTTGTTCATGTAAATGGAGAGTCCTCTTCACACACTACGGTTAATTATGGAGTTCCACAGGGTTCCATGTTAGGACAAATTCTGTTTACATTATACATGCTTCCCTTAGGCAGTATCATCAGAAGGCATAGCATACATTTTCACTGCTATGCTGATGACACCCAGCTTTATCCATGAAGCCCGATAACACACCAAGTAGTTAAACGGCAAGAATGTCTTAAAGACATAAAGACCTGGATGACCTCAAATTTTCTGATTCTAACTTCAGATAAAACTGAGGTTATTGTACAGAGCCTTCACCTCTCAGGCCCCTCTTCTGTGGAACCAGCTTTCGGTTTGGATTCTGGAGACAGGCACCCACTCTACTTTCAAGAGTAGGAACCAGCAGCAATAGATCTAGGGTCCTGGGGCAATCCAGTGAGTGTCCAGCATGGAGTGTTTCTTCTTCAGTAACCTTTTTCACTCGCAATGTGTTTATACACCGCTCTGCATTTAATTATTATTTGCTATTATTATCTCTGGCACTCTTCCATAGCATATCTTTGTCCTGTCTTCATTCACTCACCCCGAACCGGTCATGGAAGATGGCTGCCACTCCTTTAGCCTGGTTCTGCTGGAGGTTTCTTCCTGTTAAAAGGGAGTTTTTCCTTTCCCATGTCGCCAAACTGTTTGCTCATAGGGGTTCATATGATTTCTGGAGTTTTCTCTTTTGTCTTATTGTAGGGTCTTTACCTTACAATATAAAGTGCCTTGAAGCAGCTGTTGTTGGGATTTACAAATACTGCAAGTACTGTTACAGTGTGGCAGAGAGACACATAACGTCAGCATTGGAATTTAAATTCCCCATAAAGATACTTTTATAAAGTATCTTCATAAAAGTATCATTAGTTATACAAGAAGCAGGCCTAAATGTTTACTCACTGTCACTCAAAGTGAATGCTGGAATAACAAAAAGGAATGTTAAGATAATCATTACCCACTTTGTATTACTATTGTACCTCATGCATCATCAATCAATAGGATGTTATGGCTCACAGCATGGCTGTTTTTCATCACGGCCCTGGCTAATAACTCATAAGGTTGCTTCAGCACTGTAAAGAAGCAGTGTGTGCCAAACCAAGGACAGACTGAGTCTGGGTTATGTCTATTGAAGGTTAAGTAGGGGTGTGTTTTAATCTATTTATGGCTAATTATATCTCTGTGTGGGTCAGGTTTGTGTGCGGGTGTGTAAGAGAACAGTTCGTTTGCAGGGGTTTAAAAAGCTGGCAGGAACATTAAGTTTAGATGTTTCTGTTTTTGAGCATGCACATAGTTTCGGGGGTTTTCATTTGGCCCGTCGCACTTGGAAACATGCTTGGCAACCAATTTCTTCGTAATGCTTTGCTCGTTGGACTGTGGCAAATTGAAAACTGTTTGATTTCATGTTCGTGTTTTTAATTATTTCTCCACGTTGGTCTCTTGCTTCTCTTGCCTTCACTCACCTATCCTGCTTTTTTTGTTTCCTCTTTCAACATGGTTCTCAGTAGCTCTTCTCTAACGTTTTTCTCTCTATGTTTTTGCAGGCCTCATCGCAGCAGCTGAAATTCACGACCTCTGATTCCTGTGACAGGATCAAGGATGAGTTCCAGTTTCTTCAAGCACAATACCACAGGTGAAAACACTGCTGCATGCAAACAAAATTGAAAAGCTGTACATATGACAGCCTGTTAAGTGCAGCTCTTTTTAATAAGGAATATATCCCCAGGCTGTACATGTGTATTTTCAGGATTTCTGTTTATTGAACATACTGTGTTTGTGTACCAGTAGCCGGTATGTTAAACATAAACTGAGCTGTGTTGTGGCAACAAAAACCTACCATTTCTTGGTCAGAATGGCTTTTAATGCGGATGTATGTCCTTTTTTCTTTTTTTAAACACTTTGTTTTACATCAGTAATCACTAACAGTAACACTTGGAAACTGCCTGACTCTACAGCTAGCTAAAACTCAGGGACAGCGAAGTAGTTTATATTTGTGAGCATATTCAGACAACATTTACTGTCTTAATATTAAATAAATTCAGATAATAATAGTGATAATTAATTTTATAGGAATTGTAAAGAAGTAGCAAACAGAGGGTTTGCTGATGGTTCACGTCCTCTTAATTAAATTTAATCGAATACAAAGAAGAGAGTCTTGAGTTCAATTCCACCATCAGGCCGGGGTCTTTCTGTGTGGAGTTTGCATGTTCTCCCCGTGTTTGCGTGGGTTCTCTCCGGGTACTCCGGCTTCCTCCCACCGTCCAAAGACATGCAGCTTGTGGGGATAGGTTAATTGGATAATCCAAATTGCCACTAGGTGTGAATGTGCGAGTGAATGTGAGTGCGAATGGTTGTCTGTCCCTGTGTGTGTTGGCCCTGCGACAGACTGGCGACCTGTCCAGGGTGTACCCCGCCTCTCGCCCCATGACAGCTGGGATAGGCTCCAGCGCCCCCCGCGACCCTGAAAAGGATAAGCGGAAGCGAATGGATGGATGGATGAATACAAAGAATTAACAAAATATGATAACAGTGCCAGGGTTAAGTCTGTATTTTCACTTTAAAAAAACAACAAATGGTATCATTGTTTGCAGGATACCTTCAAGAATTTAAATAAAAATCATTAGACTTTTAAGATGAATGTTTGCAGCCAAGCACAGTGTGAACTCGAAGAGAACTGTTCTGTGGTAAGAAAAAAATGGAGATGTGTGCCTTTGTTTCAGTAGTATCTCAGCTCTATTGCCATACTGCACACTAAGGAAGCCTTTATTGACTCATACCTAAATCAATCTCGTTTACCCTCGGCTATTGATCTTCCTTTACTGCTTAAATACCGCTACAGCTCCAGAAGTCTGAGGTGCTTCCAAATTCCGACCTTCACTGATCTGTTTGATAGCTGTTGTAAAGAGGAGGGATGCCACGGGGTCTGCATCAAGAAATCCACTCTTTGTGCGAGTGGAGTCTTTGAAGCCTGTCTTCCTTCCTGAGGAGGTTGGTTTGTTCCTCTGTACCTGTACTCCCAGAACCTTCCAGAGGCTTGCCTCAGCCGGTTACAGACACAGGCAAAGGCAGATGAAAGAGTAACACATTGTGTGTAAAATCCTTGCTCTGGTCTGATCGCTTTTGTTTGTAGGGGATTCTAAAGCTGCAGTAATGCCCTGTGCGTCTTTTTCCTCGACTTTGGTTTTTGTAATTCCCACAACAGTGAGCAGCACCATTTAACCCCCTTCAGAGAGTCACGGCGCAGTTGAAAGAATGCCTTTTTTGTCTGAGCATACAGAACATGCATACAGTTCCTATTGACTCAGGAGGGGAGCTAGGATTGGGTGGGGGGGCTTGGGAGCCATAGACGAGGCTTTGTAGTATTCTGCTGAGCTGCGTGTGTCTGTTGCTGAAGACTTTAAAAGGCAAATGTACCGCAGGCGTTCCCCCGGGTATAGTACCGAGCATTGTAGCTGTCGCTGTCTTCTTCTTCCCACCCGACAGCCCACCCTCCTTCCCCCGTCTCTTCTCCCCTCCCCTCGTTCACATGCATAAATAGATCAGGGAATACATAAATCAAAATAAAGATGACAGCAGGAGCGATTTAGAGGCGGAAGAATCGGCAATAAAACTCCATCAAAGTGTCGTTTGAGAACAGTGGCGCAGGCCCGGGGGCTGCTGAGCACCAATCAGAGGAGGCACGGAGCCAATCCCAGGTAGGCTGGCAGCGGGGACGCCTGTTGTCATGACAACCCACCATACAGCCTACGCATGTACACAGGGATGGCGCTAAGGGTTTTATGTAAGTGGGAAGGGGAACATTTTGGGCGAGTGGAGGCTGCTCGTACGAAAACAGGATTAAGGATTAAAATCACCAGCCCAAAGAAAAAAAACCTTCACACATGTCAGTGTTATCAGGTTGGACATCTGTTGCTTACCAAGGTGTGAGCAGTCATAACCAGATATCCTTAGCTTGGAGCAGCCAACAAGTGCACATCTTTATTTTGCTTGGTTGCATTTTGGCTGCAACTGTTCTCAATTTCTTCGTATCGATAAAAAGAGTTGGATGGTTGATACGATAAATGTTGAGTGTTATTGCTGCAGAGTGGATTTTCTTTTAAAGCGGGTCACTGTTTACTTGTTTTATACACGTGTGGATTCTTGAGAAACATTGTCATGCACGAAGATGACATCCTTGTTTTCAGCAGCAAGAACCAATCATTACATGAGTTTAAATATTATGGCAAATAAATAATAAAAATAAAGGGCATTAAAAATGTTACTGATATGAAGACCTCAAAGCTGATACTGGGAGGCTGGTTGGATTTTTTTTTTAAAAAAAGGAAACCTCAGGCATGACAAATGTCAAACTAAAGGTAATAAATGGAAGAACGAAGAAGTAGCCAAAAGGAGAAGCTAAAACTTCAGAACAACACAGAGACGTGGAGAAAGACAGAGGCAGTAACCCAGACAGGAAAACAGCCAAGCAACTCAGATGAACTGACAAGTAAAGGAGGAAGAGACCATCTATAAATACACAGAGAAGACTAATTGGGAAAGAAGACTCAGGTGAATCTAATGAGGGCAGAGCAGACGAGGGGAAAATGCTAACACAGTAAGGCAAACCAGCACACACGACACACAAGGTGACTTATTAACAAAAAAGCAGGAAGTAACAGGGTTACAGAGTTGTTAACAGAGTTCAGAGTGACAGAAAATACACATATAAAAGGAAGGGAGACAGAAAAGGAAACACAGGAGACAGAGCGGGGGAAAAAAGGTAAACTGTTTGGCTGTTAGCGTTTACATTAGGAACAGCTGCTGTGAGAGCACCGTGAGAGCTGAGATAAGACAGAAGAGGATGTTTCTATCTACTTACAAACACAGATATCCCATCATCAGTTACAATTGTGCGAAAAAAACTAAATAAAAATTTTCATTCCAGAAGGTAAACTTTAATATTTTTTTTTTAACGTTTTAGTTTTGATGATTATGTTCTTATAGCTCATGAAAATGAGAAATCCAGTTGAATAATGTTCAATTTCACTTATACACTCAGTACTTGGGGGTCCTTTACTGCAAATTATTGCATTAATGCGGCTTGGCATGGAGGTGGTCAGCTTGTGGCACTGCCAAACTTTTATAGAAGCTTTGATAGTAGCCTTCATCTCATCTGTATTCTTGGATCAATTGTTTCTAGTTTTCCTCTTGACAATGGATTTTCAATGTGCTTCAGGTCAGCGGACATGGCTAGCCAATCACAAACCTCTGCAAAATAATGTTTGCTGACCATTAATAATATGTTCAGCAAATGCTTTGGCATGGATGCAGTTGCTAAGGTCTGCTGAAAAAGAAAAGCAGCATCTTCATAACGTTTGCCAACACATGGAAGGATAAAGTGCTTTGAAATCTCCTAGTAGATGGCTGTATTGACTTTGGATTTGATAAAACACAGTGAGCCAATCACCAGCAGATGACATGGCATCTTAAATTTTCACAGACTGTGGAAACATCACACTGGACATCAAAATCCAACCTTACTTTCTGTGCCTCTGCACTCTTTTTCTATTCCTTATGACCTTGATTTCCAATGAAATGATACATTGGATCTGTCCAGTTCCTTTTCTCCTTAGCCCAGATAAGAACTTGCAACATTGCATCTGGTTCAGGAGTGGCTTGATATTAGAAATGTACTAGTTGAAGTTCCTTTCCTGAACATTTCTGTGGGTGGTGGCTGATGATGCAATGACACCCGCCTCAGGTACTCCTTGTGAAACTCTTACAAGTTCTTGAATCAACTTTCCTTCACAGTCCACTCAAGGTTGCAGCCGTCCTTGTTTCTTTTTCTGCTTTGCTTTTCCTTTCTAGTCAGCTCTCCATTAACATGCTTAAATCCACTTTTCAGTAATGACCTTCTGTGGCTGTGGGATTCACGATTGTCATCTGGATAAGAGTCAAGTCAGCAGTTTTTTTCCGCAATTGTGGTTGTGTTTAATGAACTAGACTGAAGGGGCCTCTTCCAGTGCTGCTTTTATCTGAACAATGTGTTTGTTTTTGTTCACCCTGGCCTTTTGTAAATTGTACCTACTGGTAGGATGGTTTTTTGGTGCACGTTTTTTCTTCTGTCTGCCAATGGTGGATGGATCAGCATTGGTCTTATTCGCCTTTCCTTAACACCTCTGTCTTCTGCTGCCTGAGGCACTCTCACTGCTTAGCAGCAATCCTTGCAGTTCACTCTAGGAGGGCATCTTACTATTCATGACTGCTCCACACGTCCTGGATAGTGGTATAGACATGAATCTTTGTTCCCTCTTCTGGGTTTTTTTTCTGGAAGATCCTTGGAGTCTTGGACTTTGGGTGAATTCCATAGAATTGAGAAAGCTTCTCAGCACCTGTTTCATCCACTGAGTTTGTGGCTTTCCTTGCCTTGTCATCAAGCCTTATTTGTTTAGTCTTTTTACAATTGTGCAGTCATGAAATTCAATCTGAGGACTCTGGAGACTGAGATGTAGCTCTTGGTTGATGAGTTAATAAATTTATTTTGATTAGCAGCACCTGGCTGCTACTTAACCTCCTACTTCCTATAGAAGCAGTAAGGAGTTCACAGCCCTGCATAGTACTGTGAAAACTTGCTTTTTCTATTGCCAAAAGCATTCACTTTTCTGCTTTCACGCATATGAACTTCAGTGACATCCCGTTTTTTAATCCATAGGATTTAATATGATGTCAGCCCACCCTTTGGAACTATAACAGCTTCTGCTCTTCTGGGAAGGCTTTCCACAAGGTTTAGAATTGCGTTTATGGGAATTTCTTTTCTTTTTTTTAACCATTCTTCCAGTAACGCATTTATGAGGTCAGACACTGATGTTGGGCGAGAAGGCCTGGCTCACAGTCTCTGCTCTAAATCATCCAAATCAGGTTTCGTACTCTGTGAAGATCAGTCAAGTTCTTCCAAGCCAAACTCGCTCAACCATGTCTTCATGGATCTTGCCTTGTGCGCTCGTCTGCAGCCACGTTGGAACAATAAAGGGGCATCCCCAAACTGTTCCCACGAAGTTGGAAGCATGAAATTGTCCAAAATGTCTTGGGATGCTGAAGCATTAAGAGTTCCTTTTATTAATTAAGGGGTTGAGCCCACCTCCTGAAATACAACCCCTTCCATAATTCCCTCAGCTGCTGTGGAAATCCGTTCCATGAAACTCCCTGCGAACTGTTCTTGAGCTAATCTGAAGGCCGCGTAAAGTTTAGAGGTCTGTAGCGATTGACTCTCCAGAAAGTTGGCGTGCACTGTGCACTGTGCTGTGCCCAGCATCTGCTGACCCCGCTCTGTAACTTTACATGGACCTTCCACTTCATGTCTGAGTTGCTGTCATTCCCAGTCGCATTCACTTTGTTATAATACCTCTAACGGCTGACTGTAGAATATTTAGTACCATGGAAATTTCTTGACTGGATTTGTGGTGGCATCCTATCACAAACCAGTCTTGAATACTTTTTCATTATATTGTGGTTTTTGTATTTAAAGTCAGGGCAAGGGTGGAGGCTCTAGCTGCAGTCTACACTGCAGTAGCTACAGTAAGTATAGAAAAAGCAGCACAATTCTGTGTGTATGAGTAAGCTTACATTATTGCCTGTGTGTAACACGGTGTTCAGTCTGCCAGTTAAGACTAACAGCGGCAAAGACTGAGCCATCGCTCGCTATAATCGAGCTGTCATTCCTGCAGACAGCTGCGAAGAACAACCCTGCATAAATATACACACACCATCAAACAGGTTACAGACTTATCCTAAATCTGAACCTATCTAGCATGTGTGTCTGCATATTTTGATGAGTCTTACCCACGCTTCACATCGGATGATTCCGCCTGTGACTGACACGCTATAAAAGGCTGCTTCAATCAAAATCACAGAGGGGCTCTTTTTTTTCCACCTCTGTCGTTTTTATTTGACAATCAGGCTGACTTGTTGATGCATCCTCCTTTGTCCTGTCGCCTCGCGTGACATCAACGCTGACATGATTACAGCTAATGGCTGTCGCAGGGAAAGGGTCGCAGAGAACGCGTCAACACTATATTTAGACTTTTTGCTTCGCTGCCTCTTCTTTGATTTAGTGAGCAGAGATTTTGGCTCGGCTCGTCTCTGGAGTTCAGAGGGAGTTTGACCTCCTCCTGTCAATCGACACATGTCAGGTGTGGCGAACACGCTGCCACTGACTAATAAAGGCGAGGATGATGATGATGATGGTGCTAATGATGATGATGCAGTTGGCAGCGATGATATAGATGAAAATGGTGGCGGGGGATGATGAGAACGGAGGTGGTGCTGCTGCTGCTGCTGATGATGATGGTGGCGGTTGAAGCAATGATGAAAGTGATGACAGTGCTGCCGGTGAAAGTGGAGGTAATGATGATGAAGGGGGGTAGAAGTCACCTGGTGTCAGCACTTTTAGAAGGAAGACTGTCGAGCTGAATAACAAGGTCTGACTCTGTCCTCCTCTCCCCTCCCTCTCTCTCCAGTTTGAAGCTCGAGTGTGACAAGTTGGCCAGTGAGAAGTCAGAGATGCAGCGCCATTATATCATGGTGAGTTAAGCTGTGTGTGCTGCGCGTCAGAGCTGATGGTTGACACAAAATGCCATCTTTTCACTGTTTTTAACTAATGTAGATTTTGGTTGTTGTGCAACTTCTTTGTATTTTCACTCTACCTCCTCCATACCCTTCATCATCTTCCCTTTTGCACAGCAAGTCATTTTCATAGATTTTCTTAAAATTGCTTGCAAATGATTTCAGTTAGCAAAGAAGTGACGCCGTCGTTGTGCTTCTCTTGAAAAATGTTTCCTTTGTTTGGGAATCTGACAGTTACATTATTAATTTTCCAAACTCATCTAAACAGTCTAACAACTCCCTTAATTAGATTCTTCTTCGAAGAAAACGGACGGCATCAGTTGTTTCAGCAAATGCCCTGAAAAAGCATGCCTTAATGATCAAGCGACATGTCCCTTTAGTGTTTGCTGGAACAAAGGCTGTTGTCTGTCAGCGAACAAAGAAGGAAATTGGGTGATGTTATTACAGAGCCGCGAAGCCTGCAGCAGGAGGAGATTGGACTAAGTGAGCAAACAAAACTTTTGCCGTGCTAATGGATCGTAAAATGTAATTTTTTCCAGCCGTGATTTGCACAATTTTGGCACAGACAGATAACGCCATCCTTCAAATTAGGATATCATATCTGGAAAAAACATTTTCTTTTAGTTCAGTTTGAAGGACATGTTGGTGAAACCCTAAAGTGCGCAGTGCAATCAAATCCAGTTGCTGACTGGTGTTGATTGTAGCCCCGTTAGACTTGAAATCTCAACACGTAACATGATTGAAATGATGGTATCATGTTCCCTAAAAACAAAACCTGAACTGAAATAAACCAGAATTTTTCATGCTTTGTTCCCTTTTGCTTCTGTAGTTAATGTATGTGTTACTCGCCTCCCCCAGCCCCCTTCATTTCCTCTTTTTTCCCCCCCATCTCTCTGTCTCTGTCCACACATTCACATCCACACACAAACATGCACACACAGATGTGGTTGCCTGCTCTCTGCTCCACCTCGGGGCTAATCTCATTGTTGCTGGCCGTAGCTGTGTAGCCGTCTGATGTTTTGCCTCTAATTGATCCTCTGACTGGCTTTAATCTCATCTCATCTGCGCTGCCGCACTGCTCTCTCCACCATCAGCAGGGCAGCAGACACATACAAACACACAATTCCTCTGTGTATCTTTCAGGCAGACATGTGTACACACAGTTTCACACACACACACACACACACTCGGGCATTGTCGTCCTTGTGCACATAAGCACACACCCACTGAAACAAGAGCACAGTCGTGTAAAACAGATTTAATGAAAAACCGATGCCACGAATTTCAGAAATAAATGGAAACTCTTACTAAAGTGTGTTGCAGAACCCAGCAAATTCTGATTTGTGTGTTTTTTCTTTGTGTAATTGCAGTGATTTATCCAGATTATAGGTAATAGTTGATTTAAGCATTTACCGTATTTTCACAACCATAAGGCGCACTTAAAAGTCTTAGATTTTCTTCAAAAAGTGCGGCGCGCCCTATAGCGCAGTGTGCCCTGTGTGTTGTAAGGAGGACGTAGTAGAGAACACCATGAGAACGCTAAAGGGTGAAGTGTGTGCGTTGACTTTATTGCACATACCTGTATAAAAGAACAGGTATGTGCGTTATGCAGGACATCGTTGTTTTAACAACCCTGAAAATGGCAAAGAGACACGCTTACGAAGCACAGTTTAAACTGAAGGCCATCAGCTACGCGGAGGAACATGGAAATCGAGCAGCGGCGAGAGAATTTAAGATTAATGAATCGATGGTTCGCAAGTGGAGGAAGCTGGAAAACAAGCTCCGGCAGGTCAAGAAGACGCAGCTGAGTTTCCGCGGACATAAGGCGATCATCGAGCAAAGAACGAGCGGGAGAAGCGTTTCGACGGTCACCATTCGGCTAAAAGCAGTTTCACTTTCACTTTTTATGAAACGGTGCCATTTTTCCATCCGGACCAGGACTACGGTAGCGCAGCAACTTCCAGCGGATTATAAGGAAAAGCTGGCCATCTTCCGCTCCTACTGCAGCAAACACATCGGCGACAAACACATCCAGCGATGGATGACCGATGGAGACCACAGTTTAACCAAGAGTGGAAACCAGCGCCGGGCGAGTTACGCCACAATTTGCCAATGGATTGTAGATGCTTGGGCTAACATGTCTGCTGGCACTGTTGTTCGAGCTTTCGCAAAAGCCGGCATCATTTCCGAGGAGCCGCACGGCACGGAAAGTGAATCTGACAGTGAAGAAAGTGAACCTGGCATGTTTGATGAAGATTTAGCGCAGCTGTTCAATTCAGACACAGAGGATGAGGACTTCGATGGGTTTGATTGATGATAAAAATGTGAGTACCAAACTTTGTTTTGCTCCTGCTTTATTTTTAAATACGCACACTTGTATGCTTGTGTGTTGTTGATGATGACGATTACTGGTAATAAAAATGTGAGTAAGGTACCGAACTCAGGTTTGCTCCCGCTTTATTTTTAAATACGCATACGGTACTTGTATGCGCCCTATGATCCAGTGCGCCTTATGTGTGTGTTAAATACAGTAATGGCACACATAACTGAGACTGCGCCTTTTAGCACAGTGCGTCTTATGGTCGTGAAAATACGGTAAATGTTTTGAAGAAACGCAGCTGCACAAATTAATAAGGGACATGATGACTTTTATAGTCAGAAAAATGTTCTACAGACTGTTTAGTAGCCTGCAGGCTGATATTATCAGCACAAAGTTTTCATTAGGGTTTGGTATTTTTCTGATCAGCTTGTGAGGCACTACAAAGTGATATACAACTTTCAGCTGCTCTGTTTTTTGGCAACGTTAACCAAAGCATCTCTTTTTTCTTTTTAAGAGTGCTCCTTTGCCTCCAGTTCACTCAGTGACTCTGTGATGCATGTGCTAAATCAATTTAAGGGACACTTTAAAAGACAGAAACCAGGCAAGGCTGCATACATGCAATGGGTAATTCAAAGGCTGATGGAGGCAAAGCTCAGTTTGAGTGTTCTGTGTAGTTTCTATCCCCTTAAATGTTGTGGTCCTGCTTTTAAATGACTAAGGGACAGATCATTATCTCTTAGGACCACTTCAAAGTCCTATATTGTACCAAGTTTTAACAAGATAATGTAAGTCTTTAATGTCCCAGCATTGTGTCTATTTCTAAACAGATGGTTGTTCCTGCTTTTACTGAAGTTACTGAACCTTTCTTGCTTAACAACAGTCAGCTTTGGTGCAAGTTAGCAGCTTGGTGCTACATTACATTACATAGCCAGGCTTGAAAACCCCTAAAACTCTAGTTTAAGAAAATGGGTATCACAGCAGTGGTTATCAGCTTCCATTGTTAAGCTAGACTTTCTTTATCAGATTCTGTCTGCAATATAATAGTATCAGAGTGTATATTTGACTCAAAATTGATTAACTGAGTGCTTCTTACATTTGTTAAGAAGACCAGATCATATGTTTCTTATATGTTGAATATAAGCACAAGGGAACACTGGTGCTACAAGAAAGGAAAGCTAGCAGAAAGTTTAGCTTTCTGTCTTTCATTTTTTCTAATGTGATAGCTGCACTTTGGACATCTTAAATCTTAAAACAGAAACACACTGATTCAGGATACTCGAGTGGGTTGGTCTTTACTGCAGTTTCAATGATATATCAGTGCAGGAGCTCAGAGATTCCCAGATTACACATCAAGAGATGTCAGACGTTCTGAAGCAAACTTTGCTTCCCATTTCCACATCTTCTACTTCTTCTGACTTGATGCATCTATCGTTCAGAACAATACTGCAGCCAGGAGGGAAAACTGGGCTGGAGCCAGTCCCAGCAGACACTGGTCAAAAGGCAAGGTTCACTCTGGATGGTTTGCAACCACATGAACTTCCCTATCTTACATGTGGCGAATCAAGAATCAACAGGAAACTTAACATTCCTGCCTTTGGATCGTGTGAAGACGCCAACAAGTTACTCAGGTGAAGCTGCTAAAATTGGCCAAAACAAAACTGATAAATTGGTTTGCTTAGATTTGGTAATAGGTGGTGCTTTTCCCCATTTTGATGTTACAAGAGGGGAATGATCTTTTCTCTATTTGGTAGGTAGGGCTGTGCGATATGACCAAAATCTCATATCCCGATATAAGAATTCTATCGTCCTGATAACGATATAAATCACAAAATTTTAACATTTTCTGTAAATTCTGTGAATCTCGGGCAGCTCGACTTGCGGGAAGTGTTTCCAGCTGCGCGTCATGTAGCTGGAGTCGAGTGTTTTAACTGATGCATGAAACGATACATTTTTAGACATAAGTTGTAACGGCCACTGTTTTCTTTGTGAGTATTTATTACACTGCGTGCTGCGGGGGAAAGCCTGTTCTAACGTTTGAGTCTAAGGTTTATTTTTTAGCACCTGGCGGCTCTTTTTTAATTCTCATCCATAAATAATCTGCTCTTTCACGTGATTTAGTTTATTTTGAAAAGTCTCAACAGGATCTTGAGCTTTATTGTGAAAGGTTTATGTGGAAGATAAACAAGCGGACACGCGATGCTGTTACCGTCGTTGTTGCTAACCACAACGCATAAAAACAGGCGCTTGTCCGTCCGTAGTGTGGTTATATTAAATATAAGAGAAAGAGAGAACTTTAAGAAATTAATATAAACACTACAGTGACCAAAACAATGAAAAAATATTGCAGTAAACAATGAATTTTGCGACACCACGAAACAAACAATAGCGTAAAATGTTTATGTTTATATCAAACAGCCCTATTGGTAGGTGTAATTATTTTGCAAAAGCCATGGAAGCATTGATTTTGCAAAATAAGCCCCATTTAAAACTTTGCAGTGATGTTATGTGATACTATGTAAAAACTGGGATAAGACTTTCCAGGGAAACATTGGAAAAATAGAACAAATAGTTGAGTAAGATCCCTGGCTTCTCTCTCTCACCTCTGCAAGGCATGAAGCGGGTGTGAATGTCGGCTTTAGAACATTAAAGATAGAGTGTGTGTGTGTGTGTGTGTGTGTGTGTGTGTGTGTGTGTGTGTGTGTGTGTGTGTGTGTGTGTGTGTCACCCACTATCAAATGTCAGGAAGGATGCGGGTGAAAGGGGTTTCTAACGCTATCTGACCATCAGACATGCAATTCAGACAGAGCGTAAATCCTGCTTAACCTCACATGTCTAACTTTAGTGAGGAGGAGAATATGAGGCAGCTTTTTCTTCAGCCTGCATCTTATAGCTATCGTGCTGGAAAACAGTGAGACAGGAAATGCGCAGCTGAATGAAACATGGACACTTTTAAGAGAAAATGCCAGACAAGTAGCACTTTGCAGTGTTTCCAGAGTCTGCTGAGGAGTTCTGATTCTTCGTTACAAGGTCTTTCATTTTTATTTGAAACTCAAGCTTCATATATAAAATGTGAGGGGCATAAAAGTGCAATCTGCTTGAATCTGAGCAGTTTAAAACCATATATAACAGTGAACGCACCAGTTGTTTTATAAACATGTAATTGGGTCTGGGAAATAAAACAACATTTAAAAAAAAAAAAAAAAAGGCAGCCAGCAAATAAATAAATAGTTTGCGTCCAACCCTGTTACAGATTTAAAAGAAGAAATAAAATGTTGTCTAGAGATCTGTGACAGTTTTAAAAAAGCCACAGTATTGAGGCTAGCAGGTAGGCCAACTTATCTGCAATCCCAGCTGATCATCTCACACATTCAATTCCACCTCAGCTCCTTCTTTGCTGCATCTAAATTAATCAATATTATATGTGTTCTCCCTATAGATTAAATCCGATCTGTGCCATTTTCCTGCACTTCACTCAGGCAGCAGCCTCATTTCCAGAAGTGAGAACATGGATCACTTTCGCCAGCTGTGCTTTAGACTGGCAGCCACGTTTAATTTCAGTTCAGTTTAATTTAATTTAGAGAGGACAAAATCAGAAGTCGTCTCAAGGTGTTTCATATTGTAAGGTAAAGATCCTACAGCAATAGAGAGAAAACCCCAACAATCAGCTGACACTTGGTGACAGTGGGAAGGAAAAACACCCTTTTAATGGAAGAAACCTCCGGCGAGCTCAGGCAGGGACAGCCACCTTTAAATACAAAGTGGTGTGCAACACATATTTATAAGAGGTGTGTTTAGAAGAAATAAGCCATCATAGGAAATGTGATGAAAGTTGAAGGCTCCCATTCTACTTATAAGTACCCTCAAAACCACAAGTAAACCAGCAGGCTGAGACTGAAGTGCTATATTGGGGTGATATGGCACTATGAGGTCTTTAAGATAAGATGGGGACTGATTATCCAAAATGTGAGGAGAAGAATTTAAAATTTGACTTTGGATTTAACAATGAAGAAAATCCAATATGGGAGAAATATGCTCCTTCTTCCTAGTCCCTGCCAGTACTCTCGCTTCAGCATTTTAAATGAACTGGAGGTTTCTTAAGGATGTTTTAGGACAACCTGATAATAATGAATTACAATAGTCCAGCCAATAAACTCTAAACTAGTTTTTCACATCACTCTTACACAGGATTGTTCTGCACAAATGCAAGAAAGCAGTCAAGCTAACATGGATGTCTTCGAGAGGAAGCACATACAGGGTTTACACGCAAACTTCACACAGGATCGTCTTACTCTGAGGTGACAGTGCTAACCGCTGCACCATCGATACATGTGAGAAAGGAGAGCAGATGATGCCCTGACCTGATTCTGCCAAAAGTTTCAGAGTTTTTATGTGAAAACGGCTTTAGTGAGGAGTGGGACTACCACGTGCTGCCAGAACAGCTTTGGAGTGTCTTGGCATTTATTTCACAAGCCTCTGGATCTCTACTGGAGGGAAGTAATCATGCTTTTCCAAAAGAATCACATTTTCTTAATTATTTAAAGCATTCTTTACCTTTTTAACTCTTTCCCCCATGACTGCTTTATATCAAAATAACTGGTTGTGCATCAAAAGTTAGTTAGTGAGAGTGATCTCTGCCTGTATAGCTTACTGGAGCAACCCTTGGAAAAAAGGTTTTTATGGGGAAAGAGTTGATGAAGAATTGGCATCACTTGCCAAGACACCACTCCCATCAGTATGGAAAATTTTCATTATAGGATAAAGGTGATGCCTCAGAAGGGATTTGTATTGATTTGCAGTTGCTCTTTCCTCCAAGGGGACACCTGCCCCAAAATAATTACTGGATCTCCTCGTTTGTAGAGGTCAAGTGTTGAGATATTTCCTTCACTTTATCACCCCTCTGTAGATCCGCTGTATTGGATTAACTGAGATAAATTACACGTTTGTTACCATTTGCTTACCATTTGTCTTTTTTAATATGTGCACAGCCCTTATTGGATACATGCTGATGTAATTGTGCAGCCATCTTCACATTCAGCTGAAATAAAACCTGTAAAATTGAATTGTGAATGCAGTATTGCCAAAACAGCCTCCTTCGCCCACTCTGACTCGAACGCACACACAGTCAGCCACGCACACACATACGCGCACTTTCAATCGCACTTCCACTCCATCAGTAGCAGGCCGAGTCTTGTATCCCCACTACGACCTCCCCACTCCTCCTCTAATAGCATATCAGGTTGCCCCACTCCCCCAGCCAGCGGCAGCACCTCCATTTCCCCAGCGCTGTAATTACTTTAGGGAGCTTCCGCGTGGGCACAAGCAGCTACGGAGCTATGTTTTAGTGCGCGTGCATGTGCGTGCGTGCACGTGCATTCACTTACAAGAGAGAGCCAGTGTGAAATTGAACACAAACAACTGTGTGTGCGTGCATATGTGCGTGTGTGTTTGTGTGTGAGTGACAACAAGCGAGAGACAAAAATGTGTGTGTGAGTGAGAGATCTGTGTGTTGTTTGTTTTCCAGTGACAGAGCCAGTCCCCCTGCAGACAGAGTGGGTGATTAACAGGGTTGACGCCTAGAAGGTGGCCCTCTCATTAACACTGAACACACACACACAGACACACAACAGAAGCCGTTTCTCTTCTGTCTCTCCTTTTCTCTCGCAGTCTCTCTTCCTCTTTGTGTCTTCTCTTTGCATGTGTGTGTGTGAACATGTCTGAAGTGTAGAAGTAAGTAAAGGGACTGTTACCGATCACATCGACTTGTCTGGATAATTAATAATTCTAAATAATAAATGAGGCAGCGTCTCTTGTTCCACGTGCGCACACATGTGGATCCTGCTGCTGTGTGATGATTGCAGAGATTAATGAAACTCATCCTGCACACAAACAGCTGTAAGCGACAAACAGAACTTCAGTACGCCCTTTAAATTAAGCAACTGTTTATATTCTCTGGCAGTTCATACATGCAAATTTCATTTGTATGAGGGAGCTGGCGTGTACATGAGAAGGAGGATAAAATGACAAACTGGCAGATTAATTATGCAAATCAGTTGATCGGTTTATTTTTATGTGCCGTCGTAGCTTCGGTTTCAGCAGCTCATCATTTTACATCAAATAACATCGAACAAAGAACATTGGAGGTTGTTATTAAGCTGTTTACTTAAAAACAAAGGCAAAAATGAAAAGGCGAATAAAGTCTTCCGCAGTGTTTCAAGATTACTGTACCCATGTGAATTCTTGTTCTTATTAATCTGCAGTGTAATGATGCCTTTCGGGAATCATCTCTTGGATTTAAGAAGGCCCGTATAATGTTTTTTATGATCATATTAGCATTCGTTGCTTTTGGTGGAAAAAAGCAACGAAGCAAACTGAAGATGCTTCGAGTGTTCCAGCTGAGAAACAGAATTTTTGTGCGATTTCCGATTGTGGTGCAATCAAAATGCACATTAGCTTCAAACGTGATTTGTCACATGCAGTCAGTTGAGCATGATAAATTGTTAGCATGGAGCTCCTGCACAGACAATTTTTCTGGCAACAGTTCGGTGCCTGTGTTTTTATAGCTTTTTCTTCTTCTTCTTCTCCTCTTCTTTGTGTAGTACTATGAGATGTCCTACGGGCTCAACATTGAGATGCACAAACAGGTAAGTCTGTATTTAGTCTCCTTAAAGTTCGCTCTTTTATTCCCATCACATAGGATGTAAAACTGTTGTATGATCATAAACAGAAGATTGCTTTTGTGAAGAAAATTGAAACACAGGAGGATGCCTTTTCTGCTTGCAGGATGTGATGGATTCAAACTGAGGGGCATGCATGTTTATCAAGTTTCTATTGTACCTCCTGTGTGTATTATGTTGCTTAAGGCTTCCTTTCTAACATGCTTCTATAAACTGAGGTGTCTCCATCATCATGCAACTACTGCCGAGGGTTATCAGTCTAATTTTTTGTTATTGCTTTTACCAATGTTTAGAATTTTTCTTCCTGTCAGTTAGCTTTGACATGTGGATTTAAATACTACAGGAAAAAATCCAAAGAAGCCAAATCTGAGTGAAAAATGCTTTTGTGCTGTCAGCAGGAAGTAGCTACATTCCTCTGCATAAATGAATTATTTTATAAACCTGGCTAGCAGCTGTCTGACAGGCAGTGCTCTCTCTATACGTGTTATGGATAAACCTGCGAGAGCCACAAATAAAAGTTGTAGTAATTTCAGAGCAATTTGTTTTAATATTTACAGATGAATCATACATTTACCAATAATCTAGCGTCATTTTGTACTCTGTGATTGAAAAATGTCTCAAGGACTCGCTGTCCTGTATCGTTGCTTGTTGTTCATACTGACGATTCAGCTGGGAGAATTTCCTGGACTTTGAGGTGCCAGTTGGCTAACCTCATCAATGCAGATAAAAAGACATTTAATACTTACTGAACCTTGAATTATGCACTTCATTACAGGGTTCTTTTTTTCTTTAACCTGGCTCAGATGCATTGGTTGCCAGGGTTGGGAATGTCTCCATAAGTTACCTGTTGCATGTGCCTCACTGATGTTTGACTGGCAGATCCACATTGCTGTATTGTGGTAGCCTTATTATGCTACAGACATGGATACTCAGAGAGCAGCTTAGTGTTTTTTTTTTTTTTTTTTGATGGGACGGGTGAGTAAACAGTGACAGGTACAAAGATTTACCATAGACAGTATAAAAGATGGACTTTGTGCCAACATCTGAAAGTGAAGCTAATGTGGAAGTACTTTAAACTTGCATTTTTTTAATGGCCAGCAGGGGGCGACTCCTTTCCTAACAAAAGTATGTCTGGTAGTATAGATGTCTATGGGGCAATGGCCCTTGGCTACCTAGCTGTCTGACATCAGATCACCTTCCTGATGAGTTCATGAGCTCAGTCACTAGTTTCAGGTCACTGATTAAAACACGAAGTTCAGTTTGGCAATTATGGTCATTACTAGAATAAGTCCAGTAATTTTTGTAAAAAGGATTTTTTAGGATTTCCGTTCATGGTCTCAGGAGTCTCATCTCTGCTTTTGGCGGATGGTGTGGTTCCTTTGGACTCATCAACCTTGTTCCGGAAGCCGAGTGTGAAGCAGCTGGGGTGAGAATTTAGCACCTGAAACTCCGAAGCCACGGTTCTTAGTCAGAAAAGGGCAGCGTGCCCACTGCAGGGTGCAGGAGCGAGCTGCTACCTCAAGTGGATGATATCTTAGGGTCTTGTTTACAAGTGAGGGAAGAGGAAAGCAGGAGGCTGACAGATAGATGAATGCGGTGTCAACAGTGATGCAGACGCAGTACTGGGCTGTTGTGGTGAAGATAAAGTATGAAAGTACATCTATGATGTACCTTCTTACCCTCACCTTTGGCCCAGCAGTTTTTGATTTAGTTGTAGCCATAGTCTTTTGATTAAAAAAACATTTAGTTTTATTCCTAATTAGGACTAAATCCTTTTAGTTTTAGTCAACTAAATATCATAGGATTGTAGCAGACGAAGTCTAAAATTGATTCAGTTGAATAAAATACAAAGTGTCAAAGGAGCTGTGCATTCCTCGTGATGCACCGACAGCTTATTGAACTGTTGGTGTGATTATTAAACATAATCTCTGTTTCCTTTGGGGATCTCATTTGAGTGAGGTCACCTAATTCTGTGTGTAAATCCAGTTGTTGTTGATTTTTTTTTGTTGTTTTTAGTAATTTTGAGCATCACGCAGTCATTTCATGTGGATGTAGGTCTTGGCAAAATGGCATTATATTTACATCCAGTGAAAACGGTGCTGTAAGAACTAGTAAGGTATTTTGAAATGGAGGAGAAAAAAAGGCCCTCAATCAGGCAGGGCGTGGGTGAGGGAGTGGTCCATACATCAGTTTGTGTTGCTGCAGCAGGGGGAGTAATTTATGCTCAGCCTGCAGGAGGAGAGAGCGATGGGCCTCCAAGGGGCCAACCCTTATCGATGACCTCGTCTGGTATTGCCCATCCACACTCACAAACGCACACGCACGCTGTCGTATGATTGACGGCGTGCGCTGACAGCCATATTGGAAGAAGGGAGCATGCTTTGACGAATGGAGACACACATGAAAGTAGCAGCTTCCATGATTTAAAGACCTTCACTTGTATGCACCCGCACAAACTCTGAGGTTGGAAGCACAAGACGGGCACCGCGATGCATGCTGAGCAAACGCACACACCTTTCTCCTTTATCTCATAGGGATTAAATTCATAGGCACAAATGGAGTTGTGTGTTTGTGTGTGTACCCAGCAATCTTCGTACGTGCGTGTGTGTACATTAGCTCATGTACTTTCCCATTGGCTGTCTGCAATCTTTTAGAAATGTCAGTGTGTGGGTAGAGCCAGCGTGAGCTTCGGTGTGTTAGCGTGCACGCTCCTGAGCCCCTCCAGTCACTCCATCACCGCATGTGCCTGCGTTTTTTGTGTGTGCGCGTATGTTACCAGCGCATGTTCATAAACGTTTGTGTCTCTCTGCTCGTGTGTGCTGCTGTTACTGTGTGTGCGCACACGCCCGTCCTTTGTGCACAGTGTGAGTGGGTGCCGAGAATCGCTAGTTCCATTAGAGAGTTGAAATTGAAGGGGATGTGTGGAAACGAGTGTCGAGGAGCATTCATGTCTAGGCCTATTGTGCAGAGCCACACTCCCCTCTCTGCTCCTCCTCCTCCTCCTCTGTCTGTTTCCCTGTTTTTTCTTTCTTTCTTTCTTTCTCTCTCTCACACTCACACATTCAATTGCTCCCTCTTGATCACTCTGTCCTACTCAATTCAAAAAATGCCTCTCCACTCTGTGCAGTCTGTCTCTTTGCTCTCTGCATCTCTGTTTTGTCTTAGTGAGGAAAAGCAAGGTTGAGTTGCGGATCGAACTGGGAGTGTGTTGAATGAAGCTGTATCGTTTATCTGTTTTTCCTCGTTTTCTCTTCCTGACAGCATTTGTGTTTTGTTTGTGTTGTGTATAGTATATATGTTCTCATTGTGCTCATCACATAAACCAAACTATGAAGGCAATTCTGAGTATATTCATCTGTATGTGAGCTGCATCTGCAGGAATAGTTGTTCGTGTTCGGCATGGTGGAAACTCTTTGTTAAGCAGAAGTGGCGACACTGAAAAGGCTGTGATTCAGTTATCCAGTCCTAGTTTTAGGAAATTTCAAAACAAAAATGCCAATTATTTTGACCTCGTTTCGTGAGCATTACTTTTTCTTTTTTTTTTATTCTTTTTATCTGATAACAAACTGAAGATATATATGGAAACTGGAGCAAAAGTCCTTTTGATTAGTCATGTAACTGGTCACATTTGTGTACATGAAAATAATATTTTCAACCTTTTAAAGGGAGAAAAAGTATAAATTTAGAGGACAGAGGGGCAATTTGACTTCATTTTCCACTCATACCAGAGGCCATTTTTTAGGTTTAGACCAGGGGTCCCCAATCCCAGTCCTCGAGGGCCGGTGTCCCTGCAGGTTTTAGATGTGTCCTTGATCCATCACAGCTGATTTAAATGGATAAATGACCTTCTCAACATGTCTTGAAGTTCTCCAGAGGCCTGGTAATGAACTAATCGTGTGATTCAGGTGTGTTGACCCAGGGTGAGATCTAAAACCTGCAGGGACACCGGCCCTCGTGGACTGGGATTAGGGACCCCTGGTTTAGATAATCTAGACCAAGAGTGTCAAACTCCAGGCCTCGAGGGCCGGTGTCCCTGCAGGTTTTAGATGTGTCCTTGATCCATCACAGCTGATTTAAATGGCTAAATGGCCTCCTCAACATGTCTTGAAGTTCTCCAGAGACCTGGTAACTAATCATTTGATTCGGGTGTGTTGACCCAGGGTGAGATCTAAAACCTGCAGGACACCGGCCCTCGAGGCCTGGAGTTTGATACCCCTGATCTAGACTATTTGATTAGGTTTAAACAATCTGGACTACTTGGTTAGATTTAGCTAATCAAACCTGCTACCACAAGTTTAGATCATAAATCTTCTTGATAAAAAAACTACTCAGGGCAGATTTAGGTGTTAAAACTATTTAGCTAGGTTCTGAAAAAGGTCGTGGTTTGGGTTGAAGTACAACAGATGGCACTTTGATAAGAGCCACCTGCAGCATGTTATCATGTGTGTGCTGCAGGCATAAAAACTATTACTTTTCCTCTTTGTATTGAAATATATTTCAAAGTCACGCTTATAAAAAACAGGACAGCTTGCTTTCATAAACGAGAAAAAAATCTCAGTATTTCACATTTTGCCATGAGACCCTGTGACTATAGGGGAGCCCACGCAGTGACAAAGCCAGTACACTCTAAGGAAGTCTGTGTAACGTTAGGTTTGTTTACTCTGCCTTCCATACTTCCTTGAAACAGAATTTCGTCAGTGAAAAGTGCTCCAATAGCATTTTAGGAAAGCCAGAATGAAGCAGAGTGAAATGTAAAGTGAGGACACGAGAGAGGAGGCTGCATTCAGAACGAAAAATCTGAGGGAGAAGAGAAGGTGATGGAGAGCAGGGATAACAGAATAGACAAAAGCTGGGTTGGAAAAAAACAAGATAGACAGAATAAAGGGCACTGAAAAAGAGGCAGAGCCATAGTTAGCGTGGAGCGAGTCCCGCAGAGACATTTTAGAGATGTCAGGGAGATTGTATGTGTAATGATGAGCAGATAGGAGTGAAGCGCTTGATGGGAACTGTGCTCTGCATGCCTAATGTCTGTTAGAAGAGCCTCTCTCTCCTCATCGCGCCTCGAATTAGGCTCTAACACAATTACTGCTGCTTTGCATATCTCTTATGGATTGGATGATTACCAACCAAATGTGATAATAGACCTGCATGTGAGAAAGATAGGGAATGTGCATGATGTGAAAGAGAACACGGCGTGTGCGTGCGTGTATGGGAGATTATTACTGTGTGTGCGTGGGTGTGTGTGTGTGTGTGTGTGTGTCCGTCCAAGTGTTTTTAGAAGCGTATTAAGTACAAGCAACTAAATTAATGAGGTGAATAAAGGGATTCTGACACATCTGATATATGTGCATGTGTGTGAGATATATTTGCTCCAGTTTGGGAAGGTCATAGCAGATGTTTCCCATACTGATGAGTGTGGCTTAAATTCGCTGAATGACGATTCACATTTAACAAGGGTTTAAAGGATAAGTGTGGTGATACTCTTTATTTTGAGCTGTCATTAAATCCCATGAAAAGATTAAAATGAGCCGTGAGCTGCTATCACATTTTATCTGTGTAGCCTGAGGCTATTATGCTGAATTCTTCTGTTCCATAGAGTTGTTGTCCTCGACACTTTGCCCTGGCATGGTTTTTGTTCACCTCTTCTGGCTTTGGTTGTTCTATGTTATCATCTCTGACTTTATTCATTCATTCGTTCATGAAATCTTCTCCATGGATCTCACAGGCATTAGTACCCAGTGAGGTGCAGTAACATTTTTTACATTCAGCAAATCCACATCTATGTGCTAAAGACACCACCACCCTACGTTTAGTTGCTCAACAGCCTCAGACAGAAGCAAAGCTGGTATGAGCTTCCTTCTGTTAGTGTATCCCCTCATGACCGAGCATTACTTAGGTGACTTAATCTAATAGAAAAGTAAGAATATCCTTCCCCTCTGTCCCCTGCACCATTAATTCTTGACTATAGACAGTATAAATATGGACGTAGGCGCCCCCATGTTGTCTGTCTTAAACCTCCATTCTCTTTAATGGCCACCAGGGGGAGACACCTGTGGTGGCTAAAAATAAAAATAAAAAATCTGCAAGCACTATCCCGCTGAGTTTATGGGCTCAGTCACTCATTTCATACTGTATAAAACAGTGGTGGTGTGGTGTAGCTTTGCAGTTTGAGGTGTACTCCTAATGCTCCAAACCTGGATAAATGCGAGGGTTGCATCTGGAACACCATCGAGCATAAAACCCGGTCATTAATCCCAATCTGTGCGCTGCGGTGAACTCAATAAACCATAAAGTCCGTTTTGTAAATTTTGATCATTGTAAGATTCAGAAAGGCGAATAACCCAGGATCTGAGCCTACATTTCACAGTCAGATCCGCCCCTTACTTCATTATGAACACACCCAGTGTGTTTTATTTTGAGATACTCATACATGCAACGTTCTATTCTAACCACTGAATATACAATTATCCCTGTTTATTACAACAACTATCAGTTTTTAGGAAACAGTGGAAAGTTTTTTTTATATTTATGACCATTTTTAAGGTTAAAATTATTAAGCTTTGATGCTGACAGGGTGGGGAAGATGGAAAATAACCATTTGAGTTACATATTTTTTCACTGGGTTTGTTGGGAGTGATAAAAATATGGAATACTATAAACCACTATGCTCTCCTTCAACAGGCTGAGATAGTCAAGAGATTGAATGGGATCTGCGCACAGGTCCTCCCCTACCTGTCTCAGGAGGTAAGCGCGTGCACACGCACGCACACACGCACGCACACTCTGGCACAGAGCCGTCAATAACCCTCTGACCCTCAGCACTATTCCTTACATCCTGGAATGAGATCACCCTCATTCCCACCTCATTACCTCTCCACCTCCGTGACCTCAAGCTCAGCATCCCTCTTCTCTCCTCCCATCATTCATCATCACTTGCTTCCTGTGTTTCTTTCCACCTCAATTTCCATTTCACCCTGCCCCCACCTCGATTCTGCCATATTCAATCTGTCCCATCCTCACGGTTGTCCCTTCCCCCCTCCCCTTTTGACCTCTTCCTTCACTCCCCTCTTTCCCTCCATTTTTCCCTCCTTTGCCTCCTCCTACTCCATCCAACTCTTCTCTTGCTTAATACATGTGTGTGTTTGTGTCAGTGTAATAAATGGCTGTGCGATTCAGATAAGCCATGCTCTTATCTGCCCACCAGGGGGTTGACCTCCACCCATTACAGCACACCAGCCGACCATCCATTCCCGGGTGTCACACAAGGCGTGTGTGTGTGTGTGTGTGTGTGTGTGTGTGTGTGTGTGTGTGTGTGTGTGTGTGTGTGTAACTGGATGAATAGCAAAATGGTCAGAGGTGGAGGCGCAACACCAGAGAGGGTTGTCGGGTCTCTGTTGGGACTATTGATATTGATCTAACCTCTCCACCCCCCCCCCCCCCCCCCCCCCCAACTCTCCTCCCCATGTTTCTATCTCGCTTTTGTCTTTCTCACTTTCCTCCTCTTGTCTTTACCCCCTGCCTCCCCCCTGTCTCCCACCCACCATCTCCAGCACCAGCAGCAGGTCCTGGCAGCCATAGAGAGGGCCAAGCAGGTCACCCCCCCGGAGATGAACTCCATCATAAGGGTACGTTGTTGCAACCCTAACCCTGCCTGAAAAAGTGCAAATATTGACCAACCCGATCAATTCTATTGTTTTCTTTTACATCTTGCATTTATTGACTTATTGTTTGTGAGGATAAAAACCTTTGTGTGTCATCGCAGGGTTTTTCTCAAAAACCTAAAATGTTTTTTTAATGCTTTTTTTATATCGTGTGAAATGAAAAACCCTAAACCTCAAAGGTTTCCTGCCCCGATCTGTTTCCTCCTAAACAGAGCATTATAAAAGTAAATAAGCATTTATTAGCTCCAGTTGCTAATGAAAAACGTTAAAATGACCCATAAATCATGATTATATTCAAGCGCTGGTAATGTATGCCTGCACAGTAAAATAAACATTTATAATTGTTCCCACTGTTTTGTTTAAGCAGCTCTGGGAACAATTAATTTTTAAAGGGTTTCTTTAGAGTTATATTGATGAAGTCCAAGAGAAACTTTTAAAGCACAGACTTTCTTTTTTTTTTCTGATGCACCAAAAGTTGGAATATAAGAAATTAACTTTTCTAGAAGTGGCTAAGCTCCAAAGAAATGCTGGATTCTTCTGTTAAAGCCTCCATGCCTTGAAATGTTTTTGTTTAGGTTTCATGTTAAATGTGCAGATTTAAGTAGAGATAACCTCGGGGCATTATTAGGGTTAAAATCTCTTCTACACTTACGTCTTAGGAGTGTGTAGTACTCTTCATCACGAGTAAACTACTTTTTGTGTCTTTTTAAAGTGGTGGTATCCATCCCATTGAGGGGATAAATTTGATTAAGCCACAATCCTGTCCATTGAAACAATTACAGCACAGTTATCTCGCTAGCTAAAATACCAAATCTGTACAAACCAGGCCAGCTCGTTAGCCTGCTATGCGCAGATATTCTTTATATCGGCAGCTTTAACTACTTCAGCTACGCTTCATCATTATCAGCCTCGTGTTAGCTATCCTAGCTCCTCCATCATTTCACTATTGTCTAGTGTTCGCTAGCCCAGCCACTCCATCACTGTGATAGATGATTCACGGTGGTGCGTTGCTTTTGTCTTTGTGTCTGCGACTTGTGATAAAGAAGGTGGCGCTCTGCGTTGGCGTTTGTGGTAGGGCGTTCTGTTGTCGGTGGATCTTTTGCTTTCAAAGGAGCTTGTAAAGAAAAGCGTCTGGACTTCTTTAAGTTGCTTGAAGACGCTTGAAGTCCAGACGCTTTTCTTTACAAGCTCCTTCGACTACGATGACCTGGATGACTGAGAACCTTCACAGACATCTTTTGCTTTGACTTTAGTCGCATCATGTAGAAAGTTAGAGGATCAGCGGGGGCAGTTATGTGTCGATTATAAGAGGTCAGAGGGAGCTGCCGTAAAAATGAACTCACTTTTGGGTGTGTGTAAAAGAGAAGCGTGGCAGTAACAATGTATCTCTCTGTACTTTAAAATCAAAGGCATGTCGATCCCATGATATTGTTTTTTCCAGTTCTGTGCTCAGATACCTCTTTGTCTGCACTTGTTTCTTAGGCTTTTATACATCTTAAAAACTGCATCTATTATAAATAAGCTATGTGTATCTTCTACTGAGCATGTGCTATGATACGTGCGTTCCATCTATCCTGTTGTCTGTAAACTATTAGCGCTGTGCCTCAAGGGTTATATATTAAACATGACCTGTGGTTCTATAATAGGTCTGTCCTGTGTTTTGCAGTGATTTGTGCGCTTGATCTATCCTACTGTCTCTAAGTTGCGTCTGATTCTTTTCCATGCAGCAGCAGCTCCAGGCTCACCAGCTGTCTCAGCTTCAGGGCCTGGCCCTGCCCATGACTCCGCTGCCGCTGAGCCTGAGCCAGCCGACCCTCCCTGCCGTCACCACCTCCTCTGGTCTCTTCTCCCTCTCTTCCCTGCTGGCCTCTCAAGCCCAGCTGGCCAAGGAGGAGAAAGCATCGCGGGATGGAGTCGACAGCCACCGTGAGGAGGATGGAGACAAGTCTGATTAGATGGTGTTTCAGCCCTATTCAGCTCTGTTTTTATCCAGAGACCTGAATCCCTAGATTCAAGCCCACTTGGCCTATAGCCTCTCCCCCAGGTCTCCCTCTCTTTGACACTACCTAACATGGGCTTCAATTTCATCTCTTCCGACCCCCTAGCCAACCCCATTATTGGGAGGTCTTTGGCACATACCACCTTATATCCTGGTATTCACCATAGTTGGGTTGTTTCTATATCTTTTTTTTTTTTTTTTTTTTTTTTTTTTAAGCCATGAGACTGTCGCTTTCTTATGTATCTTGTATTTTCAAGTGTGCTCTCTCTCTCTCTCTCTCTCTCTTTTTTGCATGTGATTAAGCCACATTTATCCCTTTTTAAAAAAAAAGAAAATCAGGACTACTTTCTATTTCAGTTTCTTCCTGCCTCCCTCTTGCTTTTCTCTCTCTTCTGATTCCCGTTGAGTTTCCGTGTTTTCCTTTCTTCTCCATGCCTCTCTCTCTCTTCCTCCCTGTCTTCCTCCCACCTCTTGCCTCTGCCTCTTTCATAGGTCCTTGTTAGACAGGACTGATCCGTCAGACTGAATGCACTGTTCCGTAGGTGTTAACAGAAAAACTGTTAAACACTTGGATTTGCTGGCAAGCTGTAAAACTTGTCAGATGCAACACAGGATTCCTAAAAACTTCATTTTCCCAACATAAAGGTCTCACCGAAATCAGCAGTGTTGATATTTCATGGTGTTTCACCTCGCGTGTATTCATTCTAAGATAAAAGTGGGCTCAAAGTTTAAATGTTGGATTGATAAAAGATCAGAGAATTGTTTAAATAATGCCCCGGCTAAAGACAGAAGCGTGCTTAAAAGCTATACTCACTTTCTAATCAAAAACCTCTGCCTTCAAAAGAGAATCGGTGTTATGAAAAGACATATCCGGGCAAATTAGAGATTTTGCGAGTAATCCTAATTTTATATAAAATAAAAGCATCTTAGATCTGACTTAATGCTGAGAGCCGTCAGAGTAGATAACAGACCCACCTTGATAAGTAATCCCCCCGACGTTTGATCCTTGCCCGACCCTGTGAGGTGCGTTGGATAAATCCACCCAGCACCGTAACTGAAAGGCATCATTAAACGGAGCTGAGGTAGCACAACGTGCAGCAAAGAGAAGTAACGCCACTTCACGTCCACACCTTCCCACCATCTTTTTCCTCTTTAATGTGCACTAATATCAGAGCAGACACTGAGGGGAGAAAGAGTGCATGTTGTGTGTTTGACAGCAGAGGGCAGCGTGTGTCTTTGAACCATCCTCCTCGCTTGTGCAGAACAAGGACAATGACAGAGTGCAGACTGTGTCACAAAGGGAATGGCTTATTTATCCAGTCTGAGTGTGCAAACTTAACGCACAGTAGACACTAGACCGGTGGCATCAATTACTGCAGTGATGCAGGTCTCGAAAAGTTGTCTGCTTTGGTTTATTTTGGTCTCTAAATGGAATGACTCCATCCTAGCATGAAACAAAAACACGGGCTCTCTGTAAATTCACTTTTAAATACCCTACGATTCACTGCACATAAAGATCTTTCACATATCAGATTAATCCTGCATTATACAGTTGATTTAATGCCTACATGGGGCACTGAGTATGATTGAATATAGTTACATTACTGTAATTCACACAAATGAAGCACAAGTGCATTCTACAGCTGCTGCTATGAATCCAAACTAAACAAAAACACCCCCTTCAAACAGAAAGGTCCTGTACGCTCTTGGTTGTTTTCAGATTAGACCTCGAGTCTGCTGGAAGCTGGGCGAAACTATGCCAGCCCACCACAACATTGATGATCTCATTGCAATACAAAGTTCAGCTGCGGAATCTTCTGGTTTGACTTTCCTTTAGATGTTATTACGAGCAACGGCACCTCTGCCACATTGCTGAAGGTCTTTATCCGGTCAGAGGATCTACTACCACCGTCCTGGTGCCAGACGCCAAAGGACAATTCCCAGATGTCTCGTTTCCATGCACCAACCTGTTGGAGCTTTTTTGGAGGTGCAAGGTAACATACTCAGTGTTAGGCAGATGGCTTTAAAGTTGTGGTTGATTATTTTATTAAAATACCCACTGCATCTTTTACCAAATTCTTAAGGGAAAAAAAAGTTCTGCTCCATGTGGGGGTCTGCAAAAAATGTAGTAGTTGACGTTGCATAGTTTGTCCAACAGAGGGCACTCTGCAACACACGTGATTTGAATGCCACGCAGCAAACGCAGCAACCAGCCGGTCACTAATCTGGGAACCAGGTTTACTAAAGTCAGACTCTAACTGTAAACTGAGCAGATCAGCAACTCTGAGTTGGTATCTTCATGGAGGCTGGTCAGAGTAGGCAGCCATTTTTAATGATGCTGTCTGAAACAGAGGTCGCTTGTGACATATTGAGTCTCATAAAGGTTAAATAAATAAAACTAAAATTATGTTGGGCCGCTCTATATAATCGTAGAAAAAAGTTTGTACCATAGGCCTGCCATCGGATCAGAATTGAATCCGATCATTTCCTATCTGATTTCTCAGGATTAACAAACTCTGAATTTTAGCTAAACCTGCTTCCTGGAATAGGGTTGTGATCTGAGAGGAGCATAATATAATATCACCAAATACTGTTTGTTTTTTGTTTTTTAAAATTAAAGAGTGTCTTTTGCATTACATACAGTTCCTTACTGTGATCTAAAATTGGTCTTTACAGGAAATGAAGACACATCTGCAGCTCTTTAATAAACTCTTCTGTTTATTTATTTTTTAAACCAGCATGGCAAGAATTCATGTTATTAGTAAGGAGAATAATCAGTGATCGCTTTTAGAAGCATCTGAAAGTCTTATGTTGCATTTAATTAAGAACATTTGTATAATGATAGCATTACAGTCCAAATTCTCAGTCAGTTAGGAGACTATTATTTGTAAAGTAGTATAGAGCCAGTTTGACAGTATCTTTTGTTTGGTTGTTTTCACTTCAGACATTTTGACATGTCCCAGTAAGGTAAGGTGTAAATAGTAGAATTAATGACTTCCATTGAGCTGTTAAGTACTGTTCATGCTATCATACTGTCATTGCTTAGTGGGAAATTTAAATTGACCAGAGCTGTAATTTATATCAGTAACACAGATATTCTACCTGTTAGTACAAGTCAAAATCTCTGCTGTGAAAAGTATCAGTGCAAATTAATAAATAGTGGAAGTAGACCAATTTTTATACCCAGTGCGCATTTATAACACCAAAAAAAATGCAAAATAGGACTGAAAATTTGTCTATAGTTAAAAAACAAAAAAGAATAGAGACTACATCGCGTTCTTCATCATGTTTGGGTTGAATTTGTTTGCTTTTTGGATATATTGGAGTTTCTTTTTACTGTCCCGGGGATTTGTCAGGCAACAGAAGTGCGAATGGGCGAAATGTCTGCTTTCAAAAAGATGACATGCAATTTGAGAGGTACCACGTATACTTTGAAAATGTCGAACCACACTTAAAAGCACGTACACCTGTCTTGACCTCCTCTCTTTTCATCTCTGAATGGCTTCATTGAGTGTAGCCATCTCGAGCTGTATATGTATTTTTAAAAAAAAACCTGCTCCTTTCATTTGGGGGAAAATAAGCTCAGAATGGTCTCCGGTTTGATGATAAAGCACATTTTTATTGCAGAAGTACCCTTCAAAGAGATCGGCGAACGTGCACGTTTGATATCCAAAAGTGAAAATACATATGAGGGACTTTCAGAATAAAAGCCTCCGTCTTCTAAAGGTTCAGGTGATAAACTGTTGATGGCATTTGCTGGAGGACTCTTTCAATGATCCCCATTGTTGTGTATGTATGTGAATACATAAAACAAGGTGTGTATAAACACTTGTACAGATCCCGTAGTCGATGCTAAACCAGATGAAATGCGTTGCTGTTCTTACAACTAAAGCTAACATGCTACCTTGCTTGTGAATTAAGCTCGCGGCACGTCGTCCTCCCATCTAGCTGCATACTGTATGTATCTAGTTGCATACATACTGTACTTGTTGTAGTGAAATGCAGAGCGTGTAGACAAAGCAGAACACACACACACATCAATGCATGTCTGCGGGGGAACTGAGATTGATTTCTTTCTAGTGGAGACATTTTTTTTTTTTTCTTTTTAAAGAATGTTTGATCCAAACTTTCTGTGATCGATGCAGTCGTTCCTTTCCTCCCCCCTTTTCTTCGTTTTTAAATATTAATCGATATGAGCTAGAGGGAGATTTGCAAGGCTGACGTTTTAGACGTACAAATGAAATTCTATGTATTTGTTGAAGTAGTTGGAGGTGCTCGCCTCTGTATACAGTTATACATAGAAAGCTTTATGTGTATATGGCTGCATCTTCTCTTGTCTGTCCTGGATGATTCTTGTGCTATTGTGTTACAAAACTGATGTGACACCAGGGGGGAGGGAAACTGCAGTATGTTGACCTTTTCACCCTTTGATCCCCCTTTCCTTTTCTCCCCCCTCCCACCACCCTAACACTCCCTCCCTCCCACCCACTCCCCTTGACTCCTGTGCCGCCTCTTTGCCCTCATAGCGTGAAGCATTGTAAGCGTTTTGAGCTTTGTAAAGGTCTTTTTTTAAATACTTATTTTGTGTATAATGTAAAACCTAAAAGTGTGTAATTTGGCAAAAAAAAAATGTTTTGTGTCTGAAATCATAGCTTCATTTAAACAAACGAAAAAGAAACTCTAAAAAAAAAAACGTACAGCAAACATTTACTATAAATAAAATGAAATGTTCTGCAGTAAGGAAGGACTTCTGGTGCCTTACAAATAAAGTCAATCAAATCATAAACAAGTCTCGCTCGTCTTTGACTTGATGCACACCGTCTCCTGACTGGGAAGAGTGGCTCTTGTGGGCTTCCAACATTTTATTGTCCTTTTTCTGCTTATTGCTGGCAGGATGGAAGAATCGTTGCTTCCCGGTTATCTCAGCGTTCGAGTGTGAACTTGCAAACTGAAAAATTTGCAATCAACATTAACAATAACCAGTCCCTAGCTTGGCTGGCTGCTGCACCACTCACACCCCAAAAAGTTACAAAGAAAATGTTATTGCAGGGTAAGTGAGGTTCTTCAGGTATGCCCCACTGTGAGGGGAACCCTAGGGTGGATCCAGGACATGTTTCTTCTCTTGGCTGACCTGGGACCACCTTAGTACCCCCACAAAGAGCTAGAGGCCTGAGAGAGGGAGGTCTGATAATCTCTGTTCAGGCTCGTGACTGGATAAGGACAAATGGAGGGATGGATTGATTATTAGGAAATATGCACGTTGTGATCAGGTGAATACCGTTGCTTTTCCAAGTGTGCAGGTTTAGCAACACTGACTCCTAAAAATAAGAATAACCCAAAACCCCCTTTCTAGATTTATGCCACTTTAGACAGGTGACAGTGAAAGTCTTATTTATTTTAAGGTAACACAAACCTAACAATTTTTAATTTCAGCTCTAAAAAAAATCACGATTGTGATCTCTGCCAATAGATCCCACTCGATCCTACTTTAATTACAGCATACGCCCATGAAGCACACTTCACAAGGTAACATATTATTTGGAACATGGGCAACTTATTTTTTTTAATTGGATGAAAGATGCAGAGCCAGTGATATATTTTTAAATCAGTTTCACTTCATGATACTGAAGTGCTCTTTTGCCACCATTCAGAGAGACCGATTAAAAACCCAAACGCTGGCATGGCTGATTAATGTGCAGATTAATCAAATCTCTCTCGAGTGTTTCAGCTTAAACTTGAGCTTGTGCGTGTCTTTGAGAAACTGTTACTCATCACGCCAGCGCAGATGTTCTTTATAGTGGCACTAAAAAACTCAACATACGAGTGAATCACCCATCTTTTAAATTTTAGGGTCTAACTCCAAAGCTTAGATAAGAGAGCACTCAGTGTTTTAACATCAGCGATGTTTGAGGTTTTTTCCAGACCCGGAATTATTCATTTAAACGTGTCCTGATGTCTTCTGACCGCCCTAGGGTGGCTGTAGTTCACGTCAGATCCACCAGGAGGAAGTGTTGATTTACGTTTACCAGCCCTTTTCCCACTGAGGTGAACCCGGCAGGTAATTGCTCTGAGGTATTCTCACATGCGCTCCTGTGTTTGTGTGTCACATAGGAGGGGAAGCTTCCTGTTCTTAAGACTGCAATGATGAGATTTTATCTATTCTGCACTGTGTGTGTCCAGATTTGATGTTACATCTCGAAGGCAGCGGATCACGACCCCGCTTGGCGCCTGTACAATATCCCCATTTGGATGCTCTGTTTATCAGGTTTGAGCCCTAACTTGGTTTGCTGCATTCACCACTCCTCCTGGTCCATTCAGGTGGATGCACATCCAGTGGATTTTTGTTTTTCTTTGTGCAAAATTACATTGGTTTCTTTCTCATTTCCTCCTCAGTCTGTTTTCTCTTTTTCCTCCCTGTCACCGTCTCCCTCTGGTTGCCTTCCTCACTGTGTGTGTGTGTGTGTGTGTGTGTGTGTGTGTGTGTGTGTGTGTGTTTGTTTTCAGAGATGAGGGAGAGGAAGGCTTGTGAGCCCTCTGAGTTCCTGTGGTTGCAGCCCTTCCTCCCCTCTTCCTCCCTTTCCTCTTATTCTGTCTCCCTGCAGACGGCTCTGGATCTGACACTTAAATAAATATGAAAGTGCCCTATTTTTTCCTCTTTCTGTCTGAGGATTCACACATTCCTCACAAGAAGCTACACAGGCAGCAGAGGAGGCGCGCATCTCTCTCATCCAGTGTTTTTTTTTTTTATTATTTCTTCCCCTCCCCTCCCCTTTCTAAACCCCATTGGAAAAAAAGTGCCACATTCTTACTTAGGTTGTTTAATTAGTGGCACTTTAAAGGATAAAGTTGGTGTCATATTATGTGAACAAATCCCATGAAAAGATCCCTATTGTAGCATATTCCTCAGTGCTATCTCAGGACGACAAAAGCAAACAAAACATGCCATTAAAAAAAAAAACTTTAAGATTTTAGCAGTCCATGCTGGAGAAAGTCAGTCTTTGGTCCCCTATAGCTCCTCTCCTCACTAGCACACATAAAAGACTCAGAGCTAGGACAGCAATATGCTGCTATTTGTTGTTAATGGTGCTTGGCGATGCAGGCCAGTGCCGGCTGCTGAGCTACATTTATTTAAAGGTGCCCAGCCCGGCAATGTATCGAGGTTGCGGGAGGGTTAGGAGTGCAGGGTTGGGGGTGGTTTGAGATACATTATACTTTGTATAAATGAGAGAGTCACAACCAGACAAAAGCCGCTCACATTTGTTGTGATGCTGAGATGTAACCAACATGAATTTTTAAAGGCACACTTGTTATGCTTGTCCTTAAATTCTGCCACATATATATTGTGGTATCCGATCTTGAAAGTCAGGCTTTGTGCAGCACATGAGTCAAACACAGCCCAGTATAATATTAGTAAGAGCGTATATACTCAACATAGGAATCTCGCTCACACTGCTCCACCCACTTCCTGTTTATACCTTTTGCTTGCAAGCGGCGGCCAATCAGAAAGAAGTTGGCTTAAAAATGTAATAGAAGGGAAATTGTGAGTCATACAAAGCAACTCCAGTAGAATCCATCAATAAAAACACGGAGCAGGAAATGAGCATAACTGAGACTCATTATTTATTTCTGCTGCTATTTGTTAAAACGGTTAAAATCTGACATGGTGCTCTCACTGCTGCATAAACAAATGAACCTCTTTCATTACAGCTGCGCTCAGAGCCCGTCAGTTCTCTGCTTGCGCTTTTCCCACCGGGCACTTTCCACCATTCAGCTGAGAGCTCTGCTTATATCCGTGCCCGCTCTTCATATAGCACACAAATGTAAGTTAGTATTGTCACTGCCCACTTGCTGCTTGTGTTGAGCTTGATGCTGTTGACAGAGTCGGAGTGGAAAAGTCAAATCTGTAGATCATGTGCATTTATATTTTAATCCATTCCACGTGCGTGACTCAAAGCTGCACGAGCCAACAGGTTTGGAACGGACACGTTTGAAGATGCCGGCTGTGGACCTGCAAACTGAATGAAAGCACCGACTCTGTATGCAGTTCTGATGGGAATGCACAGGGCCTGCACTGGAAAACAAGCGTCTGTGTGTGCGTGTGTGTGCGCGTGTATATGATGATGATGATGAGTGCAAGCAAAAAGAAAGAGGGAGAGAGCGGCGGAGAGCAAGAAGCGTCTTGATTAATCATGATTGACTCATTCAGAGCCCACTCGTCTTTTCCCCCTCGCTCCCTCGCTCCAGCTCTCCTTTATGGCTTGATTACGGAGACGTACTCTATCTCTCATTACCTCCCCTCCTCCGTCTCTCACTTCTTTTCTTCATCTTTTCTCTCTTCCTCTGACAACCCCCCCACCACCAATACTACTCACCCCCCCCCCCCCCCCCCCCCCCCCTTCAACGCCTACCCAACTGCGCCACTTTATTCATCCCTCCCCGGAAAGGAGGCTGTCAATCTCCACGTCTGCCGTGTCTCCATCCTCTAACCCGCCGCCGCACTAGCCCTCCATCCATTCATCCCCGGCCCATCCATCAGTCATTCTTTTCCCTCTCTCCTTCCTTTTTCCCTCCCTGACTCACTCATTCCTGCCACTTTGTGACTCTTTTATATATAAAATTTCCCCTCTTTCTCCGTTCAAAGCTTTCCTCTATTTATCTTCATCCCCCTTTTTCCTCCCTCTACTGCATTCAGTGATCAGTGTCTGCGTGTCTGTCAGGCACGCTCGGAAATGGAAAGAAGCAAACACACAAAGCAAAAACCCTCTCTCTCTCTCATTCTCAGCCTTTCTCTGTGTCTCTCTTCCTTTTCTCGCGGCCTCAGCTGGAGGAGCTGAGTGTTGACACAGCCTGGTCTAATACAGATGCTTCCAGAGATGCATCCTGGGAAAGCATCTCTTGGCCTGGTTTTCTAATCTTGTCTTCTCTCTGTACAGTTCCCGAACGCATGCACACGCACAGTTCATGCATGCTTTTATGTGTGTGCTGCATCTGATCTTTTCTGTGTGTGTGTGTGTGTGTGTGTGTGTGTGTGTGTGTGTGTGTGTGTGTGTGTGTGTGTGTGTGTGTGGGGCTGGTTTTCAAATGCAGAAAGAGAGATGAGAGACTATTCAAACTTTAATGCACTCATACGAGATACAAACGACCTTTCTCTCACTCCTTCATGCTCTGCCCTCTCCTTTACTCACCTTCCTCATCTCTTCTTTCCTTTTCTCTCATTCTTCACTTTGATATCTTCATCTTAAAAAAAAAACAACCCAAATTTTACTCTAACCCTTTGTCTCTCCGCTCTCTGTTCTCTCCTCTCTTTGCTCACCTCCTCTTTCCTCCTTGCTCATTCTCCATTCTCTTCATCATCTCACCCCATTTCATTCACTTCTCTTTTTCAGTTTTGTCTTTCATCTCTCACCCCGTCCTCGTGTTTGACTCATAACCACTCTCACCTTATCTCTATTACTCAGCATCTATCTCTGCTGCTTTTTTCCTGCCTGAGCCGCCTCTCTTGTTCTGCTGCCTAACGGCTGCTGTCTTCAACCAAGGCCTTTTTTTCCCCCTTTGGACATTTTTCGAATCTTTGTTGATAAAATTGTCAACACTGTCTTTTTTTTTTTTTTTTAACAGTTGTTGATTTACTGTGAAGATAATCACAGAAATATTGTTATTAGAGTTTTTACACTGCTCTGTATCCGTGCTTTAGGTTTACAGCAAGGAGTTTGACTTGTTCAGCATGGCTGCTGTTAAAACTAAACACTTCTGAGCATGTGACTGATTTAAGAGCTGTTGTGTTTCTGCACAGACCGGGCGTTTCCAGGAAGATTTCAGGTTTAGTCACTGCATGCAGATGTTACTCACCAATGTTAGATGCAGGGTGTAGCTTGCTTAAAGTCACTATTACCACCACAGGCTACATTCACAGACTGACACATTCACAGTTTTCAGACCAAAGTATTTGTATATGAAATTAACATCTTCACATGTATTTCTTGAACAAAACAAACAAGCAAGAGAAACTTTAATTATATTTTCTTTTTGCCTGACATTTGACTTGGTTCTTGGTTGTCTTTGTATGTGGACAAAACACATCATTACTTTTGCAATGTAATCCCATCATGGATTAGGTTCAGGTGGGGCTTTATTGCACGCTAAGCCCACATTAGACTGCATTTGTCTACAGTTGAGCGTGCCTGGTGTTTTTGTTTGTTTTTGTTTGGGATGCTTTTAGGTCATAAGCGTTTGGGCAATGGCACAGTTATCCCAACCTTGCCTCTATACACGATCACATTAGATGTTAAATCAAATGATTAGATTGAAGTGCAGACTTTCAGCTCTAATTCAAGGGTACTAATTAATTACATTAACAGCTTCTCTGGGAAAAAAAGGAAAGACTGGATATTCTTCAATGGCCGACTTAGTCACCTGATTTCAAGCCAAGGAGGCATTTACTGAAGACAAAACTGAAGGCAGAGAGACCGTGTGGTTGCATGTTTAAAGGCCTGGCACAACACCTCAAGGGAGGAAATGCAGCATTTGGTGGTGTCCATGGGTTCTGCACTTCAGGGAGTCATTGACTGAGCGGTGTGCCTGGTTATGTCCAGTGTTGTAAACCTTGCGCCCTGCTGTGTCAGCCTGCGTCTGGTGCATCTCCATCCATTTATTCCTTCCGGCTCTTCATCCATCCAACCCATCCCTCTTTTCTCTCTTTCTTTCCTCTTCCCTCTCTGTTTCACTCATTCCCGAAGTTCCTTCTCTGCTGACTTTGCACAGTCGTTTCTCTATTTGTTGCTCGCACGCTTATTAACTCGCAATCACTGAAACAACCTCGAACGTTAGAGGGAATGAAAATCCCACCATCGCTCATCAAAACATTATCTCACGCTTCTGCCAGGGGTCAGATAGTCCTCGTGGTATTATCTGCCACCGATGTCATTCTTTCCATCTAGTTCTTGAAAATAAAGCAAAGAAGCTCCGAAACAGCTGTTCCCAAAACAAATTCTCCTCTGTGCTCTTTCCATTTGATTTTCATCTCTGCCCCCTAAAACCTCCCCACATCTCCCTCTGTAGTCTCTCTGGCCCCACTGGTTGTGTTGTTCAGAGTGGAGCCCTCCCCTGTGTGGTTAGTGGGCTGTTACCCAGCTGCCTCTGATACTTCCTGCCTGTCACTTCTAATCCCAGTGACAGTGTGTGTGTAGAACGTGCACACACACACACACACACACTCCTTGTTTTTTTCCGACACACCATAGTTTAGGAACATTATTTAGCCGCCTGTCCAAAAGATATGCACAAACACGCACACGGATGTTTTTTGCACACAAATCTGCAGAACAATTTGCGTATTAAGATGCACAGAGACAGCCATGCAGAGGCACACACACACACAGAAACCATTGCTGGCAGTCATACATGTGTTTATATGAGGATATGAACATACAAGCACATGTGCCTACACACACACACAGGCACACACATTACTGGCGCAGCAGTGGAGTAGACTCCCCATCGCTGAAAGCCAAATTCATTTAGCAAGTGCCCTCTCCCTCTCTCCAGCTCTATTTGCAGCCTGCCACGCTGCTCCTCCTCCTCTTTGTCTCCTGGCTGCCAGAGGAGAAACCAGGTCTTCTTTTTCTCTTCCTCTACCTTCTGTCTTCCCATCTTTTTTCTGCCTTCCATATTTGTCAGCAACTCGCTCTCCTTCTGTTTTTATATTTGCTTCGAGCCTTTGTCTGTCTGCATTTCTCACAGTTTTAACAGAACAACACTTACTCTGCACGCAGACTACTGTGCATTCACAAACTCTGCGTGTAAATAGATTCATACATTTACGTTGTGTACATAAGTAGCTTGGGAAAATTGGGGCTACTGTGCAGACGTTGTGAAACGTTTCAGAATGATGAAGGTCCTGGTGCCACGTTTCCACCTGTGAATGCACTTCATCTCAGTGGAAGTGCTCAGAGTGGTTATGATCAGGTTCAGTGGTTTGAAGTGGACTGATTCTGTGCACCGTAGAGATTTATGTATTCAGGATATCTGTGACATTTAAACAAACTCGGCACGCTCCCATCTTACTGCAACAAATGCTGCCATTCAGTCAAAGCCTCTGATGCATCCACGTCACTCACAAGGTGTCCTCTGGTCCTCGATGCACCGGCCACGGCAGCACTGGATGCTGCATCAAAAACCATATTAGTGGGTTGGAGTGGCAGCAGTTTGCATCCCATTCGGACCTTTGTTTTCACTTCCTCCATCATTTTATTTTGGTTTTAAGTTGCTCCTCCACAGCAGCAATGGCACATTTCATTATATGTAAACCTGTGTAGGATTTCAGTACGTTGAGGCAGTGAAAACAGCAAAATGAAACATCAAAGCTATTAAGTGTAAATCTGTGTTGAGTCTCTTTTTGAATGCACAGGTGTATTTGACCTCAGGTCAGCAGTAACTGAAAGCACCTTCAGCACACTTAGATCTGATTCTAGGCTTGTAAACAGTGAGCAAGTCAGAAATGTACTGAGGAACTAAACCATTGAGGTACTTCTATAGTTCCCTGGGAACCAGTGAAGTGACTTCAGTGCTGGGGTGATGTGGTCAAATGTCAGCGTACCTGTAATTGTCCTGCAAATAGAGCATTTCAGTAATTGAAGCTACTTGAAATGAAAGCCTGGAGCAATTTGTCAGAGTCAGTTTGAACTCTTCTGCTTCGATGTGCAGTGTACTCCATGCACTTATTTTAACTTTGAATCCCTTGCGAGCATCCTTATGTGATCACATGGTAGCAGAGACACGTCAAAGGCATGAATGGGACACTTTAAGTGAGTTTGATGAAACTGCATTAATCGATGCTCTGGGAATGAGAGCAGGCCGGATGAGTCGTACGCTCCCTGATTATAATGGGTGATGAGGGCTTGGCACAGCGCTGTGTGTTTGCTTATAGGCGTCTGATTAAATTGTTTTCACAGTTACTAAAAGTTAATGCAACTAATCAGGATCCAGAATTATTCCTGATCTTACATTTATTTATGTGCTAAAACAAACATCGGACTTCACATGTTTCCTTTGGCTGTTTGTTTGCGGTTTAGGCTGAGACTCACAGGAGCCTTAAATATTATACTGTTACAATGTTACTGTACTTATTACATACTGTAAAGGGGTTTAAAATGCACGTCTGCTACTCCATATAAGGCAACATACATGCCATAATTCTACGTTATTGTATACAGCATAAATTAGTCATATATGTTTGTATATTTTTGTCATTTCATTTCAAAGTGTTTTATTTTTTGAAGTAAGCTCCTTGTTGCAGAGAAGGCCAAGTGTAATCACAAATATTTCTGCCTTCCCAACTCTTCTTTTGTAATGTTTGCAGATATTAGGCCAACATAAGTTTCCTTATTTGCATGTCTCCCGAGTGCCTGCCGGGAGGTTTGAGAGGAAGTTTAGTTCCATTCGTTTTAGATATAAACAGAAGACGTTATGCTGTTTTGATCATAATGGAGAACAAGGAAAAAGACCGTATTTATCATATGGATACAAATCTATGCAGATGAGGTGAATAAACCTGTTTACGCAGACTAGAAAATCAGCACAAGCGCACGCATGTTTAATAAAACACAGGTTTTGACGACTGTGGCTTTAACGTTACAACATTTTCTTAACTTTACTAATATATGTTTCATATAAGCTCTGTTTGGTCTTTGGTGTTATGAATAAATTACATCCCTCCTGAAACTCTCATGCAGAGGTTTTCTTTTTTCTTTTTCTTTGTTTGACCTCCGTTTTGTCTTACCTGTTTTTTGGCTTCCTTGCTTTTCCACCTTTTCTGCTTTTATCTTCAAGGGAGTGCTGTTACGCTCCAAGTGCATCTAGTTCATCAAAGCCTGGCTAATTTCTCAGCTTGTTTGATTTACTGTTAATTGTTGCTAAAATGCCAGCATTGAGCTGTGAACTTTGGAGGAAAATCTTTGAGCGGATGAGAAAAGAAAAGGAAAAAAAACAAGACTACGAAAACTAAAATGAGATAACACTCACACTGACAGGTCTGCAGATTGCACTGAAGCTCGGCTGGCATGTGTGATACGTGTTGACAGTTCGTGGGTTCATGGCCAGCCCGTCCCGTCTATCACTCCGGCCTCACACCCTGGGCCTACCTGTCCCATGTGTCCCGGCTCTGTCTGGTCAGGCCTGTTGTTTCTGGAAAGCACTTTCATCCTGATCCTCATCACTAATTCATCCGCTTACGACCTCCATCCATCAGTGCTAGCTCAAGTATGAAAACACCTCAGGCTAACTCGCTACAATAGCGGTCTGGCTTCCTCCTTGCACCATGAAACCTGCTCTGCTTCTTTCTCTTTTTCTACCTGAGAAAAACACCATCTTTCTCCCAGTTTGGCTTTTCTTCTTCGATTTCTCTCTTCTATTAGTAACTGTCAGAGGTTTTTGTTTTGTGCCTCTTGTATTCTCTGTTTATTCTATTCTTTTACCATTTATTTCTCCCCTCTCTCTGTTTCTTACTGCGTTTATCCCTTAGATGGAAGCACTGCAGCGAGAGCCACTGACAAGATAATTGCCTTCCTCTAGTTAGTCTCCTAAACACAGTAATGCTAATGTTAGATCCTCTCTGCACCTTTGTGTGCTTCACAAATATATTCCTGGCAACACGTGCTTCCTAATTCTAATTTACCTGATTTTCTATTTTTCTTCTTCTTTCTTTTCTTTTGTTGTTTGTATTAAAAATGCATGCGACTCGTCTGCAGCACCGCTGCACAGAGATCAAGGTTGCAGACTTTTTTCACGTGGCCAACTTATTTGTTTTTTTAGTGTTTTTGTCCCCTTTCAGATCTGGCCTTTGGCAGCCATTTAGATCTTGTGTATGACTTAAAAATACACGGTTGTCAGCCTGTGAAATATTAGGTTTGCTCAATTGCTCGAATGCTGATTCCTCGGTGATGGAAGTGTTTCCCGCTGTCACCTGTGCCAGCCAACATCCCAATACTTAGAAAACCAGTGAAGTCAGTCCACACAGGATTTATCCACGCTAGAAACGAGATTGTACCGAGGTCGCTGTTTATCTTTTGGTCATTTGGACTCTTGGAATTTTTAAGTCCACTAATTCAGCGGACTGTTGTAAATCTTTGTGTAAATATTAATGATCCCATGGCAGTAAACCGATCAGCCACAACAATAAAACCAGCTGTGGGTCATTCCACCATGTTTACCCTCCCTAACCCAGTCATAGATTCAAAGACTCCAGAGGTAGTTTTAATGGGAATTATGCAAAATTTTAGATCTCTGTTGTCATTAGTTTCAGGAGTGCAGTTCAAGTTAACACAATGACAGTGTCGTGGTCCTGGAATTGTTTACCCTGCGTTTGACTATTTGGACGTTTTAATTTTATAGTTATTATACGAGATCCCAGCATTGTGTAATGCTTGTATTACTTATTGTATTCCTCCTCTCACTGTAAGTTTGATGTTCCTCCCCCCTGTTACAAGTCTCTTATATTGAGTTCCTTGGTGTGTCTGTGCCGTCCCCATTTAGTTATCACTACCTGTTGTACTTTGAGTCTTTGTGGTCCTGGTGTTTTGCTTTTAGTTCCCATCCTTTGTCTCGTCTGCTGTGATTTGGTTCACAGGTGTATTACTCTCCCCAGCTCTGTACGCTCTGCTAAATGACCCCTCTGTGTATATATTGTTATCTCATCATCACAGCATCTGCTCTTCTTCCTCACTGAATCCGAGCCCTGGGATGTTTTCTAGTTTTCTCCTGTTATGTTCCAGCAGTCGTTGTTTTCGGTTCACTTGTGGACTTTTACTTTTGTACCACATTCAGAAGAATAAATGGCTCGCTCTTCGTTAAATGTTGCCTGCCTGAGAGTCTGCACTTGGGTCCTCAGAGAAAGTTTATGTCAATATTATATCTAAAAATTTTAATGTGGTATTTATTTATTTATTTATGTAAGAAAATATAAAGATATTTGGGACCTGAAATTCCTGTCATAAAGTTGGAGTTTTTTTTAAAAGAAAATCTGTGAAGGTCTGGGAGGAGGGGGCATCCTTCTTCCTCTTCCATCTCAGGGCAACATGTGTCACCAAAGCAAATATGAGGTAACGCCACGAGTGTAGGAATGTTGGAGCTCTCTTTAGTCCATTCACTTAGAGCCCATTCATTTGGTAAATTGTGCTCACATTTTAAACATCAAATACGATCGCTTCTCTAGTTTGAATTTGCCGTGCCTGCAGCCAGTCGACCACGTGTTATCATCAAACAAGAACGCCTTTCAGTGCTGGAAATTCCACACTACTTTCCTCCTGACATCTGAGAAAGGCTCCAACAAACTGTGCAAAGTAATGCGTGATCTCTACTTAAGGAAACATCTGCCGCCTCTAGATATCCTTTCTGCTTTATTGCATGCTTTAAAACATTTGATGTAAGAGTAATCAAAAAGAAACCAAATGGATTAAATTGCATTTCTTTGACAAAATAATTAAAATAGTTACATTTGTCTTAAAAAGTGAAAGATCCCTGGTTTGATCCCAGGAGGAGGCACAAAAATCCCTTTGTAGTTGCATCAGGAAGGAAACAAATGTATCCAGTTACATTCTCACCTTGGAATTTAACTGGCTGCAGATCCACAGCGATGAGTGACGGTGAAAGGCTCATTTAAACCACTCATTTTTGATTTTTCAGCATCTTTGTCTCTTTGAATGTGAGAGTGAATCTGAAAGGGAGCGTCAGTGTGCTGCCAGGTAACACGCTCCTGTAGCTCGCTATCTCAGGTTACCTGTGCAATATAACGTTAAGGATTGCATGCAGGTGGTTATTAAGGGAAATTGTTTCTCTATGGTGACGTTGCTCGGCTGTCGGTAAATATAGCGGGCTTTACGCAGACAGGATGAGGACGGAAAAATTGCTCAAACTGGCTTCTTAGTCCCTATAAATGTCTTCTTCCTTCGTCTCTGTGTTTCTGCTCCGTTTTTCCTCCCCTGACAGTCTGTTCCTGCCTTCTTAACAGCACTTCATTCCTCTTGCTAACTCTCCTCCTGTTGTCCTTCCTCCCTGACTCTTACTCCTGCCCTTCCTGCTCCACTTTTCTTCCTTCATCCTTTGACACTGCCATCACACCTGTCCTTCCTGCCATCACTCTTCTTCCTTTGTGTTTTTTTTTATATGACTTTCTGTCTTTTTCTTTGCTGCTTTTCCTTCCCTCCTCCTTCCTCTCCCTCCCTGCACACAGCCATATGCAGCTCTGTAAATGGCAGGATGCTGTGTGGCTGTGATGTGGTCTGGCTGTGGTCTGTTTGCACTGCCACTGTGGTTCATTCTGCTTACCAGCCTGCTGCTTCACCCTGTCTGGACCCGGCCGGCTGCCTGCCTGCCTCCCTGGCTGGCTGGCTGGCTGGTTGGTCGTCCGATTGACTGACTGCTGCGTAATTGAGGCGGTAGATGCACACACATAGATGCTACCACTGTCGCAAGCCTGTCACAAACCATTACAAACTATCCCGTCGCTGCAGATACGCAGGCCAGCCATCAGAGTCGCATTTACTGCTCTGTTTTCAACTTAATGCCCCCGTCGTCTAAATTTTCTGACAATACCACCAAATGGCATTTATCATCCAATAATTGCAGCCTGCAGAAAACTGGTCAGTGAGAATGATTAACGCGATGACTCATGGGCTGTGTTAGCCCACCTGATGGGAGCGGTGATATATTATGTGGAGCAGAGGACGGAGTCTGTATCCGAATGTGGGTAAAAAGTGTGTGCCGTCTGTGTGTTTTGGCACATACAGTGGAGCAGTTACATTAAACAGTTATATCCAGAGAGACACAAATTGAAAAGGTGACCATTTTGGAGTAAGTGCAGTAATAAGGTAATGTGGTAAAGGGAGACTTTCCATATGTGTGTGTTTCGCTGTCTGTGTGAGAGAGAGAAACTGAGTCAGACAGAGAGCAGACAGAGAGCGAGAGAGGAAGAGGAAACAGGAGGGGGGTTGCTGCCAGAGGGTGAATGTTGGAACATAGAGCATGCTGTGTTGATTTGATTAAATTCAGTTCTGTTCTATTTGCAGTAGGCCTAGTTACTCAGCTATATTTGTACAGTGCTGTCTGCAGAGTTTTAACAACACTGACACAGATCCGAGTGAGAGCGGGAGGCCTGGGATTAGGCTGCAAAATACACTTTTGAAAAGGATACGCCAAGTTTTGGGGGAGATTAGCCCCGTTTGTACGGTTTATTTAAATTAAACCATGTGTCCCCCGTTTGGACCTGCTCTCAGTGCTAACACTTTAACAATTTATCGTACAAAAACTACAAAAAACGTGGAGTGAGGACTAGCATTATCGCAAATTTAAAAAAAGATGAAAGAATAGACCTTGAAGCGGTGCTATAAATAAACACCCAGCAGCGTTGTGTACAGTACTTCTTTATTTTGAATACAAAAGACTATAATTGCATCTGCATGGCTAAACATTGCCATTTATTCATGTATTCATTCTATTTTTATTTATCTTTTAAAGTGTCCCTTGTAGTGGATGTGCGTGACATCAGAGGAAAAGCTTAATCAGCAGCCCTCACTTACATCCTTCTTGTTTAAGAGCCAAAAAAGACCCCACCCAGGTTTTCTACTGGTTTTCTACTGGGCAGGAGATTGACTGGCTTTAAACCACAGTGGAGCTTCCATGGAACTGTAGGTATGCGAATGGCTGTTTTGTATCCTTGCACATGTATGAATGGTTGTTGTGTTTATTGATTTTTGTTTGTCTGTAACATATTCTGTGAATGAAACGAGCCGAAACACTGGTTGTATTCTGGTTACTTTGATATATTAAAGTAAGCAAGCAAACTACGTCACTATTTGTGGAGGAATTTCAGTGAGGTTGTGTGAATTTAGATTGCTACAGACAGTGATGGGAAGGTTATTTTTTAAAATGTATTCCACTACAGATTACAGATACAAAATACATTTTGGGGCATGTAACGTATTCCGTTACGTTACTCAATGAGAGTAACGTAACGGAATACTTTGGATTACCTATTATATTATCATGCTTTTTACAACTACATGAATGTACTATTGCTGTGTGAATTGTTACTTTTACTGAAGGTTACTCGCCATACCAATACCGACTAGATGTTTAAATCTTAATATAAATGAGTAACAGTAGGTGGACATTAGGTAAGGCTGCACGTTTTGCAGCGATCTCGTATAGAAAACAGTTTCACGCGTATATAAAACAGGACCGCGGCTCCGAACCGTAGTAAAGGGGCCTCTGGCTAATACGTCAGGTTCATGTCGGGCTCGTAGCCGAAAACTAGCTTTACTTTGTTGTGTGGGTCAACTTTGCTAGCGAGAGACAGAGAGAGGCGTTGAAAGGCTGCTCCAACGGAACTTATTGTTTCGGAGGAAAACACCAACACAGCGTACAGTCGAGTCTTAAGAGCGTACTTACAACTGGGCTCGCCAGGCACTTTTTTTGGTTGCAGTGGTTATTATTATATTTACATGCTTCCAGAGTCCGCTTCTATGGAAGCCCGTTTCCACCACAAAAAAAAGGATCCATAACTCGAAATTTCAACTTATTAACTCAAAATTTCGACGTATTTTTGAGTTAATAAGTTGAAATTTCGAGTTAGCACTGCCAATCAGTAGTCTACGTGGATGACGTCATTTCCTTGTTACCCGGAAGCTGAAGCCCTCAGGTACAAATGCTACAGCTAAGCTACCGGTATTACATCCAGTCATGAATGCACAGATTGCTGAGTATTTTCAGCGTGGCTTCAAAAAAGGTGAAGTCCTTGTGTTATTAGCTGAATCACACGGCGTTACTATCAGCAAATGTACTCGCGAGGGCGGCAATTTGTTGCGATCTGGTTTTGAGTGGGCGTTACTCTGCGCCATATGCTTCCGGGTAACAAGAAAGTGACCTCATTCACGTAGATTACTGACTGGCAGAGCTAACTCAAAATTTTGAGTTAAAGTAACTCGAAATATCAAGAAAATAACTCGAAATTTCGAGTTATGGTTAATTGTTTTTTTTTGTTTGTTTGTTTTTAGTGGCGGAAACGGGCTTCCATACGCTTCTGGTCGGTGACAGCTCGTACTTTTCCACTCTCCTTTTTCTCCCTCCCTCGCTCACAAACACATAACGGGTACGGCAGTCCATTCTCCCTGCAGCACGGACTACACTGCCCATGAAGCTACATTCTTTAGGGCTACGCCTGTAACACTCTGCCTATTGCCTTCATATTAAATCATTTTTGTGAATAATTTTTTAAAAATATTTCTTCACATCATTATGCGAACCACAAGTAGGGGTGACATTGGCCGCGAGATTGAGACACAGACATTGGAGCCTCTTAATGCGTGTTTTGTTTGGGGCATGGAAACCAAAAATAGAGAGAACACAGCCGAACATATGAAACAGGAAAATACCGCCGAGTAATCCATTTATTTCAGCAAAGTAACTGTATTCTGAATACCACCTTTTTAAACGGTAACTGTAACGGAATACAGTTATTCATATTTTGTATTTTAAATACATAACGGCGATACATGTATTCCGTTACTCCCCAACACTGGCTACAGATTTGCAGTTTTTGCCATATTACTACGAGCAGATTGCATGTAACTGCCATCTTGACCCCATTCGCTCGTAGACTGACTCCACCTCATCCTGCTTTTTATCCAAAGTATCCTCGATGACAGTAAGTGACTGTGAGTAGTTGCAGACCTGGTCCCATCTTCAAAGCAACCATTTCAAAGGCAACAGGATCACAAGTTCATTGCACACAGTCCCAATAATTTTGGTGGTGCCGTGGTCTGCGCCCTGTTTCCCCTCTTCAAACTTTACATTCTTCTCCACGCACCTTTGACAAAGGTGAGAAACTTTCATCCAAAGAATAAAATATGTTGTACTTCACTGAAAATCCTAAGAAAGAAGTTAGCATGTAGCTTTGGAACAAATAGTTTTCCCAGGGAAAATCCAATGCATTTGATAGTGAGGCTAGTATTTGAGACTTTCCTGTTGACAGGATGGTGTTTTATATGTGTAATCTTTGTACAATTTTGAATTTTTAGGCATTAGTTTGATGTTATTCTTTGACAGCAGCTGTGTCTTTCAAATGACGGGAAGGTTCGGTCTGCTCTGAAGCCTGGAAACAAACAATCGGTGTTAAGTGAAAGCTTCCCTGGTCTTGTTTTGCTCCTGCACTTTCATTTGAATGTGTATAACTTTCAAGCCTTTCGAGTGACAAACTACCCAAAACTCTGAGTGATATTTATGATTTTAGTTTAATTAAGATAAATCATCTTGATGAGAGTTTAGAATAAAGCTTAAACTTTGGAAGCATTTGGCTCCGGCTTCTCCTTTGTACTTTTTACCGCGTGATTATTAATACAGTTATAACTTTTTGCTCTCATCGGCTAAGTGGCTGCTAAGTTTGACAGGCTTATATACAATGTGTGATGTGACCGCTCAGACTAACCGGAGCTGTTTGTGGAGCCAGTAAAACAAATACAAGCTGAAAACTGTGCATCACCACCTCAACCCCTGCGAACGAATCAGATGTGCAGCCTATTATTTTATATTACACTGAATATTTGTTTATTTATTTTACGATTTTGAGCAAATCTTCAGTCCACCACAAAATAATCATTTTGTCATCAGGGGTAAATGACCACATCTGCTTCTTCTTCCTGCTTTTCCTGTCCAGTAGCACCTCTTCTCAAAAGCATGCTGGGCGCACTGTTAGTTGTTCTGACCTCTTTTTAAGCATTAAAGCATTTTGTTGTCCTAACAGCGCATGACGTTCCCTCCACCTGCAACTTTTTTGTTTCTAACAGGCTCTCAACATTTCTGAAACTGTCAGTTTTCAATGAGAAATGCTTTTTCAGAGAAGGCAGTTTGATACGGCCGGTAAGAGGGTCGGGTGCACTTTTAGACACCGTTTGACAAAATGGACAGAATGAAGTTGTTTCAAGCACTTTAAATCCCCACACAATCCAACAAGCAATCTGCATAAAGTAAGTCTGAGTTACTCTCAGAATTGGTGGTCACATGTAGGAGGCAGAAAGGGGCCCGTGGTCCAGTTAGAAGCCGGTTCATCTCTCATATCCTGAAATCATTCAGCACTGCAGACAGAAAAACAGCAGCGATGCTGTGGCCTGAATGCACGGTGCTGCCAGCGAAATCATTGAAGCCTTAACAGGACGAAATGTATCCTGATAGAGAGTTCGATAGGGAAATACTTCCTGAAAACAAATCCAATTCCAGGTGTAACAAAAAGGGAGAGATCTGAAAAGTAACGCTTTCAGTGTGAAGCTGAAATCGTTAGATTCGGCGTGGAACTCAAGAGTTTCTCCGAGTGTGTTTTTGAATGTGATGGATGGATCGAGTCGATGTGTCGATGGTGAGTGTATAGGTGCCTGAGTCAATGTCTGGTGACAGCTTGGGAACAGTCAGCCAGCTCCAGTCCCAGGGGACACTCGGAGTAGGTCGCGCGCACACACACACACACACGGCCCAGACCGGGTTGATGCTCACTCAATGTCACTCTGACATTTACTCTCTGAGGGAACGCTGCTGTCACTGAGGACGATGTGTCATGAGATGGAGGCAAATTTTTTTTGCAGCCTTACTCTGCAGTAAACACGTACAGTAATAATACAGGGGTGGATTTTTTTGTTTAGTTTTCGGAAGTGAAATCCTGAGTTTACGTTTCTTTTGAGATCCGTTTTGATGAATTAGTTTCCCTTTCAGAGCTCGATGCGGAACACATTACAGGTTTTTGTTGTTTTGATTTTAGGTGGATGCCCCGCTACTGCTGCATGAAACCCATCTGACCAGACACACAGCTTCACTTTCTGCTCAACAGACACACACACAGATGTACTTTACCTAAACTCTATAGCTTTCTCTCCTCCTGGTCTACAGCTACTCTTGCATACATAGCACCATTTTCAGTACACACACACACACACTCCCTGGTTGATGTTGTCCCAGCTTCCTGCCAGATGGTGTCATTTGGCCAGACAAGGTTGCTCTGCCCCAGTTGCTGACAGAAATGTCAACTCTAGCAACTTGTTTATAGTTTCACTTCACCTCATATATATATATATATATATATATATATATATATATATATATATATATATATATACTGTATAAATATATATAATAAACTTTTCCGCTTTTCATTAGTGATGCCTAACTGTATATTTTCATTTGTTTACTTTTTTTTTTTAATTTCCTATTTGTCTCCATTCTTGCATGATGTACACAAACGGAGGATTGTTTTTGGCTCTTGGAGCTTTGGAATAAACAGTCACACACCTTCGCACAAACAATATCACCGTCACTCTGGATAATCCGTAGAGCTCACCTCACTGACAGTTGACTGAAAAGTGTAGCAGACTTCTCTTGGCCTAAAGACTGAACGCACAACTCGGTGCTTCCTTCCAATCCTCCAACATCCTTTGACTCCTGCGCTTTCCTTCGCACCGTCCCTGCCTTCACTGTATCCTCGTTTCCCGTGTTACCTCAGACAACCTCACGCTTCCACCTGTGTTCACATCCCATTACTTTTATATCTGTCAGCTCCCAAAGATGCCATTTCCTTGTTTAACTTCCCCCCATCACTGAACACAAAACTGGGTTAATTTTTATGGCAGATGCTCGGAAGTAAGTTTGCATGCCAGGGCTTTGTCTCACTCTTCTTGAATTGTGTGTGAGGCTCTGCAAATGTGTGTATTTCACTCTCACTTCAGGCCAGGGTTAATGCTGTGGATTGCTGGTAGAGTCTGACCCTAATTAGCATGATATAACCCGGGCATGGTGCCAAGCTCCGTTTGCGCGTGCTCATGTGTGCGACGGGGACGTGCATCGTATCTTATTGTCTGTGTGTGCACACATGGTTGTGCTTCTGTTTCAAAAAATATCTCAAAATAAATTTGTGTGTGTAGATATGATCATTTAGGCACATGCAAAAGACGTTGCGTGCAAATACGTAGCTCGTTTATGTGTTATTATGTGCGCAGACATGCGGCGCAGGTGCCGCAAAGCAGGAGCAATATTTCATGTCATGTAGCAAAAGTAAGAAAAATGCATTTACTAACCAAAGCTTACAAGGTGAAGCCATCCAAGATTTTAAACTGAAACCTAAACCTGACCTGAAGCCAGTGCAGTGGAGTGATATGAGGCTGAGTTAATCGACTTACAGCAGCATCTTCGGGCAGACTGAAGGTGATTAAAAGATGCTTTAGACAGATGAGAAAAGCTGAACGAATATCTCTAGTTCACAACCCTGAGTTTAGCAATATTTCTCAAAAGACAAAAAAATCTCTGAAAGTATTTAGTTAAAATAGTTTCTTCAAATTCATGCAAATTTCTTTTCACTGCAATAGACTATGTGCACGTTAGCATATGCTACTTCCGGTGCGGAAACTCCTGTGGGGAGCTTTGTTTCCGGTGTCCTGTTCGCGCCTTGTTTACGGTCCAAAACAAGTTACGCAAATGAATGAATCAAGCGGCGATTTACATTTCTATAGATGTCTTGGGCATTTACCCAATATATCTGTAAATGATGTTCATCGACTTGTTGATATTTTTCCCCGGCGCCTCAGAGCAAAAGAGAAAAGGGATTCAAATGTTATATTTCTCAGCTATCCCTCGTTTATCGCGGGTGTTATGTTCAAAAAATGACCAGCGATAGGTGAAATCAAGTAGCCAATTTTATTTTTTGACGGTGCAAAACGTTTTGTCGACATACAGCACTGCACTTCAGAGTCACACTGCTAGCGATCGATGCAGCGATTCTGTACTGTACAGGAGAGACGGAGGAGATCGTCTGCAGCGATCAGGACGCAGGACACAATGTGACGTAAAAAAAATAAGCACGCAAATTTGCATTAAAAAATCCGAGAAACAGCGAGGTGAAAGGTGAACCGCGTTATAGCGAGGGACCGCTGTAATTTTGAAGGTAAGTCACAACATAGTACCCTCATAAATACTAATGTATAGAAACCGTTACCATTCATTTTTTGTGTGGCTTTTTTCACGGTTTGTTAACATGCTGTGTAGGTGTGTACTTGACTAGCTGATATCGACATAACGGGGAAACATCTGGTTTGACTATTCTTCACCTGTAGTTTGAATGCTGAACATTTGCCTGTTTAAATCATAAGACCAGTCACTATACAGAGATGCTTCTGAATGTGGACGATGTGTCTTCTGCTGCAGTGATGCAGTTCTGCTTGCGTTGAGTGATGTAAACAACTGATCGATCTAAACTCTTTAAACGTCAAAGTTGATCATTAGATTTTTTATGACACAACAGTGGTGAGTGTTCCCACCTTCTGCTCTTTGTAACTTAACGCGATCTTTCCGTTTTCGAGTTTTGGACATGATTTTGGAGGATATCTTCGCCGTAGCGATTGACCGCAAAGTAAAGCTACCGGAAATGTACAACCCCACATCCGGTCTCAAACCAGGAAGTTAGCATTTTCTCGTGCACAGGGTCTATTTTGAGATCTTGGTTTCTTTTACAGACCACGTAGACGAATGACGGTGCAACAACGACTGAACTGGGTCTTTAACCTTGCAAGAGAGGGTATATTGAGTGTACTGCATGCATATGAGCTGAACAGTTATGTGATGTGTAATTGTTTCTTTAAGGAGGACACTGTCTGCTGCACTACCTGTTAAGAGTGACCGTCTTCCTGTGATCACAAGTAGAAGGAGTGAAATACTCACTTTCACCCAATAAGACTGAAAGAAAGAAGACCTCCCCAAGCATTATCATAAAGTTTTTATTGATTCATAAGAGAAAAAAACCTCTCCTGCACACTCCCTGGTGTATATTTCTGAATAACAGATTCAGTATTAATAAACCTTAAAGCTGGTAAAACAACAGTGAAACCTCCACTGAGATTCACGATTAAGAAATCAAGACAAATACGATTATATTACTGACATCAGGATTATTGAATCATGTTGATAAGACAACTCTTTCTAAACAAAAGCAGTGATGGCTCCTTAAAAAAAGTAGAACTAGAGAAGAAAATGGGGCTGTAATGAGAACGCTGGCTCATATTCAGCTCTGTGTGAGGCTCCGGGTTGGTCACGCCGGTCGCTGCCAGTTTCCATTACCTAGTGCAGAGTCCGAACCCGCTCCACTTGGGCTCAGAGTGCTCTGTTTGCACAAATGATCTTGGCACGCTAATGTCTCGAACACCTCACTCAACAAACACTGTGTCAAGGGAGCGGCCACAGAGTAACGTGTGTAATGGGGAGTTAGGATCACTTTGTTCATTGGCAAGGAAAACACGTCTTGTTTTCTCCAATCTTCCCTCGACCTTTATTGCTACCTCTGCCTCTTTTATTTTTTTCATGCATACAAACAACACAAAAAATGATTGATTCATTTTTTTGGACCAAATATTATCTAAAGATGGTGCTCATTCCTGATTTATTGCTGATCAGCCTTCTCCAACTGAAACCATTTTAATTGAGAGGCATAAAAAACGTCTCCAGCTCACTTCATCAAAAAATACACTTTTTATGAGATATTTTAGTTGTTGTGTGCTTTTGTTTGCTTTGCTTGGCACAACACTGTTACCAGTACTCTGCAACCTGAAAAGTAGATTTTAGTCGCACTCAAACTGAATACTCAGGTAATCAATTTTGGGTAACACTTAACTTTTCAGATAATGATATTAAAAATAATATGACATAAATGTGACAATTAAATGCTCAGGCTAACAGAAGTACTGTTTACAGTTAGGTCCATATATATTTGGACACTGACACAAGTTTTGTTTTTCACCTGTTCAGTGAAACAGATTCCTGTTATAGTTATATAATAAACATGGACATAATGTGTAGACTCTCAGCTTTCATTTGAGGGTATCTACATTCAACTTGAATGACGGATTTAGGAGTTTCAGCTCCTTAACACGTGCTGCACTCTTTTTAAAGAGACCAAGAGACCACCTGACTCATGGGCAGGTGTGGGCAATTACTCCTTTATGTCATTATCAATTAAGCAGATAAAAGCCCTGGAGTTAATTTGAAGTGTGGTGCTTGCATTTTTAATATTTTGCTGTGAACAGACAACATGCAGTCAAAGGAGCTCTTCATGCAGATGAAACAAGCCATCCTTAAACTGTGAAAACAGAAAAAAAAAAATCCATCTACAATATTAGGTGTGGCAAAATCTGCAGTTTGAGAAAGAAAGAAAGCAGAAAGCAGTGGTAGACTCAGCAATGCAAAAAGACCTGGGCATCCACAGAAGACAACAGTGGTGGATGATCGCAGAATCATTTCCATAGTGATGAGAAACCCCTTCACAACAGCCAACCAAGTTAACAACACTCTCCAGGAGGTAGACGTATCCATATCCAAGTCTACCGTAAAGAGAAGACTGCATGAAAGTAAATACAAAGGGTTCAAGGTGCAAGCCATTCATAAGCCTAAAGAATAGAAAGGCTAGATTGGACTTTGCTAAAAACAAACAAACAAACAAACAAAAAAAAAAACCCTGAAAAATCTTTTTTAAAAAGCCAGCACAGTTCTGGAAAAACATTTTGGACAGATGAAACCAAGATCAACCTCCACCAGAACGATGACAAGAAAAAAGTATGGAGAAGTCGTGGAACAGCTCATGATCCAAAGCATGCCACATCATCTGTAAAACACGGTGGAGGCAGTGCGATGGCTTGAGCATGCATGGCTGCAGGTGGCGCTGGGACACTAGTGTTTACTGATGATGTGACACAGGACAGAAGCAGCCGAGTGAACTCTGAGGTGTTCAGAGACATACTGTCTGCTCAAATGCAGTCAAACCGATTGGGCGGTGTTTCATAATACAGATGGACAACGACCCAAAACATGCAGCCAAAGAAACCCAGGAGTTTATTAAAGCAAAGAAGTTGAATATTATTGAACGGCCAAGTGAGTCACCTGATCTTAACCCAACTGAGCATGCATTTCACTTGTCGAAGACTAAACTTTGGACAGAAAGGCCCACAAACAAACAGCAACGGAAAGCTGCCGCAGTAGAGGCCTGTCAGAGTAATGAAAAGGAGCAAACTCAGCATCTGGTGATGTCCATGAGTTCAAGACTTCAGGCTGTCATTGCCAGCAAAGAGTTTTCAACCAAGTATTGGAGATGAACATTTTATTTTCACTTATTTGATTTGTCCAAATACTTTTGAGCCCTTGAAATGAAGGGATTGTGTCAAAAAATGCTGTAGTTGCTCACATTTTTATGCAATCTTTTTGTTTAATACACTGAGTTAAAGATGAGATTCTGCACATTTGTTTAATTTACAATTCAATGTGGTAATGTACAGAAACAAAATTATTATTGTATAGTGGGGGCTAAATATAGTTCTATAAGTGAAAGAAAAGCTTTGAAAATCTCTTCTTTTTGGTAATATCAGTAATGATGTTGCATTGGTTACCATAGTTAATCTAGTCAGAAAAGACTGGAAAAGTATAGAATGTATCAAAGAGGGTTGGCTCTGTATTGTGGGACACAACTATAACTACATATCTGTTGTTGTTGTTTTTTTCTTTAAAATATGTAGTGCAATATTAAACGTCATTCCTGCTCTGTTTCATGTATACTTGAGGAAATTAAACCAAGATTCGTTAAAAGATCAACAGATCTGAGGTGCCGGTAGGTTTTTGACTTTATTTTGTACTTGGTGGGAAGAGAGTTTGTTTGAAATCTGAATATATTTGTCAGAAGTGTGCTAACATGTTATTGTTCTGCAAATTTTGTGAAACAGATAAGTAGATCTTGGAACTTTTGTGTGACAAAGAAACCCCCGAGGGATAGATGAAACAGAAAACCAGCGAGAAGAAAAAGCCAAATACCAAAAAGATCTTTCTTTTCTAACTTTCTGTATCTCAGCTTCTCCATGTTTCTTACTTCTAACTCTTTCTTTGATCCCATGTCTTTTGAGTAGACACACACACGCAATGCACGGGTCCAGTGTGTATTGCGTGTGCGTGACCGAGTGCCGTGCATGCCTGCTCTGTAAGGCCAGTTGAACAACAAGATATCCCCCAGGAATCTCCAAACATGGCATCATGAATTTTTCAACACCGACATTCGCCATCTGCACCTCGACCAACACACACATGCACAAGCGTGCACACACGAGCACACACATCCCGATCCAGCATTCCTCGCACGCATACGTGCATCTGCTCTCTTTCAGTCCATCTCACCTCTCTCTCTTCCTCTGTGTGTTTTTGAACACTCTGCATCTGGTCGGAAGAACCCCTGCCAGTACATTTCACACTTACATAATGTATCCTACTGTCAGAATCTTTAAGGAGAGAGGTGAGAGAGGAAGGAACAAAAAGAAGGAAAGAGAACAGAGCAACGGGGAGAGGTATTGATATTCCTGTTTGATTAGTATTATCGATAATGCAACAAACCATTTTTCCAGTCCAATGAGGCACGATGCAGAATTCGAGGCAGAGCTGAGAGTTGGACGAGGGAAAGCTTTGATATGCAGGATGTATATGGAGCAGCATGCCGAGATGGAAAACAAAACACAGCGATTGTGTTGTACTGCTGGATAAATGACCAACTATCACAAAGTAAAGAGCTGCATGACTTTATTTTCCTGGTGTCAGTGGAAATGATCAAGAAAAGAAAAATGCAGAGGCACAAATGAAATACGTTCTGCTGGAAGCGTTAGCTCGGCGGGGAACTGTTTTTGTGTCCTTGACTTTGAAATGACATACGTGCCTTTATTAAACCTTTTTTTTTTAAGTTAATCTATTATGTGTGTTTGTTCAAGTGTTTGTTTCAGACTGTGCAAGTGTATATAATCAGTCTACATTCAAGCTAGCACCTCTGTGAAGCCGTACTTTGGCTCAGCTGTGAATGTCGTCGGCATGCTAACATGGTGATGGTGTTGAAATGGTTCCAATGCTGCGTTTGATATATTAAAAGCCCCATTAGCTAATCGCCACAAAACATAAAGGCAACAGGAATGCTATTTGTTTGGAGAGTAACCATTAAAAAAAAACCCTAAAAAAACGAAGTACTGAATGAATTAAAGCTGTAACGGGAACTTGAGAGCTCATTTCATGGCTATCCACCAAATAGCTGTGAATATGTAGAGCAGTTTCTCTCCAAACCACAAATGTCAGCTCTTGACGAGAAGTCAAGGGATCACCACAGGCGGAGGGCTTCATCTCTGGGGACCTCAAGTATGAAAATTCAGTGACGATCCACCCACAGCGGCTTTTTCAGTCTGGACGAAACTGGCTGAGAGAGCTGACAGAGCAGTGCTGCCATCCATAGAGCCACGCTGCCAGCTTGGCTAAAAAAGTAAGAGTAAATATTGCTATATGCATTCAGGAGAGACACAAGCAGGTCTGAGTGCGAGATGATGACAAGAAGGTATTTTGTTTGCTGGAGTCTGCCTCAGTCCAAATTAGTCACAGAATTGGCTCACGCAAAGCAGTCTGATCCCAGGACAGTCTACTACAGCCTGGAGGGTGTGAACACGCATGCCACACATGCACACACACAAACTGAGTTGTGCAAACACATCTGCATAGGTAACAGCTCTCGTAGCACAAACACAAGCGTTCTCACCGGGTGTCCAGTTTGTAGTCCACGTGTTTCTGAACAATCAAACATTTTTTGTAATTTTTCCTCTGTGCATCACCACAGACAAAATCCTCTGAATGCTTTGCCTTGTTTCCTGTGAATGAAGCGAGGACTTTCAGCTTTAATTCAAGTGATTTAACAAAAAAAATTAGTATTCACTTTTTACAGGAACCATTTTCTACACAGTCCCCCATTTTTCAGATGCTCATGGGTAACTGGAAAAACTAATATGATTATGATGATATAAGGGTGTTTTGTAAAGATTAGACGAAAATCATTTGAAGTCTCAAACCCACAAACATCACTAGATGTTTGTGGGTTTGAGACCACAATGTATGTGGCTACAATGTAGCTGCCATCACCAGTGTGTGAATGTGTGTGTGAATGGGTGGATGACTGGATATGTAAAGCGCTTTGGGGTCCTTAGGGACTAGTAGAGCGCTATACAAATACAGGCCATTTACCATTTAGATCCTCTGCTGGGCCACCTTCAGTTGCTGCTTGTTTGTGGGTCTTTCTGCTTCGGTTTTATCTTCAGTAACTGAACATCTGCTGGTTCAGGTGACCGACTTTGCCACTGAAGAATATCCCGTTTCTTTACCTTGAGAAACTCTGGAGTTGCTTTTGCACTGTGAGCGAATGAGCAGCGATTATAGACCTGCTCGCTTCAGAATTCATCCTGCAGTCACGTCATTAGAAAACACTGGTGAACAGATTTTACTGGCAGCTTTAAGTGCACACACTGTAACACTGGCTCCACTGTGTTTGACAGATGATGTCGTATGCTTCAGATCGTCTTGGTTTCATCTGCCCAAAGTTTCCAAAACTGTTCCAGCTGTTTATTGGCAAAGTTTAATCTGACCTTCCTGATCTTGAGTCTAACTCTCTGTATTTACAGTAATGAAGGTGTCCCTACCTGTCCGAGAGTGTTCCTGACCAGGCTGGATGGTGTGAACTGGCCTCCCCAGTTGAACTGACTTCACTTGAGGTCTCACATTCAACATGACAAGGAAAAGCTATAGAATACAAATTCAAAACTTTGAACCAATTCAAAATCTTTTATTTGCATCACTTGTCTTGAAATAATAAGAGTATCTGCCTCACCTGGCCATGAAGCTGACTATTAGTCCACTGTCCAATTAGATTTGAGATACTGATAATGTTAAAAATGTTAAAAGCCCTTTCACTAGCTGGGTCCACGTCCTCATTTTAGGTTTTACAGCTTTCAGTAGGTAAAAGTGAATGCTTTGACATGACTTGAGCTGCAGTTTGGGGAAGGCCTCGAAGGGGAGTGGAGATGGCTCCTGGGCCTGGCAGATCCCCATGCACTAAATAGAAATGAAGAAGCTAAAGAATTGAGAACGAAGAGGGAGGCAGGGTGGGGAACGTAAATGAGAATGAACAGCTGGCAGAACTGGGGGAACCTATATAGATGACAACCGGAAGGAGCGTGTTTGGAGGCGTGGTCCTGCTCCTGAAATCCCGATAGATAATCTCCAATAAATTAAAGCTGAAAGTATGTGTACAGTATGCACATGCATACATACCAGTTATGCATACTATATCATCATATTTTGGGAAAAAACATGCTGCAAACACATTACAGCTTATCAGATGTGGAGATAGCTGATACAAACCTTTTACTACACTTATTGCATCCACCTGTGGTGAGTGTGCGTCAGTGGCCTGACGTGACCAATCACACACACGAACAATATAGAAACAGGTCGTAGAAATGTCATGACTCCCCCTTCTTCTGAGATGCACAGGTGGAAAGCACGGAGTCCCCTCTCCTTTTATGTCCTTTCACGTCCCCAGATGCTGATCCCCATCGTCTGGATATTTGCCGCGTTTCCTGCTGAGCTGACCTTCAGGTGAACAGTCCATTAAGAGACATAAGGACTTCTGAGTAAATGAAAAATTAACCAGACAAACTAAGGATAGCATTAAGTCTTGTTTGGAGGAACTGCATTGTATTGTACCACTGACCTCTAAGGCCTGTTGCATTCACTGTAGGACCACACCCAGTTTTACTGCTACGTGTTGGTGATGATCAGCTGAAGTCACCACAAGATTATCTCCTGGCTGCATCTTTTTTTTTTCCCCTTTCTGTTTTTGAAGCAAACTTGTCACAGTAAGATTTCCTGAACCAGACAAGTTTAATGTACCTGGGGAATTATGCCGATGTTTGAGAACTTTGAACCTCTGAATTCAATACCAGTGTGCAGTGCAGGGTACAGGAAGCGGTGCATCCAGCTTTCATGCAAAAAAAACCAAAGTTTGCCTCCTGTTACAGGCGGGCAAAACGTTTGATCTGAACATCCGTGTACTGGAGATATTATTAGAGAAAGACACAGCACTCAAGGAATTCTGCAACAGCAAAGATGATGGTAGAAATAATCTGATCTGACTGGCGATTCCATACACGCTGTCTTCATGCCTAGCTGACTATTGAATTTGAAGCTAATTTAGACAGTTCTTCAAAACAACTTCCTAAAAAAGTGGGCAAAGTGGTTTTGTTTCATTTAAGATTTAATGTGCCGGAATGCAAATCTTGCCCCATAGAGATGCACACATGCACATCACACAGAAGTGACACAGTTCTTTCCTGCAGCAAGGAGCAGGAAATAAGTTGGACGAAGATAATTATGGCACAGAGTGTTGCTGCACATATTCCACACAACCAGCCAGGAAGTCACACTGATCTTGCAGAAACATACACAGTCACACCCAAACACGTCAATACACGCACAAGCACGCACTCATACACATGCACAGATCCTTTCACAGTATAGCCCAATGTTTGCACTACCAGGTCAGGAGATCACATGTGTTTGCAGGCACTCAGGGGCCTGTAACCCACCGCAGGTATATGTACATGGCAGTTTTATTCGCACTGTGTGTCTGTGTGTGTGTGTGTAGGGGTCTGCTAGTAACGCATGTCGGCACATTCCCCTGTTTGTGTGTGCCAGTGTGTGAATAGGCGTCTATTTATCCGGCATCAACCACACCAGAGCTTCTCCAGACTCCCACATCACAGGGATAGGGTTTCTCCTTGTGCCGTTTCCTATTACTGAATAGATTAGTCAGTGCAGATCTGCAGATCGCTTCCCTGACTGACAGCTGTGTGTGTGTGTATGAAATCATTTAAACAAAACAGAAAACATCAGAATTGAATAGAAGATTCGAAGAAACGAACTCAGTTAACTTTTTTTTTTTACCGCTGCGTCTCATAGTTGACATCAGCAAGTAAAGTCTACTTACTCCTGATCTTGATCCTCCACCATGTCCTTGGCAACAATTAGGTTCAGTCTGCAACTGAAACATCTGATAGACCCGACCCGAATACCTTGAAGTTTGATTAGAAAAACAGTAAAGTTTCACAGTCATAAAAGCAGAATAAGGACCAGCAAAAAAAGCAAAGAAATGAATTAAATAGAACGCACTTTAAATCTTACTAAAACTAACTAATATTACTAAAACTACTGAAAAGATACATGCACAAGCTTTTTAAATGAGGCTCTGCAGCCACAGTTCGAAGTTTTTCTTCTTCCTCTTCGCCTCCTGCCTGACACCTCCAACTTTGTCCAGTATTTGTGAGTTTGATAAATCAGTAATTCTAAAATGGACATTGGTGTGGACGTCTTTGTATATGTTTATATGCGCCTTTAAACCCTGAATCGAATAGAAGACTGATGGACAACAAAAGAACTTTCATCAAAGCTACAAAGGAGTTTGATTTCCATTTCACTTCTAATAATCTGAAACAGCAATGATAAATGTCATGGTTATGGTGCTTGACATTTCTAAAGAGCAAGCGATTGTTTCCAGACAAACAATGTGGGTATAAACCTACTGCAGAAGACGCAGAGATGCCAGTTGCTCTATTGACGTCCTACAGCAGGTGACGCAGCCACACGTGCGCTCCGAGCCAAAGACAAGGATTCGCATTCAAAGAAAATGTACTGCGGTGTGGAGTGTACTTCCCTCTAAACATCACTGTCTTTGGTGACCTCTTGGTTCTCCAGCATCCGTGTTCCCTTTAATGAGTAGGTACAGACAGACCCTTTTACTGCATTTCACTGCCACACATTGACAGTTTCCTCTGTAGCCTGTCCATAAAGCTTTATGCAGCCTTCCACACACCTAAAGACAAGACAGCGAGTACAATGGCACTCAGCAGCTTTTTATTTTTACCCTGCAGTGCAGAGTTGTAAAATGTGGTCCGTGAAGGGAGTCATCATGCCGGAGCGTGTTTTGTTGAGACACACCAAATTTGCACAGTATCGCTCTGGAGGTGCGCGCAAGAGCTCAGTGTGTGTATGTGTGTGTGTGTATGTGTGTGTGTGTGTGTGTGTGCACGCATGCACTGCATACAACGACGTATAGAACGTGCCACAAACAGCAGTAACTACGGAACTAGAAAATCATGTGTGTGTGTGTGAGTTTATACACTATGTGTGTGCGAGTTGCATCTTTAAAGATATAGAAATTATTTTACACAAAAAGCAAGACAGAAAGAGCTGGGAAAACACATCGGGCATGAAAGCCAGACGCTGCAGGTTGTTTGTCATATCCGACTCGTTTTATGTGTTTAGGTTAGGGTTGTTCCACATGAATGTTTACTTATTTTAATTTTTAAGTGTTTGAAGTGGAATAAAGGAGCAAGAAAAAAAGGCTTTAATTTCGTGCTGGACTTAACTGCATGTGAGGTGTGTGTGTGTGTGTGTGTGTGTGTGTGTGTGTGTGTGTGTGTGTGTGTGTGTGTGTGTGTGTGTGTGTGTGTACAGTATCCTGTGTGAGAGACCGTGTGTGTGTGCAGTAGAAATAGCGGGGTTGAAATTAACGGCATAATTTACTGAGCATTTATGTAGCGTGACTGACAGGGTGCGTGTGTGTTTGTGCGCGCGCGCAGAATAATTGGAACTTCAATGCCCACAATCCCCACAGACTCGTCGGCTACCCCCCTCCCCGCCGCCGCCGCCGCCACCACCGCCCACACCCATTCAATGGCCAAGCTGCACCACGATTGGCCCGCTCTCCTCATGACATCAGGACCCAACGTGGGGTTCCCTGAAGGCAATTGGTTAAAACAGGGAGACCCTCCCTCCAATCAGAACGCGGAGAGAGCCCCCAGTCAGAGCTGAGCTTTTAAGGTGGAACCGAAGTGTTGGGGTGTGAGGGCTGTGGGGGGCGGTCCTTTTCTACAGTCTAAATTGAGATGTGTTAGCATGAAACTCGAGTTTCCCTCACCTTTACGGCGTGTTGTTACCTAACTAATAGGTGATCTTATTTGAATGTAAGTGTATTCAGTGTATTCAGCCACTGGACATTTTTAGTTCAGGCGTCGTGTAAAAATGCCGCCACTGCTAATTTGTCGATATTTTAACTGTCATTAGGTACCATAGTTAAGTTGGCTGCACTAAGTTTTGGTTGCTAACTCTATGACAGGTTTTTGTCTCATTGTGTAGTGTTAGGTTGTAGTACTGGTTATTTTCCATTATAGACCATGAGAGGACCATGTTTATCCCATGATAAACATGAGCCTGATCTCGCTCTGCTAGAAATGATTACCACACATATAAACAGTGTATAAATCATCTGTTGCTGCTATTTAGGGCTTTGGAAGCTGAGATCATAGTGTCATTGTTGTATCTCATCATGTGACTTTTTGCATCAGTCTGAAGGCGCTGACTCAAAGGCAAAGGTCAGTCAGAACACACTCCTACGCATGCGTTTGATATCCATAGAGAAACTGTGGGTTGTCCAGGGTTTCACCAGTCCAGCATTTCAAATTGGCAAAAGTATTTCTTTCTTGTGATTTTCTGTGTTAGAAGACATTCAGTTAAGGCTCTAACATGAGATGAGTAGGCTCTCTGTGTATCCCAGATAATATCAGTTGTTGTACACTAACAGATTATGCCTCTATGAATGTCACTGATGGACCTGCTGGACTTGGTACTGTGATGTGACTTGGTCCTTTTGGGCTAGTGCACCCTCATAAACCAGTTTAGCCCATATAGCGTTGCGTTAAAATCAGGTCGGCACTATAAATGCTTTGAACCGATCTGTACTGATGTCTGCATCTGTCTGTGTGTTTGCATGCTTACCTATCTGTCTCTCTTAAACCCAATGTGAGGAGTCGGGGGAGTAATTACCTGCATAATCCATTCTAGAAAATTAGATAATGCTGATTAGTACAATGGGCTACATGGGGAATAGTGGTGGGCATCACTGAATGACAGTATGTGTGTGTCTGTGTGAAAGAGAACGCTAAGAAAAAAGCTATTTAGAAAGAGGAGAGAGGGAAATCAGAGGGAAAAATGTGTTTCCTCACTAAATGATAGCTTAAGCAGACTTAAAAGTTTTTTTATTTTGTTTTGTGCTTCCCTCTCTCAGAAGTTTCCTCAGGTGACCTGTCCACCTCTAGTCCTGCTCGGATTAATTGTTTGGATGTGAATAATCCGGATGCGTAGATTTGATGAAGAAGGTGATGCGCTTCTTTCTTAACCTTTGGGCTGCTGTTGCTTGATTGCACTCATGATTTCCATTATGTCTCAAACTCTGCTCGATGCTTCAAGTGTAAATTTATGGAGAATGAACTGAGAGAGTAAGGACAATTTCAAACACTGAAAATATAAGAGCTTCTGCAAGTTCTCTGTCCATTCATCCATTTTCTTAACCAGTTATTCAATTCAGGGTTGTGAAGGTGTGGAGCCTATCCAGACTTTTAAAAGACAAGAGGCAGGGCACACGCTGGACAAGTCGCCACTTCATCACTGAGCTAACGCAGAGAGACGGACAACTGTTCACACTCACATTCACACTTATGGCCAATTTAGACAAGCAAGCTAACAGGCATGTCTTTGGGCTGTGGGAGGGAAAACATGCAAACTCCACACAGATCTTTGGTTCATGTTACAGCTTAAATTTTGTATTATTTCCCATTGGTTAGTTAGCAATAGTAAGCAGAAAGGGGTCACTTTCAGAGTAGAAGTCATCCAGTATTATAGTGGGTAGAAATGCTTTTTAAAAATCTGGGCTTTTATTTTGAAAGGCATATGTATTGCGATATAACAGACATGAGACCACTAACCATAAGACATTAACTTGTCGGCTATTTTGGACATGTGACAGTCATGGCGGGAGTCAGTCAGTCGCACAGGCCTAGAGACTGGTCGTGAGGGGAAAAAGGAGTATGGCTGCGAATGGTTGCTGGCAGTCACTGGAAAAATGGTTGGTAAAGCTCCAGTCACACAGGCCGGTTACACCCCCCCATTTTTCTCTAGTGATCCACCTGTTGCTCTAGAAGGGGAACAGATAGGCAAAAACCTCGTTGTTTGCTTGTATGCTAGTCACAGACTAGTCTGCAAACACTGTCCAGCTTTTCTCTGAGCTGTTAGCTGTAAAGAGCAACGCACAACAGAAATGGGGACTGTTTGCCTTGAAATTAAAAGTTGGGCTTTTTGATACATTGATAGTACATTTCATGGTACTTATGGAGTATATGCAGACAAACATGAAAAACTACAGGCAACCATGGCAATCACTAGCAGGATTTGAGTGCAGCACATTCTTTGCAACCACTTTTTCCAACTAAAGCCAGCAACCGCCAGGAACCACTGCTAACCAATCGGGGGAATAGACATTTACACCATTTAACCCTATAGAAATTAAAACAAATTTCATTAGAGTAATAAAGTGGCACTAGCGTTTCGAATAGCTAGCTAAACATAACAACAGTACTTAATCTACCCATGTTTTTTTTCCCTAACCCGTATTTGGGGGGCATCCTTGTGTTTTTGCCCCCGACCATTATTCTGTCCTTTAAATGACTGCTGGATAATATGTAGGAAACATATTTTATCACTTTTAAATTTAAAGAGTTGACATCAAATTATTTCCCTTTTTTTGGTGAAACAAAACACGAAGAGTTAAGATGAATGAAAGACAGAACATATGAAATGGATCCTATTTCTTCTTTTTTGTTGATTTGAAATCAGTTACCTTCCAAAATGATCTGAAATCAATTCCAGTAAGACAGCTAACAACTGAAATAATTCATTTATCATAACAACAGATTGGTGTGTAACATCAAGGCTCATCACTCCCCACAAATATGCTTTATATTAAATTAGGGAGTGACGAGTACAATCCCCCTGGAGCTCAGAGGTGGATGCTGGGGGTGATGGAGGGGTTTTAAACAGCAGGCGGTGAAGTCAGATGGGCGTTTTGTTGGGCGAGACGGTAAATTTTGCAGCTTAAATAGATAAATATCCAAATTCGGATGGTGTGTTTGTAATATGACGTAAGGTGGCAGGGAAGTAAGTGTGCATGATGCATTGCAGCTTGCCTGAACTAGCTTGCAGGCTTCTCACCATTAATCAACAGATTGCAATTAACAGCAGAAATGTCTGGCCTCATCACCACCACAGCTGCCCGTCATAAATGTATAGTCTGCTGAAATTAACTGTAGAGCCTGGCTTAGTTTCAGTCAAATGACAAATCAAACATTTGAACAAATGTAGAACAATGCATTTCAGAGCGCACTGACAGCAGATTACTCCAGGATCTATAGTGTGTGGTAATAGGCTGTATTGGATAATAGGATGTCTGTATGTGGCCTTAATTGAAGCTCTGGAGCTACCCTCTGGCTAACCCACTAGTTATCCAATGCAGTTTCTGTCTTACTGGAAACCCTCCACGGATGCCAAGACCGACTGTCCGATTCTACAGCGCCGGATTAATGGCTGTTTGATCAAGTTCAAAGGCAGAGCTGCTCTGGATAAACTCATTATAAACTGCGCCAAAAGACGGCTTGGCCACACTGTCGTACTGTACGTGGAAAGGCTTTAAATACCAGGTCTTAGTTGGTCCAGGTCCATTCTGGGCAGTCCTGTAAATAACAGGTGCGCTGGAGCCAAGAGTCAAAAGTAGGCAGGGAGACATTTTTATCTTGCTCTAGCTTGGATATTTCTGGTGCGTTACGCTGGTAATCCTCCAGTTACTCGACGTGTTGATTTAGATGGCGTCTTTGGCGGGAAGTGGACGTAACTGTAGCGTTCCTGCTCTGAAGTTTTGACAAATGTGGCCATAATTATCCATTTTAATTCAGAAGTCTCTGCAGGTGGCACGTCTAGTTGTTTATTCCAGCTGAGTGTTCTCGTTAAGGTGCAAGTTCTGACAAATAGTCTGTTTTTTAAACTAAATCTTAATGCCAACGTGTTTTTTTAAAATAATATACTGTGAGTTTCTGTTCACCTTAAGAAACCCATGGAGAAACAATAGATCAGAATTCAGAACCACCAAAAACAGTTCTGAGCAGATTATTTTTAAAAAGGGGCGTATGTGTTGTGTTTAGAGTTTTAGGCCCGTTGTAGAACATGATAAGGCTCTTGCTGTCTGCACCTTTAGTGTGGTAGCCCTGGAAAACTTTATCATTATGAAGTGTACGCCAAGCCCTGTGAATAGCCTCGAACTATGCGCATCAAGTGGCACCCTTCTTCCAGGTGAACCAGAAAGCAATATGAGACACCTCACTGGGTTGTATCCTTGTATCCCAGCCCGTGCTTTCATATTTAATCATTACTGCAAACACGCTCACAGCCTTTAGACATAAACGTGATAACTTTACCGTTACAGTGCGTACTTCCGTGGCACTCTTCTGTGTTAGAGAGGCTGTAGGAGCAAATGTATGCGGTCTGAACTCCTGGATGCAGTGCTTCTCAGGCCTTTGAGGTGTGAGGAGTCACATTGGTAGCAATCTTCAGCGCAGCCTGAGTGTGTTTACACCTGGATTTGTGCGCGAATAGGTGTGATTGGATTGCTGTCGCATCGTCCATGCCGCATTTTAATGCGAGGTGCAAACTGCCTAATAAACTTATCACTGTAATTGTTGTGTGTGGTTGGTGCTGCACATCGAGTTTGTCCGCATAGCTGTCGAGCGTTTTGTGTGTTTGAATCTCGATTCATATCAGTTTGAGCCCGACTCTTTGTGCATGACTGATTGCTTTGTGTGTCTGACCACAATTGAAAAGAGATCCATCTCTCGCCTCTCTCTCTTGCTGCCCCTCTGTGTGCGACTGGGTGTCTCTATCTACTCAGTTCCACCTTAAGAGGAGCTTTAGCAGGCTGTCGTGTTTGTGTTGAAGCCAACAGGCACAATATATTACAGTCTAGGGCTTGCTGCTGAAAAGCCCGCTGGATCCTCCACTGACCTGCTGTTCTTTCCTGCTTTCCTCTTGCATTTTTTTTCCACATTTAGATTAAAAACAAAGCTCTCACTCTCTCTCTCACACACACTCTCACTCCCGTCCCCTCCTCCTTCTCCTCCTCCTCCTTTTTCTTCTTCTTCTTCTTCTTCTTCTTCTTATCCTCCTTCTTTTCTGCGGCAGCAGTCAAGGCAGAGGCTTCAGTGTGTCACAGAGAGGGCGAAGAGGAGGAAAAAGCAGAGAAGAAGACTATTTGATCGAGCTGAGTGTTTGTTTACGTTTGTGTGTTTCGCCATTGGACGGCTGGGTGAAGGGGCAGGAGGAGAAGAGGGGCGAAGAGTAGGAGAAGTGGAAGAGGGGAGCTTGTCTGGATGAAATTCTCTGTGTCATGTCACTACGTGTGGACCCTGACTGATCACAGGGTGAGGAGAAGGCTGAGAGACGCTAAGGAGGAGAAACTGAGACTTTCACTGTGGAAAGGACAAGAGAGGAGGAGGAGGTAAAGTCCGCTGCTCCGTTTTGTCATGATATTATCGGATGAAGGAATTGACAGACTTCTTCTTCAGTTGTGCGTCAAGAGGAATATGCAGTAAAAGATAAATATATATATACATATATAGGGAGAGAGCGCGCGAGAAAAAGCAAAGAAGAACAGAAGAGTAAAGACTGCTGCGTTCAACCCTGCCAAGGAGCAGGAACTGGACTTATTGACTGGTGAGAGTGTGCGGGGGTTTGTGTGTGCGTGTGTGTGGCTGTGTAACCGGTGGAGGGCAGAGGAGTGGAGGGCCAGGGGACTAACCTGGCCATCAAACGGACTGGCAGCCTCTCCTCTCCTGGGATCATGTACCCTCAGGGCAGGCATCCGGTATGTACCTCCTTATGTCTTTTTTACCTGTCTGTCTCTGTCTCCCTTTTTATGTCTCCGATTGCATTGTCACTTTTTTTTTCTTCAGTATGTCTCTTATCTTGCGTCTTTCTGATTTCTTTTTTCTTTTTTTAATTTCCTGCTGGTCTTTCCTTACGTCCCTCCTCTTCTCAACTCTCACCTTGTTTATGTGTCTGTGTCCTTCTGTCTGTCTTTTTCTGTCCCTCCTCCTTAGTTTTACTGTAACATGAGGAGTGAGACGTGATGGGAGGGGAGGGGGATGTTTGGGCTAAGAGATTCCCTGTTATGCACACACACACACACACACACACACACACACACACACACACACACACACACACACACACACACACACACACACCCCTCTGTCATCTGCAACCAGGTGCCTTTGAGATCTTGTTGATAATTGGCAATGTAGGTGGCACATAACTGAATCTGCACCTTTCAGTGTGTGTGTGTGTGTGTGTGTGTGTGTGTGTGTGTGTGTGTGTGTGTGTGTGTGTGTGTGTGAGAATAGATCTGGCTGCATTAATGTGTGTGTGAAAGACCATCAGCTGTCTATTTGCTCATTTCTGTTGTTAAGCAAACACACACACACACACACACACACACACACACACACACACACACACACACACACACACACACACACACACACACATAGACATAGGCCATTTAATTTATAGTTAAATTCTACTTAATTCATTTCCATTACAACTACGAAAGGTCGTGAGTGCACAAGTACTTCCCCTTAATACCTCTTTAAAATCCCTCCTTCAGTTTCACCCTCCACCACCAGTAAGAATTCGCCGTTAATTTACCTGCCGGGGTAAAATAAAGGTTAAATACGTAGACTAAAAAGCACAGAAGGATGAATGACAGCTTAGGCTCAGTTTGGCTTAGGCCATTCGTTTCACAAGGGCCCTGGTCTGGTTGCTATAATCAGATTTGGTTGTCAGTCTCTTTGTATCTGCTACAAATGGGTCAGTGGCCACTTTGCCTCACAGTCAGCCAGCAAGCCAACCACTCAGTCAGTCAGCCAGCCATCCAACCAGCCAGCCAGCTATCACACAGAATTATGAATGACATTTCCACAAGAGGAAGGCATGAGGAATCAATTATACGTACAGAGAGAATGCTAATAAGGCAGCAGCGGGAAAAGAAGGGAGAAAAAGACGCTGGAAGAAACAGAGGAGTAAATACAAATGGAGAAAGTGAAAGATGTAAGAGCCAAGAAGGAGGAGGGGGGGCAAAAAAGGCTAGAAAGAATTCTTTAAAAAGGCACGGCTGGGGGTGGAAAGAGAAATGAAAATGAATGAGAGATGCGAAAGAAGAATAGAGCGCGAACATTCCTCTGTTCTCTCCTTTAGAGACGAATCAGAAAGCTTCCTGCTGCGATGCTCTGCCTTTCTGATAAAGTTCAATGCCAGATTGAGCCAACTCCAACCGATCAATAGTCTCCATCTCGCTCTTTCTGTCTCTCTCCCGTCTTTCTCCTCCTCTCTCGCTTCTTCCTCTGCAGCCCTCCTCTGCCAGAGGAACTTTATTTCTGGTGTTGCTGTGAAATGTGATCTGTGGAGAGGTGCGAGGGTGCAAAGAACGGTTACGTGTGTGCGCGCATGTGTGTGGTTGTCTGAGTTTTCATGCGCTTGTGTTTGTAGACACTGTGTGAGTGTGCTCATATGCATATACACATGTGCTCAGTTCAGACTTACTTATAATTTGAACTCTTAGCTTTTTAGCAGTCCGTCAGCTTTTCCACATGCAGGAATGCTAAATATTATTATTTTTCCCTGTTTTCATACTAGTTTGTTGTTTAGATACTTGAATTGTGCCTATGTGAATGGGAAAAGGTTGTAATAGGTATAAATATATACTCCCTTCAATAACATCAAGCAGGTTTCTAGGAATGAGCTTACATTTAAAAAGTGTGTTTCTAGTTTAGAGGCAGATTTCCCTTTTTTTCAGTCAAACATTAGTTTCCATTCATTTAAAAGAGGCTTGAAAGTTGCACGAGTCAGATCATCTCTGACAGTAATCGCTGTATTGCCTTAATTGTTTGTGGTAAAGATACACTTCTGTGTTGCTGTCTTTTTACACGGATCCCCATCAAACATTCTCCTCAAAAACTAGTCGACTGCATCAAACAGCTGATGAGTGTCACTGGTAAATGCAATCAGAAGACAAACTGTAAGGAATGTGAAAGTAAAGTACGAGCTGTGTGTGTTTTTGATCACACCACAACAGTTTACGAAATCTGTGTGAAACCTGCGTTACCAAGAGCTGATAATGTAACTTTGAATGGTTTCATGTCACGACCAAGTTAGGTTATGAAGTATAACTTATTTGAAAGTTTGTCTGAAGATGTCTTAAATATACTTGATTTCTTCATCTAAAGTGGTGGTTAAGTCATGATTGATGATGTGATTTTTCCTCTTCAGTCTGACATGTCGGTTTAATTCCCAACAGGCTGCCTTGAATGTGACATGCTCCGACCCATGCCTATTTGGAAGTGATGTCTTCAGATTAATGGATAAAACGAGGATGCAAGGCTTGAACTGCATCATTACTGTTGTTGTCATTTTAATTGTTTTTGGAAAAGTCAGACTTTGTTCTGGTTCTCTGGTGGGAAAGGGTTAAAAACTGAGGGTTGATTTGCCAGGCGAGCAGAGCTGTAATTGGTTCCACTGGATTTTTGTGGCAAGCGTTATCAGAACTGTGTGTACAATTTTGTGTGTGTGTGTGTGTGTGTGTGTGTGTGTGTGTGTGTGAGAGAGAGGGGGGGGGGTTGTGCGAGGTGTGTTTCTGTTTAATGTGTGTTTTGCAGCGCGTGTGCTTTTTCTTTTAGGTGTCTATTTCCTTTTAGTGCTTTGCGAGTGTGCGCATATTTGTATTAGCTGTGTGTGAGTGTGTGTCGCCTTGTTTGTTGACTTAGATGTGTGTTTCTCAGTGTGCATTTCTCCAGTGTAAGGTTCAGTGCTGTCTTACGTGCGTTTGTGTGTAACCATATGCATGTGCTTGGCTGTAATGCTGTTAGTTTTTATTTATCAGTTAAATGCTCAAGAACCCCTCGTTCTTCCTGTTTATTTATTTTTATGGTTCACGTTTGTTTACTTGCTGCACATGGAATTTGGGACCAATCAGACAGCTCTATGCCAGTATTGCAGGGTGGATATGAACCCCCAAACTTTTGCATGTGTGTGTGCTTGATTTGGAAGTGGAAGTGCAAAAGGAGAGCCGTGGCGGTGTGTGTGGATGTGTGTGTATGTGCCAACAACAGTAACAATAAATATTGTCCCAGTTCGACCTCGACTGCTGCTGTGAATGTACAAGGCCTTGATTGGCTGCCACACCCCAGTGAGCCAGGGGGAGGGAAAGAAGGGGCGAAAGGGAGAGATTTCCAGTTTATTTTCACGGTTAACAGAGATGTCAGGGACTCCTAGCTTGTAGAGGGGATCATGATTAGACTCAAACTGAAATATACACGCGTACTTATCTTCTACGTCATTATATACAGTGTATTTCACAGCCACACAAACTCTCTGCACGTTTCTTTAAAGGTGCAGAATCTACACATTTTGGCTGTGTGTTCACCTTAAGCTGCTTCCCTGTGTGTGTGCTACAAATTCTTCCTTGGATCCCACATTTGCGAAGACTCTAGTGTGGAGGACAGAAGCATATGCAATTAGAAGAGAAAGAGCAAAGCATGGTCGAGCCAGGAAGAGAAAGGTGTTGAATTTTCCACAATTGTAATAATAAAAGGTTGCAAAAAAAATACTGGAGATATTTAACCACATCTATCATGATGTTACAGTTATTAAATTGTTCAATATTTGCCTTTCAATGAGTTTCCAGACAAGTAAAGGGGAAAATGTTTGTTGCAGAACTTAAAATGTACAGTCATCTCTGTGCATGTATGAAATGAGCTTGCTTCTCCTGTGGCCATGAACAGACTGACAAACTAATTGCAATAGACGGCCACAGAAAGTACGTATCACTCAGTAATGAGGCGAGAGACGCCGAAGTGTTTCTGTGCAACTTAAACTCGTTTGATGAGTGTGTGTCAGACTAGTTGAGATGACTTAATTGCGTTGGCAGTAATTAAGTAATTGTTAGTTTGTTCTGCAGACATACAAATATGCAGCGTTTGCTTTCACATGCACACACTGGCCCTGCCATTTCTTCTTCTTCTTTTTTGCCAGCTGTGTTGGGTAGTTTGTTTTTTTCCAAACATTTGTGGCTGTAATGACATCTACGTATGGTAAACAGCACAGAGGATTGCTGTAACCTCCCACAGATGACATTCTCGCCTCCTCCCGAGACATTGTCCTTGTGTTGTTTACATTTAATTTCATTCAGCATTTCAGAGGCAACCTTCTAAATGGCAAAAAGTCAAGCAACAACAATACAGCTGCAGTGAGACGACCCGCAGGATAAGCAAAAAGTCAAACAACTAACCAAGCAGCTACTCCTGATCAGCCATCAGCAGCCACCCAGATTAAGGCTCCTCTCTGATTAAAAACAGGCCTTTTTTCATCCTCAAATCCTGCGTTCTGTGTTCTTTTCTTTGCCATTAAAAGAAATGATCAGAGCGAGGCTTGGATCGAGTCCAGAGACTCATTTAGCTGCCAATCTTTCCCTTATTTGTAATCCACCTCTGGCTTAACGGCTGACTGGTGAGCTGCAGCTTTAACTGGCTTGCTTTCTGACTGACTGGTAACTAGTGGACTGACGGGCTGATTCAATGTCTATTTCACTTTCGGGCTACTGGAACACTGACTGACATTGATTAGATCTTATTGATACAAGCAGCGCATTTGATTTAGCTTGCAGTTGTGTTTTGTTAAGTTTTTTTTAATTGATCCTCCTCTCGATTGCTGAAAAAATATTTTTTTTGTTCTTTATTAGCATCCACCCAGCTGGGTTATTATCTCAGAGTGAGCTGAAGCTTTACTACAATGAAATTGAAATAATTATTGTACCACGTCAGGGTTTTTCCTCGCTCAGAATGTGCCTCCGGGGAGCGACTGTGCACTTGAGCGCAATTGGTCTGTGTATAATTCTGGGACAAAGTCTTTGTTACCTGAGTTAACAGAAGTTTATAGAGTTTAAAAGAAATAAGCTTGACTATATCAAACTGTCCAAATTTTTAGTACTGATGATTTTTCATATGGAAGACCAAAATATCCCAGATAGATGAAAGGAATTTCAAGCTTGAAGAATGCAATTCTGATGCATTAGATGATTTTTGTGCCGGTTCTCAGCCGGAAACAGTCTTGATTCAAATTCTTACCGACTGTAGCTGTTTCTGAACCTCATGGAGGAGTATGTGAAAATCCAAATGTCCTACTCAGTCAGACCCCGGCATTAAACAGCCTAATCCAAAGGCTGTGTAATGACCAATTGCGCTGATTTGTGCCATTGTGAAAATGCTGCGGTTAAAAATCTGCACGCTCCTTTCAGGCGCTTTCTTCGACTAAACCACACTGAGAGTCTCCAGTAGGGGGAATGCATCTGAAGTGGATTTTCTCCTGCTGTGTGATACGTGTGAGACAAAACTGCTTCAGACAATGTCCCAACCCGTTTTCCCTAAACTGTCCGGACTGCATCTCCTTAAGTGTTAGTTTGTTAAGATTTAAGCTTTTAAAGGCTTGAAAAACCAAATAACTGTTAATAGCAAAAGATGTCCCCGAGTTCTCAGCACAAAGAAAGAGCCAGAACCTCTAAACGGGACTGTTGGATGAGTGTTTTTCTCTTAGTAATAAATACTTTTGAGTGGAAATGCAGGGACAGACTTACAAAAATGAAACTCTGAGGGCTTCATAAAAACCTTGCTGATATGTAGGTACGTTACATTACCATCCTTCACTTAAGCCTCTATGTTTAGCTTTTCATCCACACACAGCCTAAACCAAGGAGCTGTTCCTGATGTTACTGCTCACTTCAGCAGACACAAATACTCAAGCTCACACATATGCAGGCGTGCGCACAGCACACACACGCACACACATATACACACATGCACAAGGGGCACTGACACTCCTCTGCCACACTTGGCATTTCTCATCTATTCGTGTGCCTTTTTTCCTAAATATTTCACCAGCCAATTATTATTTCATGTGCTATCTGAATGTGTCTCTGCTTGTCTCAGACAGACACACAGGGGAAGGGGGGAAAAAAGAGGGAGCAGGAAGGATGAGTAAAGAGCGACAGAAGAGAAGAAGGAGGGAAGAATGAGCCCGAACGGCAAGCGAAAGGGCACGAAAAAGAAAAACAAAAGAGAAAAGTGTTCTGTGGGTGTTTTGGTTGAATGAATGCGTCCATGCATAGGCATGCCTGCTTATACCGTGCGAATACTTATGTGATGGTGGAAAGTGTGCCAGGGGCTAAACAGATAGGTGGAGGAGACAAGCAGACAGAAAGAATCATTTCATTCCCAGACCTGAATCTGTTTCACAGTTGCCTCTCGTGCAGCAGCTATCGGTGCTGGAAGAACAGGCAGCAGCTTGAACAGAAGACAGACAGGCAGAGAGACTGACACAGACGCAGGCTGACCTGATACCTGGCAGTTTAAAAAAATAACTGAAAAAGTACAGAAAACAGACGTGAATTGAATAGTTGGAAAAAGTATTCATGCGCAAATTCACAGTCTTTAATACTTTTCCCACAAAAAACGAGTGCCCGTGTGTGTACCGTGACATTGACTAGTGACATTTACTGAATGACAGTTTGTAAAGGCTACATGAGATTTGACGATGCTAAGTTTTTCACCTAAGAAATGATTAAATTAATTAAAACACCAGAGTAATGTGTGTCTTTATTCTGTTTGTAGTATCCACACTCAAATTGATGCTGGCACCAAACATGGGTGGCGTGATTCACGTCCCGCAGTTGGTTTTTCTTTTATTTTGACTGATATGATGGTGCAAGGTAGTTTGTTTGCGCCTGATGGAAATAAGCAGGCATAGAAACAATGCAGGATTTCAATTATTTAAGAAACTGCTTTGTAAATATTTTATGATATTTCTGAAGAAGCACATTACTGCCACTTGTATCTCTTCAGTCAATGCCCACAGCTCATGGCAGTAGATGAGGATAGGAAAATAGATTGACCAGTAAATCAACAGAGCGCTAAAGCATCCACATCGTTGCAGATGCCGCAATGATCCTCCTATCAATCTTCCTCTGGATTCTGCCTGGAACTCGTGAAGCAGCAGGTTTCCAGTCCAGATCATGCAAATCCACCAATTTTACTGCGGATTGGAGTTGCTCATTCTTACTCGCTCACCTCCAGAGTGTCCCAGTTCAAGCTGGAGGTCAACATCAACCTTCAGAAAGTCACGACACCAGCCCACCAAAACTTGGCCACACCTAGAAAATCTGTCAGGGCTGAGGGTCGTTATGTCCTTACAGCCCTTGCAGTCAAACTCCTGACAGGTGGATCAGTTGACAGACAGGTAATAGTTGCGTCCAGCAGGTGGGTCCCTCCCCCGTGCCGTCTCGTGACACGGTAAAATAGGCTTCAACCACCACTCCCCTCCCCTCGCTTCCTACCATATACATAATCCTTCCTAATTCTCTGCTTACCCATGCCAGCTCGTCCAAATTGTGATTGACTGCTGGCCCACATGGTGCATGTGTGTGTGTGTTTATGCACAAGTGACCTTTATTTCTCTTCCTCTCCCCTCTTCCACCTCCACCTCCTAGATTAACTGGATCAGTTTTGGGTTTCAGGATCCCCTATTTCCCACGTGTGGGACTAATAAAGGTTATCTTATCTTATCTTATCTTATCTTATCTTATCTTATGCTGGATGATATGGTGCTCTCTCTGAAATGCACACACGCACACAGACACACACAGTCACACATAAAAACATGGGAGGCGTTAGGCTGTTTTTTGGCTCATCGTGACGCCCTACTGGACCCCTAACAGTCTGGTCTGCCATCTGTCACAATATAGGAGAGAAGGCTCACACATACACTCAAACAACAGTGTTTGTTTGGTGTACATAGAGCATTGCTTGCTGATGCTTCTCTCGCAGAAGTTCAATCTTACTCTTACTGGCTTAAGTGTCCTTGAGTAAGACACTAAGTCTCCTGTTATTACATTTAAGCATGAACTATTTTCATTCCAGCTTCCCATGCTGGTCTTTTCATTCTGACAGAAAGAGCTCAGCGCAAGCGTGGAATATTTCTCCTTTTGCCTCGGGACCTTATAACTTTTTTTTGTTGTATTTTTCATTTCCTTTTTCGTGCATAAGAAGCTTTATCGCTCCAGGCTCTTTGAAACTCATTCAAAAAGGTGCAACTGGCAAATCAAAAGTAAGACATTTTTCGAGTTTTTGTCCAGCAGATGAAAGGATTCAGGTCTCTCTCATTAGCGCGCAGCACAGGACGCCGTGGCGACACCAACGGTTGTGACTCGCAGATCTCTTGTATAATCCCGATCTGTGACTATGGGCTTTATTATGTGACTTAGTGCTGCTGAGCCAGCAGCACTTTGTCTGTGTGCTCATGTGTGCATGGCAGCAGATGGTAGAAGCAGTATTACCACAGGCCGACGGACAGGGTAGAGAGACCGGGCTGTGTTGACTACAGCAAACACAGCATCTCTCTCTCTTTTACCCGGTCGGTCTGAGTCTGTGTCTCTCTCTCCCTATGTCCTCTTCCCCTCGCCTCAGTGTCAGACGGATGAATGGCTGGCTATCTCTCTCAGTCAGCAGCCACACCACTTTTTCATCATCTGTCTCTCTGTTCGTTCTTTCATTCCTCTGGAAGAATGTCAGACTAGTCTATCACACCCTCCATCCCTCAATCCATCCACCCCTCTGTCTGTCAGATGAGTATCTATCTTTCTTCTGACCCCCCCCCCCCCCCAGTCAATCCATCCCTCTGTCCCTACCCTCCCTGTGTGAGTTTGTGCGTCGTTTGTGTGGCACTGTGTACTTAAATTGTGAACCTACATGCACAGTGTATGTTTGTTTATGTGTTTTTCAATAAGCTTATGCTGTGTGTGTGTGTGTGTGTGTGCCAGATCATGGTCTGCAAGCCCCCCCCCCCTCCCGACACACACACTCCCGCCTCTCCTCCCCCACTGGGTGTCTGTGGTGTGAATCAAGGTCGGTGGGGATCTGTTGGCAGACACCATCATGTATCCCATCTACGCCCTCCCTTATACGCGCGCACACACACACCCTGGGGGTTTGTGTGTATTGCGTCCGTCCACCCATCTAGACGTCCCCACCATGCCTGCCTCAGTTCAGTTAAGCTCGGGCTCAGCTCGGCTCCCCGGATTAATTACTGCGTAACCCACCGCGTCTTTGACCTCCACCGTCGGACTAATTGAAATCTAATTGAATTGTGCTTGTCTAGACTAATGAAGAGCCACCACTGAAACCGCCAATCTTTTAGCCGTGGCTGTTGCCCGATAGCCACCCAACTGCGCCATAGCGACAGCACCAGTCTGCTCATTCTGATTGGATGGATGACTGCACAGAAGGACGCGTGGATAGGTATAGAGACAAACAATAGTTGATTTGGATAACCAAAGCAACCAAAAGAAAGCTATGAAATAAATATGATATCAACAAACTTTAACAAGGGCGTATTAGCCTCTGCTTAATAACCACCGTTAGCCTTTTGCTCCTGCAGTGCAGCCCTGAACTTTTAAAACTTACTTGACAAAGGTGCAAATGTTTGATGCAATCTGACTGGACATTAGCTGGTACCTCCTTGGTACGAAGTCCGTGTGATTTCAGATTGCAGAATGTCAGAACGGAGCTAATTTTCTGGTGCATTTACCACTAGTGTACAGCAGAGCTCACCTAAACCAAACAAAGCAAACGTGTCCGAAATAGGCAGCTATGTGTGATTCTCTCAAAATTGTCCCTAGTGCAAGTGTGATAGTTGTGATACAGGCAGAAAAGATGTTGGCATTGAGTTATGCACCTGTAGGACAGCGGAAGACTTAGCTCAGTTTACACTTCTGCGCGCCTGTGTTGCTCTGCAGTCTCCCTGACGAAATGCTACTTGGCGCTTCTCTTCAAGTTGATCCGTTTTCCTACAGTTGATTGGGAAAAATTGTGGCTGCAGGCTGCAACGACGTGACGTGCTGTTACTTTTATAGCAAGACGCACATCGGGTTACAACACAGGCTTTTGGGTTTTTGTGCAGCATAGATACAACACAGAAGCATAAATTCCCCTTTAATCTCCAAACACTACAGGAATCTGGCTTCTGTCCTCAACTGCCATGCTCTTGGCTTTGGTGGGGGGGCTCATGGTCACAGCGGGGATTATTTGCAGCCTGGAAGCAGATGAGTTGTCCTTGTCAAAGGAATTTAAAGGGGATAGTGGTGAGACTGCACTCTGACAGGTCATAAGAAGTGCGAGCCTAGCAGACTGCCAGGTGCCAGTCTGCTAGGCTCGCAGTGAGCGTCATAATACAGAAAAATTAATCAGTCTAAATTCGGAGGAAGTAGGAGAAGAATGGAAAAAAAAAACTGGTGTCTTCTTACATAAAAATGTCCTCCGAGGATTGACAGTGTCATTAAAAACACGCTCGTGCTCTTCCGCGTACTCCAGCCCCATCCCCAAACAAAACAACTTCTGCATCGAAAAACATCAACACTGGCCTCGTTTCTCAAACTTTGCGAAGACTATGGAGAAGCAGGGCTGCTGTCGAAAGCGTTTTAGACAGGCACGGAGGGCTGGTGGTGGGGGACCCTTGGGAGATGCTTGTTTTGTTGGGCCTTCTTTGGCTTTTAGCAGGTGAGCGACGATGCCGTGATTCCCTATAAGTTATTCATTTGATGTTTCCTCCCTTCTCAGCTCTTTGTAGGCTGGAATACATTAGCAGCCTGCCAGAGTGAAGAGGATGCTAATGTGGAAGCGAGGGAGAGCGAGAGGAGAGGAAGAAAGGATAGGGGGGCAGTGGAGAGAAGGAGGCAGAGTCATTAGAGGAGGAGGAGAACAGAGAGAGAGAGGACAAGGCTTTTATGATGTGTGGGAAGGGGAAGTGACCTTCCCTCTCACTTTCATCTTGGCTTTTTTTCCTCCTCGTGCATTGCTCCCTCACACACAAAAACACACAAACACACTTACAGTTTCTCGCACACACTCCAGTATGCAGGTTCACATGCACCTGCACATTTACAGCAGTGCTTACAGTCTGCTCTCGAACAGGCACACACACATTCACACCTCTCTATCTGTTTTTCAACCACTCTTTGTTCTGTTTTCTCCCCTGTGCAGGTCCCCTTGCAACCTGGCCAGTCTTTCAAGTTCACAGTCCTGGAAACTCTGGACCGAATCAAGGAGGAATTCCAATTCCTCCAGGCTCAGTATCACAGGTACCCAAAACACATTACACAAATCCATTTGTGCATGCGTGCAGATACACAAATTTATTTAAAAACATAAATATTGTTGGGAAACGAAACAAGCTTCCTGAAGAAGCTTGAAACCAGTAACGCTCTTCTAGTCTTAATATAGAAACAACAAATTGTAATTCAGTTCAAATAATAAAGATAGAATGGCTGCACATGTGTCCTTTAATCTTTATAAGGAAATATGGGATGCCTGTCATACCAAATTCTTTCTCTTTAGCTGTCTCTACATAAGTTTCAGTCTAATAGGCATCCGTTTACACTAATTTGGGGAGAAATATGCTATCATTGTGTCTGTCCGTATCAACCTTAACACGATATTAATAAGAAATAAATATATCACATCTAATTTTAAAATACTGCATTTTTTTTCAACAGTATAACTGAGTTTCCAACATAAAAAAAGAAAGTTAGGTAATTCAGGTCTTTTATTTTTAACTGCTGGAGGTGACTGATCAGCTTATCACGGCTGGTTGACCTGAAATGACCTCAGCTAATAGAGATAAAGAGTTAGGTTAAAAAATAAAAGCCTCTTTCTCACACCTCAGCGGGCAGGTTGAACAGCCTGCTGTGATACATTAACAGTAATTCACTGCAGGGTGTGGTGGATCTGTGCAAAACACACACATATCTACAAAATCAAAGAGCATCACTAACGCCTTTCATAATAATGACCCACTGGAACTTTCTTCGTTTAATCACTGTTGATTCGTTTTAAAACCACGCACTCTAAATATCTGTCACGTCTAGAAACGATAACAATAATAAAAATGCAGAGCAAATGTGCAGTTTAAGCAGAATTGAAAAAACGTTGCACTTGGTAGCACCGAATCGGACACCTTCCCACACACGTGTTGTTTCTGTGGTGAACTGCAGTCAAGAATGAGAGACGCCCTTCTGGCTGTTGCTGCTATAAAGGTGAACATTTTCTGTGCTACTTTAAGCAGACCTTAGACCTTAAATAGTATTTTTTTGGCATGTATGGCATAGCAACCTAAACTATGTCCTGAGTCCTGTGTAAATTATTTCACTGGATTCAAGTAAACCATTTCATTCATGTGTTTGTGCTTTTTCTCACCCTCATGCAGCCTGAAGCTGGAGTGTGAGAAGCTGGCCAGTGAGAAGACTGAGATGCAGAGGCACTACATCATGGTGAGTCCAGTCACATCTTTACCAAAGCTATATGTTAATTGACTAGTCTGACCAGGGCTCTCGGCTCTCTGAGAGGAGTCTGCTGGGTTAAAATCAAATAGATGGTATATATCGAGGGAAGTATCTTAAATATCAATAACAGCAGAACACGCTTGCACATTTGCACAATAGAGTCTTTGCTATCGAGAGTTTTTCTCACACGCCGTTTATCTCGCTCTCTCATACCTGCCTCCGTATCTCTCGCCATATTTTATTCCTCATTCAGACCTTTTATATTGTCTTTTTCTTTGGCTCTTCTTTTTCTCTGTTTTCTCCCGTGTGCTAACAGCCTGAGCTCCTCGTGTCGGTGTGTCTGCGCGACTAAAGGCTCACATGTATCGTAAGCCTTCGTCTGTGGTACAAAACCCACACAGAGCCGACCAGAATACGATATGCACCATCTGCTAAGCTGCTCGCATTTCATAAACCTGGGAGAGCAGGCAGGATCAGGGCCGTAAGCTAGATAGACACACAGATGGAGAGACATAAAGAGGGAGAGAGAGAGAAGAGAAGCAGACTGGCAGATAGACTGACAAAAGAGAGAGAAAGGTAGAGAGAGAGAGCACTAAACAGGCAAACTGGCAGACAGACAGATGGATGTAGATGGCCACAGACAGGCAGGAGATCAGCAGATAAACACACACCCACACCCACACAGACACCCACCCACACACAGGATGTACAGGGTACTCGTTCATTCATCCATACTTGCACACGACCTTGTTCCTCTGTCCTTACGAGGACCTGATACAAGTGCATGCCAAATGCTGTAACACATGCATTTCTCCAAATAAAACAAAATTCCTTTTTTTTAAAAATAAAAGAGCATAAGAACACTCTCTAGCAGTTGCTATTCTTATTACGTACAGTAGTTTGGTAAGGCCTGACAGCCTCTGATCGCTAAGGAAATAGTGTAATTCCTGACCAGCTGGAGAGGTGTTGTTAGGGGTTGCTAGCTGTCGCTAGGTTAAATTAGTCGCAGAGACTGCGCTACATATAAATGGTAAATGGCCTGTATTTGTATAGCGCTTTTACTAGTCCCCCCTAGGGACCCCAAAGCGCTTTACACACCCAGTCATCCACACATTCACACACTGGTGGAGGCAAGCTACAGTTGTAGCCACAGCTGCCCTGGGGCAGACTAAAAAGACTAAAAACCTCCATGCAAGTGCTTTGGTCGTAAGCACAACGAAACAACCTGTAGAGTGCATGGAAGATAAAAACTAGTCTGCAAACTGGAAATGAAAGTAAAAGAAGAAGAAAATGCGCCATTGTTCAGCTCACTGCACTTGGGTGGCTTACTGCTGTGACCCTTACTTCCGTCCAGTGTCTCCTAATAGTTCTTTCAGCTAATATAGCATGTTTGGACAATTGTGTGATTGAAGTCACTGAAACTGTTTTCACGCATGCACTGCAACCCTGAACATTTCTGGGCGATACGTGAGAGCACAACTGCCTCGTGCTGTTGGATCAGACGTAAGCCAGTCAACCTGTGAGCCAGAGTCTGCGTGATGTCATTTTGTACCGATGTGCAAATAACACAGATAGTAGTACAGTGTTCCCCTCCTGCACGCACCATCCAGGCTGCTGCCAAATGACACAGAATACTTCCAGTTGTGCCAGCGCGTCTGAAGCAGGCTATATCCTGCTGTGAGAAAGAACAACTGTGGAAAATAGCCAACCTCATTATCTCAAAATTGGCTTGAGTTCATGTGTGAAAATGTCTTGAGATAACACGCTGATTGTACAATTCTTTTGTCTAACAAATATTTTAGTTTCACGAGAAGAAGACTGAGTGTTTCACCAGCAGATTTGCATGTTGCTCAGGTCGCTCACTCAGGTTATAATGACATCTTTAAAACGACTGGAACAGAAATCCGCTGTGCTGCTTGCAATCTAAGTGGCTGTTCAGCAAAAGGTATGCAAGCTCATATTAAAGTTATTTATTATTCACTTATTCTGATTTACAATTGAGTTATAACAGAATTTCTGATTTCACTTAATTGTATTTCCATGATTTGTCACTTACTCCCAATACGGGAGCCTTTTCATTACATTTTAAAGTTATTGCATTTTCTGGCAGCTGCATAAACACTATAAAACTTTAAATTAATGGCATACTGCATATCAATAAATTCAAGCAACTGGATGACGAAATGCTGATTGAGGATTCCAAACAACACAAAAGCATGTGCATTAAAGATGAAAGGTTGTCAAACTGACCTCATTATAAAGTTTTTAATGTGCTTCTCATTATAAAAATCAAGAAGATGCATGCGCACATAAATATGGTGCGGTACAATGTGGACAACTTGAGCAATTCAGGCACTCCCCATTTTAGCTTCACACATTTACTGTGGGGAAGAAAAAGCTTAGATAAACATCCGTCTTCCCCAGTGTAAATCTTCACCACCCTTTCTTATACAATAGGGGCAGCGGCATGCCAGAACAGATACATTTCCGTGTCTTTCAATAGTCAGCGGGATTTAATCGAACTTGTGCATATCATATGTCACAACCTCTGTGACCGCTGTGGATGGAGGAGGAATGACACACAGTATCCGCTGCTGTGTGTTTAAACACGGGGCTTTAACGGCTGCCTTTTGCAGGAGGTCAGGGAGCTGCAGATGCTGATGACATACCCATATAGGTTAGCATAGCAGAGCGTTAGCACCGCAGGCTATAATATTTGAACAAGGGCTCACTGTATTGTAGTGGATGGCTAACGCAGTGTAATGCTACTTCATAGGCATGGCTCAGAAATGAGAGGGAGGGAAAGAGGGAGAGAAAATGAGAGAGAGAAGAAAGAGAGGCTCAAAGGGAAAGATAGCTTGAGAGAAAAAAAGGCTCAGAGAGTGTCAGACAGAAGAAAAAAAAACAGGGAGCTGCTGAGGGAGGAAGGGATACAAAAGGAGGCAGAGATAAAGAGAATAAAAGAGGAGAGGGAGAGAGAGGGAGAGAGATGAGAGAGAAAGAGTGTGGAAAAAAAGCTGAAAAGGAATGAGAGAGAAGAAATGAGAAAGAGGGATACCAGGGGACGGAAAGATGGAGACTGAGGAAAAAGATGCTGCGAAGGGATGAAATGGACAGAAAGGGAGAGAGAGAAAAAGAGTATGCAACACAGAGTGCGAGAGAAAGAGATAGCGATGTGTTTGTGTGTGTGGTTGGGGGGGGGCGTGAAATGAGAGGGCGAGAGAGATGGAGAAGGAGAGAGAGGGTGCACGCACAGACACGTAAATAATGTGAAGCAACAACGGACTCGCTGCGCCCACAGAGGAGATAACCCAGAAGGCTATATTTAGCTCGTTAGGCCTGTCATCCACACTGAGGCCTGTTTCCACAGGCTGGGGCTCTGCGCACCATGCTGCACTGCTCCTGCCTTTACTATTCATCAGTTTTAAGCTCTTTAAATACCAGGGTGAGGGGTTGGAAAGTAGGAAGGTAGTTACACATAACTGGAGCGCGTGTAAGTTCTTGTAAACTGTAAAAGCTTTACATTCAAGATGACATGACAGTTAAGAAACATATACTTTGTGCCTAAAGGTGGGAGGTCTGGGTGTCTCTTCGGCATCAGAAAGCCTGCTGCTTGTTTCATACAGGCAGTCACTTTAGAGCGGTTAAAAAAAAGTATACTGGTTAAAAAAAGACATGCAAGTTGAAATACGCTTCAGTCTTTGTTTTAAATTGCTTTCCTAGTAAACCATTTTAGTAAACCTCAAAAGTATTCTGTGAGTACTTTTTGGTTCCCGTTGATTTGGTTTTAGAATCAGTCAGTCGGTAATTTGTTTCCTGAACACGAACGAACCACATCAGAAATGTTTCCGTTTACTGCATTCTCAAGCCAATAGTCTCACACCACAAAAAAGATGAAAATAATAGTGTTTGCACAACACGCCATCATGCCACGATTGAGTCAACCCAGGTCGGGCTGTTGCTGCGTGCTCGCATCTCTGATCTGATTGTTCTTGGCTCTACCTGCACTTGTCCCATTTTCGGAGCAGCATCTTGCTCTGCGGTCGTTTCAGCAGGACAGCGCCCACCCACAAAGTACCAAAATAGCTTGCGTAGCCAGACTTCAGTCCTGATATGTATCTTATTGAGCATGCCTGGGACATGCTGGGCTTACATGTTCATCAGAGGCAGCAACGATGCAACGTACAGCTACAGGCGGCACTCACTGAGGAATGCAGAGCAATTCCTCAACAGCAGATGCGGATACTTGAGAAGTTCATGTGCAGATGGGTGACTGCTTGTATCACATCCAGGGGGGGCATACCTCGTATCAAACAACTTGCACATATAAATTTTTCTAGTGGTGGTCTATAAAATGTATTTACATTACTTTTTTTGCCTGCTATAATGTCTTTACCCAGCATGTGGTGGCGTTGCTTGATCGGCCATTCCTCTGGTAACTTCTCAGAACTGCAGCATTTGTGCATTTATCACAAATGAACCGGTGTTATGATTTTTGCTTTGGGACATGTTGAAAACAGGTGTTAACTGAGCTGCTGGTGTACGAAATTACATTTGAAGGACAGTTTTTTTATGTGGAAAACCACAAATAACTCCTTTATTCTTGTAAACACGAATTCTTTTATTCAGTTTAATCACAGTGTGGTTGGGAATTGCAGGTTTTACAAATCACATTTCTTTGTATTAATCATCTTTAGGCTAATGATAATTGCTAAATGGAGGTAATAGTGCTGAGAAATACTAATTGACTAATAGCAATAGACTGGAAATGCCCCGTGTTCAATAAACTATTTGAGAGAATGAGGCACAAACAAATCAACACGAAAAATAAACTGAAGTTAGAAAGTAGCTGTAGTGTGTGTGTGTACACAGAAGGTGCAAGTTTCACTGTGCTGCTAGCTCTCTCCTTATGGCATTAAACTTTTGGGGAGATGCTTTTTCCACACATTTACCACTTTAATTCTATAGTTGGCAATGGGTACGTTTTACACATTTCACGCTTCAAGAGATGATGCCATAACCCCCTCAAATTGCTCCTGTTTGTGGCGTGTTGCCGCAGTAAAATAACACAGCCAGGTTTGGATGTAGTATATTTCTATGTTTGGCAGAGCGAGTCTCTGTAGCTCTTTGGATGGGATATATGTTTTATGTTGGCTAAGCTACTGGGCCGGCTCACTGGCAACGTGCACACACACACATGCGCACACACAGACAAACATCAAGACGTGCACATTAAGTGTCTGTGGGAGTCTTGCTCTTATCCGGCAGTTGCATTTATAATTCATGGCTCTCAGATTTCACTGCTCTCCTGGAATTCCACTGTGTATTTTTAAATAAGGTTACATTGTAGCCCTGGTTAATCAGCGGGCGTAGACATGTCGGTCACATGCTCGCACGGTGCGCAAGCGAGACTTCCACCTGAAGAGCTGCGTTCGCCCAGCGTGGCCTGAGGTTGGATCTCGCAAAGAACAGATGAAAGAGCGCGAGGCTCAGAGGAATTTGAAAGGAAAGGAGTGATAAAGTTGTTTTCTTGCGTCATAAAACTTCCAAAGTCACCTACGGTTGAACCTCTTGTTTTAACCTCTCCTCTCTCTCCTTCCTTCATGGCTCTAGGCAACATGAGGGTAAGAGAGTGGGATGCTTGTGGGCCTAAGATTGGAAAAAACTCCTTGATGATGATTTTATGGCTGAAAGTTTTACAGTCAGTTCTAAGTCAGTTTTGCCCTCGTCTTCTCCATTTTCTTTTCTTTGTAGGAGTTAATGCCTTCAGAAGCCTTTTTTTTTCTGCACAGAGAATTGCCTTTGCTGCAGCTCTCCTCTCATCTCTACTGTCAAACACAAGACAAAACTCTTACAGAGGGGTGGACTGCCCAGCCCCTTTAATATAGAGTTTAAAAAAGACATGTCTACTGGAGGGTGACAGCTCGCAGTTGGGAATCACATTAGGTGGCCTCTCCATCACTGCGTTTGTGTCTATGTGTGTAAGTGAGGTACAGTGGAGCTGCAGGGGTCTAGGGTTAATGAAGAGCCATGCTGCTAGCAAGAGACAAAATATTGTAGCATTACGTTTCATGATAAAAAACAATCGCAGGATGAAGCGCTTGGTATGAAATTATATATTTTATAATTGTGTTTTCCCTTCCTGTACGAGGGGACTGCGAACAATAGAGCTGTCATCATTTCAAGCTACCGTTGAAACATAAAGCGATGATTTTAAAAAATTCAAAGTGCCTTAAGTGTCAAACAGCAAGTGGAGACTCGGGATTCGAAGCCAAAGCATTCGTTTCATAATTCAAGAAGCCTAAAAATTAGACTGAACATGGCAAATACTGTAGTCACTACAAATTTTACACAGGCGATTCTTAATGCAGATATCTAATCAGCCAATCACACGGCAGCAACTTGATGCATTTAAAGCATGTAGACCTCGTCAAGATGTTCTGCTGAAGTTCAAACGGAGCATCAGAATGAGGAAGAAAGTTGATTTATGTGGCTTTGAATGTCGCTTTATAGTCGTGTCGGAGTTTACAGAGACTGGTTTGAAAAAGAGAAAATATCCAGTGAGTGGCAGCTCAAAAAGCCGTGTTGAGAATGAGCGTTTCGAGCTGACAATACGGCAACAGTAACTCAAATAACTGCCTTTTACATCTAAGGTATGCAGAAAAGCATCTGAGGGTACACTTTGCATGGGCTCACCAAAACTGGACAACAGAAGGTCTTGATTTCTTTGAATGGTAGGGTCAGAATTAGTGTAAACAACATGAAAGCGTGGCTCCATGCTGCCTTGTATCAACAGTTTAGTCTGCCGCTGGTAGTGTAACGATGTGGTGATTTTTATTTTAGCTAACCGTGTCCCTGTTGGTACCAACTGAGGATCATTTAAGTGCCACAGCTTAGCTGAGTACTCTAACTGATCAAGTCCGTGCCTTTATTACCAAAAGGGAAGTGTAACCATCTTCTGATTGCTGCTTCCTGCAGGATTACTGTCAAAAAGCTCAAACAAAACCAGTTTCTTGAACATGACAGTGAGTTCACTGCGCTCAAATGTCCTCCTCAGTAACCAGATCGCAATCCAGTAGAGCACCTTTGGGATGTGGTGAAACAGGAGATTCCCATCGTGGATGTGCAGCTGACAGCAGCTGTGTGATGATATCATGTCAATAAGTACCAAAAATCTGAGGAGTGTTTACATCATCTTGTTGAATCCGTGCCACAAAGAGCTGAGACCGTTTTAAAGGCAAAATAGGGTCAAACCCAGTACGAGCAAGGAGTAACTAAGAATAACGTGAGCAGTGATTATAGCTTATTGTTTTAGTGCATGCTAAGCTTTTGTGGACAATAATGCAACAGTGAAAGACGTGGTTACTCATATTATATCCTCAATAGGCCTTGTTTGATGTTACACACCTGCTTTTTGTGAAACTGATCAACAAGTCTGACAGTATCAACAGATAACTTCAAAACTAAGCTAAGCCTCCTCTAGTGGCTGTAGGCTAGCATTACACCTCCTGCTGTTTTATGGCAACTTTTTGAAAAGCTTTTACTGCAGAAGTTTGCATTTTAAGGATTAGTTGGCATTCATTACATTAATATCAAAACTTAGAAACATCATACTACTCAATTTTCCAATTTAAAACGATTAAAAGAAAACTGAGATAGAAAAAACCCACTGGTTGGTCACAGTAGTAAATAAGTAACATTTAATACTATTGGTATTTCATTTCTTACATAATTTATTACCTAGAAAGCTTACATTAATGGGGTTTCTTTTAGAATCACGGTGTGTATCAGGCTTTTCATGCTTTTGCTCATGTTTTGTCTCATGCAGTCATTTTCTGGAGCATTGTGAGGATGTGTTTGTGCATGGTTTCTCTGTCTTAGTTTGTGTGCATGTGTGTGTGCAAGTATATATCTGTGTGCATTGTCCGTTCAGCCCCTCAGGCAGGGACTATGTGTGTGTTAGTGTGTGTGTGTGTGGATTAATGCAGTGCTCTCAGCCTCTTACTCCACTCCCAGCTCATCTGTCTGATTCAGGATGACACACTGTGTTCTCTTCAGCAACATTACAGTCACAGACTGCTTAGGAAAGGGGGGCGGTGGAGGATGTAGAGAAAAGGAAGGAGGGCGTATAGAAGCAATGAGAGAGAGATGGGGACAGTGAGATAGATAGAAAAAGGGGTGAATAAAACTGAGATGAAAGAGAAATATGAGAAAGAGGCCACAAGGGCATTGGCAGAGAGAGAGAGAGAGAGAGAGGGAGGGGAAAAAACAGAGCAAGGACACTGCTGAAGAGAGAGGGACGGAGAGAAACCCAGAAAAGGAAGAAAGTGCAGATTTTTCTACACGAGGATGATGGAGGAGGGTTCAGAAAAAGAGAAATGAGAAGAATCAGTTGGAAGTAAAAAAAAAATAAAAGTGATGTGTGATAGGAGGAAGGCACAGGGCAGAACCCGAAAAGGGATCGGACCGTGCTAAGCTAAATGTTGCCCCACCATCCACGAGTGGGAGTTGGCCAGGCAGGGATTTAAGCATGGCCAGATGTAGGGAAGGATTGAGTCCGTTTTAAGAATCTTAAACCTGTCTGAACTGTCTGGAGCGAAGTAAACAAACAAGATAGGAGTATTCATAAAGACCAAGCGAGTCTCTGTTGCAGAACATACTGTACACATGTGTTTAAGGATAGAAACCCCTGAAATTCAAGGTCAGTTATCCGGCTGAATGTTGTGACTCTCTTTCTCTGATGAAACTGGCTGCAAGAGAAGCTGCAGTGAAACTGGATGTCGGCTGTGACTGATTTAGTCGTCACCCGCTGACAGGACACAACAGAAAGTCAGCGTCTGCTAACATAACCTCCGATGTGGGTTAGCACAGCGTGCTAATAAATGTTTTAACATTGGCGGTATGTGTGTGTGTCCAAGTGCGTGTGCGTGGGCGGGCAGATGAAAGAGACAAGCTCGCCCGAGAGACATCGGTGAACAATGCTTTTGTTAAGGCTTTTTCACACACACACACACATACACACACACACACACACACACACACACACACACACACACACACACACACACACATGAATGTCCCATTTAGATAAATCACCTTGGATTAGACCCACTTCCTAAAGCTCATTTTAAAGTCTGCCAGCGTTCTTTGCAGAATGCATAGAGGAGATAGAGGGGAAGAGAGAGAGAGAGTCTGGCACTGTTGTCTGACACTCTCTCAGCACCATGAGGGTGGAGGGAGGGAGGGCGGGCAGAGTGGGGGAACGAAAGAGCAAACACTCCCTGAAGAATGGAAGAGTGGAAAGGAGGAGGGAAACACAAGAGCGAGGGAAGAAAGAAGCAGGGAGAGGGAGAGCATTTCATTGAGAGAAATGCAGGAATGCTTTTTGTCTGTTTGTGCCCCGATGATGACAGTGCAGTCCGTATGTTATTAGCAGGAGATGGATGCTAGATATGAAGTGTGTTCAGAAGAGTGGGATGTTACAGTTCGATCAGATAAACAAGAATTACACTGCTACCTCATTTATCTAAAGTAACCCGCCTGCTGAACTGACATAATGAGCCGAAAAGCAAGCAGAAAATGAAGGAGTGATAATGGAGTGAGTGAGATGTAGACTCAACATGAGTATACAAGTATTTCCTCTCTCCCTCTCTCTCTGTTTTTGTCTTCTTCTTTTTATGTTTGGCTACACTGGGAATTGAAAACATTTTTAAGGATTCGCAGATTTTATTCTCCTCAGCTGTATGGGTGAAAAGCTTCACTTTAAGGAAAAAAGAAAAATTGCACACAAGTCAAAGAATTAAGATTTTGCTTTCTTTTCGAAAGGATAAAAAAGACTTCAGATTTGTAGAAAAGTAATAGTTTGCAGATGCAACTAAGTGTTTAATTAAATTAAACTTGCTCCGGTCTGTTAATTCATTCCTGTTCAGTTTACTTCCAGTAGAGGTCAGTTTTCATATTAAATCAAGCCAGTATCTTAGAAGCAAAGTTGCCTTTCCATTCACAAAGAAAATACTTTCATGGAATATTATTAAATTTACTCAGTCTGTGCCAAAACTAATATATATAAAAGATGGATGTAGCCACTGTGAAGTCACTTACGGGTTAGCGAAATCCTGGCTCAAAGCCTCGGGCCGAGCAATTTGGCTGTCGACACCTTGGTGTTTTGACACCGGACGTGACGAGTGAGGAGAGGATCTGACTGAGAAGCCGCGGTGCTACAATCGGAGGTGTAATGGCCGTTAGAAAGAGTGCAGATTTCTTTGTTTGCACACATTATGCTGCTAAAATCAATCTCTTAATTCCGAGATAATAAAATTGCATGTTAATACAGTATTTATCAAATTTTGGCTTCAAAACAAAATGAAGCAAAAAATAAAAACAACCCAGTTTGTTACCCAAACTATTCTGCAAACAATAATTATGTATTATTGTTCACGTTACCTTGGGGGGTTGATGACAATTTCGCTTTTACCGAGGTGAACTTGTTGTTTTGTGTTAGTGTTGCTAATGGATTGCACCTGTGTTGTCCGTTTTTCATGTTTTGTGCATGCGTGTCTATAATTTTGCGAACGCACAAGAGCACATTTAGGTTAATGCAGCCATGGACACCGATAACAATGTCTGCATCACATAAGACGCTCTCATTAAATGTCATTTGGCGATGGATTCACTTTAATCTAAGAGCGCTGTGAATGCCTCTGTGGCTATGTGCTCATGCCAATTTCAGTCTGTTCTAAAAATAGAAAATATACATAACCCAAGTAGATTAGTCTCACTTTCCCAAGCTCTCTGTTTGTGTCCTTACAGTTCCCATTATCTTCAGATGAAGCTTCACTGTCTGTTACAAATACACACACCACAGTACACGTGCGCACTTCTCTGTCTCTGCTCGCTGGGTGGGCAGTGCTGGGTGTTCTTGGTAAGTGATGTCAGCCGGTTGGCTTAATGCCCCTCTGCCAGGCTTAACATACCACACACATACACAAACACACATGCTCATCCAGCGCATGTGCCTTGCACTGTGTGCGACACACACACACACACACACACACATGCCCACAAAGCCTGCATACACCATAGATCTTACACTGAGTGCTGAATGAGATTGCAGTGGCACAACAGAGGGATTATATAAGGCAGAAGAGCAGGCATCAGTGGGTGTAATTGGAGGTTGGAGGGGCAAGCAGTTAAGAGGAGATGAACTTATTAAAAACAGGACTACAACAGACAAAACATACTGTAGTACAACAATTTCAACTGTTCAGACAGAAGCGTTATTAGTCATATTGTGCATTCATAGTGCAGCTGTTATCCCCGCCTACTGTAGGGGACCGTGTGGTGCATCTGTTACTACTGGAGTGCATATGCACAATGCAGTCCGACGTTGTGATATAATTTTCCATCTTCAGTTCTACAGACTATAGTTAAACATATTTGCGAAGTGGTTGACTTTAGTATTATCAAAACAAAGACATTAATAGTGGTCTGTACTGTAAGTGCCAATCACGTTCGTTTTAAATCAAACTCAGCTTTTAACTGCTTCAACAGACCAGGCTCCCATAGGGTGCTGTCGCTGCCGCTCTGCAGAGATCGCACAAAGAGTACAATAGTCACTTTACTGCTGTCTGGCCAACTCCCACTGGACAACTGTTACTACATTTCAGGCTCCTCTTTTGTGCCTCTTCAAAGGAAACCCTGGCTGAGACAAGTTTTGGACCAGTCATTTTACAGTTTAAAGAGCCTATTTCTATTTGGAGCAAGTTACCAGTGTAAATCAGCGATGCTCTAAAAGATACGCTGGCTTGTGGCTTGTGTCCCATTCAGCTCTTAGCTTCTTATCATCTCTTGGTGTTTAAAATCCTGCAGATTTCTATGTGTGGGAATTCCTGTTTTATTTTCTTTATACTGACTTAGATTTAAGTCCTAGTAGTTTATATTTGGCATGCACACCATACTGAATAATTATTTGCTGCTTACGGAGGTTTTCCTTCCCCTGTACTCGTTCCTAAAATGTTTAAAGGTAATCCGTGCGTTCATGTCTTTTCTAATGAGCCAGGAGTGGTAGAAACATTTTAAACAGTGCACTCAAAGTATGAAAAAAGTAAAAGAAACCCTGTAAGACCCAAACACCCTGCAAAATTCAGATTTTTTTGGAACTGAGATGTTTACTAACCCTTATAACAAAATCCACAATTTTTGTTTTTGCTATATCATGTTGTGTATGATATATTTATTACATCGCATTTGATACATTGGGTGTTTTTGGCAACTTTTTGTTAACAACAATGTTAATTTTAGACAAAAAAAAAGAGTTTTGTCCATAACAAGTATTGATCATGTTGCTGAGATAGAGGTCTCAGAAACTCATGTATCAAATATGATACAAAGGGCATTATTTGTGGGGTCAGATATCCTTATAGGGCAGCACGGTGGTGAGCAGTTAGTGGGATCGGGTAAATGGATGGTTGTAGATTGCCCGTATGTGTGAATCTTTGTGCTAGCCTGGCGACAGGTTAACGATCTGTTCAGGGTGTACCCCGCCTCTTGCACTGTAGTAGCTGAGATAGACTTCAGGTTTTGAAAGTTTTAGCCACTTTTCCTACAAATCAATAAAAAGTTGAAAAAATTTATGCTTTCCTGTTAGTTTTGGGCACCAAAACAACCCTAATTTAGGAAAAGATCATGGTGTGGTTTAAAATAGACCTTTTCATTTTGCTTGGTTCCTCAAGTGACGAGTCTCATCCCTACAGTATGCCCCCGGCAACTGCCTTTATTATAAAAATACTACATTTTAAACCGTGGACCAACATAGCTATTACATGTTTTGCTTTTGGTCTCATGCAAGCTAAAAAACATATTAATGAGAATGTGAGCAATCACAGTTGCTCATACCCTGTAATACTGCAAAAAGAAATTTTAGGCTGTGGCTTTTCTCAGTGTGTCTGATTTTCATGTGGATGTTAAAGCACCAACCGGTCCTAACCTGCGATGAACACAGGGGGCAGAAATCCTCTGTCAGCCAAAAGCACAAATAGTGATACTTACAGATACCTACAGGGATACAGTACATAGATCCAAAAACAACTGCACATACATTTATGCAAATAAAGCCAAAACACTGACAGGAAAAATCAGTATCCATAATAAGAAAAGTACCAAATGTGATATTCTATATCATGCAATATAGTGAGTGATCAAATATACACATTAAAAAGCTATAAATGCATATAAAAAGCAATCCATTAGATGACCCTACATAACTAAATTGTTTATCATAGGGCCTGTGGTAAGACATAAAGACCTCTTAATGAGCACAACAATAATTCCTCATTTCATCCCGGAAGATATACTATTTGCACAGATTTCTGCTTTGTGCTGTTCCACTGCAGGATTTTGCTTCTGCCCAGTTTTATCTGTAACTTTTTCTTGATCTCAGTTCTCCCGCTACAGTGGAAAAGCTGCAGGTTAGCTTGATTTCAAAGTTTTAAATGTGAGAGAGTTTATCGAGCTCTGAACTTTCCCTGTCATTAAAGGCTCATTTTTAAAATCCGTTAGCTGTGGCTGTCTTTATTTATTTTTTCCACTTTACTGTAGGCCGTTTGCACATGGGTACCCTGCCTTTTGCATAACGTACAACTGTACAATCAGCTACTTCGTATAAGTCCAGACTGGAGTGTCCTTGCAAAGGTCGGCTGCTGAAGTGATCTGGCAAGGTTGTATTCAAATATAGGAGCCCCAGTTGTAGCACTCAGCTATTTGTGTAATGGGAAAAATGTTGATTACTACTTTTTTTTTTGTAAAAGAGGAAGATGTAAGAGAGGAGGGAAGGAAAGAGTAATGACAGGTAGTGAGGCTGATGGCAGCGATGGAGGGAGAATTAATAAAGAGAGACAGACAGGAATCGAGTTAAAACGATGGGATGAGCTGAGGGGAGGTCTAATGATGGAGAAGAGAGAAGCTGAGGAGAGATGGAGAGAGGGGGAGAACAAAGAGAGATGTCACATGTCCTTTATGTTGAGAGGGGCTGGAAAGGGAGACACCTTCATGCAAAGACCTACTCACATGTGTTTGTGTGCATTTGCTTTCAGCAAAGTTTGTTTGCATTTTCACAGGTGAACGAGATCGCAAGATTGCATCTGCTTTTGTGCACATGACTTCTTTTTCTTTCTTTCCTTTTTTTTGGCCAGAAATGGAAAGAATAGAGAACTAAATACACAGCGGAGGTGAGCTCGACAGAGGGAGAGAAAGGAGAAAATGTAGATATAGCACTCAACAAGGACGAGAGCGGACAAAATACACAAAGCAAGGGAGCCAAGTAGAAAATGGCAATAGAGCGCGAGAGCATGAAGCGGGGCGAGAACATAAAGGAGAGGGATGATTGATAGAAATTACTAAAAGGGGGAAAGAAAGGCTAAGAGAGTGTAAGGGACGGAAACAAAAATGATACGGCAGATAGATAAAACAAGGGGGGAGGGATAAAAGAGTGTAATGGGGGAGAGGGAAAGAAGGTCAGAGAAATGAACGAAAAGGATAATTGGCCAGAAAAACAGAAAAGGCTTTGGCAGCTGAGAGCGAGAGAGGATGCAAGGGAGGAAGAAGGTGACAAAGGAGAGACGGGACAAAAGGGTGACAACAGAGGGAGTCAGGTTTGGTCGTGGTGGGGCACAAAGATGACTTGTGGTGATCTCGACTCCCGCAGTTTAAAAAAAAAAAAATCCATTTCAACCTCTTTCTAAGATGTTTTACAGTAATGATGTCACCCTGTGTCTGCCATCGTTCCTGGCAAGCCAGTAATAATTCATACAGCCACTAGAGGCCCTGATGGGTAAATTGTACTGATGTGCCAATGTGATTTTCTATGCCTTGATTAAGGACGATCTGTCAACTCACAGTGGTGTCTTTTCCCCAAATAATAGCTATATTTTATGGAATGGAATCACTTTTATATAAATGAAAAGGTAAATTCTTTATTTATAAAGGTGGCCACTGGCCACTCATTTCTGAACTAGAGCAAAAATACCAAGAATTTCACACATGCACAGACGAAAAGCTTAATGACGGAAATACTGACACACCGAAGCAGCAAAATGTGCCACAGCATATCACTACCTGAGGGGAAAACCAGGGAAACTATACCGAGCTTCTTCAAAAGTCCTCCTTTTGCTTTTGATCTTTAGTCGTTCTTGCAGTACGCTAGTATGTAACCCTGCAATATTGTAAATATATTGTAGTAATGCAAAAACTGCTTGTTTTTTAAAACACTGTTCTTATTCTTCTTTACATTTTCCGAGTATGTAATTTGAATTCGAGATGGATAGGTGAGTCCATGGGTAGAGACAGATAAAGGCAAAGATACAGAGTTCAGTAAAATGAGACAGGAAATAGAAAAATACACTGAAATGGAGAGTGAAAGAACATCTGACAGCTAGGAAAAAAAGGGAAGGGAATAAGTAGAGAGCAGCATGAGAGAAAAGATGGACTGACAACCCCTTAAAAGATAGAGATTGGAGTGAGAGGGAGGGACTGAATGAGGCGGGGAATAAATGGAGAGAAGAGAGAGCGATCGAGTGAAAATGAGCAAGAGAATACCGAGAGTGGGGGGGAAGAGAGAGAGCCGTGTCTCACTCTCATCAGTCAGAGCGTTGCTCATCCACCGGCAGAGGATGCCTTTGTCACCATGACGGATCCTCGCTGTCTGTGTGCCGCTCGCCGCCAACACCATTACAGAACATTACTGATGTACACACAGAAACACACAGAGGAGAGAGAGACATATTTAGGAAGGGAACACATGCAGTGGTGATAGCACACGGCATTTAATAAGAAGAGGCGCAGGTATTGTGTCAAACATACAAAGGAACACAAAACATACTCACTCAGGACAGGAGCCTGACATGCGCTGGTATTGATATGTTGTGTTATTGACCTCTTTAGATCTTGTTTTGATGTGATATGTGCACATTATGCACAACACGGCTAAAGCTGATAATAGTTTCTATGGTAGTCGGTCTGTTAGTTAAATAATAAGTCATTTAGTCCAGAAAACGGAGTAAAACGATGCAATAATTATTTGCATATAAATGCAGAAGACACAAGTTATTTAATCATTAAAATATTGCAAATGATTGACAGTCAGCTGAATCCATCATTAATCAGTTCGATAGCTTAAGCTTTTAGCTGGATAATGACATCTGATTGGAGGCGTTACATCTTGTGTTCCACATCAAGGGAAGCAGTGACGCTTTGCGGGCTCCTGTTTTTCTCTGTTAAAAAAGGGCCTTTGAAATTGGCAAAAAGCAGGAAGAAGGCGTACATTCATTTTTTTTTCTCGTGGCCACACTGTCTGCATTTACACCTCACCTGTGTGCTCACAATACCAGCTTCTAGATGTGGTTTGGCCAAGGTTGTAGCAATCCAGTTGCATTGTGTTGTGCGTGCATTTACGCCATGCATTGCCAGATGTTTTTTACTTAAAATACCCGGACAGATATTTCATGGTAATCCAAGGTGTGGAAAGAGATTTTGTGCCTGTAGAGTATTTGACACACAGACTATACACACACCGAGCACAATATGTTCACAGTAAGCATTCACAGAGTCTTATTATTTGGATACAACGCATAGCTGTTCGTGCGCATAAAACCAACATCCACACAAACGGTGAGAGAAAACAACATGCAGTTAACACACACAAGCACACTCATAATGTCATGCTCATTTGGCAGCTGTGCACAAATAGTCAAACTGTTAAAAGGAAGAAACCCTGACACACGCACGACACGCGCGCACATACAAATGCTCGTGTAACACTGAGACAAAAATATCTCATTACCTCCACGTAGACAGACACGCACTTGTTGTGCATCCCATGTGCGCTCTTCATCTTTTCCGTCTTTTGGCGCGCTCGTTTTCTTTCTGTCGTTAAAACCGCAGTGACAAACAGCAGCATATGCGGCTGTGCCGAGCAACAGCTGTTCAATGGGAGATTTTGTGTAAGAATGAATGTTAACGTGGGCTGTGAATAAAATGCTAACAAAGCTCCGTGTGTCTCTGTGTGTGTGTCTCCGCAGTACTATGAGATGTCCTACGGTCTCAACATTGAGATGCACAAGCAGGTAAGAAACTCTGCATGTAGTATGATTGGATTTCTTCCAACCTCCAGGTTGTTGCTGTGTGTTTGGTTGCCGTTCATATGTGTACAGAGTAATGTGGCTGGGTTTAAACTGTATTTTCTTGCGACCTCTATGTATGCAAACAAATAGGACACTTATTGGTTAAATGTATGGTTGTAATGCTGGTTAATGCATACCACCACCACTTCAAAATGTACTTTGCATATAAATACACACAAATATTTCTCTTGACTGAATTTTTGCATGATATTAGTATTCTGATAATGTATATATTTGGAAGGCATTGGGGTATTTTGTTGTTAGGAGTGTGTTCACACATCTTGGTTAATTTGTTCCCGTATTTTAAATGATTTTGTGCACACGCTTTGGTTTATTCGTGTGCTTGTAAATGGAGAGCCTGCACAGCAGATTAGCCTTTCTCCCCAAAGCATTAGGTGAACTCTGCCTGCTACTTAGTACAGAGTTGTTAAAATACAAGCACCGTCTGTTTCCTAGAGTAGTAAAGCACACAGCAAGCTACAGTCAAGTGTTTGTGAAGTGATTATGCTGACGCTACTCTGACTGAAGATATCGGACATTTTTGTATTATCTCGGGGCTCTTTGCAGATGGTCCACGTAAATTTGTCCTGCTGGGGTCGCACGTAGAAATTTCAGTAAGCCTCATCCAGCTGACCTACTGTCAGAGTCAGTTTGCAAAAAACACCCAAACCAAGCGAAACCTTTTATCCATTTATCTTTTTCTCCTACTACTATTATTGCTCTTTAAAACTGCAATGAAAGCAATAACTAAATATATGTAGCTCCCAGCTGTGTTTCTGTAGATAGGTTATGAATAAGAAAATTTAGCTGGGTACCATTTATAAGGCATATGATGTTAGTTATGCTCTTCCTTGTGTTTTAACTCCACAAAGGACTATAATGGTGCAGCACGGTTATAGAAAACCCAGCTGCTGGATTCAGACTGGCTGCAGTAGAAGGAGTGAAATATGCATTAATAAAGTTCAATAATTTGATTAAGAGTTCAAATACTCCACGGCCATGTTGGAGTTTAATTTCAGAACCTCACAGCTGCTCTGTCACTAGTAAATGAGTAAAAAGTGGCCTTGAAAGATTTTTCGCTCTATGGTTACTGACAGGCTCCATAGACGGAGTGATCCCAGTTTTTCCTCCTCATTTATGAAGACTAATAATCAGCCCAAACGTAGCAAGTTGTTTCAAAAGGCTGAAATTTTAGTAAAGGTCACTGCCCAACATTTCAGTTTGGAGCTGCAGCGATTCATCGAGTAACTTAATAACTTAAAAGTTTTGCTTTGATACTTTAAAACCGCGACTCTGCAGCGCTCAGTTCTCACTGTGTAACAGTTTAACGTGTCTGTCTGCACACACAGTGTTTACACACAAGGCTGATATCAGGGGTCCTACTATCACTGCAGTATGCAGGGGTGAGCCTGAAGGGGGGCATGAGGTGTACTACACCATGTTTATTTTAAGGCTTTAGTAACATTACTTTTGCACATGTAGTTAATATAAAATATAGGAAACACATACACATGAACATACACCAACTCTACGTATAAATATTGTCAGTATTTTATTTTATGGCTTTGTGTCGGTCCTATGTATAACTATTCTATTTAACATCACTGTACTTGTGATTGTTTATTTATTTTTGCGTTTTTAAAAAAAGTTTTCTTTAAAAAAAGATTTTAATATGGCAATTAAATACAACGAAAGAGTTTAGTATTTGTGGACAGATGTTGGACACATTGCAGTTTCTCAAATGAAAACCAGTGAGTGCTTCGTTTTTTCCTCTTTGACTAACTAATAACTAGTGTCGCTCATGAATAAGACAAAAGTATTTTATGAGATCACTTGATTCATTGGAAAATTGATGGAATACTCAATATACCTGTGCATGCATCAAAAGCAAGCGCTGCAATCTCTGTATGAATGAAAAAGTCATCGGTTATCTCAAAATTATGATAACCTATGAATGTGTATTTGTGTGCATGTTTTGCTTGATCATTATAAAGCAAAACAAAGAATAATGTGTGCAAATGAAAGAAGATATAATTACTCGTGAGAGACAGCTGACCGGCACAAAACGGTGACCTTAGCAATGATGAATGTATGTTATACAAAACTGGTATTGACAGATTGAAGACAGGTGACACTAGCTCAATAAGGATTAGCTATAATCTGCAGCATGTGATATGATCAGGGTGTAAAAATCATTCCCCATGGTTCTCCTACACTGTAAAGAATACCATGTAGAGAGTAGTGTAAATTGTGCAGCGTTTCCACTTGTCCTTGCTGAGACTGGGTGTTCCTGTATGAAGACGTGTCTAATGAGCAGTGTGTGCTCTCAGGAGCCAGTGACTGCTTGAATTCCCACACTTGCTGCTAATTTGCTGTCTGTGTCACGTTACAGGAGAGAACAACAGTCAAACCGCACGTAGAAAGACGTGCAGACAGTGAGATAAATGTCTTGGCAGACGGACAGACGTTGAGACCTGAAAGCTGTTTTTTTCTCCGTGTTGATAGAATTATTATCCGTGATTATCCACCTTAAAGACATTTCCTTTAAGAAGCCTGCATTTTCCCCCCACCTCCCTCTCTGTATATCTATCAATCTATCTGCGTCATGCTAACTCTCTCCCTCGCTCTCTGACTTAGACACTGTCATGGAAGAAAAGACAAGAGGGGTTTATTATTTTCACGTTTCACAATGGGCTCTCAACCTGCCTGTTATAGCCTTTCAGAAGGAAGCTCATTGTTTGAAATAATCTCCAAAACGCCTTTAAATGAAAGCCTCTGCACTTCAACCTCGTAATCATCGTGTCATTTAGCCATCAAGGCAATTATAGCGCAAAGACATCCAACAATGGCTCCACATGTCGAGTACTGTGTACATATGTGCTCCAAATCCTCTGCTGGGTGTCGTTAGCTAAGAGAAAACACATGTTTAGGGGCAAACGGGGCATATGTATCGATTGATCTGAATCAGCTGTATTAATTTGAGTCGAGATCTTTGTGTAAAGCATCCATCAAAAACACTGCATCGCATTCTGTTGTTGCACTAGAACTTCCTCTTAAATCACGTTGTGAGCGAACAGAGTGCAGCACAATACGTCTCTTTCCTTTGGTGAAGTAAGGATGTGTTGTGGATTGCCTCTTATGTTGTAGTGTTTTTGAAAACTACAGTTATACTTCAGCAGCCTATTCAGTGTTTGAGGTAGGTGAGACTGCCCATTTTTTAAAACTGTGACATAGAAATGAAGCTATCGTCACCTCGCTGAAAGTTCATCAGCTTGGTTCCTGTTTTCTTGTAGATTTTTTTAGGCCTACAGTCTGCATATCAGATACGTACTTAGATTAGTGATATTTAAGACATTATGTAACATGCTTGTGAGGCACCTTCATGCTAATTCAAATCCAGCCTCCACATCTTCATTAAAAATCATTATTCTGGTCTGCTATCATACATTATCTGTTTTTCCAGTGCACAATTTCTGCTTTCAAATATAAAACTAACACTATCACGCAAACACTCAGAGTTTAATGGATGCACTGGGGGCAATTTGAGGTTAAGTCTCTTTCCCAAGTACGCTCTAACATGCATAGTCTTCCAAAATTTAGCATATTTCTTTCTACCCTTCCTCAGCCTTACAGTGGACACTACTACATGGCACAACTACTGAGGAGCAACGATCAGAAAGAGTGGAAGACTGCAAGAGATGAAAAAAAAAAAACCAAGAAGGGGGGCTAGAGTTGAAAGAGATCGCAGTACTGTGAAGGTTTTGTGTTAGCAACCATTTATTTCATAGAGGAACAATTCGAACTACAGTAGGATAGAGAATGATATAATGATATGTCAGCTTTTATTAGTCCAACTGGTGAATTAAATATTTAAATAATAATACTTGAAACAAATAAAGCCAACCACTGAAATGCAATTATCTTTGCTTTCCTTGACATTTAATGCTACCCCCCTTTTAAATGTATTTTGGGTAAACCAAACGAAACGCAGTGAAAGTTTTATGTTAATCACAAAAAGGGAAACTATTACTCAGCAGGAAGGGAGAATAGATAAAGAGAGGCAGAGCGAGTGGGGAGAGAGAAATGTGGCTGGCAGCAAAAGCCAGGCAGAACTGGACTGTCAGCTTTTGTCGCCAAAAAAGAAGAAATGGACTCGGTGCTGGCTGCACCTCTGAGAGATGAAGAGAGAGGAGGAGGGCGAGGAGGAGGATGATAGGTGGGGAGGATGACAAAGAGAGACCAAAGGAGAAGTGAGTGAGGAAAATAGGAGGAGTGGAAGGAGAGATGGGAAGAAAAGATAGAATGACAGGAGGAGACCAAAGAGCCGGAGTGGGGCATATGAGAGTGAAAAAGAGAGAAAGTAATGAAGAAGAAACGGTCTGGTGTCAGGAACCAGCGAACGAGGCTGCGAGAAGAGCTAGCAGCCAGAATATGAGAGCGAGGAAAGGTGGAAACAATTTATGATTGAGCAGCGGGAAGGAGAAGTGCATATGTGCAGAAAGAAGGAGGGCGGTTAAAAGGGATGGGATAAGATGTAGGAGAATCGGCGTGAGAGGAAATGTGAAGCAGATAGCAAAAGAGTACGCACGGTATCACGAGTAGAAAAGGAAACAGAGAAGCCCAATTTGACAGAAATAGAATAAAAAGAAGGTGGTGGAAGGGAAAGTGGTCTAGCACGGAAAATTAGGGAAGTACTGTAAAAATGGCATCAAAAAGAGAGAAGATGTAAGAATTTTTGAGAGAAAAGAAAGTGGACACAGTCATTGCACAGAACGAGAGGTTGTGGAGGATGTTACAAAGGGAGAAGGGCTATAAAAGTGAGTGGAAGAGTTTGAAAAAGTAAGATCATTTATAAAATTGGGGACTGAAGACATAAAAGTACAAGTGCACGTAGAAAAAGACTGTCAGAGTATGGGAGATAGGGAAACTTTAAAAAAATGGCAGGGAGAGCCGATGTTGGAAAAAGTGTGAGAGCAGTGATGAGAAGGAGAATAGGAGAGAGAGATTAATTGAACGGATGAAAGAGGAGAGGGTAAACAGGAAGGATGGAGCCTCAGAAAAGACAGATAAAGACCTCATAGAATAGATGAGGGGAGGGGGAGCGATGGAGATGAAAATGAGAGCAATGGGGGGAATGGGAAAGAAAAAAAGGGGGAGAGCAGAAATAGGGAGACATAGAGAGAAACAGAGACATCAAGAGAGGGAGGGGAGCTTTGAGCTGCAGCACGAAATAATGAATCATGAATAGATTTAACAGTATCTGCTCTTATTTCCTCTCCACACACCCCCACCCACCCTCCAGCTTCCTCCTAACATCCTGTCGAGATCACTGCTATTGCCTCTCTCTTTCTCTTTCTCCAGCGCACGCTCTGTCATTATCTGTGGCAGGGCCATCTCATGTCCTGGCATTAATTGAGCTGTAACAGTCATCTCTTGCCTTTCTACCCTTCCTTCTACCCTCTTTTGATTTTTTTCTCCCCTCATCTCTCTCTTTTCTGTTCTTTTACAATTTAATTTTCACATTTCTTTAAATTTCACACCGCTTTTTTTTTATCTCTGCGCTTCTTTCTTTCACTCTCTTCCTCGTTCTTTCTTTCTGCTCCGATGGTAGCATCTCCCTCCTCTTAGGCTGTATGGATACACTGACATGCATGCACACACGCACACCATCACATTATCTCACTTCCATTATCATATCATATATATATACTAGCTGTATCCCCAGGAGGAGCGAGGGAGGCTGTGAGGACTTTACGCTGCTCTCCGTGGTTATTCTGTATTCATTGATATAGCACTTTTGGGGCTTGAGTAGTTATTGCCTGTATCCCCTGCTGTGCACAACATGTATATTCAGTATATTTTGTAATTCATCCATAAACTGTGAGCTCAGAGTTGTTGGCAGAGGGAAGCTTACAGATGCAATAGTGTGCTGTATGTCTTGAGATGTGTTTTGAACAGACTGAAACCTGTTTTGTATTGATGCTTAATTCTGGAAGCAGATTGATAAGTTGGTGGGATGGAAGCTGTGTTAGACTCGTTTCCCACAAGAGCACAGTGCAGTCTGGGAGACTGTGAAAATGTGAAAGGCAGGAGGTTAATAAGATAGAGCCAATACTTGTTTGCTGTAGCAAAAAGACAATCGCAGCAGAACTAACCAGCAGCTTAAGATTCATAACTACGGTGAGCATTACACGCATTATTGGTACTTAGCAGACAAAAAGCTTCACAGGTTAGAAGTTCACGGTTTGATTATGATGACGTGAATACAAATATTTACTAAAATAGTCACAAGAACAACCTGGACAGACACAGTCTCAGTCGATAAAAGTGTCATTTTGAACGGATGTCGTGTATTTGAACTGAACCGGAGCGAAAAAGAGCAATACTGGCAGTAACGTGACACGCCACCATTTCACAAGCAATATACTATTGTTCCTTCAATTCATTGTTCATCAAAAATGACTGACTTGAACACAAGATGATACTTGCATCCCATCTTATATGATTTACAGGATGGGATGTAAGTAACGGGAGACAGACGCCCTCTCTACTTTTGAGATTAGCTGTAAAAATGTCTTGTGTGTCTTTGTCCTGCCTCTCTCCCCTTACTCATAACCAGTCACGGCAGATGTTTGTCTTAACAGTTCACTTGGAGAAGTTCCTGTGATTGTCACTATAATGACTTACTGGAACTCCTACTGGAACTCAGCCATCATTAATTTCACCAGTCCTTTCCCCGCTATGCTGAGTCAAAATGTCTGCAAAGACCAGAATTCTAATCAACCAGTGAGTGAAACCGTCTATTTGACGGATCATTAATTGTTGAAGAAGCTGTAATGTAAAGTGGCACAACGATTAGCTGTGCAACTCGAACATAAAGCACATCAATCTTTGCGTGCTGGTATGCTGAGGTGTATACAGGAGTGTATCACTGAAATGCCAGTAAACCTGTGATACCTACATAGGTGGTCGATGGTGCTAGGTGCAGAGAAACGCCCCGCCTCCTAAACAGACTGCATCTTCTGCACTATAAGCTGGCTAACTGAGACTATTTTGGGGGTTGAAAATGACAACATATTCATGTATCTTTCCTCTATTTTGTAGTACAGCGTTGAACGGTGCATCCTCACAGTTTCAGTGGTAATATGCGATTTCAGCAGTAGGCTCTATTGCTTCTTTGCTGGGGTTCTGTCCCCTTGAAAACCCAGGGGGTCTGCAGGGGCTGTGGCAGCATTTCAGTAACTGCCTGGGTAAGTGTTTCTGTATGACTGGATCGGGATCTGACAGTGCCTCGCAAAAAAAAAAAAGAAGCTCAGATGACTTCCAGGATTCAGCCTTAGGCTGCCTCTATATCTTCACCTCCTTCCTAACAAAAATAAACTCCACACATTAGTGTCTAAATTATACCTGGAAAGGAAGCAGGAGTGGATGAAACGCACATGGCCTAAGCTTATGTTGCATCATGTAGCCGCTCTCCTCCCTAACAGTCACTCCACAATCTTATCACTGGAAACAGGAAAATCCTGCCTTTGACTCCAATTTGGGAGACTTGATCTCGTTAATTCATTATGATTATGCATGTACAATGATCGCTGCTTTTAGGTGTGTATAAATGTCTGCCTGATTTATTTAGAAATCAATATCCTAAGGAAGCAAATAGCAGCCTTTATGAGTCAAGCTTGCGTGGTCGGCTGATTGAAATCTGTGATTTTTACATAAGGATCAACACTGAGCCGTGACAACAATTTTAACCAGTTTGACGTTTGAAAAATTATTCACACTGGGAAGCTGGGGTTGAAACTGCTTATTTGTTTGCATTTAAACAGCCTGATAGAACGCGATGCTACGACACAAGGCTACTGGGCAGCAAGGGCAGTTAATTAGGGATTAAACAGCAGGAAATTGGAGGAAAGTGTGAAGTTAAAAGCCGGGTCACAGCTGAATTTTTATAATGGTGCATACAATACATTGCTTTCATGGCAGAACACATGCATTTACCAACTCGTCTTTTTCTTACAAATACCTGTATTTTGCTTTCTGGTTACACTCACACGCAGTGTAACCCTACAGTGTGATGTTTGCAAGCCTTTAACAGCAGTTTTAAAAGACGTCTGCACCAAACTCATTAAATATTGAGGTCAGTTTAACTAAGTAGTGTTTATTAGCAACAAATAAGCAGCCAAAATGTCTCATTTATAGTCAACTGAAAGCATACCTGTTTTATCCTATAGGATAAAACCTGTTTTGCACCTGTTTTATCCTATAGGATAAAACCTGTTTTGCACCTGTTTTATCCTATAGGATAAAACAGGTGCTTCCTCTTTTCTGCGTGACTACATGTATGTTACAACCATGTTACAAGCAAGTAAAAATAAATCTGCATTATATACCTGTCATATAAGTGGCCCTGCCATTAAATTCCTCCACTGTCAGGATGAGACTCAGTGAAATAAATACTCGGCACGAAGGGGACGCTACGTTATTTCAGCACACATTTCCCCTCAATAAAGAGCAGCGTCGGTAAGAATGCCAGATTCCCGCACTATATATGGCATATTATAAGAATCAGCGATGCATACATATATATAGCCTTTACATAGTGTTTCAGGATTCTAGTTAAAGAGATTGTGTGGTGCACAGAGCAGGCAGGATATTATAGGAAGCTGTGTTTGATAGTCAGGATGCTCAGCAGCCAGACTGTTTCCCCTGTGGACTCCTGAGGACAGATGAAGCAGCTGGCTGTCCTTCCTTCCTGTTCCCTCCTTTCATTTCACCACCACACATATGAGGCCGAGGGTGTGGGAGTGTGTGTGTGCGAGCGTGTGTGTGTGTAGGCGCGCTTTTGTGTGAGAGAAAACAGCGAGTTTCCCAGTCATTTTTGTACTCCCATTTATGTGGCGGGTTATGTTATAAAGTAAACAATTTTATATTTCTCAGCAGTGAAAGAATAAAAAAACGAGCCGAGTAGTGGTGGGAAAACCTGAGAAAAAGACAGGAAAGAGGCTGAGCAGAGAAATAAACAGAGAAGATGAATAAAACAGAAATGGGGACTAAGGAAGATTAAGAGAGAGTACAAGCAGGAGAGAGAGATCACACGGGAGAATATTTATCTGCTTGCGTCGTGTAAAAAATTGTGTGCATGCGCTCATCCTCCAGCCTAATTAGCCCGGGCTGTCTGGCCTTTTTATGCATGTGTTTGTACACATGCGTGTGTGTGTGGTATATTTGGCTGAAGTTGTGACCTGAATCCTCATCTCAATGGGGAGAGGGAAGAGTGAACGAGAAGGAGAAAAAAAAGGGGGGAGAGTGTGAGCAGGAGATGCCTTCATATCATCTCAGCGCTTTGGTTCATAATAGGATTGGGCTTCCCTCTCTTTTCCTCCTTTTTTCCCCTTCTTCTGTCTCACTCTTTCAATCTCCTGTGCCTCAGATTTTTTTTCTTTCATTTTCACCACCCAGTCAGTGCATAATCCCATGGTTGCGGTTAGATTTTTATTTAAAGTGGTTTTATTTGAAGGGCTGGATTAAGATGAGGCTGGATATGTGGGTCAGCTGAAACAAGCTTTGGAGAGGTCAAATGACTTTGTTTGTGTGTTTGTGTGTCTGTGTGCGTGCGCGCGTCTGTGTTTGGACTCTCTTTGATAGTGGTGGTATAAGCAGTCTCCTCTTTTAACATGTTAGCATCTGTGCCCTGTGTGTGTGCGCGCGCATGTGCAAAGCTTTGATGTCTCACACTCTCTTTCCTTATCTCTCTCTCTCTCTCTTCAAACCGTGTGTGTGTTTGCTTTTGTATACATGTGTTGCAGAGCTCATTTGTGAATAATGAAGCATAGACAGCGAGAGCTGGCTAGTTTGATATAGCCCTTTAGGAATGATAGAGTAGAAGTTGAGAGAAAAAGAAACAGTGAAAAAGAAAAAGAAAGATGAGTTGAAAGATAAAAGCATGTGATTAAATTCCCAGGGAGCTAGCCTTTTAGCATAATAGCTTTGTCACATTGGCAGAGGATCTCTGGTTGCTTCACAGACTATATTGCCTATAATTCTGTGTGTGTGTCTGTGTGTGTTTTGACATGTGCATATATATTTGAAAGGGCTGTATGTAGAGCTGGGCGATAGAACGATAACGATATGTATCGCGATATAACTTTTACTCGATAGAGAAATTAAGCTATCGCGATAGACCTCGCCGCTCTTGTCCTCTTAAAAAAAAAAAAAGGTCAGCCAATCCAAATTAAGTAGCCCAGAGCCGAACCAATCACAGCCGCAGCGTCACGTCGCGTGACTTGTTACCTACAGCACAAGTGCCAAGCTGCACGTGTGTTTGTTTGGGAAGCAGCCAGCGGGTAATGGAGCCAGCCCGTAATGGAGGAAATGAGTGTGCCGACTAGAAAAATCAACCGAGCGTGACCGAAGAGAAAACAGATGATGGTTCCAATGCCGGAGAGATTGTCGAACGGAAGAGCCATAGAAGTTCCGTAGTGTGAAGGTATTTCGGCTATTTCAAGTCTGACAAAAAACAGAGTAGCGTGCACTGTAAACTGTGCCGAAAGCAAGTCTGGAAATACAATAAACTGGTGCATGCGTCACACTGTGCGCCACGTTATTGTTTCGGTGAAATGAATTTCTACAATACTGTTAATTCTACTCTCTGCAGTGTTTAAATGCTTACATACACACACAGTTACTGTCCCTCCACACATACGACTCTGTTCTGCTTCTATGCCCCAGCTTTGTTTACTTTTTCCCACCGAGGCTTCTAGACTTCTGATTGGCCAACATTTCTGCACGGTTAGGAATCTAGCGCCACCTGCTGCTTTGGCATGTTCACAGCAGCGTTTTCCTTCATTTCTGCCTTTATGTGTGGACGGGATTATTTTTTAAAACGAAAACGGAAAATCTCCGTTTTCAAAAATACCCGTGTACGTGTGGACGTAGCCTCAGTCTCTGACTGGAAGCGCTAATTCGTCATTCGGCTTTTGTCAGACTAAAGTAACTGTTAAAACTGTTTGAAAAGCTCAGCTATACAACAAGGAGAGATTGAGAATTTCCTTTTAGTTCTCAGTTTATTTGATATTGACAAAAGTTAGTCAGTTTTGTCTGTTCTTCTGTAAAACAAACTAAGATTTATTTTTAGAATTAATATTTTGTTTCTAAGTGGAATTGACAATTTAGTCTGTTTCGTTTGTTCTATTTTGAAACTTAAACGCTTTAGCGGCTACCTTTTGTGTAGTTTGCAATATTTGCCTTTATTTATCTGAAAAAGTCTCATGTTCCATAAGTACATCTACCCTGTTGAACTTATTATGGGAAATAAATATTTAAATAAAAACAAGCTGCTGATTATTTCACATTTTACTTGTGAGCAACGGCACATTTAAATCTTACAAATATAGTTATTTGGCTTATATCGTGATAGATATCGTTATCGACTGAAATGGAAAAAAACATATCGTGATATGAAAAAATCTCATATCGCCCAGCTCTAGCTGTATGTTGTGCCAGCGACCTGTGCTTGAACTGGAATAAATAAGCTGGCTAAATTCGGAAGACACAGTTGTAGTTTTCACTATAGATAACATATTCTGGTGTTTGCTTCATGTTTCTTGCTTCACGTTGTTTTGTTTAAAGACATTCTTGTAGCACAATGAGTGAGACGTTGATTTTAAATACCAAAGTAATAATAAAAGTATGATATTTCTGTGTTCCACTATCTTTCACTCATCATGAAGTTCACATTTTAAAATCCTTTTGTATACTTTTACAATTTTAAATAACTTGGCGCCTAGTTACATTACTGACCTCATCGACTTGTATCGCCCCAAGAGAGCACAGATCCTCTAACCAACTGCTCTTAGTGCAACCAAGGCCCAGACGAAAGACTAGAGGGAACTGAGCTTTTGCAATTGCCGCACCCAAACCGAACTATTGATGTTCACACATCCGAATCCATACAATCATTTAAATTGTGCTTAAAAACTCACTTGTTTAATCTAGTTCGGACTTCCACCCGGTCTGCATTTGTGCTACATAACTGTAACTGTTACTGTAACTATAACTGTTTTTGTTATCTTTTGTTGTAACCTGCGTTCCGGCACTTGTGTGAAGCACTTTGATGAACACAGGTCCTTTTTAAATGTGCTATAGAAATAAACTTTGATTGATTGACATTTGTTATTTTGGAGGTAATGATTCAACCGATTTTAAATGAATTGCAAAGAAATTTGCTTCAGAAGTGCAACTAGACAAATTGATAAAAGGATGAAGAATTTAAGTACTGTCAAGTTAAACTGCTAAACATCAACACGTTAGCATGTTGATATAAACATTTAGCGTAAAGCATGGCTGTGTCTTTGTACTGAATTCGATTTCCTTCAGCACCACGGCTAGACTCTAAAGTTTAAGTAAAGTAGAAAAGTCAAGCAAAACGAATTCAAAGTTTGTCTGTGAAGTGATTGTTGTTATACTGACTAATACCGCTATAGGCAAGCTCATAAGTCTTGGCAAGACTGTTCTGATTTTCTGTTGTCCAATTTTTTGTGAGCCTGTGTGAATCGTAGCCTCAGGTTCCTGCTCTTTGGTGTCTGAAGTGATACCTGCTGTGGTCTTCTGCTGCTGTAGCCCATCTGCTTCAAGGTTTGACATGTTGGCGGTTCAGAGATGCTCTTCTGCTGGTTGTAACAAGTGGTGTTTTCAGTTACTGTTGCCTTCTCTGACCTCTGACATCAACAAGGCAGTTAAGAACTGCTTCTCATTGAGTAGTTTCTCAGTTTTGGCCATTCTTCATAAACCCTAGACGTAGTTGTGGAGAAAAATCACAGTAGATCAGCAGTTTCTGAAATATTCACACACGTCTGTCTGTCAACGACAACCATGCAATGTTTAAAAGTCACCTTTTCTCCCCCATCCTAAATGCACTGAGTTGCTGCCATGAGTTTGGCTGATTGAAGAGTTGCGCTAACAAGCACCTGAACAGGCATACCTAATAAAGTGGCTGGTGCGTGTATAGAGTGACTGTTAAGCAGATGCTGAAAAAATAAAAAGGCTAAATCTAAGAAACTGTGTCCCACACCATAGAGCATATGTTTCAGCATCTCACAGACCCGGCAACAATGAGATACATAAAAGCAACATTCATTAGCGTATATGTAGGTGTCGGTGTGTGTGATGCGCACGTCTTTGAATGCCTTTTCATGCGTGCATACTCTGCAGCCAGCTTTGCTACTCTGGCTACTTTGTGTCTGATTGCATTGTGGATGACATGGGTTTGAAGCCGTATGCAGTCTGTCAATGCAAGCTGGTGAGCTGGCACAGTGTGAATATGACTAATAGCTTAGTGTATAATGGAGTCAGAGAGCGCAAGATCTAGAAAACTATCAAATTTCAACCACAATTGCAAGGCAGAGATTTTGAATCTCATTGTCACAGGCTTGTGTGTGTGTGTGTGTGTGTGTGTGTGTGTGTTTGTGTGTTTGTGTGTGTGTGTGTGTGTGTGTGTGTGTTTGTGTGTTTGTGTATTTCAGAAGCATAGAGGGTGTAAGGACCGTGCATCTGTGCGTCTCGAAATTATCTATGTGCCTTTTGTGTGAAGTTTTTGCAAGTACATGTTTCGTACTGTGTGGCACCTCCATGTATGATTGGATACGTGTGTTCATGAGAAAGTCGAAGTGAGCTGTCTGTCTGTATTTTTTATTCTAAATGATTCTGCTGCCCGCTCCGCTGCCTATCTCGCATTGGTTCTGCACTGAAGGTTGAATCTGTGCCTGTGTGTATGTGCTGGAGCAAGTGTGCGGGTGTCGGTCCCATGCTGTGAGGCTGCTTGCAATGCACACAGCTCTGTGTATGCGTGCTCCTATGTTCTGTTTAGATTGGTTTTCTGTGTGCTCTTGTTGCTCGGTCCGTGTGTATGTGCGTGCACAAATGCTCGCGGTGGCTTTTGTGTGCGTACTTGTGGGCTCAGTTGCGATATGCACAATTCCGAGGGTGCGTGCATGCTCGTATGTGTGTCGTTTTGGTGTATGTGTCTGTGTGTTTTGGTGCCCCCCTCCCTCTTTCTTTCTCTGTTTCCCTTCCTCTCCTTCCAGAATAGTGGGGCCATCAATCAGAGGCAAGGGGGATAGAGGAAGGGAGTGAAGGGTGGAGGAGGCGAAGTGGAGGAAAGGAGCTGGCTGGGTGCCAGGGAAGAGGAGCTGGCACGCTGCCCAGAGGAGAGAGAGAGGAGAGAGAAAATAGGAGGGTAGAGGGAGACTCTGGGAGAGAGAAACAGGGCAGAGAGATGGAGCAAGAAGGGGAGAGAAATGAGAGAGAATAAGAAGAAGGGCAGAGAGAGAGCAAAAGAGCAGAGCCAAGTGCACCGAGGGAAAACAGAGGGAGAGAGCAAGAGAGACACCGTGGAAGTGGGGAAAAATGAGCCAGCAGAATAGATAAAGAAGAAGGCTGATTGCTTGGAGAAAAAGAGGAAATATGGGGAGGAGGTGGGGGGGTACTGAAAGGGAGGAAGTGGGAATGGTTGTTCTCACCGAACAGCGATGTGTCTGCCACCCCAATCAGTGGGTGATTAGTACGTCATTGGCTACAAATATTTACCATAACCCTCAAAAGTCACCACACTGCTGCTCGTAATGATACCAACTTAGACTTAGTTCCTCCTGCGCTGGATGGCGGATTGGGCGGCAAGGGATCGCCAACGAGCTCGGTTTGCAGCCACATCTTCAGCCTCGTCCCATGAAAGATCGACCGCTTTCAGGTCCTCAATGAATGACCATCTCCATGTCTGTTTTGGTCATCCGTGGCTCCGTGACCCCTTGGCGGGTCTCCACAACATGGCTATCTCCGATAATCGTTTCCGATGTTGGCGAAGAACGTGACCGGCGAAATGGAATCGTCGCTCCAATACCATGTCCGCTAGCGGTCGTGAGGCAGTGTGCTCGTTGGTAACTCGATACGAAATCTTGAGAATCCGTCGGAGGCTGTGCTGTTGGAAAACATTCAGTCGTCGGATAATTGTTGCCGTCGACAACGTTTCACTCGCATAGATAGCCATCGGTACAACTATCGTATTGAACAAATGGACTTTAGATGATATCGAGATGGTGGTCGATCTCCAAACCGGTTTCAAGTTGCGCATGGCCGATGCTGCCTTTCCGAGCCGACAGGCAATGTCCTTCTCCGAGCCACCGTCCGGTGTTATCACACTGCCCAGATACGTGAACTGATCGACTTCATCAAGCGGGCAATGGCCGAAGAGTACCGGAGTATCGGACGAGTACCGGAGTCCGATACTCTGATGCCAAACGATGATGATTAAAATGTGTTTAGTATTACATAATATTATAAATTTTGAGGATTTTCTCTTTTTTTTAAATAAACTGGATCTTTTACTTTATCAATTACTGGTTTCTGTTATCTTGTGTTGGAAGTAGAGAGTGTATTTGAATGATTATGAGTCCACTCGCAAAACGCATACGTTTGCAAAAACTTGCACAAATGTATACGATGCTTTTAGAACAACTTTAGTGCCATGAACGCAGTAAGATGAGCTTTCATTGTGATTTACAAATACTATGAGCCACCACTTGTATAAATTACGAAGGTCAGAAGCTCATTACTCTTTCTGTCACCACAGAACAGTTTTGTAAAACCTTTTATATCGATGTGAAAATGACTGGATATTCTGTTTTCAGTAGCATCATCTGCCACGCTCACTGTGGAATGCATTCAATTTAAAGTTGCCCGTTGCCTTCGGTGCTCCACTCTTCCTTTTTCCAACCAGTAACTATTCCAGCAACAAGCAAGAGGGGGAGCAAAGAACAGAAACGGAATAGGAGCTAAGAGAGGTGGCAGAGATTTTTGTTAGGAGCAATTAGAGCGAGTAGAGGGGTATCACTCACACACTTATGCACACACACACGCACGCACACACAGACACACAAAGCTGGCTTGCTCAGCCATAGTGGGACTCAGAGGCTGGCACAGCTGGCAGTGCCAGAGCACACTGGGCACCATCTTCCTCTTCCCGTGCCAATCTCAACCCATGCTCATCACATTCAAATTCACCAAGCTTTATTGGCAAGACGAAGGCAGTCAGTGTTGCTCGCTGTCATGCTGAGAGACCAAATTGAATGCTGATCTTTCACAGGGAAGTGGCTTCCCCATTGTTCCAGCTCAAGTTTACTTTAATGTCAAAAGTGAAAATGTGTGTGCTCGGAGAAATGGGACTTTCAGTTTAGCCCTTCATTTGAGTTTCTCTGCATTTAGTCTTCGTCGCTTTGTCTGGCGATATGTTGAAGCTACACAGGATGAAAAAAACACAAGATGCTTTGCCATTCTAAGCAAACAGCTGCGTGCAGATTGTAACACGTAACGCGTAACACAACCTCCCTACGAAACAAACTTTGGCTTTGTCAGAGCAAAGCCAAACTCTTGCACTTTTTTTTTTTTTTTAAGAAAATTGCATAGGCAGATACGCCATCATTCTGCAGTTGCTTATCTTGTGAGTGTTATAATTTTCTTTTTAGAGTACACACAGCCTCATCTTCCCACCTGTCTGGACTATTTCTACTTCAGTTAGTCATTTTCAGCATTTTCCAGAATGCATTTTGACAGCCTTCATAGAACAGACAGGAACATGTTGCGTTTATCGTGTGGGTTAAATATGTGGGTGGACGGAGAGCAGCAGATAGCAATTGCAAAGTAAGTGCGGGAGAATGAGTTTTTTTTTTTTTACAGTCAAACTCTAAGAATTACACCTCTAACTCAAAGCGTCACTCTTGCCTCTGCATTATGGTCCACTGAGCCGAATGCTGGTGTGGAAACTGTCCCTCCTGCCTGTCTTTGGAGTTCCTCCTGACTGACAGCTGAATGTGGGTCCAAAATGTTGGGTCAAGGACAGTTTATTGGCATGTATGTCTGACTTGCATTCAGATTTTTAATCATGATGTCAAATCATGTGCTGCTGACCACTTTAAAGAGAAACATCAGCTCAACACATCTGTCTTTTTATAGACTAAACTCTTCACTTCTGCTGAATTGCAGAGATATCATCATGCTGGATGTCATGTTTCTGACAGTCTTTGATGTGACTTAGTACAGTGTGCTGTGTCTAGGGTACTGACATTTTTTTTAGTGGTTTCACGTAGATATTTATGTATTTTACAATATGTGGTATATAATCGATGCGGAATATACCTGTATAAGCCTGGTAATTGCATAGTTGTTTTAGATTTGAGAGGATTGCATCCTGTCAGCGATGAAAAGCCTAGGTGTGCTTCTACTGAGTGAGCTTGTCTGTTACATGAAGACACCGTCATACATGGAGCATGTGTGTTTTTATGCCTGTGGCTCGAACAGTCCTCAGGAACAGACTGTCTTTGTCCCAGCATTCCTTCTTCTTCCTTGTCTTCATTTCTTTCAATTTCCCTTCCTCTGTCAGTCTGTTTATTCTGGAGACTGTTTTGGTAGATTTTTGCCCTTGTGATTGAAAAGCTATTCCCTCACCTATATTTTCTCTCTGTTTCATCTGAAGCTTTTTTCTCTGTCTCGCTGTCTGACTCCATGCCAGCTGGCAGGGTATCTGCCCTCAGGTGTTTATTGACCAGTCCCTTGCTTTCCTTTGTATCTATCCATCCATTCATCCCTCCATCCAGCCAGTCTTTGCCAGTCCTCCCCGGTGGCTGTGCTTCGGTTGGACAGTGGAACGACAGTGTGCTGTGTTGTTTCTGAGACCCGGCCCAGGCTGCTTCAGCAAGCTCGCTTTCGTCCAGTTGTAAAACCCATCAGTTATTGGTATCTTGTGCTTATAATACCTACTGTCTCTCAGGCATAACGTGGAGTTTGTTTGTTTATGATCTTCTCTTTAACTTTTGTTTTTTATCTTTCCAGTAAAGTTTGTTTGTATGTCGTAAGATCAAAGCTATGGGGACAGTAAATAAGAGTGGCTTCATAGACCAACCATGTTCAGGTCAGTCCCTTCAGATTGTATTTGGTTATCGGACATATGGTTAAACATCAGTACTGTCAGATCGGTTTCCTACTGGCCAAACTGAACCAGGTCATCTGAATTGATCTGATGGCTGAGCACAACCTGTTGCATGATAAGCGGCAATCTGGCATAGTTGCAAAGATAATTAATGGAGGAGAACATTGAACACTGAAGTGTACTGAACTATACCCTGCATAATTAGCAAAAACTCAGTGAGAAGTGGTTGTGAACCATCTCACAAATTACAAAATGACAGTTAATCCTCAAACATGTGTCCACTTAGAGCAATTTGTGGATCAAACTGTTCCCAGAGTGTGATCTTTTTTAATTCATAAGAACTTGTTTCCTATTTCTAAAGCTGTTCGTGTCAACTCAGAGCAACAACAGATATACGGTACTGTGCAACAGTCTTGAGCCACCCATTATTGCTTTACATTTTGCTTCCAAGCAGCCAGACTTTCTTCTAATGTTTTACTGAGGCCTTGAGGAATAGTTCTTCAGGCCATCTGAAAGTCTTTCAAGATTTTTCTTTTGACATTTGCTGCTTTTTTTCTCTCATTTTCACTCCCGAAATTGAGGAAGAGTCCTTGTACCGGACTATGTTCAAGGAAATGTTTTCTTAACACTGACCCGTGAATTATTCAAGCGTAAAAAAGTCACCTAACTCCAGGGATGAACCACTTTAAATTCTGTCTCTAGTCTCTTTGTTACTAGCACAACACATCATTTTTTTCCCATTTCTTTAGTTGAATCTAAATGCCATGTTTGACTGGCATAAATGATATTTTTACACCAACAAGGTGATTCCCAAAGAGCTATTAGCTGAAAACATGGCACATCTCAGCAATTTGAAATTTCTTTTTTTAACATTATCAGGAAAGAAGTACAACAATAGTCCCACAGACAATGCAAATGCTGTAAAAGCATACTTGGATAGAAAAAAACACAGTGGAACACAAACGGTTATAGGCTGGCCTTCCTCGAGCGCAGACCCGAAGCAGTGTGGGATCATCTTTACAGCAAATGGAATAAAAAGCAGCCAACATCCAAGGAAGAGCTTTGAATGACCTTCAAGAAGCTATTGCTGACGACTACCTAAAGAAATTACAAGAAAGCTTGACTAAGAGAGTTCAGGCTGTGTTAAAGAAGCAAAGATTGGCAGAACTGTACAAATGCTCATGTTTCAATATATCCCTGCTTCTATTTCCCTGCTTCTATTACGAGTGCTTTGATTTATTTCCATCTGCGATCTAGTTGGACAGATTGAACGAGCAACAGGCTAAAGTATAGTCAAGCAGACTGACCAAGGTTTCAGAAGAACAGATACCACTTGAATACAGAAGAACGACTCCCTTGAGTTTAATGTAGTAAAAGTTTCACATTGGCAGCAGGCGGATAATCTACTTCCAGTTATAAAAAATATATTCAGGTTTGCCAAGTTCTTCTTTCTAACTCTTTGTGGTCCTCACATACATACAGACACGCATGCTTTATAGAAATACACCAAAGGAGCTGAGGCACAGTCATCTACACATGAATGCATAGGTTTACACACGCATGAAGCTGTGTCTGTCCTTGGAACTGAGCCGGGTGTCTGGTGCTAATTGTTTACGAAGCCTCGTTGAGAGTAACCGAAAGGCTGGTTGAATGGTGCGTGTCTCTGAGAGCCTTTGTATGATGGCATACACAGCCCCGTCAGTCCTGCGCTGCCCTCCATTGCCACGTCTGCTGTCTTTTATCTATTCCTCTTCAACGCCTCTAAGTGCCAGCAACATGTGTTAGTGAGGATGAAGTGATGCAGAGAGAAAGAGAGACTGAAAGCAGGACGGGCAGATGGAGGAAAAAGGGGGGGAAAATAAGACTGTTGGAGAAAAATCACCGAAAACATGAGAGCGACTGATGTTATAGAGGAAGAATAAGAGCAGCTGAGGGAAAAAGAGGGCCGACAGATTATAAAAGAGAGGAAATAATATAGAAAAATAGAAAGATGGGGAAATAGACAAAGAGAGCAACTGAGGGGAGGGAGATGAGAGAGGAAGAGAGAGGGGGAGAGGGATGGGAGGAAGAGGATGAATAGGGTAATAATGGCTCAGTGTGAGAGCTGTTGTAGAAAAAGAGAGAACGGCTGAGTGAAGAAGAGAACAAAATGAGGCTGAGGGCACTCAGACAGATAGAATTAGACACACCGCAGAGGTTCACTGTGCGTGTGTGTGTTTGTGTGCAAGGCTGAGAGGGAGTGTGCTTTTGTTTCTGTGTGTTTGTGTGCACTGGTGTAGAGTGTGTGTGTGTGTGTGTGTGTGTGTGTGTGTGTGTGTGTGTGTGTGTGGGCAGCAGTTTTCTTAGGAAGGGCACTATTGCTGCTGGTGTGAATGATGGATGGAGGATAAGGGGACCAAGAAAAAGCATTTTCGTGAATTTTCACAGTTTTCGGAAATGGACAAACATAATAACATGAAATAGCCGGCTGAGACAGGTGGAGAGCTCGGGAGGAATTTTCTGAGGTTTTCGGCTCTCTGTGAATGTTCGTATGTTTATTGTTGGATCGTGAGGACAAGCTGAGTGAAACTAGTGTGAAGGTGCTAAAAGACCCAAATGATGAGCGTAGCTCTAATGCTGCCTCCATCCCACCACCTCTGCTGTTCGCTCACACAATCCCCCACATGTTTCTTCTCTCAGTCTCACAGAAATGTCACTGACAGAACTTCTTGCTCATTAAGAAGGTGTTTAAATGCAACAAAGGCTTAATGTGCTGTAGAGGTGTATCATATGCTCTGTGCTCATTGTGTACTTATGATCCTGCAATATGCAACATGATTATATATCCCCTACTACTCTCTCCTTCTGTCTCTCACTCTCATTTCTCTCTCTTTCCATCACAGGCGGAGATTGTCAAGCGTCTCAGTGCCATCTGTGCTCAGATCATCCCTTTCCTCTCTCAAGAGGTAAGTGTTACTACAGCCAGAGACATTTACACATGCACAAGCAACATGCTGGCACAAAAAAGGGGAGAAAACCACTCATACCTCAGACACTTCCTCACAGAATATCAGAAATCATATACTGGATACAGCAGCGGTCCCCAACTTTTTTTGCACCACGGACCAGTTTATGCCCGACAATATTTTACGGACCGGCCTTTAAGGTGTCGCAGATAAATACAACAAAATAAAACTAGTACCGGTACCGAAAAAAAGAAGATTTATTCATAACACACGTGAAAAGACCCAGGAAAACCGAGTTAACGATAAAAACGATAACAAAATAACGCTGAAAACCGATAAAACCCCTGAAAACCACACATTTCACACCTGAGCTGCAACTCTCGCGGCCCGGTACCAAACGACTCACGGACCGAGGCCCGAGGGTTGGGGACCGCTGGCATACAGGACATTTAACAGTTGAAGAATTTAAATACTAATCCTGATTTGCTACACAGATGTTAATTCATCCAAATCCTTTACATTTTAAAGTAAGCATATTGATAATGGAACGTTAACTTTCAGTGGAATGTTGTCACTTGGACAGAATTCTGTATTATATACAGTTAGATCCATAATTTGTTGGATAAAAACATTTAGTGTTGCCTCTGAGTCCCACAGTTTCAGGCTTAATGTCAACTGGACAGTGTTGCATTTGTATTTCACTTTATTTTCACTGTAATTTTGCCAGTGAATAATTCCACCATCGGGCTGAAAAAGCAAAATAAACCGAGAGAAAGCAAAAACTTTACGAGTGGCCAAATCTACAATTTGGTTTATTCTTAAAAATAAGGACTCCACTGACCAGCTCAGCTTTTTTAACAGCAAATCTGTGAGAAAAGTTGGAGGCAATGTTACGGCTGCCAGTAGAACCATGTCAGTAGTGTTTACTGATGATGTGAATGGAAAATGAACCAAAGCAGACTGAAAAAACAACCCAAGAGTTTATCAATGAAAAGAAAATGGGTACTTTTTAAAGGCAAAAAGTGATTCACTTGTTCTCAAACCAATAGACCACGCTTTTCAGGTATTTAATACAAATCTTAAGGCAAAGAACCGACAAACAAGAAGCAACTAAAAGCAGCTGCAGTAAAAGTCTAGTTGAGCATCCTGAGGTAGGAAACACAGCATTGATGTTCATGGGTTCTAGACTTTTTGCTTCTGAAAATGTGGAACTGTGTATAAAAATATCAGTAAATACTAAACAGTTGAATATTTCTTTCTTTTTTAACGACTTGAATTAAAGCTGAAAGCCTGCACTTCAATCATGTCTTGAGTGTTTGATTTTAAATCCAATGCGGCGGTGCACAGAGGCGGCATTATTAAAAACGGTCTCCAACAAATTATTGATCTGGCTCTGTTAGGCGAACACAACAACTGGCTAATTTTTAAGATAAATAAATCAAACCAACAATAATATATAACAATAACAATTTCACAGTTAGTGTAGCAGATGTGATTGATACTTCTACATTTCTGACTTGAAGGGGCCACCATGTCATGTTACAGTCAGCTAATATTTGCTACTATTATTATTATTATTTAATGTAATGCCCCATGGTGAAAACAAGGTATTACAGTCATATGCATTGTATGTGTTTCTGGGGTTATTTACTAATGAACTATCCAATAGCGAATGGCGCTGATAACATAATAAATCTCACAACTTTCAGTGTAACTGGAGACAAAGCAGAAGTCTTTAGCATAGACGCAGCTATACAGCACATCATGAAGTAAGCTCTCTGACTACTCTAAGTTAAATACATACTTTTTTTTTAAGAGCTTCAGGGCCTCTTATCATTCAGAAACATTATCACCATTCCTGCACGAGTGTTTTGCTTCATTAATTGCTCCTTAAAGCCGTAATTTAATTTGTATGTGCTTAGAGGAGCAGAATTATTGATGATATATTGTTACATTGTTGCTCTGACTTTGGGCGAGACAACAAAACAGATTAAATGAGAGGAAACCATTTTTATAGTTTAATTCTACTGCGTCAGTGTGATTTTTACTGTACATTTGTGTGTGCGTGGAGGGTTTTTTGTGCAGGTGTGTACATTGTGTAAATACAAACCTGCAGACACCCTCCTTTTTTTTTGTCTCCAAGTGTGAGTGTACACTGAGTGCGCTACCTGGAGACAGCAAGGTCACAGCTTTGTCAGTTTGATCAATATTGACACTGTGTGTATTCTGTGTGTAGGTGTGCAACAGCGGCACACACATGTATGTTTGAGTTTGTGCGACTGATTACATTGGGATTTTGTTCAAACAGAGCTGAGGTTTTCGTTAGCCTTGCTCTCGGTGTGTGTGAATGCGCACGTATCTGTACGTGTCTGGCTACAGTGTGTGCGCTTCCGTTTTTTTGTGACGTTCTCTCAATGTTTGTGTTGTGTGAATGCATGGTTGCCCCATCCAGACCATCTTATTTGCACTACCTGTACCGGCTTTGGATGGAGGCAGCAGCGTTTCTCTAGCTTGTTTAATGTAAAAGTCCCCGTTGTGTCATTACTGAGTGTACATGCAATATACTCTACATCACATTATGCTTACAGTATATATCCCAGTACACACCGTGGATGATTATGCACTGTAATATGTCTTTCTTTCACTTTCTCCCTTTATGTGTATGTGTAGCACCAGCAACAGGTGGTCCAAGCTGTGGAGAGGGCCAAGCAGGTCACTATGGCTGAACTCAACGCCATCATCGGGGTGAGTCACCTTGATTCATCAACACAGAGGAACTAAGAATGATGGGAATTAAATTATTATTCATTCTTAATGTCTATAAATACAAATGTCTGTGATGAGCAGTCCTGTGAAAATGATTCAGTAGCTTGCAGAACCACCTTTAACAGCAGTAACTTTCCATTTCTCTCACATCCTTATGGAGAAGTTTTGCCCCCCCCCCCTTCTTTACAACTTCACTTCACCTCATTGAGATTTGCGGGCATCTGTTTATGCACAGCTCTCTTAAGGTCCCGTATCAGCATTTCGATCAGGTTGAGGTCTGGACTTGGACTCCACTGCAACACAGTCATTCTTTTCTTTTGCAGTGATCCTGCTGTTTGCTTCCTCTTGAGAAACATCAGGTGGTCACCCAAAAAGTTGATTCACAATACTTTGAATACTAACTTATTAGACTTATCAGAGTATTTTTGCATCACCAAAAGCACGCCCTTGCACATTTGGCTATATTGTCCTGAGTATGCATGTGCCCCACTGCACATTAGGGCTGCCACGATTAGTCGACTAGTCACGACTGATTTAATAGTTGACACGCCGTTTGAAGCTTTGTAAGATCACAAAAGACTCAGGAATAAGTAGCAGGATTTAAGAGTGTAATAACAGACTGAAACAGAAGATGGCAGCACTGCATGTACAAGGATGCCAGTTGCCATTAAACCCCAAAGAAGAAGAAGTAGCTCTGTCCCAGAATTCATAGCGCAGCCCAGCTCAGTTTCCAACAATGGCGGCAGCTGGTTAGTTTTAATATTACTCTTATTATTCTTTCTGGGTCACAAAATAAACGTTTAACATATTTTCAGGCGAGAATGTAGCTGTGTAAAACTTAAATATCTGCTCAGTTTATCAAGACACCACATATTTTGAAAAGCGCTCTGACGTTTTCAGAGACGTCTGTTACCCACTAGCTCGATAGCTAGCCGGGGGCAAGGCTCACTAGAGCCCGTGAGAACACCGGACTCTGGGCAAATCGTTTTCAAACCCACCGCCGTCTGTCGCTACTCAGGTTAAACATACATAAGTCACTTAAATGTTATTGTTTGGCTTTTTTTAGAAGTGTATTTATTCCTGAGTAAATCGGTTTGGCTGAAGTTATAGTTTGTCCTGTTATATTTTAGATAGCAAGGAGTTTATTAAACTTCACCCAAACAATGCAAAACTATCATCTTGTCTTTATTTTTAGTTAGCACATACCTTAAACACTTAAAGCTGTAAGCTAATGATAGTTATATAAGAGCAGATGCTGCTGGTGCAATAAGCTGTAGTTTTACGTCCAATGGATGCATGATCTGATTAGTCGACTAATCCCAAAAATAATTGGTGACTAGTCGACTATCAAAATAATTGTTTGTGGCAGCCCTATTGCACATATATGTACGTTTCCTCATTTCACCGTGAGATGATATTGGTCGCATCTAACCGGCGATGCCCTCATCATTTTTCATTGCAGCGGCAGCTTAAACCAAACTAAACGCTCGCCGTTAACGTGTGGGAGCTGTGGCGCCAGCATCGTTCTCCTCCTCTTCTCCACCACTGTTGTGGAGCTATGTTTAGCTCACAGGTGCTTCCTCAAATTTGAAGGGGGGAGCTTTTCGCAGCTGACAGACACTTTACACCTGGGCACAGTTTGCATTTCCCTGTGATCTTCCTGCCATTTTCACCCACAGACTTAAAATAATGTGGATACTTCCAAAACATAAAGGCTTTCATCGCTGCCATCTTACTTGCAGAGCTACATGCACAGCGAGACCATTTGGCAAATGTTGATCATGTGAGCGGAAGGTCAGCGAGTAGAAGAGGTCAGATTGAACAGGAATGGTTTATTAATCTGAAGATTTGACACAACTAAATAATGAGTTGCCTGAATCATCAATTCAAGAACTTTACCAATGCTCATATTGTGCATATGATCTGCTTGTCTGTATATACATATATATGTACGCACAGAGAGACACAGTGATGCTCCTGAGTGCTGTAGTAGATGGGGCTTTCCACAGCTTGTCAGAGCACTGATCACATTACTGTCTACTTAAGGCCCTTTGTTCCTCCCAGCACTACAAACACTGCTGTCTCTAAGGTGTGTGTGCTTTTGTGTGTGTATGTGTGTCTAATACACCGGCTTGACAAAACAGCACACAAAAACACATCATAATGCTCCCCTCAGGATAATAGCCTTTCTTTATCTGTAGCTGCTCCTTTGCTCTCCTCTCTCTCTCCTCATTTTTCTCCATCTCTCTTTTTTTCTTGCCTTCGTCATTTTCTTTCTGGATTTTCCCCACAATCTTTTATCGTTCTCTCCATCTTACATCGGCCGTGTCCTCATTTCTTCTCTGCCATCATTTTTTTTCTCTTACCTTTTATTCTCCCTGCTGCACACTTGCCTTCCCTTTCTTCCTGCACTCATTTACTCTTTCCCCTGTTCATGTAATTCTCCTTCACTTTTCATTGCTTCCTATGTTATTTCCTTCTGTTTCTCCTCATCATTTGCTCTGTGACTCAAACATTTTCATCCTTCCCTTTAATCCTCCCTGTGTTTTCCCATGGCCCCTTTTCTACCTTTTTCTTCTCCTTTATAATAAATCCCATTGCCTCGATATCTCACTCTTCTATTCACTTCTTGGTTTCATTCTCAACTGCCTTTGCTTCCTGGGTGTATCATGATCATTCAATTTCATTCTGCCTTTCTTTCCTTGTCCTCTTTCCCATCCTTGGTCTCCATCCTTTCACCTGTTAATCCTCTAATCACTTTCACATCCTGTCCACTTTCATCTTAACATCCTTCTTCACCGTTTGGCTCTCCATGTGTGTTTTATTTAATTCGCCTTCTCCCTTTCTCATGTTTTTCCTCAATTCTTTTTCCAACCACAACACTGCCTTCCCCCTCACTTCACTTTTCCCGTTTTTCATTCCCTTTTCTTCTTTACCTTGTCTTTTCTAACCACACACTCCCTTGTATCTCACCCTCCCTCCCCTTACTCCTTACCTCCCCGCTACTTTCTTTCCCTGTGGCCACAGCAGCAGCAGCTCCAGCACCTGTCTCACCACGCCCCTGGCATCCCCCTGACGCCACACCCATCAGGGCTGTCCCTGGGCGCAGGGGGCTCAGGACTGCTGGCACTGACGGGGGCTTTGGGGGTCTCAGCCCACCTTGCCTCCAAAGATGAGCGCAACCACCTGGACCCTGAACATCTCAGAGGTAAAGAAGCATTTATCCTCTTCGTTCTCAGTTTTGACTGTAAAATCAGGATTATGTGTTTTGGTAGAGTATTTGTCATGAGGATATTCTGAGTGAGCAGCTAGAATAAAAGACTGTGACTTTGAGCAGCGTTAGTCTTTTCTACTATTGAAACCGGCTGCCTTTACTTGCACTCACACTCATCAGAACATCTTGTTTCTTAATGTGGACGTTTTTACCCCTAAAAATCCCTCCAGCCCTGAAGTGTACCACGGTTGTTCCACAGTGAGAATCAGTGTACTTGTTTTTGTTTCAGGTTTACACAAAGTGCTTGATCGATGATGAAATCAATGACAGTATTGAACATTTTGAGCAGATTTGGTTAGCTAGTTCTGTACATGTGAGGCTGAGGGAAACGGCGCGTGCACCTATCGAATGTCAAACGCGCAGAGATGATTTTTTGCTTCCTAAAATGTGTCTGTTTTCCAACATTTGCATTTCTGATTTTTGTCTTTAATTGGCTTCATTTGTCATCCTAGAATCGGCGGATAGTAACTCGTGACAGCTGCAGAATAAGAAAAAGATCATTTTTTATCATTTTTAACCACACAAAATGTAGTCAAAAATGCAAAGCAGCACTATACATCATCTCTGACAGGCAGCTGCTTTGTAATTTGTCCAGGAACTCACCTTTTGGACTCAGTTTGAACTTTCCTGTTTCGATTGCTGTCTTACCATGACCAGATGTATTCATGGCCTTTCTGTAAATGCAGGAGAAACGCTCTCTCCCTATGAACTTCCTTTCACCCCGATAGAATATCTTATCTTTGTGCAGTTTTTCCGGCAGCGAGCCAAGAGAGACTTTCTCATGAATAAACTGAGAGCTAGAAAGAAAAATGGAAGGAATCGGTGAGAACCGAAACAGGGGAAAGATAAAGAGGTCACTGTGTTCGTATTGTCACGTTAAGCATCTGTGTAAGAGCTTATGCATGTCTGCAGCTGTGTGTGTTTCTGTTCTTACATATGAGACGAAGAATGAGGGAAAAGATGGTGAGCGTTGATGGCAGCAGGGGAAGACAGCGAGCTTTGTCTGCTTGGAGAAGAGAGAGAGGGAAAGATAGAGAGGATAGAGGAGGCTGGAGTCGGGCACAATAGTGGGTTTGTATCTTTATTAGACAGAAGTCGTCGTAGTTCAGCCTAACCTTGGCTGACTGGGGACTGTTGTTGTTGTTATCGGCACTGACGTCAAACTTTCTCTCTTCTCCCCATTTTCCCTTCTTCATCGCTCTCTTCTTTTTCTCTGCTCGGTTTTCTTTCCTTCCCTTTCTCTGCCCCAACCCAGAGGGAGCGCCCAGCAGGGTGAGTAGTGTTGCATGTGTGTACCTTGATGTAAGTGTTTTGTACGCCCACGTTTCACCGTGTGCACGCGCGTGTGTGACAGTGATAAACTGAGGGAAATGGAGATGCGCCGCAAAGTGGCCTCTAAAAAAGGCAGTGTTTTGCTGGAGCTCAGCCAGGAGTAGCACTGCTCAACACCGGCACAATAGCAGCTCATCACCATCAACCTTGAGCTTCTCAAGGTTTTCCACATTATACTAACGTCTGAGCTCGCTGCATTCGACCGTTATCTGGAGGAGCCTACGAACTGAGTTAATGGACTGTTTCTTTATCAGCGCCACAAATATTCGGGTAATCTACAACATATACAGAACATGAGGAAGGATTATATCTGAGTTAATGTTAAATGCTGCCCAAAATACCCCAAAATAAGAAATGCAAGTAAAACCGCTAAATAGTGGCCGTGAATCGCCAAATATTCCTGAACAGCAGATCCAACAGCGATTAGATGCTTCAGAGTCGAAACTATCCTTAGTTAATATTAAACCTAATGTGCAAAAGTGCCGTCGTCACCATGAAGTGAAATCGCTGCACCAGAAAATCAAAATGCTGTTCACCATGAATGGATGAACAGTTCAAAGGCTTATGGAGTTTCTAGCCTGCAGGAAGTAATGTAATGTTTGAACACATGTTGCTCTAAGAGCAAAAATTATCAGTTTACCAGCCCGGTTCCAAAAAAAGTTGGGCTGTTGTGCAGAATGGAAATAAAAACAGAATGTGTTGATGTCCAAATCTGAAAAAGATGTTTTATTAACAGCAGAACATAGGAAACATGAGTGGATGCATGGTGGACGCAACATGTTTCAAAAACTTTGAGATAAAATGAACCAGATGCCAGAAGATTATTCGACATGAAACAAAAAATATAAGAAGTTTGGGTTAGTTAGTTTGTTCGGGTTTGTGGTTGTTTGACAGTTTTTACATGTACAGTAACTTATTCTGAGTTTCATTGGGCACAATAAGAATAAACCAAAGTGACACAGATGACATTACAGTAGCTGTCTTTTCTTTAAGGTGACATTTCACTACAGCACTGACCTGTTGGAGTTTTTCCATCAGAAGCAGCAAAATTATTTGTATGAAAACTGAAAAAGAAACTAAAGAGAAGAAACTTGAAACTGGGTGGAGGGGAGAATGTGCTGGCAGCGGTGGGGTGTTGTTAAAAATACCAACAAGTCTTTGTTCTAGCTTTATTGTGAAATAAAAATGATTTAGGGCCGCTGCTGACTTTACTTTCCCTCGCTCTTTCTGCAGTGAAAACCTTAGCATAATTTAACTGCGAGCACAATGCCGATTGTTAAGCACCAAGAAAATATTTCTCTCATGAGCGGAGGTTTCTGCTGAACTTAGCCAAGCATTACCGCATTTGGGGAAGAAAGGGAGGAGGAGGAGGATGCATATCAATTGACATTTATCAGAGAGCCCCACGCTGGCAAAAACAAGTTTGAATTTGAAATGGAGGGGGGGGGAAAAAGGGACAGCGAGAGGAAGTGAACAGAAGAGGAGAAAAAAGGCGGAAAAGAATGACACGAGGGAAATTTGCGGAGCTGCACTGAGGTCCATTGTGCAGCCTCTTCTCTCGTGTGTTGTGCTCCTTCCTGCCATTCCCGTGGGCTCCTTCCTGTGTGACTCACTCGTGTGTTAAACCCTCGCTGTTCTTGTCCTCCCCACGGGGGGACAGAGAATGACAAGTGGCCCTCGCCGAACCTCCGGCCCTTGTCCCAGTCCTAAAACAACACAATGCTTTGATCGGATTTTCAGAGTGCTGAGCACCAGGAAAGGCTTGTAAATATACCTGCACAGCTTTATTGGCCAATAATGAGACTCATATTTTACATGAAGACTGCTGTGTCGAGGGAGAGCAGTAATTAGCTTTATAGGCTGGCCTGTGCGCCGCTATGACCGTGTCTTAACCTGTGCTTGTGTTTTTCTGTGTGTGTTTACTTTGCTGTGTTTGATCATTTGCAAGTGTGACGTGAATCTGCGTGTCATGCCCTGGGCGGTCGTTACCTGTGCTTTTGCTGTGAGGTCGTGTTCACGCGTTCATACTTTTGATTGTGTTCCTGTCTTTTCTTTTCCCCCAGAGTAAGTCGGTGTCATCCACAGACAGCCAGCCAAATGAAGAGCGTCAAGGCCCATCAGGAGGTTACGCCTCCTCGCAGGGAGGAGCTGAGGCCAAGAGAAGGCGCTGTGACGACAAAGAGTCTCTCCCGCCACATTCCTACGTATGTGTTTGTTACCTTCACCAATGTTATTAAGGGTTGGTTCAGTAGTGAAGGACTGAGGGGGCTGCGTAGGTGGTGAATCTCAGATCAGATACAGAACTGGATCCAAGTGTTTTTTGGGAGGATTCTTTTCCATTCTTTCAGAATTTCTTCACAAAAAGCATATCGACATAAAATTTAAAAAAAATGTATATATAGTCTTGATGTTCTTAAAAAAATTGCAGTGACCCAGATTCAGATGTCCTACACCAGGGGTGTCCAACTCCAGGCCTCAAGAGCCAGTGTCCAGCAACACAGCTGATTTAAATGCTTAAATTACCTCCTCAACATGTCTTGAAGTTCTCCAGATGCCTGGTAATGAACGAATTATTTGATTCAGGCGTGTTGACCCAGGGTGGTATCTTAAACCTGCGGGACACCGGCCCTCGAGGCCTGGAGTTGGACACGGTGTGGACACAATCTCGGACCCAATCCAAGCATGTTGCAGTGGGAATTTTCAACCTTGGTGACAGGAAGTGTGTTATGTGACTTTGTGCTTATAATCTGAGCCTGAAACGATGCCACTGAGAAAAATAAAATGCAGCAGCGGAGGTAACAACCAACGGGAGGAATCATAAAAGTTACATGTAAACTAACAACTTTTGTTCTTTATATCAACCAAAGATGTCTGTCTGATGTGTGGTTGTGTGTGTCTGTATGACATTGCCTATGACATTACGGGCCACCCGGGGGTCGGGGGCCCGTGGCCAATTAGAGTCGTGTTTGGTTTGGATGGGTCCAGTGGGGAAGAGCAAGCAGCCAGAGGCGATGTAATGCCAGAAGAGAGATGGCCAAGGCAGATAGCTGTAATGAATTAGATGGCTGTGTGTTTGCAGTCTGGAGGATTGATTGACACCGGGAGTCTGTCTGTGCAAGACGGCCTCCAGCTAAGTCAGTTTGGCATCAGCAGCAACAGTCCAAATCTTCCCATTAGTTCAGAAAGAGAACAAGCATAGAGAGCTTCCACTTTCTTTTTTTTGACACTTTTTATTTGTTTAGGAACATTTTTATGCAACAAGATAAAAGAAAAAAGAAAAAACAGAAACAGTATGAGGTCATGGGAAGATAACATACACCTGTACATACATCTGCACATCCACACATACATACGTCAACAAGTCTGCATTGCTAATTCTATGCATCAAAGGGTGCTGCCACAAGCTGTAAAGTCCAGCCATTTTCTCCACCGTCTCCTTCCCAAATCTCCCTGCAGTCGCAGAGTGAAAGTCATACATTCCATCAATTTGACGTCTTCCACTATAGAGGTAAAAAGTGTTACAGTGGGAGGATCTCTACAGAGCCAGCGTTTTGTTATGGCCTTCTTCGCAGAAGCCAAGAGAACTTTCAGAAGGTAAACATCATCTGCAACTAAATCGTCTGTAAAATACCCCAGATACAATGAGGTAAATGTACAAGACACGTGGAATCCCAACACCTCTGTAATTATCTTTATAACTTCCGTCCAGAAGGGTCGTATGAGTGGGCAGGACCAGAATATATGACCGTAATCAGCCATGACTTCCCCACAATTCCTCCAGCAAAACGTAGGTGTAGCACTGAATTTAGACTTCTGTTTAGGCGTTATGAAATAGCGTATAATGTTCTTCCAGCAGAAGTCCCGCCACATGTTGGAGTTAGTCGTGGTAAACTGTGTCTCCCAGATCCGTGCCCACCCATCTTCTGTAATCACAATGTCCATTTCTTTTTCCCATTTCTGCTTTATGTAAATCGTTGAGTGCCCTTTGAGCTTAGTCAGACATTTATACAGTTTACTTATCAAGGCTCTGTTACTCCCAGAGTCATAAGCATCAATGAAAATATTAACAATCGAGAAGTCTCCACGGACACAGCTCTTCAGTCTTTTGCCAATATAGTCACGGAGTTGCAAGTATCGAAAAAAGTCTTGTTTCCCGAGATCGTAAGTCTTGCATAGGGTATCAAAAGCCATAATTTTAGATTTTACAATAACCAAACACCCAGCAGTGATTCCATGCCACACCCATTGTTTAAATCTACTATCGTGGGAAGCAGGTAGAAAATCAGGGTCATACGCTGGCCACCTCAGAAGTTTTATCTCTTCCTGGAGTTGCGCCTGCTTGACCACTCCCCTCCATATTTTTAATGTAAAAGTGACCCAGTGGCTGGGCGTCAAGGTATCGTCCAAATCAGAAGCCGCGTGACCAAGTCTAGACTGGATTGGCGTGTCTGAGAGAGACATCTCAATAGTCTTCCACCTCGCACAAAAAGATGGATTACACCAACACACCAAGGACCTCAGCTGAGCAGATAAGTAGTAATTCCTTAATGAAGGTAGAGCCAAGCCCCCTTTGTCTTTCGGCAACTGCAAAGTAGAGAACTTCACCCGTGGTCTTTTGTTAAGCCAAATGAATCTCGAAATCTGCTTATTCCATTCCCTGAATTGCTTCTCTGGAATTTGAATAGGTAAAGCAAGAAAAAGATAGAGTAGTTTGGGGAGAATATTCATTTTAATTATCTGTATCCTGTTGCCAAGGTCGAGAGGGAGCAAGGCCCAAATGTTGAGATCGCTATATATTTCTCTATTAATACGACTGTAATTAATATCGTACAGTTGTGTCAGATCTCTAGGCAGAAACACTCCCAAATATTTGATAGCAGTTGCCTCCCAATTAAACTTGAATTTTGCCAGTAGTGTCTGGTCCGGAGAAAAATTAAATGACAGAACTTGAGTTTTTTTGACATTAAGGACATACCCTGAATACAGGCCATATGTTTCCAACATCCCCATTAATACTGGTATACCTGAGCTGGGATCCATGATTGTCACCAAGACATCATCTGCATATAAACACACCTTGTACTCGTCCCCTCCTATTACAATCCCTTTCAACGATGTTTCCTGACGTATAGCCTGGGCTAGAGGTTCGATAAACAAGTTGAAGAGGTAGGGGCTTGCTGGACACCCCTGTCTACATCCTCGTTCTAAAAAAATAGTATCGGAGAGGCTACCGTTAATTTTTATTCTGGCAGTAGGGAGAGAATAAAGAGCTTGGAAACATCTTATAAACTCGCTACAGAAACCAAATCTTTTCATCACTAGGAAGAGGAAGTCCCAATTCACTGAATCATATGCTTTTTCAGCATCTAAGCTAAGAATAATTGAGCTTTTTTTCTTATTATTAATGTGTTCGATGATGTGTAAAGCTCGTCTAATATTATCGTGGGTTTGTCTATTTTTCAAGAAACCCGTTTGGTCTTCATCAATCAAAGAAGGCATTACAGCATCCATTCTTCGCACCAAAATAGTTGTGTATAGTTTATAGTCTGAGTTCAGGACACTTATAGGCCTATAAGATTTGCAGTTTAGTCTATCCTGTCCCCCCTTTGGCAAAACCGATATGAAGGCCTCCTTCCAAGAGGGAGGTACCAGACCTCCTTTCAAAATGTAGTTAAAACTAGTTTCCAACAGGGGAAGAAGGCTTTCCCTCATGGTTTTGTACCATTTGGCAGGGAGCCCGTCGGTACCTGGTGATTTATTGGATTTAAGGCTGGAGATAGCTTTAATTATTTCTTCCCGAGATATTAAGGACGTTAACTTACTATTTGCTTCTCGACCAATCGTAGGCAGGTCTAAGGAATTCAAAAAGTCAGTCATCTTATTTACATCACCCTGAGTAGATTGACTATATAAGGATTTGTAATACTTTTCAAACGCTTTTTGAATTTCATCCAGGTCAGTTACAACATTGTTACCAACCGGGTCTCTAATCTTATAAATATTATTTTCAGCTTGCTGTTTTCTAATCCGCCACGCCAACTGCTTCGCCGCCTTAGGCCCCGCCTCATAATACCTCTGTTTCATGAACCTTATGTTTTTCTCTACTTCTTCGCTCAATATCTTATCTATCTCCTGCTTAATCTGTCTGATCTGGTGGGTTACTGTAGTATTTTTATCCTTTAGACCTGACTGTTCCAAGGCCATTAATCTATTCTGCAGTTGTAACAATTCTTGTGACTTTTTCTTTTTAATCATGGTCGACCAATTATTTTACCTCTGAGGACAGCTTTGGCTGCATCCCATACAATATTGTGATTTGTCTCTCCATTATCATTGTCCTGCAGGTATAAGTTAAGATCGGCTGTCATTTGTTTCACAAAAGCGGGGTCATTTAACTTACCGGTATTTAGTCTCCACAAAGTTGTCTTCCGTGTCCCGTCCAAATGTAACGTTATATAAAGTCCACTGTGGTCAGAGACATCTCTTGGACCTATTCTGCAATCTTTTATCCTGTGTAAATCCCTATTAAACATAAAACAGTAATCTATCCTCGAATACACTGAGTGCCGAGCAGAGTAAAAAGTGAATCCTGACGCTGACCCATGGATAGATCGCCACACGTCAATAAGCCCTAATTCCGTTAACATTCCTTTAACCCGTTTCCCTCCAGACGTGCTTTTCCTGTCCCTATTATTTGAGTCTAATCTGGGATTTAACAGTAAATTAAAATCTCCTGCACAAATAAGAGTTCCCACCGTTTCCTTAGAGATCAAATCAAATATCTTCTTAAAGAAGCTTGCGTTGCTTCCTGGGGGTGCATAGACATTTAATAGTGTGACCGTCTTATTCTCTATTCTACCTTTTACTAAAACAAACCGACCTTCCTTATCACTTATAGTAGATATATGTTCAAATTTTATTTTATTTGAGATAAGGATAGCTACTCCTCGTTTTTTCCCGGCCCTATACGATGAATAAAATGTATGTCTGAAACCCATCTTTTTTAATTTCTCATGTTCTGCATTATCTAGATGAGTTTCTTGCCAATATGCCAAGTCTACTGTCTCCTTTTTCAATTTGGCAATTAATTTGCTTCTTTTAATAGGGCTATTCAGGCCATTTACATTTAGTGACAGCATTTTATAGAAATTATAAGCCATCAAGTGGATATGTGGAATACAACATAATCAACCCAGACCTCAGAACATCACAACCAGAACTCACTGAACAGCAAACACACAAAACATTAACAGGAGCTTCCAATACAAAGGATATAACAGTATCCTTTGACATTGAGGGGACTGGCCACAGGGTGGGGCCCCTCATCCGACAAGAGGGGAGTGACCGACAAAAAAGCCAAAAAAGGGCAAAAAATAAACGAAACAGTCTCTTATCGCTACTAGACATAACGTGGTGGTTCTCTAACCATGTCCGTAGGCACCAACCTAAAGAAATATGAATTCTGAAGGATACGAAAGTCAGTGTTCCTGCGGTTAGATTATCAAAACTCTACCGCCAGCTATCTCACCGTTGTCCCGCCATCAGCTGTTCACTCGTCTGCTGACACTTTTTCTAGAGCTTCCACTTTCTGAATGTTTTTCCTCTCTTTCCGTCTGTCGAGCCGAATTACGCCTCCCATTTCTCTCTGTTTGCCTTTTCCTATTCTATATCTTTCTCTGTCTCTTTACCGCTGTTTCTCAGTTCCTCTTGCTTTTTCGCTCACGCTCCACGCTCTACTTCTTGTTTCCTTTTCATTTTTATTCCATCTGTATTATTTTCTGCCCTTTTTTTTCCCCCCTTGAACTTTTTTCTCGTCCCTCCTCACCATCATTTCCACACTCTCTCTCTCGTTTCATCTCTTGCTGTTTTTTTTGTGTGTGTGTTTTTGGTTTTTGTTCCAGGAAGGAGGTTGTAGACATTGTCCTGTTTTGGCTCTGCATAATAAGGCACTGATGTCACTCCACACTGATGTCAATAGGAATATCAGGCCATGATCACATCAAAGCGCTGTTGCCATGGTGACTAAGTGCCATCGTTCTCACCCCAGAAAAAAAAAGGAGAGAGAGATGGAGAGATGGCTAGACGAAGAGGGGAAAAATGTGCTGTGTGTGTGTGTGCGTATGACTGAGATCAAAAAATCTTTGTACAGGGGGATGTTTGGTGAGAATATATGATATACAATATCTCTGTGTTAAATGTTGCATGGACGGTGGACAGAGATCGAAAGGAAGCAAAGAGCAGCCAGTGATATTGATATATCGATCTGTGTGCGCACTTGTGTGTCTTTATTATTTAACTTCTCCATGTACACACGCAGCATATTGTATCTCTGTGCTGGTGACTGAGGAGGGAAAAAAAGCTGTTTTATCTTAATGGATCTTGAAAAATCATGTTTTCCCCTTTCTTCTATCTTCTTTGCTCCTCAGGACAGCGATGGAGACAAGAGCGAAGACAATCTTGTAGTGGATGTCTCCAATGAGGTGAGACGCCAGTCTTTCTAAATGATTTTGACAGCACCTTGATGTGGCTGTTATCAGCAGGTTTTCATGAACGCATATATGTAAAAGAGGTCGCTTGTAGTGATGAATCCACAGAGAATTGTCACTTGACTCTGCTTTTCCACCTCCACTCTGTGGAGCTTTTTAGAAAATTGTCTGCTAATTTTTTTTCCCTTCATGTTCATCTTCATAGGCTGTATATAAGATGGATATAGATTCTGTGTGTCAATATAGAAGCCAGATAGAGCTGCATTATCTTTAAAGGCCACCAGGGGGCAATAGCTGTGGTCGCAGAAAGATTTATTGTCTGTGGGGAAAACGGCTCTCTGCCGGGACTTTGGCAAACACATTGCTTCTCAGTTTATGGCCTCTATCACTCATTTTGGTTCCCACTGAATAAAACATAAGACCTGCTCATTACCAAATGGCAAACAGCAAAAGTTAGCGGCTGGCTTCTGAATTTAGCGGCTAGAGTCCGAAATCTCTTTCACAAGTTAGCAGTCAAAAGAGCCAGAATCACAGTAATGAAGAAAATATCTTTAATTGGTAATATTAATGAATGCATGGTGGTGGATGACAGTTCATTATACGGGATTTACAGAATTTTTTCTTCACTTTCTTGCCAGTCAAAACTGGTAGAGCGCACACAACGACCAAACTCTGAAAGACCACTGGTTTCTTATTAATAGAAGTTCAGTCTAATTTGTGAGTGACCTATCAGGAAAATACAGACTGAGCTCTGTGCAACAAGTACTTAACATTTGTTAATAGTCAAATCTAATTAAACATCTCAGAGAAATGAAATTTAATTTTTTTTTATAATTTTTTATATTTTCTTCAAAATATTTTGCTGTTTAAGAGTCATTGAAAGCATTCTTTATCCAACACAAGCTCTGTGACACAGAGGTGCAGCCACACGTGAATAAAGCATGAGTCCAACATTGGAAGGACCAGTGTTGCTCAGGGAGCCTACTGCCACCTCCTCATAACCCTGTGTGTGTGTGTGTGTGTGTGTGTGTGTGTGTGTGTGTGTGTGTGTGTGTGTGTGTGTGTGTGTGTGTGTGTGTGTATAAACATTAACAGCATAATTGGCCAAGGAATAAGAAAGACTTCATATTATTAATATTAATTTGACTTGATTATTTCATTATTTTTGGTTTGTTTATTATCATTTGATTAAAATGTTGCACTCCAGTTATTACTTTGTTCAGCCTAATAGAGTAATCCTTTTATTTAAAAGTAGTTTTTGTGTTGTAAAACATGTTCACCAAGATATTCATTTTACGTTTTACCTTTGAAACATCAGATTTTTTTTTGCATTTTCATAAGAAAAATTTAAAATTTGTCAAAGTCTAAACATCTTTGCATTTCAGTGATTTCTGTTTGCTTGCTTTAAAAAAATATTGTCCATCTGGAGTAACCTTGGTGTGTGTGTTTGTGCATGCGCGCGTGTGTGTGTGTGTGTGTGTGTGTGTGTGTGTGTGTGTGTGTGTGTGGGGTGCATCTGTGAAATGTAAAACGAGTCAGCAGGTATGTAGCTAGTTCAGCTTTCTGCTGCAGCTTCCTTGTAAATAGGAAGAGCTCCTATGTAAGCTCATTATCAGCTGCCACTGTTTATGCTTTCTTCTCGTGAACCAAGTCTGTACACACACACACACACACACACACACACACACACACACACACACACACACACACACACACACACACACACACACACACACACGCACGCGGTACTCACCTATTTCTTCTCATTTACCTCTTCTGTGTACATTTGCATCCTGTAGCTTCTGTTCTTCCATCTCTCCACTTTTCTCTCACTCATTCTTTTCCACTCTTCTTACCCCGCTCCACCTCCTTCTTTCCACCTCCTTCCTCTCATTAGATAACTGCAGTCGGCTTCATTTAATATATGCAAAGCCGTTTATGCCCCTGGAATATTTTAGTTCTTTAAATACTTCACGCAGTGTACCAAAATATGTTTCATGTAAAGCCTTCTGTATTTTGATATTGCACACAAAAGCAGAACCAGCCTCTTGTGTGATTTGGAAACTGGTACAAAAGCATAGAGGAGAAAAAAATTTGACAAAAGTGGGTAATGGAAGAAAAAGGGGAGGGGTGTGTGTGTGTGTGTGTGTGTGTGTGTGTGTGTGTGTGTGTGTGTGTGTGTGTGTGTGTGTGTGTGTGTGTGTGTGTGTGTGTGTGTGTGTGTGTGTGTGCTAGAGAGACAACCTACATGCATAGGTTTAAACATACATGTAAGCTTGTGAGTACGTGTTTGCCTGCAATTAGCAGATGAATATGTGTGTGTGTGTGTGTGTGTGTCTGTGGCTTGGAGTAGAGGATGTTATTTGTGTGCGTGTGTGTGTATAAGCACTAAAACGTCTGTGCTGATCACTGTGACCCAGAGAGAAGTGCTGACACCAGCACTTTGCTCTGGGGGAGGCAATGCTGGCTCAACAGTGGCTCCAGCCAGTGATGAAAGCATCCGTAACAGCAACATTATCTCCAGGTCCACACACTACTGCATCAGCAACACCGACAACCTCTGCTGCTTCATGTGGTGTTTCCTGAGCTCTCTCTCCCTTTATAATCCAAATAAACTCAGTGACAACAGAGTTGCTGTTGGCTTCATTAGGCTACTTAAAAATGAGAAGTAAGTTAAGTGCAGATGAGGATCTGCTATCTCAGGAAAACACACATTTGTCTTTTAGAAGTAATGGTAACTGTAGTAATTAAATAAAACTTGAAATAAAGGTCAAGACAAAGCTTGAAGCTGTCACTAAGAGCGACAGCGTTAATGAAGCCCCAGGTACCCCAGCAAAAATATTTTACTGGCACTATTGTTGGCCTGCTGTCAATAAGCATCCTGTCATCTGTGCTACTTATCATCTTTTAGCATTATTAATTGTTAAGTACTAAGAAGTTGATCCTGGAATTGACTTGGTTAAAGATTGCTCTGTTCTTCCAGTCTGTTCGGTCCCGGTACGGTTCTGGAGTGACAGAAGTTCGGGAGATTTTTGTTTGTTTGTTCGATTTTTCCTTTTCTTTTTTCCTGACGGCCTTTTGGCTGACCAACTGATCTCCAGGGCTGTGTGCATAAGGCCTCAGCTCGCCTCTTTGGTTAACGATGTGCACTTCTGATTCACTGAGATGTTTCACTGTCAAAAAGAAAGGCTTAAAATTCAACGTAATTTTTAAAGATAAACCGCCCAGCCGACCCCTCGGAGTATCTTTTAATGCAACTATGACACTCAACTATCATTCAGAGCACTTTTTCACACGTGCACGTTGGCTTCAAAAAGACATGTATACATATATTGGTAAAATTGTTATAGAAGAACTGCAGAAATGAGGACGAAGGTCACATCCTGAAAGACAATATGCCACAGTGGAAGAATGCAGCGCTTTGAAGATCAGGATAGAAAGAGAACAAAGAAAGCATTGTGCGATCAGAAATAAGATCTCTTTTATACTCATGTAGAACATTAAATATTTTCTCACCTCTCTTTGTCGCTCAGGAGCCTAACTCTCCCGCAGGCAGCCCTCCTCACTCACCCCATGGGAATGGGTTAGACCGGGCCCCCACTCTGAGGAAAGAGCTTCCAGGGTCCTCGAGCACAGGAGAGGCACCGTCCACGCCAAACCCCCGCAGCCCAACCACAGGCAAAGCCAAGGACCCTGGACAGGTAAGATAAACAGTTGCTATAAAAATCCCTACTTTGCTTACAAAGCACTGTAATTTTTAACATTTCCAGTAGAAAATCTCTTCACTTTTTACCCTTAGGCCATTCATTGCTGGCGTATATTACGCTATCATATAGTTTTGCTCTGGGGTTATAAAAAAGCTCATACATTACTTATTTATGCACACTAAATGGCTCTGATACAAAACAAAAGTTTTGGGTTTTTTTCACACCGAGAATGTTTAAGCAGTGTCATTCTGGAGGTTACTGCGACAGATCGGCCATGTTCCTTTTTTCCCCACTTTCTTTTTTATTGTTTGACATCTCTGCAGATGGATAAGTCCCAGTCCCCGTTGTCTAAGTCTGGCACCCCGTCCCCATCCCACCGTGAGGCCCTTACCCCAGGAACACCAGGAGCTCCTGGTCCCAGCACCTCCTGCCTTCGCCTAGTCAGCAAAGCAGCAACCAGTGCAGATCCCCTTGGTGAGACTCTCCTGACTGACTGACAAGCCTGCTGTAATTTAAATCTAAAATAACTGGTTATTATAATTTCACTGTAGATAAAGGCCCTCTCTGTTACTAAGCTATGGTGACACTGTTTTTTAGTATTTGTAAATTGTACAGATCATCACAGTACCACTGCCCTTGACTTTCAAACTGAGCTGCTTTACTGCAGGTCTTTTTCATACAACCAATTGGGTCAAATCAATCTTTTAATTCAGGCTTTGTACCCAGCTGACCTCTGCCCTTCATGCATTTTAACCTCTTATCCCACTTTTTTCATTTCCACATTTGTTTATACTTATATACTGAATAATCTTGCTTACTCTACGGTTTTGTTGCAAATTTGCTTAATATGATCAAAGCAAAGTTGATATACTTAATAATGTGGATGCAGTGTGGATTTGAGCGCTTCTTGGTCTGGTGTCAAACTCGGTGTATAAACAAAGTTTAGTGTAAAGAAACATTTTCCATTCTTCTCAGTCCCTCTGTGACTGTGTCTGTGCTTGTATACTGTGCATTGTTCTTCCCTTCATCCCATCCTTCAATTCCTCCTTCCTCTTTCCCTCCCTCCCTAGCTCTCCGCAGTCCCATGTCTGTGCCCCCCGGTTCATACCCGGCTCATTTTGGCGTGGTGTCCCACGCAGGACTGAATGGGGAGCTGGCCAGCCCAGGAGGCTTCGGAGGGGCTCTGACTCTCTCCCCGCAAATCAGCGCCGCGGCCAGCGCGTACTCCAGAAGCCCCATGGTGTGTAAAGGCCAAATTTATCTTCTCTGTCAAGCTCTGATTTATTGTTCAGATGCAAACTTTTGACTTTTGTAGCACTGTTCAAAAACTTGATGAATCACTTCTGCGCCATCAACTGCATTCGTTATATACTCGAAGCCGTCACATTTACATCCTCAAATTCACTTTCATATAGTGCTACAGTCATAGAGAAGAGAAACTTTACTACAAAGAGTTTTGCCTTGATGGATTGCATCTATGTTACATATCAGGAAACGTGGGTGAACAAGAAGGAGCTGAAAGAGTCCAGTTAAAGTCTGATGTAGAAGAATAAATTCGTCCCTTCTAATCGCTTTACATTGCAACTATTTTTATTTATTTGGAAAATAGATTCTACTGGATAACTTCTTGCACCTTTGGATGATAATTGGAAATCATTCTGAATCTTTAAAGTAGCCTTTGCCAGTCTGTCACTTTTTTGTTCACGCTTTACTTTCCACCAGGTGGCGTATGACTCTCGGTCTCACCTAAGGGCCCCGGGGCTGCCCTCCTCTCTCCCTGGTTCCTCTGGTGGCAAGCCGTAAGTCAGAGCTTCTATCGCGCACTAAAACAAGCCCAGATTAGACGATGCTCAAGCGTGAAGAGAGATAAAATATAATGATTCAATGTGCTGCAAATTTTATCTGAAGCTGAGTCTTTTTCTGTTTTGCAATTAAAACCATCTACAGTTTTGAGGCACGTGTAATAGCATTAGTATTGTATTTATTTTGCATGGATGTGCTGTATAATTGAATGAAGCAGTTACATTTTTAATCTTATTTTTAGCTGATGGTGCTTATAGAACAGCAGAAAAGGACAACGACACAACAGGAACATACTTCAAATATTAGCTCAGTGATAACCCACAAATATTTGCCTTGGATGGGAATCAGGATGAACTGTAGCTGCTCCTCTTTGTGTTTTTAAAAGAAAATAGAGAGCATTTCAAAGATGTCCATGAACCTTTTTTGATGTCTGAAATGCTGGTGTGATTTTTAAATGTCCCGGCACCTACTCAGACAAATTTGCAGACTGAGGAATTGTGTTGTTTTTGTCATTCATTGCAGAGTGGCAATTCATTCTTGCGGCGCTAATTTGAAATCATAAAGCAGCCTCGGCTTCCAACCGCTACAGTATCGATCAGCCATTAGCAAAGCCACGCTGACTCTGCCCTGTAATATAATCTGCCATTATGCATTCCTGCCCGTAGCTACGGTGAGCCCAGTAATTGCCAGAGTTCGGGGAAATACTGCTGGAGTTTCAAGGCTATTATGGTGTTGTCACACGTCACACTGCCCACTGACATATTTGTGGTCATTAATGAGTTGTGTGTATTTACCCCTAGCACTCTGCTTTTACTTGCTCGCTAACTGATTGATTGATTTTCATCTTCTCTCTCTTGTCTTCATAGCACCTAGGAGTCCAATTTTAGTTTGTTTTTTAGCTGTTGCTCTTTCTGCCTGACTGTATTGATTTATTTTCCCTCCTCTCTCTATCCCTTCTCAGCGCCTATTCGTTCCACGTGAGCGCGGACGGCCAGATGCAGCCCGTGCCCTTTCCTCCCGACGCTCTGCTGGGTCCGGGAATCCCTCGTCACGCCCGTCAGATCCACACCCTGAGCCACGGAGAGGTGGTGTGTGCCGTCACCATCAGCACCTCAACTCGTCACGTGTACACCGGAGGGAAGGGCTGCGTCAAGGTGTGGGACATCAGCCAACCAGGAAGCAAGAACCCCATGGCCCAGCTGGACTGTCTGGTGAGACGTGAAAGAAAATGAGGCACACACAAGTATTAAAAAATTGAGAAGAGTACTCTCGTAACCACTCGCACGTGAATCCATGAAAACCAGTGCATGCATCCACAGAGCAGATTTGTTTTTACTGACCATGTCGTGTTTCCTCTTCCACTTTGGTAACAGACATTAAAACGTCCACATTAATTTCCTGAATGTCCCTAGTGTTGCCATCTGTCCTGTAAAGCCTCACGCACTTTCCCCCCCCTCCTTGATCAAGTTACAACAGCCGTAATCTGACTGGTTTCTTTATCTTGTCAAATCAGAACAGGGATAACTACATCCGCTCCTGTAAAATCCTCCCAGACGGACGAACCTTGATTGTTGGAGGAGAGGCCAGCACGTTGTCAATCTGGGATTTGGCCACGCCAACTCCCCGCATCAAGGCGGAGCTGACGTCGTCCGCTCCCGCCTGCTACGCTCTGGCCATCTCCCCTGACAACAAGGTCTGCTTTTCCTGCTGCAGCGACGGCAACATCGTCGTCTGGGACCTTCACAACCAGACGCTCGTCAGGTAAGAAGGACCTCTGCAGGTAGACTGTAGTGAGACGAGAGCAGAAAGAGAAAGGTGAGAAAAAGAAGGTAGAATATTTCAGATGGAGGAAGGGAAGATAAAATATGTAAGAAGAGAAAGCGAGTGAGAAATTGTTGCAGTCTGTGGCTTCTTTAACTAACACCAAGGTCAGGTGCAAACAAAAGGGATAATCTAGCCATAGGGGATGTGAAGAGGATAAAACAGCTCTGTTTTAGCAAAGCTGGGCTTAAATAAAAAGGAAATGAGATGCGGAACACTGTCGGTTCTACGGGGAGGCAAGAATTAAAACATATTTAATCTGACACCTCTACCAGGAAAGAAGCAGAGAAACAACAGGGAGGCAGAGTCCGCTTTGCTTGTGTATTCAAAGGGCTTCCAGTTCGGTTCTTAGACCCTCTTTTGTGCGTGTTTGCGTGGTCGTTGTCCCGGCAGGCAGTTCCAGGGCCACACGGACGGAGCGAGCTGCATCGATATCTCCAACGACGGCACCAAGCTGTGGACGGGAGGGCTGGACAACACAGTCCGCTGCTGGGACCTCCGAGAGGGACGCCAGCTGCAGCAACACGATTTCACTTCACAGGTGTGCGCGCACACACACAGACACACACAGACACACACACAGTAATCATATTCTGCTCACGCTTTTTAACATGTTGATACAGGTACAGCACTTAAATGGTAATAGATCCCTAATATTGCATCTGTAATAAGATTCACCTCAATAAGGGATCGTGCACAGTAAATACAACAATAATCTACACACACACACACATTTTGTCTCTCATTCACTATTCACTGTGACGACAGGACTACAGCTGACCACTGGTGTCAAATGAGTTTTGATCCACAGTATAATGACTTTCTCTGTCTGCCATCTGAGGTCTGTTTAGTTCACTCTATATTTAGCTCGTTTATATCACTCCACTCTTTCATTTTTCCTTTTCCCTACTTTCCACCTCTGATCTTTTGTTGTCCCATCATCTTTATCTCTTCTCTTTAATATCCTCCGATCCCTAATTTTAAGTTCTTTTATCTGTCCTCCCTACTTCCTTCCTTTGTTCTCTTCTAATCAACCTTATCTTCTTTCCCGCCCCTCATGTTGTTTTTCTTTTCACTTTTTTAAAAATAACTTCTGCGCCCTTGCTGTTGTCGCTTCTAATCCTTCTGTGTTGCCCCTCATTTTGCTTTCTGCTTTGCTTTATTCATCTTCTTTCTCCCTCTTTGTCTCCAGATCTTCTCTCTGGGCTACTGTCCGACAGGCGAGTGGTTGGCTGTGGGAATGGAGAGCAGTAACGTGGAAGTCCTCCATGTCTCCAAACCGGACAAATATCAGCTGCACCTGCACGAGAGCTGCGTTCTCTCCCTCAAGTTCGCCTACTGCGGTACAAACACAAGCACTTTATTCCGTTCCTAAATCGATTGAATTCCAGCCACTGACCGACATGTGTCCGTCTTCTCCACGCTCTTGCTTTGTAGTTTGTTTTTCCCCTTTAGTTACTCCTTTCTCGTTGATTAACATGTGTTACTGTTGCTTTGTTGTTTCAGGGAAGTGGTTTGTGAGTACAGGAAAAGACAATCTGTTGAATGCATGGAGGACACCTTATGGAGCTAGTATTTTCCAGGTGAGAGATAAGCACCGATGACTGGCTCTGATGACGTGTGTGTGTGTGTGTGTGTGTGTGTGTGTGTGTGTGTGTGTGTGTGTGTGTGTGTGTGTGTGTGTGTGTGTGTGTGTGTGTGTGTGTGTGTGTGTGTGTGTGTGTGTGTGTGATATGTCTTTTGTCAGTGTGCCATAGGGAGAGAGTCTCTGCAACACAGAGCCTTTAAGGCAAAAGAGAGAGAGATGACAGGGTTCAAAGGGAGAGAGCGTGATAAACCTCTATTTTTTTTTTCACTTTCAGATTTGTTGATCCAAGGTGACTTGTGGAGATTTATCAGATGGTGCAGACTGACGCGCACACACAAACACACACAGTGAATCAAAACACGACAAACACCATCTTTCCATTTCGTTCAGTTGCTTCGTTGGAGGAAATGTTGAAACATGAATATGCAGAGAATATTTTTAGCTGAGCGAGTACATCTGGGTGTGAATGAAACTCGAGAGACGAAGGCACATTTAAGCTGAGCAGTGTGTGTGTGTGTGTGTGTGTGTGTGTGTGTGTGTGTGTGTAAAACAGTGTGGTTGTCATATTTCTGTAAGCTACAGTGGGCAGCAGGGTTGGCGGCTCCCGTCTTTCCCCGTGGACTGAAAGGAGAATACCGGCTATCTTGCTTTGTTATCCAAATGCCAAATGTTCCTCCTGCCAAACAGCTCCCTCCTGTCACTGTGTTAAACAGAGCTGCTCTCTCTCTCTCGCTCCTCTTCATCGCTGTCCTCCTTGCCTCTTTTCAAAGCGCCGTTTCGCTCTTGTCTTATTTTTCCTCTCTGTTTGTTGTTGTCCTCCCTCCCTCTGCTCATTTTTATCTTTTCCTCCAAATCTGCCTGGATCTACTTTCTTCTTTGACCTTGTCCTTTTTATTACTGTCCTTTGCTTTCATCGCCTTCCTTTATTTTATTTCCTGTTTCCGCCCTCTTTCTCCTCATGCTCGCTTTCATTCACGTCCTTTAGCTGGTGTGTGGCATCACTCTCTTTGTTTGCTTTCTCTCAAGGGAAACTGGAAAAGGACAAAGGTCATAAAGAGTACAATCCAATCAAGATATGCAGACTGAAAGAAAACAGATGGAACAGTCCGATGAGTCTCGAGTTCAGAAAGTTTAATGAGGGCGACTTTTGTGCAGTGCAAAAAGTTGTTCTCTTAAATCAGTGAGATTAGAGAAGCGACTATTTGCGGTGCACAGGGAGAACACAGGCATCCACTTGTTTCACTGTCCAGCCGGTATTCACACCATGAAGGTTTCCCCTCTTCCTTTTTTCAGCTTTTATTGAGCTGTTTTTCGCACTGAAATGCCAAACATGCTCTCATCCTTTCAGCGGTATTAGCTCAACAAAACAAGCTGTGTTATCATTCTGAAATGTTGCTTTTTATAAATGTTCATTCTCCCTGCTATAAATTTTAAATATGACAGTTAAATGGCACATTAGCTGAAAATCTGTGCTGCCAGGTACATGCCACCGTGTTCACGTCACATGGTAGCATGCAGCTTCACATTTTCAATCACAAAGATGTTTTTTTATATACAAGTTCTTAAATAATGATACTTATTTTTAGCTCGTTCACTTCGTAACTAATGTGTTACCGAACATTTTAGGCTAAAAGATGAATCAAATAAACCCTGTGACTCTTTTTCCAGAAAGCAGACAGTGTGAAAAAGACAAAAGTCACAGACATCCAAAAAGTAAATCAGAGTTTTAAGTTTCTCTGGGTTTTTCAATGTCTTCTTTACTTTTCTCATCTTTAAACTCATCCTTTAACCTGTCACTGCCCCCCCCTCCTGCTATCTTGTTATAGTTTGAGGATTCCTGTGTGAAATGGCCTCTCACCAGTGCCCTGATGATTGACAGCCCCGCTGAGCTTGTAGCGAGGAAAGGAGGAGAGGGCAGAGAAGTTTAGCGAGGGAGAGGAGGAGTCGACACGAGAGCTGGGGCCTGAGTGAAAGGGGAGCCTAAGAGGATAGAGAGCGGTGGTGGAGGAGGAGGAGAGTCTGGGAGGAAAGGGAGGAAGATAAATGATGATGGAACAGTAGGGGGGAAAGGAGGTGAAAGGGGGAGGTGGGGTTTAGAAGTAGCTTTAGATCATCTAAAGCCAGGTGCCCAGGTCTGGCTTTGGGATACAGAGGGGGAAAAGAGAGCGAATAAAAGGGAAGGATTGTGCATTTTTCCAGTTGAGGCTACCAGGCTTATGCTGCTTAAAACCTGGAGTTAATGTGGCAGTGTCTCACACTGGAGCAGACGAATGAGTCAGCATCCTGGAGCTGTGGAGTTGTCTGTTTGGAAATAATTGCCGACTGTTTTGAAATGCAAATATGTCTTGTATGATTGAGTATTAAATGATGAGTCACATCTTTTCTAACATCTCTTTGTGTTCCTTTCTCTCCATCTGTCTTCATCCATTTATCATCACATCCCTCTTGCTTTCTCTCTCACCCCACCCCCCACCTCTCGAACACTCCCAGTCCAAGGAGTCTTCATCAGTGCTGAGCTGTGACGTCTCCCCAGACGACAAGTACATAGTAACTGGCTCTGGGGACAAGAAGGCCACGGTGTACGAGGTGGTGTACTGAGGGCCGGGACAAGATGGGAAGAGACAAGGTGGAGATTTTAGGGGCGGGACACTCTGCCAACCACTCCTGATCCTCATTACATCAGCAACAGCAGCACCTCCGTCTCAGTCGTCTTGAGTCCTCCTGACTCTTACCCCCAAAACATCACTCCCCCCCCTCTCTTTTTTTTTTTTGCTGTGATATAAGCTACTGTGGAAGCTCCCAAATGCCATCTCCCCTCCTCCCCCTTCCACTTTTAGCCCAAGGATGAGGCATGATAGCAGAGAGAGAGAGAGGCAGAATGGGGAGCAGCAAGATAAGAAGGACAAAGGAAAAGGGCGGTGGAGCATAAAGATAAAGTTTGGAGGAGAAAGAGGGAAAGATGAGGAGAAGAGAAAGAGTGAGTGCGGAAGGAAGAAATGAAAGGGAGGAAGAGGACGATGAGAAGGAGGAGGAGGGAGGCAGGGTAATTAGGGCTGTTTCCTGATTAAGAGCTCAGTGGAAGGGAGGCCCCCAGAGGAGGTGCGGAGCGGCACTGTGGGAGCGCCAGCCAGGAGCACTGATACCACACAATCGATTCATTAGCCAGACAGTGGAAGCCTTAATGAGGCTGACGCCGCAGCTCGATCTCCCCAGCGAGAGGTGTCAGGAGCTGGGGAATGATGACGCTCCGAGACGGAAGGGGGCTGCTTCAGATATCCACATACACTGACGTGAAACATAGACCTGCTAATACACACACACACACACGCGCGGCATCAGGCTAGAATACACACACACTCGCTTCCACCCCCTTGAGGTACTCGTATGAAGAGAGAAACACACACAACACATAGAGCACCCAATTAAACATTCACCGCAGCGCTCCCCGTCTCACTGCTAATATCTATTTTATTTTGGTCTGACAAAGGCAGCGTCTAATGAGCAGCGGAGTCAATGGGATTCTCCCAGGGCCCAGAGACACAAACAGAGAACATCAGCCGAGCTGTTCATTCTAATTCCTCTGGATTGTTCTCCTGACACCGGGCGCTGCACTCACTCTCATTAAAGGCACTGTCAGCTAGATGAAGTAGCAGCACGCCAGCTTCACTGTAAGGCGGACGAGGGGGCAAATTAACACCACACGTTTACGCTATCATCAGCAGCCAACTAAGCAGCGACTAATCCGATTCCTTTCAAATTTTATGCAACTAGTTGCTGTTTTCATTTACAGACGAGATTACATGTTTATCAGAGTCATTATCTCCATCTCTGCCTGCCTGCTTACGTGCTAGTGTTCAAGTGCTCGGGCTAATTCTTGTTTCATAAGCTATTGATTTCTATTAACTGAGATGCTAAACACCTTAAAGAATTTTTTACATTTTCACTTGCTCACTGAGATTACGATTAGAAGATTTATGCCACTCTCATGTCTGTAAATTCGCCGCAAGCAGCCTTCCAATGTAGCTTGGCCAACAGACAGAAAACAGGTGCCCAAAAGAGCATTTTACTCTTTTAAGGGCGTACAAATCGGTTTTTATTGACAACATTTGATGCACTACACTAGCTGGCTTAAACACCTTACCGCTGTCAACTGCGTGCTGAAGTTTCAGTGCAGCCAGAATAAAAATAGTTGAAATTACTTGTGTCAATATGTCACAAACAATGCAATCAGTATCGTCCATGAGTTCAGCTTCTTTTGGCCCGTTTATGCCAGACCGGTCGCTTTGCATGCAAACAGCTCCATACCACCGTGTAGGGGAGAGCAGCGTGTCGTGATTTATGAGCTGAATCATCATCACTATGCAAACACATTTTAATGACAGCTAAATCACTGTGATTTTTACTTTCCACTAATTAGTTAGAAACACAACTTTCAGCCTTTCTTATATTTTAAAATTGGGGTTTTTGGAGACCTGGGATTTTGGGTCAGCTTCTGTTGTGTGTTCAGGCTATAAATAAAACAGACGTGACAGTCAACACAAAAGGGTTCAGACATTTTTCAAAGTGCCTGTTTGTTAATTTAACACAAATCGCTAAACTTACAGGACAGAAACTACATATCAATCCTGTCAGGGTAGTATTGATCCAGTACCAATAGCAGCATTGGTATCGTTACTATGGCAACATTCAGAAAATAAAATAAATGCATAAATCAGAGTTGTTTTTTTTCCAGAAAGCCTGATGTTTTCAAACTGTTGCAACATCTCCCTCTCTGTAGTGTGTGACTCTCCAAGCTTCTGTTACCAATATGTGCTTAAACCAGTGGTTAAAAACCAGCACAGGCGTAAAGTCAGTGAGCATAAATATGTCCTTACAAGCTGGAGACAGGTGCTTTTGGTGAATTTGGTTTGCATGCCATCAATAAAGTTTGGCCAGGTGCTTCCTCAGATTGGATGCGTTACCGTGGCCACCTTCACATTTAGCACCACAAATGTCACAGAGGGCGTCGTCTGCATATATCACATCAGATCGCTCAAACGCTGCTGAAGTCGAGGTTAATACTTTCTCCACTTTTCTGTTTGTGGGCTAAGCTTACTTGCGTATTAGTGGCCCCGACTAATAGCAGGCTAGTAAAACGATGATTCTCCCTGTTTTTCTTCTGTGGCTACACTGAGTATTAATCTATTCTGAAGTATTCTAGCACGTTGTACGGCTTTTACTTGGCTTTTTGTGGATAAACGCATGAGCATTGGAGATGCTGGTAAGGAGTTTTTAGGGGTTTTTCTTTACATTTCAGACAGAGTCAGGCTACCCGTTCTCGTTTCTGTGTACTAAGCTATCAGGCCTTGTAATTATTGTACAGACATGAGAGTACTATCAGTCTTTCTAATTCTTGTTATGACAGCAAATAAGAAAAATATCAAGCTACTTCTTTAAATATAATCCTTACTTTTGATTCCTACTTGTATCATATTCCAAACTGGCAGGCAAACTGTATATCGGAGCTCTCTGCTTCTGTAGAACATGCATCACCAATGTTTAGACTAAAAAGGCACATTTCAAGATTTTCTTTGATTACTCGTTAATTTCTGAATTTTTTTTTTTAATAGTGATTGCTTGTCTTATGTAATGATGTGTTTATGTATTGGGGTTGCCTATGATTATGGGGAGGAATGCACTCACACATGGAGACAGAATATCAAGAGGAACACAGGTGGGACTACTTTTTTGTCTTCTTTTTTAAATCAGGGTACCTTTTATCCTTGGTAATGGTGATGGGCAGAGGGTGTACAACATCAGCAATCCAGTGTAAAGAAAAAAAAGAGCTCCTCTGTCCACTCCTTGTTTTTATTATCCCCCTTTTTTTCCAAAGTGGTAGTGCGTGTATTTTAGTCTGTTTTCAGTCCTTACTGTGTAGTAATAAGCCGTTTCTGTTGAGTCTGTGGACCGTGTACAACAGGCGTTGGCTGCGACATGAAAATATAGATTTAGCCATTGATTGATCGATCGAGGTTCCACTTTTTATTGCATGTTTGTTGCATTAAAGCTCCACTGCTGGTAGAACAAAATCAATCTGGTTTCGTTCGGTAAATACAGCGAACGGTCTCACAGCCGCAGTTTTACACAAGAAAATCTTAGCGTGACAGTATGCAATCTAGCTCATCTGTATAAAATGTCAGCAGGACTCTTCCATGCTTCTTGCTGCAGCACTAATGCAGAATAGGAGATTTACGAGAGACTTCTGAGATGGCTTGTGTACCAGCCAGGAGTCAGAGATAATCTGTACAGTTTAATGCCTTTGCCTGCCTGTTTCCCTTTCTGCCTGACAGCCACAGGCAAATCTAAACAATATTCTCATACACAAGCTTGTAATCTACTCAAAATGATGCTGTATAATGGCTATGCATTTGGTGGTATAGCATAAATATTTGGGACATTGTATTTGATACTTTTCTTTAACAGTAGGTAACACGTCTCCCCTGCTTGTGCTTCTCTGTTCCAACAGTGTTCAAAACTTATTTTTCCCCCCATTTTACAAGTTCATGTAAAGTTTCTCTTTTAAAAAGCCAAGGAACTTCCTCCTTTTTTTCCTTTTTTTTAACTGGGTCTTCCCTCCTGAAGTGTTTTCCCACGTGCTGTAAAAGAAATACTATGTGTGAAAAATAAACCAAACTTGTGTTCATCCTTTCCAGTGTCTTCTGTGTCAATTATTCTACTATGGGGATGGCAGTGGGTGCTCTGCTTTTGGTGTAAATTTTAACATCTCTAGAAATGAGGCCAATGTGAAAAGTTCCCTAACATGCATCTCCTCTCTCTATTGTCTCTGTAACAGCCTCAAGTAACAGTGGTGAGAGCATGCTTTGTTGAAGATGGATAGCACTACCTAGATACACAGGGGACCGACTGCACTGTGGAGAAGAAAGCCAAATCCTAATGTGAGCCAAATATTAACTTTCATTTTAGCAGTTTTCAGGCTCAAGATTATCCCAGCTGTCGTAGGTTGAGAGGCGGTGAACACCCTGGACAGATTACTAGTCCATCACAGGGCCAACGCAGAGTCAGCCAACCATTCACACTGACATTCACACCTATAGGCAATTTTGAATCAGCCATTAACCAAACATGCATGTCTTTGGACTGTGGGAGGAAGCCACGCAGGCACAGGTAGAACAAACACAAAAGCCCCAGTCAGCCAGTAGGACCTTGCTGTGAGGTGCAAGTTTAACCACCAAAGAAACTGATTCCATTGTTTACCATAATCTCATTACTGTTTGCAGAACCTGTACGGCATGCGTACACATCACAGGTGAGCAGAGAGGAGTGCAGTGAAATGGTCTCGTCATGTAACTTTACACCATCTACTTATCTCCACTTTCTTATGATCGCTGTAAAACAGTGTGTCTTAAAGACAATCACTGTGGGCTGTGGAGGCGAATCATGGCAACTATATTAGGCATATCTATTCGACTCATTAATGCAGCTGCCTGATCAACCAATCACGTGGCACAAACTAAATGCATCTAGGCATGTAATCATGGGCAAGACGGTCTGAAGTCCAAACCGACCATCAGAATGGAGGAAAAGGTGATTTAAGTCTCTCTGAATGAGCCAAGGTTGTTGGTGCCAAATGAGATGGGCTGGGGTTTACAGAGAATGGTCCAAAAACGAGAAAGTATATAGTGAGCAGCAGTTCTCTGGGTGAAAATTTGCCAGTAGATAATGGCAGGACTGCTTCAAGCTGATAGGAAGGTAACAATAACTAAAATAACTACTTGCTATAACAATGACATGTAGGAGAGCATCTATGAATGCTTAACATGTCTAACCTGGAAGCAAATGGGCTACAGCAGCAGAAGACCACACCAGGTTCCACTTCTTTCAGCTAAGAACAGGTAACCGAGGCTATGATTCGCACAAGCTCACCAATATTGGACAACAGAAGGCTGGAAAAACACAAGTCTTGATTTCTGCTGGAACATTAAGATGGTAAGGTCAGTACTTGGCATAAACAACATGAAAAGTGTAACCTTGTACCGGCGGTTCAGGTTGGGGATGCTGGTGGAACAGTGTGTGAGAGAGATTTTTTTGGCACACTTTGAGTCCTTTAGTTCCAAGTGAGCATTGTCTAAACACCACAGCTTACCCGAGAATTGCTGCTATCCATCCCTTCATGACCACAGTGCTAGTACAATAGTACATCATGTAGCAAATCCTTTTACACGGGTTTGTGTGGAAGCCATTGTAGTCAAATGGCTTCGACAGCCACCAGAACTCAATCTAATAGAGCAGTTTTTGGATTTAGTGGAATGAGAGATTTGCACTGTGGATGTGCAGCTGACAAATCTGCAACAGCTGTGTGATGCTGTCATGTCAATATAGACCAAAATCTCAGAGGAATGTTTCCAGGAATGTGTTGAATCTGTGCCACAAAGGGAAAAAAGAGTTCTGACTCTAAAGGCAGGTTGTAACCCTAATCATTGCTGCCGGTGGTGTGGGGTAATTTCTTTCTAGGAACTCAAGTGAGACAATAACCCTGAATTATTGGACTGAACTCTATCATATTGTGCAAAAACAGTATCAGACACAGGGCCATCACATGCTTTATCAAACTGACACTGTGTCCCGCTTTCTCAGACACTTTCATTTAAAACGTATTCAGCACATTTAAATTTTCATGTTCCTATCATTAAACTACCAGTAGGCTGCCTGTATTAGCCACTGGTTACAAAGACTATTTTCTTCACACGCATAAAACTGTCTGTCCTTGCTTAACATTTCAGTTTAGCACAAATGTTCATTGCCTGACAACATAACAGACCAAAAACAAGCCTGCGGAGGTTATAATCTGTCACCATACAGGTAACAAACAAATGCTGCAAACACATGGTGCTAAATCCAGCCAAGCAAGGTTCAATGCACAATTTAACCACATCAAAATATCACACACTGGTACACTGTCACTTCAGTCAACAGCAAGGCACAGAAGTAGAAAGAGGTTCATATTTGAGGTGGGTGGAGCGATTTAAATATCAACCGTATCAATACCAATGCTGGCTCGATAGTAGTGCATTATGATTGATGATGGTTGGTTTCTGTCATCTAAGTTCAGTATGTAGCACATTATACTGTTTTAAACAGAGGTGTGGACTCGAGTCACATGACTTGGACTCGAGTCAGACTCGAGTCATTAATTTTATGACTTTAGACTTGACTTGAAAAAATGTTGTAAGACTTGTGACTTGACTTGGACTTTTACACCAATGACTTGGGACTTGAATTGGACTTGAAAAGACTTGATATTTTACCCCAAATATAAAATTTAACATGCATATTATATAGAGATTGAAAATGTGACGTCATTCACGGGTAGAACCGCAAAGGATTCTGGGAACTCGTGGCAAGCGGTACTAGCGCACGCAGGCTTTCAATTAAAATCAGTTATACAGCGATAAAAAGAAACACAAAAATGTCAAGAAGCTGTTGTATTATTAACTGCAATAGCCGGTCGCATGACAGCCACGGGAAGCCGACGGGTAAAGAGATCGGTTGTTATCGGATTACGTCGTTGAAGAGAAATTGTTCGAGCCATGTTTCTGAAGTAACAAAGAGGCGACGGATGGCCTGGATTGCAGCCATTCAAAGATCAAATATAACGTCCCGGAACCCTCCAGCTCACAGGTTAGTCTGCTCCAAGCATTTACACGAAGGTCAGTCTGCTGTTGTAGTTAATGCGTCATTTTTCATAACATAATTGGTGATATAGGTTACAAGCAAGTCTGGCGCTGAACAGAAATGGTCGCGCTATGCTCCTTTATTTATTGTGCATAAATAGTAAATTGTCCTGACACAATATTGCGTTTCGCTTCTGTTATTATGGTACACTGACAAAAACATATACTTTTATTCACAGGATAAAACAGGTTTTTTGTATCACTAATTGCCCAGTACGATTACAGCATACAATATTGTTGTCACTGCTACATTTCTGTGATGCTACCAGAAATTATTTCCACTACTAATTAATTACCATTGAGCTCAAAGGTTATATTAATAAACGGTTAACGAATGTGTATTTATGACGACGATTTGTGAGACTGGTAAACTTATGATACGTACGATGGTCTTTCGTTCTACACGGTGCATTTCAAGGTCCTGCACCCATCCGTCGGTAAACTGTACCTGGGCTTGTTGCAGTGACCTGAAGTTACTAAACTTCATGAGTGTATGCGCTCACTCCAAGAAGCGTATAATTATAAATATGCATATAAATATGCTAAGATGAGATAGCTGACTTCATCTAACTAGCAAATGTTGTCCAGGCTACGTTGGTGATACAGTTTTTTTAATGTGTATGATATTTTTGTCATGCGATTTTAAAGCTGGTCCTACAACCGCATCCAAGAATAACATGCAGCTTATCTCAGAACTGTCGGTGAAAATTATTCTTGGAGCTAGGTTTAATTGAGCTGCATTTTAAAGAGGTGCAATTTCACAATTTGTGTATATTTTCTAAGTTCACTATTTTGTATGTGTTGAGAAAAACACAGATTTAAAAATTACATGGTCTAATATTTACATTTAGCATATAACTGCAACATTATTTTTTCATTTTTTTTTTTAAAGACTCGAAAGGACTTGAAATTCAAAGTTTCAGACTTGTGACTTGACTCGGACTTTTACACCAGTGACTTGAGACTCGACTCTGACTTGCCTGACATTACTTGAGACTTGACTTGAGACTTGAGGATAAAGACTTGAGACTTACTTGAGACTTGCAAAACAATGACTTGGTCCCACCTCTGGTTTTAAATAAACAATTGTTTTTGGAAATAAAAAATATACCTCAAACATGCACTATGACGTTTTTAACCCAAAGTCCTTTGGGGCATATTTAAATTCCTGGTCTTTTCTCCAAAAGCTGAAAGGTGGGCTTTGTCGTAAAAATCACAGTGATTTAGTGGTCATTAAAATGTGTTCAGAATATGCAAATTAATGATAATCAGAGATGGGCAGTAACGCGTTACTATTGCAAAAACGGTAATTAGATTACGTTACTTTCCCATAGGAACGCTGCGTTACTGCGTTACTAAAACCATGATTTTTTTTGCAAGAATGTCTCATGACAATGACGTAAGCGAGTGCGACGTTGGTGACAACAGCTGTGTGCAGATCAACAATGGATCATATATGAGTGCAGAGAGAGTATGAGCGTGCAGCGTTTAAAGCGTGGAAGTACTGACCTTACTTTGAGTTTGATTCCATAAAAAGTGACAAAAACATTAGTCTGTTGTGCGTGGGAAGAAAACTTCTTTTTACAGCGACAAAAACCCCTAAACTTCCGAGCAAGCACCGAGTGCGCAATGACGTAATGGGAAACTCACAGAGAAACTCGCGGATTCTTCCACTGACCGCGGCACACCTGCACCAGGGTAAACCTCCGCCTACCCTGCTCCTGCTTTACAGGTGAAAATAGAGCAACAGGACCACTGAGTCTTTGACTTTATTTATTTTCTGCTGTGTTTTACTTGCATCTATTTGAAAGAGTGAGTGTTAACACACAAAAATCGAATTTCCCAGAGGAACCCACCCGAGGGATTAATAAAGTTCTATCTAATCTAAAAAAAAAAAAAAAATTTATGTGCTGGAATGTGCAGAAAATAGGTTTAAATGTTAAACAAATTTCTTCCAGTCAGTGAATGTTGCATATAATTACATTTTTGCTTGATGCATAAAGTTAAAAGATTAAAACTAATAAAACAAGTTTTAAAAAGGGACTTTTCCATTTGATTACATTTTGTATGATGGATTGTGCAGAAAAAGTAGAATTGGGCTGAAAGATCTATCACTTTATCACCTACTCAGGTTGTAAACCGTGTTTTTAAAAAGTAACTAAGTAACTAAGTAATTAATTACTTTTGAAAATAAGTAATCAGTAAAGTAACGGGATTACTTTTTGGGGGAACTAATCAGTAATTAGTTACTGATTACTTTTTTCAAGTAACTTGACCAACACTGATGATAATTAATTTCATAAACCATAAAACACTACTCTCCCATGCACAAATTTGCACTATGTACAGCTCTGGTGCTCTGGTGTCTTGCTCACCAGTTTTTGTAGAAGTGCCGTCTGTATCTCTCTTTCTCTTTCATGGTGGCCAAGTTTTTTAAAACTCATATTCCAGACTTTACATTTATTTTCCACAGAGTCAGCTGGTATTTTTGTGCACAAGTGTTCTTTAGATAACTTCTTTTACAAATCTCACAGCAGCATTGTGAGAATGAATCTTTGCCACAATGATTCAAGGCCAGAGAAAAAGCAACTGAAGTTACCAGCTAGCTAATGTGCTGTTGGAAACTCTCTTGCAGTGTGTGCTTTCTGCAGATGGCTGCCCCTCTGAGGTTTCTTCCTGTTAAAAGGGACTTTTTCCTTCCTCCTCTCGCCAGTCATGTGATTGTTCTCTGTATTATTGTAGTGTCTTTACCTTACAATATAATATGTTTTTGTGATTAGGAACTTATAAATAAAATTGCATTGAATAAGCAAAAAAGGGGGAGGAAAAAGAAACAAAAGAAAGAAAGCATGGTGCTCAAAAGAGAAAGACATGAGCAGGACGACCACCATTACTGAGCATTTGAGCAGTGCTGTTAATGACTTTGCTGAACACAAAGCTCAAAAGTCAAAATTCTGAAGGGTGAGTGGTTTATGTGCTTGTAAAGGTTGAAACATTGTCACCGTGTGTGTGTGTGTGTGTGTGTGTGTGTGTGTGAGAGAGAAAGGGCTACAGTTGCTACAGTATAATATGGCTGTAAGCCCCCCCCCCACAAATATCTGCCCCAAGGCCCTTCACACAGTTGCTCCGCTTGTGGATAACATGCTGTAATTCAACATGCAAAAGTCAAAAGGATGAATGGCTCCTGAATAGTAATACTGTTCAAGTACTATTAGTATTCAAGGGCTCAGGCTTACTTTGGCAGTTGTATAATTACAGCCTCACCTGATTGGTTAATTAAGTTGTTTTTTTTTTAACAAGGTAGCCGTTGCTTTTTACACCGTTTTTTTTTTTTTTTTTACAGCCATGTCCTTAGTGAGAAATGGGGACGCGATAACAACAGCAGTTAAACACACTTTTTAAAATGAAAATGCCTCCACCCACTGTGACTTGAAATTATTATGAGATTATCTTCTTAGGTGTGATGAGTCGTGTGTATTTAAGGACAGAACTGAAGGGTGGCTGTAAGATAAAACACACACACACACACACACACACACACACACACACACACACACACACAACCCTCCATGTTGCAGCCTGTGCAGCAGTTTCTTGCCCACTATGGGATACAGTGCCAGGTGCACAGAGCCAGGTCCATACCAGACAGCAGAGGCAGCGATGCCCGAGGATGTGCCAGCAGAGCACGGCTCTCCATCCATGCACCTCCAGTCCAAATGTATTCTCTCTGTTAGTTTAATAGTCTCTCGGAACTGCTACAACAAGCTTGCTGCTGGCTTGTTGTTAGCGTTGGCTAAGTGTGGTGTCTAGCTATTGGTCCATTACAAAAAGAAAAATCGACATGAAATGAAATCAGAAAATACAAAATGTTCTACTTTCAAACAGGTCTAAGCAGAAGTTTTTACATCACTCTGGTCTTCACACACATTATACATTACAAGTAAAAAGTGAAGGATGATTGGACCAAATCTTGCCAGTAATGCTATCTGGTTGTTCTTCTGGTTGTTGACTCAGAACATCATTAAATTGCATTGAATTCATAGAGGTGGTCATAGACAAAATAGTGCTGTCCTCCTCTCTGCCCCATGCATACAGAATTCTATAATGGAGATTTTATATATATTTTAAACTTTGAGGAATCTCCTCCGCCTAAATGGAGCGGCTGCCATAGATGCAGGAAACATGCAAATTTATGTTTTGTTCCCTAAAACTCTGCATCAGACCCAAATGAAAGGCATCAATCAACTCTATAAGAAAACACTATAAAACCAGCAGGGGCTTCAAATTCAGCTTTTAATTATCTTTAGGTTCATGAATGCTAGCACCAAATGACACCAGCAGTCACCTAAAATCTCTTTATGTTGTAAGGTAAAGACCCAACAAATAATACAGAGAATACCCCAACAATCAGATGGCCTCTGTGAGCAAGTACTTGGTGACAGTGGGAAGGAAAAACACTCTTATAACAGGAAGGAACCTCAAGGATGGGCAATCGCTGTGACCAGTTGTTGGTGAGGGGAGGGAGACGGGACAAAGGACACACTGTGGAAGAATATGTCCACTCTCTTCTACAACAATCCCTCCCTTTAATGTAAAATGATTCAAATGTAAAATCACTATGGAAGCAGACATTTAGTCTTGATGTTTGGATGCTGAAAGAAAAATCTGATTAACGAGAGAAAATTCATTCCCTCCGCCTCAGTTTTACCTGATTTGACGACAAACCTCTCTCTTCATCCCTTCATTCATTTTCTTCTGAAAAACGTTTTGCACACTAAACATGACGTTTGACCCGTGACAGTACAAAGACAAATTGATGCCACAATGTTTTGCATAACACGGACAATACACAGGAAAAAATTATTAAAAAACCAGGCACCCGCTGACCCTATTTGATGTGTTGGAGGTTCTTCAGGATTCTAAATAAGTTGCACGCATCAAATAAAGCAGATACCCAGGCTCATTTGCACACATTTCCATATGTGTCAACGTTTAAAAAGATCCCAGTACTTTGGGCCTAAATTTGAAGTACAAAACCAAACAAATGCCTTCCAAAGCTGTGTTTAATTGGCAGTCCGCATTCTCATTTATCTCTATTCAGTCTGGCAGTGTCAGCTCAGTGATACAACTAATGCCCAGAGCAGGTGAGAAATCCATTTTCCCTGAACACTTTCCGTTCTGCTCTAGCTTGCTGCCGCACCGTACAAAAGCCATAACTTTGTGGCAAATCAGTGCTGCGATCGCAGGCACTGAAGGGTTAAAACCTGCATTTCAATCCTGCTCAAACTGAAATTAAATGAAGCTAAATGCATCATTATCCACAAGTATGCCAACAACCCTACACTCCAGACAGGAGATAAATGCTTCACTTGTTTTGTTTTTCTTTCCTCAGGTTCTCTTCTCACGCAGTTAAAGCTTTGTCTTGGCAGAACAGTCACCACGACACCCATAATCACTGAAGAACTCCCTCTTGGGCATTATTGCAATAATAACCCATCCCACAGTTTATTGTGCTGCAGATCACCTTTGTCTCATCACACTACAAGCTCACTCTGCACAAAAAAGAAAGAAAAAAAAAAAAACCCACACAACTGTAAGACGGCATTATTTACTGAGAGCGCCAGTCACAAAGGAGCTGTGAATCAGAGCTCGCTCATGCTGTGGGTTTGAATCCCAAGACGCTTTCTCACATGTCTGAAGATGCAGACTGGAGAAACACCGTATTCCCTTAGAACAGTGTGTGCACCCTCATTCAGATCCCTCATTTTTTTATATTTCTAAGATGCTTTCTGGCACCACGCTGAGAGCGCGCTTTTCTGGCTGTTAGGGTTTAAACAAATATTCAACAAATGGTTCATTTTAAATGTCCGAGCCAGACTTGCCGAGAGCCTGACTTGGGTTTGCAGTTAAACCCCCTCCCAAAAAGCCAACAAATACACACACACACACACACACACACACTCCAAGAAAATTCACAGTCACAGATTACGTCTTTGGTTGCCTTTAGAGAACTTTATTTACATGTCCATATATAGCAAGGTTCAAGTTCATGATGCAGCTGTGAAACTACCTGTCTGTCTTTATGTGCCCTAACAAATACATTTAAAATAAAAAAAATTTAAAAAACACACTTAATGCAGAGTGAGTGTCAATGATGTCCCGATACTGGAGAGTACTTGTTTGAGTTTAGTCTTCCGTCTGATTTTGGTTTCTATCAAACATCTTCAGAACACGTTTGTCTTTGTTCTTTTGAAAGAAACAGGAGGAAAAAACCAGTAAAACAACAAAGACAATGTGAGTCTCAGGACACCTTAGAGGACCGAGCCTTGTTCTTGTCATGTATGCACTAGAGATGATACAATCGTGTTGCTGCTTAAACTTAACCAGGAGCAAAAGAAAATAGCTGGAACCTCACGCCACATCGTCTCGCCATCTGCCATGCATCTGCCGCCCCGAGGAGTGGCTTGGTGCTGTGGACAGAGCTGGACCGGACCGGGCCGAACGAGGCCAAGCTGACTCAGACTTGGACTTTGTACACAGCACAGAATATGGACCGGATTTTTCCATCAAGGGTTTTCTGAACCCTCCCCCACGTGTTCTCAGTCCCACACCTTTGTCTTTTGTTCCTCCACTCAATGCCATCCGACTGCTTGCGTAAAATTCAAAGGCTAAAAAAATATTTTTTTCCTAATTTCTTGTTCACTACAGAGGTTTCATTTTGTTTTTTTTAAAAAAAGGGACAAAAAAAGGAAACAAAAACAAAAAAGTTCTTTGGAGGAATCCCACAGTTGCGCAGCTATAGACTAACCAGCATTCTTAGAGCATTAAAATCAGTTTTTTTCTTTTTTCCAGAGATGTGACTTTGCCTCTTTTTGCTTCGCTTTCTTTTCTTTCACAAACATAACCAAAACGACAAAAGTACAAGTTGAGTGTCTCTTGCTTTCCATGCCAGTCAATGCTGCAGGAGGGAGCCTTGGCCCCCCCCCCTGATTATTAGTTTGCTTTTTTGGAGCCAATCGGAGTTCAGTACATAACTTCGTAGACTGTGGCTTTCTTGTCCCCGGAGCCAGTGACGATGAACTGGTCGTCGGGTGAAATGTCGCAGCTGAGAACCGACGAAGACTCCTTAGACTAAGCAAAAAGACAGAGACGACATCATCAGTGAATCAAAATGCAGAAATTCACAGCTGTTATTTAAAGGTACTTTTGTGTCCCCAAATTACCCTCTGATATTTGAAGAAGATGAGCAGGGAAATGAAAAAGCTTGTATTATTTTTAAAGCTTTGGCAGCTCAATTGTTTCCAGACCAGAGATCAAAATTTCTCATCAGATCAGGCTGCGTGTCTTGCATTAACTCTCTGGGGTTTTACCTGAAATATGCTGGATCCATAAGGTGTCCTCCATGCATTCAGGAGGTTATCTTTGCCTGTGCTCACGAACCATTTACCTACAGGAAAAAACACACACGGCCATCAGCAGATAAAGCCTCAGGGGAGGAGAGATATGGAGAAGCCTGAGAGGCTGCGAAGCAAAAGCAGAGAGAAGAGGCGAAAGGGAAAGGACAGCTTCTGTGTTCTAATGAGAGAAGCAAAAGATTTGTTCTGCTTCCCTCTGATTAGATACCCTCAGGTAGTGTGATGTAACCAAACCATCAATCTAATCGGTGTGTGTGTGTCGTCTGTGTGTGTGTGTGTGTGTGTGTGTGTGTGTGTGTGTGTGTGTGTGTGTGTGTGTGTGTGTGTGTGTGTGTGTGTGTGTGTGTGTGCGTGCGTACCACAGTAGGCGAACTTGAGGGAGAGAACGCAGCTTTCGTGAAGGTGCAGCTGGTACTTGTCAGGTTTTGAGACATGCAGAACTTCCACGTTACTGCTCTCCATTCCCACAGCCAGCCACTCGCCTGTCGGACAGTAGCCCAGAGAGAAGATCTGGAGACAAAGAGGGAGGAAATGCGATGATGACAGATGTAAAGTGTTATTGGTAATGAGGTTTATGTGTATTAGACTTGTGTGTGCACCTGTGATGTGAAGTCATGCTGCTGCAGCTGGCGTCCCTCTCGGAGGTCCCAGCAGCGGACTGTGTTGTCCAGCCCTCCCGTCCACAGCTTGGTGCCGTCGTTGGAGATATCGATGCAGCTCGCTCCGTCCGTGTGGCCCTGGAACTGCCTGCAGGATAGACACAAGGTAGTCAACACAGCTAGGCTAAACTACAACCAGAGAGACGTTCCTTAAGGTACACAGCCCTGACTGCATTTCATTTAAGTACATTTAATATTTAATCTTTACAATTTGTTGAAGTGAGCAATTTTTTTTCTGCATTACTCAGCATTTCATACCACAAATAGACGAGAGAATTCAAGGCTACAGAGATTTTATTAATGTTTACTTAGCAAAATTAAGTTGCATTTAGCATCAAAAGCACAAATTTATAGTGTTTGTGTTACTTTAAAACATCTGAAACTTCCATAAGTGCAGACAAGTGTCTACACAGGTAAATCTGAAGATTGTATTTAAATAAAAACTGTCAAAAGCAGAATGCTGCACACGTGAATGTGGAAAACCACCAGTAAAACCCATTTAAAGACAGATAGGAAGGAAGACTGTAAGTCGTCACTCTGGCTAGAAGATAAATGCACAGCCTGAGCTCCAAACTTACAAAAAAGTCGTTGCTTTGGTGCCCCAAGTGCAGTTTTTCCTGGCGCTATGTCTATTTCATGACTGACAGCGCAGATTGTAAAATTACACCAATTCCTTATACTACTCTCCCTCTCTTCTCAACATCCCACTCGATACCTTTTCCATCAGTCTCTCGTCTCCCAACCTGAAAATAATCTGGCTATTTCCCACTCCCATCTGCTCTCCTCATCTGACTGCAGGAAACCGGTGAAGACGATGAATCAGCCACTTCCTCCTCCTCTTACCTAACCAGCGTCTGGTTGTGAAGGTCCCAGACGACGATGTTGCCGTCGCTGCAGCAGGAAAAGCAGACCTTGTTGTCGGGCGAGATGGCCAAGGCGTAGCAAGCGGGAGCGGACGACGTCAGCTCCGCCTTGATGCGAGGAGTAGGAGTGGCCAGATCCCAGATTGATAGCGTGCTGGCCTCTCCTCCGACAATCAAGGTTCGACCGTCAGAGAGCAGCTTGCAGGATCGGATGTAGTTATCCCTGTTCTGATTGAGCATCATAAAATGATAAATGCATCACTATAAAATCATACCGACAGATATATTCTGGGTAGTTCAACAATGTGATATAAATTAAAGCATGTGGTTACAGAAAAGTATAAAGATGCTGCAGGATTGATCTTGAAAAGGTGATTCATCATTCAAAGTGTGAAAAGCAAGCACATCAATTTCAGCAGTAAAATAACATTACTAGACACGAGATGGGCAGCAAGCTTTAAAACCGATCTGCACAGCATCCATCTATCTGTCCTCCTTTATTTCTCACCAGACAGTCCAGCTGGGCCATGGGGCTCTTGCTTCCTGGTTGGCTGATGTCCCACACCTTGACGCAGCCCTTCCCTCCGGTGTACACGTGACGCGTCGAGGTGCTGATGGTGACGGCGCACACCACCTCCCCGTGGCTCAGGGTGTGGATCTGACGGGCGTGACGAGGAATGCCCGGTCCGAGCAGGGCGTCGGGGGGAAAGGGCACGGGCTGCATCTGGCCGTCAGCGCTCACATGGAAGGAGTAGGCGCTGAGGGAAGAGAAAGAGATGGATAACAGATTCAGTGCTGCAGTAACCATACGTCAGGACAAGTTACTGTGACGGGCACCGTTCTATGTATGCAGTTTAAAAAAGCACACATGAAGCTCTTGTACTTTGGTCATATCTCTGTGTTTAAATTAAAACATCACAGAACACTCTGGCTATTCATCTGCTAAAGTAAGAAATATTACAAGAAATTGAAACGAGGCACACTGCTAACACTTTTAAAGACATTTCTCAAATGCTTTAAGGATGAACTCACTTACAAGCTCTTAATGCATGAACGCCACCTTTCTAATTTAAAATAAAATGCCTTGGTACATTTTGGCCTAACGAAGGTTTAAAATCTCAAAAGGCTTCAAAATCTCTAATTGTTCATCTTTTGTTTTCTTAAAGCTCTGTAACTGAACTCTGAGGACAAACTGAGCTTCCTAGTGCCGTTAATAGTGAACAGGAGAAGATCTGCATGATAGCAACCAAGGAAGAGGAAACTCACGGTTTCCCGGAGGCAGCAGACTGCAAGCTGGCAGGCAGCCCAGGGACCCTCATGTGTGGGTGTGGAGACTCATAGCCCACCTGGAAGAGTCAGAGATAAGTCAACATAGGGAAGAAAATAACACTGAAGACTATGAAGTAAAATAGATGGTTCATGGTAGAGGACAGAAGAGATCACAGTTAATTTGTTAAAATTGGTCAAACAGAGGCAGCGTAAATCTGAAAGATCAAAATAAAACGAGATGACATATATGATTTCTGAAGAGTAGATTTTAAAAATGACAAAGCAGCTGCTCTCTTCTTTTCCATAAATATCCCTCTTTCTGCCCTCTGACTGGTTTATATGCTGAGGTATGACATATGACAGTGACACTGCAAAGACAAATTATGTGCAGAGCGTCGAGCTCACCACAGGGGACCGTCCATAGCCTGCGGCAGCTGCTGCCGCCGCCGCTGCAGCTCCATTCATTTGGGGGGAGACCAAGTGGAGACCAGCGCCATAGCCCGCAGCCCCGGGCAGGTCCCCATTCACCCCTGGAGGGGGTAGGCCAAAAGCCCCCGGTGGGTACGCTCCCTGCACCGCCAGGGGGTTTCTCAGACCGAGAGCTGAAGGGAAAAGAAGGGGCAGAAAAGATGATTTGTTTTGGATTAGTCAGGTGGCAAAATTACTGAATGAGACCTGAGCTTCATATTTAATTTTGATTTTTGATTTTTTTCACATAGCTTGGAATAACATACACATGTTATTAAGGTGACTCCCTCTGCAGAGTCTTTTAAAGCAAGCGACAGCTGTGACTGACAGGCTGTGAATAAGCTGCAACAAAAGGCTGGATGATATCAGCACTAGACCACTACTGACCCCTGCTGGCCAGCTTACCATCCTGCAGGGGGAACGCAATGTACGTCTCTGTGCGCTCAAATTAGCATCCTCTACGTCCCTCCATCTGCACGTGTAGGTGCACCTACGACGGCGCATACATGCATACATAATAGTGTAGATGTGTGTGCGGACAGAAAACGGAGCAGAGGCTAACAGGTGACGTGAGAAAAGAGAAAAGAGATGATACACTGGAATAGATGGAGGCTCATTATGAAGCAGCTCACAGTCACAGTCCATCACCTCCCCTAATCTTTCCATTTAAAAAGTGAGGCACACAGAATATTTTTGCCCACAGCTGCTTATTAAGTCCAGATGGTGGTGGGTGGTGGGGAGCTGGCTGACACCCATACCAACTACTGCAGCCCGATGTTGCTAGAAACATTTCGTGTAACAAAGCCAATGTAACAGAGCTAAATGCTCGGCTCTGCAGATACAGATTCATATGTTTAATGGATCCTCTGAGCAGCATGTACGCACACTCCAAGAGGATTAGGAAATAGTACAACAAGAACTGCTCGTCCGCGGTGTCCTCGGCTGTCCGCCTCACACTTTATCTACAGTCTCCCTGAAGTCCAGTGAAGGGTTTTAGCAATAAAGCACAGGCTATGCGCCCTTTAGGGGAATTAAAGAAAGCTAAGGACGTTCTCACCGAGGGGGTCGACGCCAGGCTTGCCGGGGACAGGTCTGAACTGTGGGGGTCCGCTTGGTCCTGGGGTATTGGACTCCTGAGACATCGGGGTCCCTGGCTTCATACCTGGAGTGCTGGATTTCTCTCTCTTTTGGGGGAGAGTGGAACAGGAAAAAGAATGTTTTCAATCTGGGAGGACTTAGTAATAAAGGACAGAAGGAAAGAGACAGTGAGGAAGAAGGATGGGAAATAAAACACAAGATGACATTAAGAAAGACCAAGAGTGGACGGGACCATTGTGGGATGGGAGCATCCAACAAAATAACGTAGAGACAAACTATCAACCATGAAGAGAAAAGCTGAATAAAATGCACCCTACAGTAAATTAATATATTAATGGGGTTTCTTGCTTCACCTTGTCTCCATTTGAGATAAAACATTGTGTCTGTCTACCTGTGGGGGCTCTTTGCCACGGGACGGGGAGGTGGCACTGCTGGATGAGGCCAGGGAGGTGGGACTGGCCTGCGGGGGACCCTCTTTACGGGACGGGGGCATTTTGTCCAAACCATTTTCCCGGGATGAGTAGGACTGCACACTGCGGGGCGACGATGGATCCTGAGTTTGAAAACACAGAAGTTAGAAGTCATATCTTTCCCGACTTCAAACAGACACATTTCTATGTTTTCCAAAAAAGCCAGGAAACAAAATAACGAAACCAATTTCTCTCGCTGTAATTCTTCTGCCAGTTCATAAGGTGAAAAATGTTTGGCTGACATGCTTTCCAGTGTAAATGACGTCCTCATCCTTTGCCCCATTGAGTAGGTAAAGTCAAATCGGTAAAGACGCGTCTTTTGCATTCACACCTTGCGAAACAAAGAATTTATTTTGGGCTTTTGAAGATAAAAGACGACCCGCGGGTTGAACAATCGCTGTGAAATCTTTGGTCATCGCTTCAATGGAGGTCCTACACCGAACGGTCGGAGCCTGCCATTGTAATGGCCTCGTAACCCAATTAAGCCTCACTGCTAGATATTTGAAGCGACTCATAAAACAACTGTGGCAGCAGAAGTCTTGTCTGTAAGATGTGTAAGATATATGACCCAACATGATAGATGCACAGATTTTATCTGTGTTATTTTTAGTGGAAACTAATTGCTTACATAAACTTGGAAGATCTACTTCTGCTGCTATTGTTTGTTTAATTCATTTTAAACTAACACAACATTTTTAAAAGCCGATATAAGCTCATCGCCTTGCTTTGATGCTTATTCTTTTATTTGCATAATTTTAAGATAAAGAATAAATGTGCTGACTGGTTTTTTTTGTTAATCTTTGCTGTAAATAAATTATTTTATTCCACTTTTTCATAACTTGAAGAAAAAACCCCACCTCTAATCAAGAGGCTTTTTAAAATGAGGACAGCTTGAGCCACAGTGGCGTTTGTGTACCTATGTATTTTATAGCTCTGTGCTGCTAAATGAGGACAGGTGGAGGTGAAGGAGGGTGGAGAGGGATTAGTATAATTACTATTCACGTGTTCCTGCTGGGTATGTTTACATGATGTATGCAGATGAAAGCGGTCAAGTGAGGCAAACAGAGGCCAGCGGCCGCCTACTAACCTCATCTACTACCAAATTATCATCACTCTTATCCGCATCGCTGCCCTGAAAGAGAAAGAAGGTGAGATGAGACACTCCCGCTCTGCGGTCTGATGTATGCAGATTACATGTAGAAATATACAACACACAAAGTCACACGCAAACAAGTTTCTCTGTGTGTAGTTTATTGCATTTGGAAAATTTTTGATTAATACCCGGTGAAGGTGAAGTTCAGTAAACGTGGACAATAAACGATAGAAATGTAATTAATTAGAGATTCTTAACTCTGATATATCTGATCTCTCACAATTACTCCAGCAGCAAAGTAAGCACAGCAGAAAGTGAAACTATTTCAATTACTTTGGAAGAAAGAGCAGCTTTTAAAAGTCTGCTGGCCTCTCGCTACGCAGACACCACCAGTCTTATCTGACGAGGCAGAGTTGGATGGAACTTTCTTACAGTTGCTCAAACATTTAAGAGCGCTATGAAAACGTCCTCACATAGTCTGTCATGAACTCCTTCTCATCAGCTTTCCTCTTCTTGCCGTTGCTGAGGTAGTCTGCTGGGCGACCCTTATCCCCATTGGACAGAGAGCTCTGCGGAGAGGAGGGAGAGAGGGCAGAGAGGATGGAATTGAGACAGAGAGGTATGGGAGCGAGGGGGAGGTGTGTGCGGGGAGGTGCAAAGAAGAGGAGGAGATGAAGGTAAGAAGGACAGAGCAGTGGAGAAATATTCGTGAGGGCGCGAAGGAAGAGGGTGATAATGAGGTGAGAGGGACTGCATAAATCATGTCAGGCTCATAAGCTGCAGAGATGAATGTGAAAGAATATCAGGCTGCATCGATTGGCCGGCTCAGTGAGGAGAAGAAAGAATCTTTCAAGTTTTCTTGAAGGCAGCAGAAAAGAGTGCCGAGTGGTCAAAGCATGATTTGGCACTGATACCATTTTTTTTTTTTTAAACCCAGCCAGATAAATATTTTATAGCGCTGGCATAAAAATTGTTATCATAGTGGTTCCTCTATAGCCGACAGTAACTCTGCGCTAAAAGCTACGTTACTGTTGTTAAATGAGAACGAGAAGAGCTGTAAAAACATGTCGCCTTTGTGCTCACATGCAAGAAGGAAATGTTTACTTATGCCGACATACTGGAAAATGTGTCTGCAGGCAAATAATGCGCAACAGTAAAAGAAATTGTAAATAAAGAAAAAAACATCCATTATAACATCAACAAATAATATATAAGCGACTGCGTAGTAAATTGTACTCACTGGTCCTGCTTCACGATCTGTTCATTCCATGCAGAAGCACATCCAGTCAGAGGACAGCAGGACGGACAGACACACACATAAAGATACACAAACGTCAGACTACATGCCATCACTATACATCACGCTGCAGCTGATGACTCAGTGGGAAAATATCCCTGAGGGGTGTTGCGATCAGCAGCGCTCCGGTGCCCTGCCAAAATTCCAAAGCAAAAGGCGATCATTGGAGCTCATAGAGCGCATTCTGATGTTTGCTCTGCTGCTAACCCAGCGAGGTGTAACCCAGCTCGTCTCTCGGGCACAAACTCATCTGGACTTTCACGTGTTTTCCTTTGAACAAATTGAAACAAGAAGTGCGCTGCCGCTGTACCTCGGTGATGCTCGGCAGCGGCGGCAGCGGCGGCAGCGGCGGCTGCGGCTGCCTCGAGGTGAGCTCTCTCATCCTTGGCAGCGAGCTGGGCACCCAAAGCGCCAGACAAGGCCAGGAGGCCGGACCCGCTGCTGAGGGCCAGGCTGGGGTGGGGCAGTCCTGATGGGTGTGGGCCCACTGGCAAACCCTGGGCGTGCTGGGAAAGGTGCTGAGCTTGAAGCTGCTGCTATAACGAGAAATACAAAGAAACAGAAAAAGAGGAGACAGAAATATCTGGGTGACTTACAAGCGCAAGCTTACTTCACAGGAATTGATCGAGAGGAAGAGAAGAGGAAGGAAAAGAAGGGAACTAATTGCTGCGATGTGCACGAGAGGAGGCATGTTAAGGTCGAGGGAGTGGCTCTTTAATATGGGAAGCTTTGCAGTCGAATTGAAAGGGATGGGAAGTAATTTTAAAGCAAGGCCAAATTTTCCATGAATTTAATTTGCATCTGAATTCCAAACAAACTACCTGGGACATCATTTAAATTTATGACTTTTGGGCCTTTTTTAGGTGGTTGTCAGACACCATAAATAGTCAAAAATAGTCTTTTTTTACAAAACAAAAATAAAAAATCAACATATTTTAGAGCTGGCCAATGAATATTCTTACTAAAAGGAAAAGAACAGAAAGAAAAATAAAAATTCTGGAGTATAAGGTACACACGCTATGAGGCAGAGGGGGGAGCCCACGTACCCCTATCGAAGCATTTAGCTCCCCCATGGTCACCTGTTTGGCGCGTTCCATGGCCTGGACCACCTGTTGTTGGTGCTGTGGAACAAATCAAGGTGTCAGTAAGGGCAGGTAGATGGACATTTAGTCTGTTTTTCCCCCAACAGTGAACTCATAACAAGTATAATTTATAGCATTTGTTGTTTGATTTTAGTGGCTGAAGAAAATGAATGTGCTCTGTCCATCTGCAGCTCTGTGTGTGACAGTGATGAATGTGTATGTATGTGCACACCTCCTGTGTGCGTCGATCTCACGCAGGAGAGAAAAGAAAGAGGACTGAATGTGACACATCGTGTGTGTGTGTGTGTGTGTGTGTGTGTGTCCCACCTCCTGTGACAGGAAGGGGATGAGCTGAGCACAGATCACGTTCAACCGCTTGGCAATCTCCGTCTAAAAGAGAAAAAAAGGTACTGTCACTTTGATGAATAAACACACACACAAACACTCGCACAGCCAAGATTCAGCATGAACACAAAGAACACGCACACCCTCGTGAAGGTTACACACACAGGCGCACGCACACAGTGTGGCTGTGGCCTGTTTCTCCCAGGGCCAGTGTGGTAAATATTTCAGCTGCTTACATCTGGTCCATGCAAATGGAAACTCTGCCAGAGAGTTTGGCTAAAATATTCATGGACAGCATCTGCTGTGGCCACAGCCAGCCCACACATCGTGTGTGTCTCTGTGCATACACGCCCAACTCACCATCTTGTGTGTGTGCATGTGTTCCTGGTGTGTCCTTGCATGTCTGTTTGTCTGTGTGTGTGTTTGCATTTTGCATGCTTGAGTGTGTGTGTGTGTTTCCTGCTGGGGGTCAGTGATTCTTGCTGTGGGTGTGTGTCTGTCTCGATCTGCTCTACTACACAGCCAACAGCAAACTCTTCCTCCACGCCCCCCCACCCCCACTCACCGCCATTTCTCTTTCCCTTTTTCCTTCCATCCCACTCCATTTATCGCTCTTTCCATCCATCTATTCCTCGTTTCATTCCTCCCTCCCTAATATTAGCACAGTAATCAGTGTTACAAGCTCCGCCATGTAACGTCTAACGCACACACGCGTGTGCACGCACGCACGCACGCACGCAAAATCATGTTTAGCGGCAGGCCCAACAAGGCCGTTAGGGCCAGTAATGATATGCATGCAGAGATCATGACAACATCATTATGGCCACAGGCTGTTTATCTTGTTGACAGCTAGACCCTGTTCTGTGTGGATGTGTGCTCGCATGTGTGAGAATCCATGTGAGTGTGTTTGTGTGCATAGCCACACTCACCCCACCCCATTCTCTCTCTTAAGTGATTTATTGATGCTGGACTGAACTTCCACCCTTCCTTTTTCTTGCTCTTCCTCTCTCATGCTCTTTCTCTCATTCCTCTTGCTTGCCCACCTCTCTCCCTCCCTCTACTCTCCATTTGTCAGCCAGCCAGAGTGCCCCCCTCTACTCCTGCCCTTCTCCCCTCCATCCTCTGAATCCATCACCCCCCACCCCAAGGGAGACACAATGATTTCTTGTTAGAGAGCTCCAACTACTAAATGACATCTTCAGGAGGGAGAGAGAGAGAGAAGGAGAGAACACGAGCAATCGAGAGAAAGAGGATAAAGAGGGGAGGACAAAATGAGAGAGGGGAAATGAAAAGAGGAGGCAGAGGAAGGAGAGGAGGAGGAGGAGGAGGAGGAAAAGGGCAGATTGGGTTGAGGAAATGACAGCCAATGAACGAAGGATGTAGGAGGGTGAAGAGAAATAGAAAGAAGAACAGAAGGAAGGCGGAGGAGGAAAATCGAGATTGGGAAGTGGTGGTGGTGTCGTGTGCATGTGTGTGTGTATGTGAGGTGGGAGTGGGGTGGGGGACAGCAGCATGTCAAAAGCAAAGCGATTGAGATGGCGAAATGAACGAAGAGAAGGAAAGAGAGCAGACAGCAGGAAGGCAGTGACCTGATTTAAAGTGAAATTCAGCATGGACTGTATGTCTAGAAGGAGACAGAGGTGGAGACAGGGTGCACAGAAAATAGGGAGATAAAGAGAAAGAGAAATCAATCAAAAGGAAGAGCGACAGAGATGGTGAAGAAATGGAGATTAGCATTAAAAAGATACAGTAAGACATAAATTGAAGGGAAAAGATAAAAAAAAAAAGGAAGATGGGATGGAGAAGTAGGGCGACAGTGAGAGAATTGAAAGGACAGAGGGAGGGAATAACAGACGGGGATTTATGATGGGCAAGAGGGAAGGGCAGAGTATTCTCATCTGTCTGTGGTGGAGAAATGAATTCTGTTTGTGGATCCTATTAACACCTCCACAGCATAACACCGCTCTACAAGTCCGTCACAATTGACATAACAGCAGCAGAGACGGGAGATTTTCCTTAAAAAATAATTCTCACAGTTTTCGAGCTGATTGAGGGCAAAGGAAGGCAGAAGTGATAATACAAGAGAAAGATGCAAAGCTTCGAGATGGGGGTGGGGGTGCAGAAAGAGAGAGAATCCTGACTCACCTGTTTGTGCATTTCAATGTTAAGGCCGTAGGACATTTCGTAATACTGAAACAAAGGAGAATATCGGTTAACAGACATGAACGTACATAGAGAATAAGAGACTGTGAAACACAGCGGTAACACAGGATGTACAATGAAATCATCTCCCATGGATACACTGTAGGAAACAAGTCATCCGCTGAAAGATAAAACACGGACATTAACATAAAATAAACCCAGTTTATATTTTTCGGCAACTCTCATTAAACCAATAAGGCTGTGATAAAACAGCCCAACAAATACACTGCTGCAAACTAGGCTGCTAAGTCAAAAGTATTGAAAGTCTTGGCATTTTCACAGGATCAATAGACTTTAAGCCTAATTCAATAACATATAAAAAGTATATTTCTGTCTCACCTGAAAAACACAAATATTCTCTAGACAAGGAGTGTATACCCAAGAAGAATACCTATTTTTATTTTCTTACACAAAAGAATTGAGACAAATCAACTCTCCCGGACCACTCGCAACCTTTTCCTTTGCTCCCAGTTTCCCGACGTTAGGCCAAGCATGAGCACTCTGAAGTGCCCGCATGTCCCTAAAAGCTCATCGCTGCTAATTTCACCTTGAATCTGCTGAAAGTCAATGGCAATAAAATGACCCTGAGGCGTGTTTCGGAAGCCAGAAACCCAAAGCGGGGGAGGGAAATTGTCACCGGGCAGAGGAAGGTGGCAGACGATTGCAATAATCATGTCTAATATGAGCTATTTGACCCTGGCTTTTACCCGAAAGTACAAGGAGCTGCAAGGAATGCACGAGGTGTTGAATGCCAGAGAGAGAGAGAGAGAGACAGGTAAGGATCTCTCTCTTTCACTCAGTCTCCCCTCTTCTCTTTCAGAGATGGACCGAAAGGGAGAACATTTTAAAGTCAGATGCCTTGAAAAGTGGCAGGCTGACATTTGCTTTTCAGCGTGGCTGGTTGTGGAGAGATGAGATTGGCAGTTGGACAGCCAGAACAGGCTGGCAGGATGGGAGAGGAGATGGCAGGGGTCCTCTCTCTCCAGACATCTTTCCTGGCAGTTAGCGCACATGTGTGTGTTTGTGTGTGTGTCTGTGCAGGTGTATGTGTTTTTTAGCACAAGTCTCAAAGTGTGTAGGCGTGTGCATCTATGTGATTTGTGTGCATGCTTTGCTGTGAGTGTGTGTTTTCAAGGCGCGTGTGCACGTTCCCCTGTGTGTGTGTGTGTGTGTGTGTGTGTGTGTTTTTGCCTGTAAGCCTCCATAAAAGACGCCTTTCCTGGCAGCTGGCAGCTCTGCTTGGCAATTGCTTTGCCAAGTTTCGTCTGTTGCTAAGCAACATCCAAACTCCCCCAAATCATCAGCCAGCAAAGAGACCTGGCCTGTGCTTGATGCCAGCTACCCCCTCCTCCCCATTGCTAAAACTTCAATCCCCCTCCCTGCTTCAAGCCCCCCGCTCTGTGCCAAGATTGCCACATAGCTCTTTTTTGGCACAGCGGGTTCTGGGCAGCCTACACTCTGTAAGCTGTGGTTGTTTATGGCTCTGATCACAGGTAAATCAAGGCTGGAGGTTTGCAGACTAAAAAAACAGCAAAAAAGGAGAAGAAGACAAAGAGTTTTGGCCTTCCCTTTATCTGGAAAAAGATCTGCTGATCATGTATCCTTCACAATCAGTCGTACCTCTAAGTAGCACGGAGGTAGAGGGACCACTTTTACGCTTTGTTACTCTTGTTGTCATGCCCAGATTTACAGATATTTTCTGCTATTCAAATCACAGCCTTGCATCAGCTTCTATAACTTTCTCTCATTTTTGTGATGAGATGCAAATGTTTCAGACTTGGTGGAATATCTGCAATGACTGGGCACATTACGCAGCAGCACCAGAACAGACAGACCAGAAGTGATCAATCAGAGCTGTGCTGGTGAGACGTCTAACGCTCTGAGTAACGCCAGTTTTGGCGATCATTTTCAGCTCCAATCAATGAACGAAAAAGATCCCAACAGAGTCGAAATAAACCACCTTAAATTCACATTCAAGACAATTTTAAGACATTCATCACTTCTGCCAATCTGTTTCCTCCTTCGAGGAATATAAAGTATTTCTAATAAAGAGTTTTCTTATTGGAGAAAATAAACCACATTTTTATTTTTCTCTAAACACAAACGTACCAGTACTTTCCCATCGGAAAAAAAAAACTGTTAAAATTTGGGTTTATTTTGTAGTTCGCTAATATGTGTTTGTGTGTGTGCATGTGTGGTCTTGTGTGTGGTTTTTGCTGGGTGTTGTTTGGCAGCTGTTAGCAGATGAAAGGGATTCAGGGGACTTGGCTCTGCACTTGTTGTGAGTAAATGTGGAAAGATGTGTGTGTGTGTGTGTGTGTGTGTGTGTGTGTGTGTGTGTGTGTGTGTGTGTGTGTGTGTGTGTGTGTGTGTGTCTCACCATAACATAGTGTCTCTGGATTTCAGTCTTCTCTGTAGCCAGTTTCTCACACTCCAGTTTCAAACTGCAACACAGAGAAGAATGGAAACAATATAGGCTGGCCATTTTGATTTGTATCACACGCCAAAATAAAAAATACACAGTGTAATTAGCAACATGACAACAAATTATTCCCTACTCATTCTCTTCCCCCTACCCCTCCTGTTTCCATCATTCACTGGGGAGGAGGGAGCAGGGTGACCGGGGTGCTGACAGCCCATTATCACCTCAGAGCAGAGCAGAAATAGACAAAGTCACGCTCGGGGCCTGAAATTCAGCCAAGACTGCAGGCAGGAAGGCACATCCGAGGTGTCTCTCCCTCGTTCTCTTTTTCAGTCTATCCATGTGTCATCCATTCATCCTCATTTTGTTGCTTTCCCATTTGCCAGCCAGCCTGTTTGTCTTTGGATCTGACCGTCCCCTGCTTCAATTTGAACTGCAAACTTTGCCAAGTTTGACTGAAGTTGAAGTTTCTGTTTCAAGTGGGTCAAGTGTGGCAGTTCTGTTTCACTTGTCTGTGCGTGTGTTCGGGACGTGACCTGTGTCTGTCTGTGAGCGTCTCGGGATGCTGCTTACTCCGAGGCCTGGCGTGGAGTCTAATGCAATCAAACACAAAAATGTATCTGAGGTGATAGCAGCCAAACACAGCTCCCATGTGTCCAAAAGACTTGCACGCACACACACACACACACACACACACACACACACACACACACACACACACACACCATTTCTAAATGCGCTCAGGTCCGAGCAAACAAACACCTTCCTTGTTACCTCTGCAGCGCTCTCTTCATCTCCCGCACACAGAAATACACTGACCTCAACCCCCCACCCCCAACACCCACACCCTCCCTCCAAACAGACCTAGTACATTTTGGGCCTGAGGCAGTTTACGCCAACTTGTTTGCGGGCAGCAGATAGATTGATTGGGGGGGGTTGCGGTGAGGTGGGACATTAAAGGTGGGTGCTGCGGGAAAGAGTGTGCGGAGGTGGTGTCGGTGGTGATGTGGGGGTCGTTTGGCGGAGGAAAATTAGAATATGATTAATACCGCAACATTACCCCCAGCCGCAACAGGTAATAACAGCCCCATCCGCTCCCTTTCTCCAGTGCAGCGTGCACACACACACATAATTGACTCATTTATCATTGCCAGTCAGTTGAGGAGAAGAGGGACGAGGGAGGAGATGGAGAGAAGCAGGACGCAGAGTGAGAGAGGAAGGTGGTGGTGACTGAGGAGGAGGGAGGGTAGTGAGGATTAACCTCACCACCCCCACCCCGCCACCGCCACCCTATAGATTTTATTACACTGGAATTGCCTCTCGGCAGAAGTCACTCACAGCTGGGCTGGGAACTAATGCAACTCCGTATGTGTGTGTGTGTGTTTGCATGGCTTCCAGTGTGTTAATCATGAAAAACTGGGAATATGCTTACAGAATAGCTGTGAACACAAACACACAGAAACTGTCCACCGGCTCAGAGCTAATCAAGCGATTCTCTATATAAATAAATACAACACAATCATGAAACAACGGCCATAATGCAACACTTTCACCATTTTCCAAAAAAAAAAAAAAAAAAAAAAAACACAATCACAATAAACTGAAAGGACAAAAAATAGGGAATGCCATGTGAAATCATTCATGAGTGGTCTGATTTGCATTTCCCCTGCGCAGTTAGCCATTTCTCCTGAGTGTTTCTCCTGAAAAGTGCAAAACGAAAAAATAAATGATGATAAAATAATGATAATGATAATAAAAAAATGACTCACTTTTTAACCAATTATCATCAACACATTGTTATGTATTGTTTCCCACTTTCTTTTGCTTCGTTTAATAAAGCTGATAACGTCCATCAGAACGCGTGCCTCCTTACTTATTTTAGAGAATTCACAACCGACAACTAAAAGACAATCACTAAATCACCACATTCACTAAATCAGCAAATGAGCAACAGTTAGTCATCCTATGAACCACTAAAGTGCAAACACCTCCATACCCCCGATCTACAAAATAATAAAAGAAAAACAAACATCCATGTAGCCACAAAGTCTTGCAATGCTGCTGAGCAATTTATGGAGCGCTGTGCCAAAAACAAACGTATGCACATATACACGCCTACACCCAAACAGCGTGCAGATGGACAGCTCTTGTGCTTACAAGAAAGACCCCAAGGTCGTACTCAGAAAGCAATAACCATTCCCCAGAAAATGGACTTCAAGGATTGGAATTACTGCGCGAGTGTGTGTTGTCATGATGGGACTGTGGGAGCATAAAAGAGTTGGAGCGGGAGAAGAAAATGAGGGAGAGAGGGGAGGAGAGCGGTGAGCAGGAAGTAGGTATTTCATGTCGAAATGATTGCCTGTAATAATTAGTCTTTGGCTCAGCACCATTTACTGCGAGGGAGGGAGAGATGGTTTCCGAGGATGGAGAGAAAGCAAGATTGAGCGAGCGAACAAGAGAAAAAAGCAAGAAGAAAAAAGAAATGGCGTGTGTGTGTCTGTGCGCACACGTGTGTGCCTGTGTGGCATGGTGGGCTCGGTTCCTCCAATTTTTCACTGGCGGTGACAGGAGATAAGATGATCAGCCGAATGCGCTACAAATCTGCAGCCTGCCAGCCTTCAGACAGCTCTGTCAGTGCTGCCCTGCTACTGAGCACACACACACACACACACAGACTCACACACAAATGCTCTTTACGCACGCACACAAGGAAACGCGCAAACTAACCACATAAAGCATGGGAGAAAATGGTGATGTGTGTGAGAACACACTAAACCAGCATATTAACCGAATACACTGCATGTGTCAGGCGCACGGAAACATAACGTACACGTGAGCACAGACTGTACATACACCCACACACGTGCACACGTAGCTGCTAAATAAACACAGCGAGGAACACACACACACTCTAATGAGAGCCTACAGACAGTAAAGCATCTAATTCTGCACTTGGAGAAGAAATGTGCCGACTGCTTTTTAAGTCGCCGTGTTTTAAAATTGGGCTTGTGGGTATTGTAAAAATGTCAACGCTTTCCTCCCTAGCATTTGTTTTTCTAAACAATACTTTTCCTTTTCCTTCATTGATTTTTTTATGCTAAAGGAACAAAGGTATTTTCATATTTTCCCTCAATAACACGCTTGTCCATTGCTCCTGCTTACTTGAGGATTTTTTTTTCAGCTAAGGGGACAAGAGGAGCATTTTATTTTTCTTATGAGTGATCAGATTTGCAGAAATGGGATCTCTGTAAGCTAGTTGATGAATGATGGTAAATGATGAAACAGTAATTGCCAAATTATTTGTTCTTTTCCTGTGATAACAGATATTTTTTTCTGCACACGTTGGGCAAGTGTCGCTAAAGACCATCAAAATATTGACAAAATATTAATTTCTTCCTTCCACAAGCCAGTTATAGGTGTGGTCGAAAAATCTTCTCCCCAGAGGTGAAGAGAGGAGCGTGTGAAATGAGGCAGGACTAGATTTACATTATAAAGCTTTTACCACATTATATATAACATTTAAATCTATTTACATTCAGAAAAGCGTAAACAGAGGAGTTATTTAATTGTTATATTTCTTGAAAAACTGCAAACATTAGCTGGTGCCAGATTCACAGATGTTTAATTAATTTCGTAGTTAATATAAGCAAATATTTTAGGGATTTGGAAAAATAGATGACCCCCCCCCCCCAAAACAAACAAAAAAAACTTGGGTTTTGAGCACTTTTGAATAAAGTGAATAAAGACCAGCTGAGAAGAAATGATGTGTGGACTGATCGTAACAAAAACGGTTTGTCAAAGCTGGCAGAGAACTTTTGTCTTTAAATTTTTGTCTCAATTATTTCCTCTTGTAAATCACAGGATAAACACCGAGTTCAGAGTGATAGGAAACAAAGAAAGAACCATCAATTCAGACAAAGTGCTGCAGAAATACAGAATACTAACTAGTAATCCCAGCTTTAAACATACACGCATTATGCACACATGCGCGCGCACACACACACACACACACACCGATGGGAGCGACTGCGCCAGTGTAGTGCCTTTACAGTGTCAGGACCATTTAGCCTGCCAGCCTGCAGGTATGTGACTGTTCACTTTACATCTCATTAACTATTGATCAACCTCCCCTCTCTGCTCTGCCACAAAAACCTCCGGCCTGCGTCCCAGTCTCTGTCTTCAAATACACACACTGTCTCTGAAACGCACAAACATACATACCAGGGACCCACCCAACTTGCCAGTGTACTCTTTCATCATCTCTCAAGGGCAAGTACAAGAGCAAACACACACACACACACACACACACACACACACACACACACACACACACACAAGCCAGGAACTTGTCACACTGTTACCCTCTATGCCGCTAGGCTTACTGTAAAGGCTGGTCTTTTATAACTGTCTCCAACAAATGCACACAAACAACCACACACTGAATTAAAAAGGGAGAGGTTGCATCACACAAACCAACCCACAAAAAAAAGAATCACATTAAGAAACCACAAACCCTCAGCCTGCTCTAAAGCAAATATAATTTTATCATTTGGTGAATGACAGTTAAACACAGGATACCCGTTTTATCCAATTATAACTGTAAACACGCACAAACACAACCTATCTATTTACATGCGCTGTAAAGACGTATTCAATTCAGGCCCACACGTGGTGGTGACAGCGTATGTAAGTCGACTTAGTACAGATGCAGCGATTCTGACATTATTGGCCGATACCAACATCTACGGCGTTTTTTGTTTTGTTATTTGTTCTGCCTTTTGTGCCAGTGAACCAAACAAAAACCAACAAATAAATAAATAAAAATTTTAAAATTATGGCTCATCTTTGAAAATCTACCAAGCCAAAAACCAATGCGGCACAAAAGTAAACACTGGCCACTGCCATTGCTAAATGCCATCGTATTTGCAGATTGACTGATGACAGCGAACGCATCACGCGTCACCGTATTTGTGCATCTCGACCTTCTAGTAAAGAGCCAACAGGCGTAGTTACATACTTGTGTTTAAGCACAAAGAGGTACAGCAAAAGCTTCTAAAGAAATTAAATACACTTTATTCGGTGTTCATGCAGCACTGTGTAATATATTGCCTAACAGAGGTATGCAAATGACAGAGTTACTTAATTAGCGCTACTAATTTTTTTAAACTTATCATTTGTGCCTATTAACATAAATGAAACCGTGAAAAGATTTCAGTCTGAGCACTGTCTCCATATGTCTTATCTCTGTGTTATGAATTATTGTCCAAACCATTATTGTCCATAACCCAGAGATAATTTGTTGGATAGAGACGGTTTTTGAATTTTTACCTCTCTGCTCCACCTCAGTGGATTTTAAATCAAACAATCAATATGTGATTGAAGTGCAGATTTTCAGCTTTAGTTCAAGGGGTTAAGAAGAATCCTTTAAGATGCTCTGTTGCTGCTTGTTTGTGGGTTTCTCTGCATTCAGTTTTTTTATTTAATAAGTGAAAAGCTGCTCTGTGAGGTTGAGATCAGGCGACTGACTTTGCTATTTGATATTGAAGAATATTCCGTTTCTTTTCCTTGAGAAAGCCGTGGGTTGCTTTTTCGGGATGCTTTGGGTCATTATCCGTTTGCACTGTGAAGCGTTGTCTGATCGGTTTTTGCAGCATTTGGCTGAATCTGAGCAGAGAGTATATTCCTGTGCACTTCATCCTGCTACTTCTACCAGCAGTCACATCATCAATAAACACTAGTGACCCGTTTCCATGCCATAACGCTGCCTGTGCCATGTGTGATGTGTCCGATCATGAGATGTTTGTCTTCTTCTCCATATTTGTTAGTGTTCCCATCGCTCTAATTATGAAATAACAAGTAAACAAACCTCACATGGCTATGAAACTGCTTGTCAGCCAATTGTCCAATTGCTTTTGAGCCTGTGTATAAAAATGACCACAATTCTCCAACAGTTTATGCAAAATGATGTAAAACCCTCAAAATTAAAGCTGAAAGTCTGCACGTGTCTCGTGATCGGTCGGCTTTAAAACCCTGTGTGGTCGTGTACGGACGCAAAACTAGAAAACTGTATTTTTTGTATAAGGTTCAATAATCAGACGATCGGTTGATTGTGAAATTATTACACGCGCGCAGCACTGACTGTATGTGCGTCAGTGCCGCTATGTCGTATTTGGGCAGAGATGAGTGGAGGGGCTCTTTAGTGATGAGTGGCAGCATATTAGTGGTGAGTGGAGAGTCTATCTTACTCTGCAGACCACACACACACACAGAGTTACAATGCAAGCACGTCTGCAGTCACCGAGAACAACGTGTGTGTGCGTTTGTACAGAAAGAAAATTACTGTAATGAGAGCTCTGTGTCAGCAGCTCCTCCCGTCTCCCTTCAGCCTGCTGATTACAGCCTGTTTAGATAGTTAGCACACACACGCGCGTGCACATGTACACACACACACACACACACACACACACAGACCCAGCAATGACCCTCTAATTAATTAACTCTTCCCTTTCTTTAGGTTGCTTAGAAATCTTTCTCACTCGATCTTACCAACCACGTGCAGCACCTAAAAAAAAAAAAGGGACACATAAATTTAGAAACGCGCCCTTACCACTAGAGCTGGGCGATATGAGATTTTTTCATATCACGATATGTTTTTTTCATTTCAGGCGATAACGATATCTATCACGATATAAGCCAAATAACTATATTTGTAAGATTTAAATGTGCCGTTGCTCACAAGTAAAATGTGAAATAATCAGCAGCTTGTTTTTATTTAAATATTTATTTCCCATAATAAGTTCAACAGGGTAGATGTACTTATGGAACATGAGACTTTTTCAGATAAATAAAGGCAAATATTGCAAACTACACAAAAGGCAGCCGCTAAAGCGTTTAAGTTTCAAAATAGAACAAACGAAACAGACTAAATTGTCAATTCCACTTAGAAACAAAATATTAATTCTAAAAATAAATCTTAGTTTGTTTTACAGAAGAACAGACAAAACTGACTAACTTTTGTCAATATCAAATAAACTGAGAACTAAAAGGAAATTCTCAATCTCTCCTTGTTGTATAGCTTAGCTTTTCAAACAGTTTTAACAGTTACTTTAGTCTGACAAAAGCCGAATGACGAATTAGCGCTTCCAGTCAGAGACTGAGGCTACGTCCACACGTACACGGGTATTTTTGAAAACGGAGATTTTCCGTTTTCGTTTTAAAAAATAATCCCGTCCACACATAAAGGCAGAAATGAAGGAAAACGCTGCTATGAACATGCCAAAGCAGCAGGTGGCGCTAGATTCCTAACCGTGCAGAAATGTTGGCCAATCAGAAGTCTAGAAGCCTCGGTGGGAAAAAGTAATCAAAGCTGGGGCATAGAAGCAGAACCGAGTCGTATGTGTGGAGGGACAGTAACTGTGTGTATATGTAAGCATTTAAACACTGCAGAGAGTAGAATTAACAGTAACAGTATTGTAGAAATTCATTTCACCGAAACAATAACGTGGCGCACAGTGTGACGCATGCACCAGTTTATTGTATTTCCAGACTTGCTTTCGGCACAATTTACAGTGCACGCTACTCTGTTTTTTGTCAGACTTGAAATAGCCGAAATACCTTCACACTACGGAACTTCTATGGCTCTTCCGTTTGACAATCTCTCCGGCATTGGAACCATCATCTGTTTTCTCTTCGGTCACGCTCGGTTGATTTTTCTAGTCGGCACACTCATTTCCTCCATTACCCGCTGGCTACTTCCCAAACAAACACACGTGCGGCTTGGCACTTGTGCTGTATGTAACAAGCCACGCGACGTGACGCTGCGGCTGTGATTGGTTCGGCTCTGCGCTACTTAATTTGGATTGGCTGACCTTTTTTTTTTTTTTCTTTGAGGACAAGAGCGGCGAGGTCTATCGCGATAGCTTAATTTCTCTATCGAGTAAAAGTTATATCGCGATACATATCGTTATCGTTCTATCGCCCAGCTCTACTTACCACCCACCCATCCATCTATCCGCCCGCCTGCACACACAATGCACAGTTTCAGCTCATCAGCCCAAATCCCTTCCCACCATCTCTTTCCTGCCATCTAATCCGGCATCTATCAGAATCTGGCCACTTTCCCTGTGGCCAAAATACACAACTAAGCCTAGCTATTTCCAGACAACATCTATTTGTGTGTGAAGATAATTGGGGAGGCCCGTACATGTGTCTAAGCGTGTTAAGCATATGCATCGGATTGGGAGTCTGTCTGAACGGGTCAGTGTGTTTGTGTCTGTCTCTGTGGGCGTTCAGGTCATGTTTTCCCTGCAGGGTGAATAGTGTACAAGTGGATCTGATTACATGAAGGTGTAGCCTGCAATCAGAAGTGGTTCTGTGGTGCAACCTGTCTGCTGCTGGACTAAACAAGGCCACTGCTAATCATACTGATTGCCACTGTATGCATGTGTGCTCCTTTCAAAAACTGCTGCCAAACTGTTGGGGGGAGGGGGTAACCGAACCAAACAGCTTCCAGGAGTTACTCAATTGTGAGAGGGGCAAGTGGCTTTATTGCGCCACTTGCAATGGTAAAGTATTACTTCTAATTTTACTGCACGACAGTGGTTTTATGACCTCACAGTGGCATATGGCTCAAGCGAGGCTGGCCTGCATATTTTGGTTACTTGGTGATTTTCGTGCACACTAACCCTACTTCCAACATAACTACACATTCAAGGTGGCAGGATTATTTTAAAGGTCTGTTGTACATGACTGCATTAGATTTAGCTTGGTGCACCTAATAACTGCCTACTGAGATTAGCCCGAGTTAACCTTTAGTGTAATAAATTCACAAAGCAGTACATTGTTTTGCTTTACATATGTTACAATGTAAAATTTGGTTAAACAAGTTAAACACCAATTAGATAATTGTGATCCTGGCTTGATTGACTCTTCATTGAATAATTCATTTAAAATAAATTTTTTTACTCCTAAAAGATAAGCAGTATAGTTGTTTTTGTTCCTTAAACACAACACGAGCAGCAGCTCAAGTTTATTGCTGTTTGTACGCCAATTATGAGCGAGCCAAACCAGTCAATCCAATTAACAGATTCATCCCCACCTGCCAGATTAAACATGCACCCGACAGATACGTGAGAAGATGTCTGATAACACAAGCTGTTCCACTTGCAGAAACTGTTGCTATTGTTCCAAGCCATGGTTACAGTATTAGTTTTCAGTTGTAGTCATATGCAGTGAATTAATCTGCTCTGATTCTTTGTGCTCTAAACATCCCGCAGGGCTGTTGGGAGAAACCTTGCAGGGTGGTTAAACAATCTTTCCTGGAAACCTGAACCCGTTAAAACAACACGCCGACTTATCGAAACTGGACGACGCAGATAGAATCCCAATCCCGCTCTCGGTCGTGTTCTTAATCACATCATTAATTTATTGTTGATCCTGCTCAGTAGTTCTCAGTACCAGCACTTGCAAGAGGGCGATGCTCCAGGTGTTTTGTAACATGAGGTGTTATGCTAAGCTCCCGCCAGAGGAGTTCATCACCATGAGATTCAGAGGTAACTCGTGTTCAGTGAATGACTGGATCTGTCGCAGGGACAATGCAAATAACGAGGGAGGGGGGCTTGTTGCTGACAGCGATGACAAGGAGATAAACTGCTTCATCCATGCAAACAAACACATCAAAAACATATCATACGGCTTAGACGTGGCCGGCATCATACCTCTAGCATTGCACTGAATAAGTGTGCATATGTGACAAGACTGGAAAACTGGAGTAAAGATATATGTTTTTACTGGTTTGAGGTTAAAACAAACAGCACATGCTGCCTTCTTCTCACTGCTTGCTTTACCATTTATACATCGTTTACTCCAGTCGGTATTCGTAAAAAAAGTCTCATGACTAAAAAAAAATGCTGCACAAACCAGAAGTTAGAGAAACCAAACAGGCATTGCTAAGCCTCTAACCGGCCATGCTAATTACAGATTTTACATTTATCTTCGTCAATGTGACTCTTATGCATCTCCATACAAACTTTATGCTCCGGTTCATAGTCAATAGAAAAAATTAGCAGTATATGCGGAAGCAATCCACTGGAAAGTATGAAATTTGTGTGTTTTCTTTCTCTAGATTTATACTTTCGAGCTTGTGGTGAACAAAACGGACAGTGAAATAAGAACAGCAACACATGCAGGCAGTGGTGTGAACAGGGGTAACAGTAGCCGCAGGGGTTAGAGGGGCTGTGCACGGGGAGGGATGGGTGTACAAAAGAAGTTTGAAGTGGGACAGAAAGGGAGGGAGAGGAGATTCTGGCCAGCTATATCAAAGCAGGATGAGAGGAGAAGAGTTGGGAGGCGGGAATGACCCTGTGAAGGTGTGCCAAGAGAGCAGAGAGAGGGAGAGAGAAAAGAGGGAGAAGGCTGGGACTGCACAGCCAGCCCAAATCCCACATTCAAAGGCATTCTGGGCACATTCCTGCGCATCAAGCACACCATACAGTCAGGCAAAAAGAGTAGATGTCAAAACGTCACATAGCATTATCTTGCATTATTTCAGCCAGATCAAGTGTGTTTGCATGTGTATGGCATGGGCGAGAGAAACAATTCCAGTGTGTCGCCTGGGAATAAAGCTGAGCCTGCCTCAACTTCTGCCACGACACTTTACTGCACAGTCATGTGGCAGCGCTGAAGATGCTAATTCTACTATTTAGCCCTCTGCTTTTCCCACAGATAACAGCATGGATGCTGCTGTGATCCAGAGTTGTAGCTCCTCTAGTAAAATAAATCACCGCAGTCATTTAGTGACTGATAAGCTTTAAACTCATTGATTTAACACCAGGACAACACCTTCGTGTCACCAATACTTTTTTAGCAAATATTTGGGGGGGGGGGGGGGGGGGGGGTATATTTAAGTGTTCTTATGCAGGCTATATTTAAAGTGTTGTTTTCAGACTTTATGCAGCTATGATCAGTGTTAAAATCTCATGTAGCTGTTGTCCATTCCAATGTGAAGTTTACAGAGAAGTGATCATGGTGCGACTCAGACATGAAGCTTTCACATGATCATTTAATTTTCACCCTGAATGCCCAGGGCACTGGAAGCAAACAGACTGCAAACAGTACTGAAAACTGCTCCACACCCACCTGTGGTACTGGGTCTGAAGGAACTGAAACTCCTCCTTGATGCGGTCCAAAGTTTCTGGGTAGGTCAGTTTCAGTGACTGGGGCGTCCCCGAAGCTGCAGCCGCCGCTGCCGCTGCAGCTGCCACCACTGACGCAGAGGATCCTGGGGGTGCCTGTAGAGGTGCCTGAAAATACAAGAAATATTTATTAAAAAGATTGTTGGAATTAAATGTCAAAATCGCGTCATTCCCGGTGTCCTTGAGGAATTTGCTACAGTGAATGTTATCAAAGAAGCAATAATCGTGAGCACCGTATCTATTCTCACGTCTGTGAGGAGCTGCTGAATATAGAAATACTGTTATTGCCAGATGTGAGCGGGTCAGCAGAATAGGGCGGAGAGACACAAGAGCTTCTCAGCCAAATGAGCACACTTTGTTTAATTGCAAGTCTGGGTAGAAGAAAAAAAGAAATAAAGGGCAAAATAGAGCAGCGGGGGTGCAGAACGGGGGAGGAAAAGGACCCCATCGTGGCCAAAGACCCCTTCCAACCTCTGTGTATAGCCTCTCCTCTCTGCGGGATCCAGAGCAATTAGGAGACTACAACCATAGGGGTAATGCTGCAGGACAGGCAGACAAAAGGGGGCTAAGAGCAGGCCTAGGAGGGTGGTCGGGGCTGTCAGTCCATTTGTCTGTCTGTTTGGCTCTCTCTCAAAATAACAGAGGGAAGAAAAGACAGCCGGTTCACAAGCTTCATGATTGTCATCTAAGATGTTCATTTTTAGCTTCTAGCACTTAAAAAATTATATCGAACTAAAGCATAAGTACTAAAACTTATATTTGGTAGGCCACAGATTTTACTCTACACAGCGCTGCTTAATCGATACATTTAAAATCTGAAACAGCTGACGATGTTTTGCCGTTTTTAAAATCAGGAATTGTACAAACAGACTTGGAACGTTGAATTTCTTGAGCGTTTTCATGATATAAATGCAGATTTCTTCTCTCTTGAAAAGAATAAACCAAAAGTTTGGGCAGTGTTACAATTCCAGCCAGGGCAGATACGACTTGTCTACTAGTGCCACACACATTGTGTTTACCCTGCGGCATTATTTTCTCCTTTGAGGGTAGTAGAAGAGTGCAACTCATTTTTCTCTTATATGCATTCTTAACTGGTAGTCATGTAGCTTTGCTACATTTTGTCTCGCTGCCTGGAGATTTGCTAGGAAGTACTCAAGTTCCCTGTGCAATGTGGAATATTTATGCTGAATGCAAAGGGAGAAAGCTGTGCTCACACCTGCATTCTGTCAAACCCAAGCATATAGCAGACTGTGTGTTTAAGTTAAACACATGCAGGGTTAAACATTTTTTGCTTGATTCCATTTTTAACGATATACATTTCCCATCCAGTTCTTCCGGAGACTACATTATATATGCTATCCTGTCTTCCAAGCCATCTGGCTGGAATTTCTCCATCACAGCGTGTCCAAAAATAATAAGCTGCCCACCTTGTCATCAAATAACCTAAAAGGTTATTTCTCTAAGCGTGGATTGTGACAATTTTTAATTTGGTTTCAAAAAATAACCCCACAAATCCTGATGTTGTACAAATCAGCAGTGTCTGTGAGGCATTAATGATGTATAATTAAAGGCTTAATTACAACATCGCTCAGCTACAATGCAGCAAAACAGTGTGTAAAAGATGTTAAATAAAAACGTGCGTGTCCACATGTGTGCAGACGCATGAAAGAAAGATACACCAGGAGAGGTTTGCCAGCAGGTGAAACATTATCTGAGGAAAGGAAATTAAATACTGAGGAAAGACGGGGAGTGCAAGGACAGAGGATAGAGATGAAATTGGGAGGAGAATTTAAAGGGGGGAAAAGGTAAGACTGATGAAAAGTAAAAATGGACAGATAAGATGGATGAGACTATTTTTGGAGATACACAGAGAAGAGGTGAATGAGGAAGAATTTTCTAAAAGGAGATTTAAATGGAGAAGAGAAAGGGGGGAGAAATGGAACAAGAAAAAGGAGAAAAGAGAAGAAATGGAAGGAAAAGAAAAATGGCTGATAGAAGAAGGGCTGTGGCCTCATTGTTCCTCTTTCTTTCTAACAAGCTGCTCTCAATCTGTCGGCCAGATCCCCCTCCTAGAGCACAGAAAGCCACACAAACACGTGTGCGCGCACACTCCGTTTTTCCCTTACACACTCAAACCCAGTATTACAAACACTCACCCCCACAAAACACACACATTTTGTCAGTCACACACTCCCCACACACTTCTGATTAAACGCACACACTCCGCTCATTCTCACGCACGCACACAGACACACGCGCGCACACACGGAGAGCAATTACTCTTCACAAGAGGAAAAAAGAACACCAAGGCCATGGCCATTTTATAGGACAGTGGAAGGTGTAAGAAAGAGGGGACTTTTTATCGCTCTCCTTCCTCCTCTACTTCTCTTCAACATATTCTGGACGTTAGAAAAAAATATCCCCCATTTTATCTCATATTCATGTCTTCAAAGGACAGGTGAGAGGAGAGACTGTGCCTTCTTCAAAAAGAGAGGATTTTATCCCCTCCGAAAATAAGGAATCTACCATTCCCCTCTTATGTAAAATAATAATAATGGATACTTTATTGATCCCCATGGGGAAATTACTTGTTTTTCCTCTGCATTTGACCCATTCACTCTGTGAAGCAGTGGGCAGCCCACTAAGCAGGCGCCCGGGGAGCAGTGTGTAGGGACGGTACCTTGCTCAGGGGTACCTCAGGGTAGCCGTTAAGTGGATTCGAACCGCCGACCTTCCGATCATGGGGCGACCACTTTACCTACTGAGCTATCCCTGCCCACTGAGCTATCCCTGCCCTAAAATGTCAGTCTGTTGGGTTTTTTGTTGTTTTTTTTACACTGATGCACATACAGATGTTGCCTGTGAAACACTAAAGCATCCATCCTATCACAGCATAGCGTCTTAACTCCTCTCCCACGAACCAGCGCTCTTAGTCTGTCCAAACCCCTGATCTGGCAAACAGCTGAGCAGGCTTAAAAGTGAGAGGTCAGACCATTAAGCTGACCTGGTAACCTCTGGGAATAGATCTAAGCGGGGAGCCTCACCTGATAATCCCACGGTCAGTTATTCCCTCCCTCCTCTGCCGTGTCCCAGGCTCGAAGGCAAACAAGAGACATGCCGTCTGCCCTTGAACAAAGCTTACATAGGCTGAAAATCACTGTTACACAATTACAGGCTCGACCTTTTTGTGTGTGATACAATTATGAAGTCAGGTTCTGTAATACTGGGCAGGGATTGCGGGAAGTTGGGTGGCAAGGAACACGGAAGGAAAGCTTATCTGTTATGATGAGAGATCATCTGATTACTCAACTGTTCAGTTAAATCATTATGAAACTGCTCATTCTTGTGTAGAGAGAAAAGTTAAAGTTAGAGGTCCAGGACCCTAACTTGCGACCCCATCAGATTAAATGTATATGCGAACACACACAGACATATTCGCCACTAATCTTTGTCAGTACTGAAAAGCCTAGTTCAGTTTCACAGATTTAAACAAGATCTTTCCTGGAAGAGAGCACAGCCATCCATAAAGACAGATATTATTTAACATCAAACACTGCATCCAAAAATCAAACACAGCAGCGTGGCCGTGACAATCCAACAATGCACCCGACAGTGCAAAGACAAGCAAAATTATAAATGTATGAATAAAGGAGAAACTAAGCACCCATTAAAAATCTGATGTAAAGGGACCATTGCCAGTGTGGTGTTTTCTGAATTATATCATTCCTGTTTTTATTTGAGTTACCTCAAATTACACCACGAGCAGCAAACCGCCATGACCTCACATCCTTGCTCGAACCCCCACGCTCTCAAACAAACATGTGCAATCAGACTCACAGATGAGACAACACACCCACACATGACCATTATAAACATTAAATTTTCCACAAGTATTTACAAGCACATATGCACTTCATTGCATTCACACATGACTGCAGCTCCAACGTCAGTATCAGCGGAAACCTGCAAGATGTGTCTTCGTCCTCGCTACTCACGCTGACCTACAGTGATACAAAATTCGCAAATGGAGCGGAAATGGGGCCGTCGCTGTCATGAGGTAGTTGTGTCCACTCTGAAGAATGCTTTTCAGTGTCTTCTTTATAAGGATGCAGGTAATTAGGGAAGGAAGAGATTTCCAGTGGACAAAAACAATAACTTTTTTTTAAACTGTAGTCTTCACCACTAAAAAATGTGTTTTTCCATATGCACAATCCAAGAAAGAAAAAATAAAAGATTTGACTTCCACACTGCAAATCCTGAATAGTGCCTTTGCAAAAGAATGCAACCAACGCCAATATTTACACTGCAGCAAAACATGTTCAACTTAAAAATAAGCCTGCTCACAGTAAAACAAGATTAAGAGTCTCAAATAACACTAGCAGTTAGGTGAGACATTCTCCGCACGACAGCGTCAGCAGTTAGTGGCTATATTTACCATGTCCACATTCATTGTGTGTTAGCGTGATTACATTTTCCAATCAAAAGTTCAACTCTGATTGCAAAAGAAATGATGCTGTAGATGTAAACAAAACAGAAAGAATGGATTTGTAAATCAATAACACAGCATTTTCTTTAAAATGTCACCATTTTATCATAATTGAATATTATGTGCTGATTTGAAAATTTAATGCCAGCAACACGCATCAAAAAAGTTTAAAACGTGGCAAGTTTGTGCAAGGTGGTGCGTGGCCTAGTTTTTTTAAAAAGCTTTTGTCATATTTTTCGTTTCATAATGTGCCAAATTTCTGTGGGTGGCAGATCTGGGCTGCAGGTAAACCAATTTAGCACTCTGACTCATACGAGCCACGGTGTTGTAATAGAAGCAAAACGTGATCTGGCATCATCTTGGCGAAATAGAAAAGACTGTTCCTTCTTGGGGTTTTTTGTTGTCTTTTACCCAAACCTGTGGGTGCAGCTCCAAATTATGTTTTCAGGAGTGTCCCTGAGACCATGTGCGGGCTTCCATTACAGAATCATGCTTTAATGCAGTGCCGTCTGAAGGCCAATAAAAATCACAGAAATTCAGTCTTAGTTTTCAGTCTTCAGCCTTGCATACAGAGATTATTCCAGATACGGTTCCAGATTTAAATCCAAATTCTTTGAAACTTTATGCTGAGCAGCTTAACAGAATCACCTTCCTAATAAAGCCATAATCTTAAACTCAGAAAGACGCTATATTTCATAGAAAATCCCATTTTGAACATTCAATCTGTATTTCGTTACATAGTATCCAGGCTCTTCTGGGTAGTGGGTTGGAAACGAACTATAGCTGAGACGTACTGAAACATCATAAGTAAGAAAGAGAGCATATGGCAATATTCTGACTTAATGCCACTAGAAAAAAGAGTCAGGAGGTCAGGAAAATGATTGAAATCCTTCGTGAGGGGAACAGCAATGTAACAATGTAGTCAATAAATTTGTTTCCACAAATAAAATATATATACAGGAACATAATAACACCAGTGAAAGTCAGCAGGATTCACTGCTGGGGAGGCATAAATGTCAACAAAATTTCATTTTCATCCAGCCAGGACTTAATGAGACATTTCAGGCTGGACCGACACCAAGTGGCGGACCAACCGACTCATCCCTCGAGTCACTCTACTTGCATGACTGAAAAAAAAAAACCCTTGCCAAATATATGTTTAATTGTTTCATCGAATGTCAATTCCTCCGTCTGTCTCCTACAACTGGGAAAATAATTTACTGCTGCCTCCCCTCATATAGCTCATTAGTCAGGCTACTAATTACACCGCTTACCCACAGAGTCGATCAGAGTAAACACCCACCGAGCTCTCTCTTGTTGTGTCTCATCTGAATACCACCAAGGACGCAATGACAATAGGTCTAACCCCGAACAGCATGTCCGAATGCGTATCTGTGTGTCGCCACCCCCACACCTACTCATCTCTGAGGGCCACGAAACGTGTCGATATCCTGTCCTCTCAAAAAAGCTTTTGAAATTAAAGCCTCTCATATGAAATTATTCAGGCATGACTGTCAACATTTGACAGTCATTTGCATTGTTAAAACAGTGTGCAGTGTGGAAGAGAAGTTGCCCCCACACCTCTGGCCCCCCGCCACCTTCCATCGAGTAGGTCTCGGTGCTGGAGAAACCTGCTGGTAATCTCTCAATGACTTCTCTTCTTACAGGGGAGGGGTTGCCAGGCACCTGTTTCATTAGTGCCACACATCTTTCTTTCTCAGTTTTCTTCTCTCCCACCACCACCAGCACCCCCCCACAACCACCTCCTCATTCCCGTCTCCTTCCTCCCGCAAGCCTCGTTATTCAAATTTCCCTGCTGTCAGCCCACATTAGCAAAGCGCCACAGTTTGCCTGTCAGCTGGCTTAATTGCTGGAGGTGCCTTCTTTTATTAGGTAACCCCCTCAGCTCGTTTGTTCCTTCCGCCGAGACACATCGCCACAACAGCTTGTATAAACCTGAAATCCCTTCAGCCTCTTTTCCTTCATTTTCCTCTACCTTTTCTTTCTCTCTCTAATCACTGGCTGAGCAAAGCAGGCGAGCTGCAGATCGATAGCCACGCTCTCACCATAGGACAACACTGGTGATAAAGAGCTAAAAGCATGCTAGGACTACGGAAGTGGGTCTTGCTTTATGCTAGCTCTGAGGGAGGAGAGCCGATGACTCGTCTCTCTGACCTTTTCTTTTCTTTTTCTTTTTTGCATTTTACTCTCACTCTAGATAAAATTAATTCAGTAAGAAATACTCCTTGCTTGGTGTTAGTGGATAATAAGGAGATATACAAGGTGAAAATGCATGCCTCCTTTTGGTCTCAAAAGCAAAACAGTAATTCGAAAATGATGTAGACCTTATGATTGAAGCAACAACAGCAGCAACGCTGAAAATCTAGAGATGAAAAAGCCAGAATTTAAAAACACATGGCGCACCTCCTGCAGCTCTCCCATCTATAATCTAAGCCCCTCCTACCAGACAAGCTGGGGCATAAGCCCTAAAATATTTCTGCTGATTTCTGGCCTCACACTGGATTTGAACCCTAGGCTTCCATCAGGCACATCTTAGCCTTTTTCATTATGTTTGTCTGTTATGCTACTCTAGACTAACTACCAGACCTAAAAAAAAACAAAAACAAATGTCCTTAGCAGCTCAAGCTTTACTTAACAAACTGTGAAAAGAGAGACCAAAGGAGATCCAGAACTCTAATTCCTGTTGTCCCTGCTCTTAAAGGTGCTGGGGTGAATTGGCATCAGTGAGGTAATGAGTTAGGCTGAAAAAGAAATGCTTTATATTAATCAGCAATAATGTCACCTTCACAGAAGTCTACGATATTTCCATCTAGGATGTTGTGTTAGATTTGCTAACTGATGTCTGTAATTTCTGGAGAGACCTCAGTGCATCTAACATTAGCCACTACTAAATGGATAATAGACAGTTTTAATCAGACATAATGACTTAAACTAATAGAAACCAACCCCTTCCCCTTAGACCAGGACATTGCTTAGGATAAAATGGCAGGTAGGTAATTATGTTATTGCCCCTAAACTCTGACAATAAAAGAATCAGTAAAACAGATGGTCAAGGAATACCTGACATCTAACTAGCCATCCAATAATCATCACATTTATCTTACATGTCATTAATGTATATTAAATGGTTAGGGTCAGTGTAGGAGGTTTCCTATTTAAATATATTTTAATATTATGTTTCTGATGTTTTTCTTCTTTGTGTTTGTGCGTGTTTGTGCCACTGTGGCTGATCTGAATGAACACTAATGGCCTAAGACAGCCAGACATGCCTGCCATGATCTATGCACTTCTTTCCTATTCTGTTTTTGGCATCGCTTGGACCCTAAAATAATCTGAAAACAGACACTGAATTCTTCCATGCGGTGTTAATGCTATTTTGGCATAGGGATCTAATTTGTGCACATAATTTTACTTTGATTAGCTGGTGAAAAGTTCAGCCCTGGCATGCAGAGCGTTCATTTTCCAAGATGTGCAAGATGTGTGATTGAAAAGTTAATTTCTGATTTGCCTCTTGCACTTTACAACAGTATGTGCGTATATTTTTTTTGAAGGTAAGAGTCATTTCTAGTAGAATATTTGAAGCTCGTGATTACCAAGCACCTCCTGTATTTGAAAGAAGGAAATCGGGAAAGAAGATCTGTTGTAAGAAGCTCTCACGATTCAGGTTATTTTACCTGCTGACTGCCAGATACAACCGCAAAGTCTCTTTCTTAGAATGTGAAAATACATGCAGCATTTTACAGTTACCATTTGGCAACTATACATGTCAGAATACGTGACTGCGTGTTTGTATATTATATGGGTCACTTCCTTCAGAGCACACCAATATCCAGTGATGACAGGTTACTGCCAGCCTAGCATTTCCGAGATTAAACAGTTTGCTGGGTTGAGTGGCCCTTCACTCCGAGGTGCAAACAAGAGCCGCTGATGGCCGTAGACTTCCTTATGACGGCTGCCTCACATGGTACCGTTAAGCTCTGTGGAGAGTTCAAATCAAAAGGGACCGCTGTCCTAAACATCCCACCCAGACCCGCCACAGTCTGCTACTCTCACCCTGGGACGCCTGCCCATACATTAAGATGTGGTTTCTTAGCTCTCACAGGAACACAGTGAGGAGAGGCTGGATGAGAGGGATTGGGTTTACAGTGCAAACCACAGACCCACAGTCTGCCTCCTGCCCTGCCTTCCTGCACTCAGCTATACTACAAGCACAGCTGCTGCTAGTGTGTAATCTTTCTGCATGTGCTGTATGTTTGGGACGGGGGCTCCAATAATGCAGTCTTTCCTACAAGGAAGTATAGGTTGAAATGCTGAAATAGACACAATGGCAAACCCACAAAAATCCAAACGATGTCTTTCTAGTCTCCACCTGCTTGACTGGATTTGTGAAACGTTAATTACAATGGCGTACACACACATTCCCATGAACTTTTCAATACGAGGGACGTGAATGTCAAAACACTGTCAGGGGTGGGGTGCAGGGTGGCATGACTGAGGGATGTAGAGGAGGGTTAGGCAAATGAGCAGGTCTTAATTGATACTTCACACAGCTGGAGGACCAGTGTTTATGTATTTCAGCCTGCTCAAAAGCTCTCCACATAAACTCCACTAAAGCAAATTAAACCCATGCAGCACAGATTTCCTGTCCTAACCTTGCAGAAATCTATCTCAAAACACAAACACCTTGTCATTTTCTCTTTTCGTTTATTTTATTTTATTTTTCTTTGAGCCCACGTGCTGTTACTGAGATCGTTTGGCACTAGCAGTTATCTTCTTGAAAAGGGTTTATAGTTTCCAGCATCACATCGGTAAATCAGGGCGATGAATCACTTGATATGATGGGAGGGAAAAAAAGCAAAAGCCGAATTTGTAAAAACAATGAGTGGCACTTGAGAAGGGCAGGCCATTAAGGGAAGGTGACATGCCAAGCTGACTCACTTCCCCCCCTCATGGTTCACGAGGAAAGCAGAAACAAACACACACACTTCATCATCTGGGTCAAGTCCACAATAGTGTGGAGATGGGAGGCTCTGCGTTTCTGGTGGTGGCCACCAAGGACACGAGATTTACACACAAAGGCAGTGGGTAAAGTTGGACGTTGTGTGAGTGGGGCTTTGCCTTACTGACAACAATCTTCCTGACCTTCATAAGACAAAGCCTACACCCAGCGTTAGCAACGAAGGCAAATAATATATGTTCTAGAGAAGAGCCTGCGGAGAATCACACTTTCCATACAAGAGAGTCCCCGGAAATACACACTGAGGACAAAAGACAAGCAATTTTGACTCGCACTTTCTCGTTGAGGTTCAAAAAATGTTTCAATCACACTGAATTTAACTGCTACTCAGTCTGATACAATAATCTCAATAAGCGCGTGGTTACATAGTAGCTAGCTTACTTACCGGTGGTCGGTTCTGGGGAAACATTGTAGCCGCCGACTTGTGAGTCTTTGCGTTTATTTATTTTTTTGTCCTTTTTCCCCCTTTTCGGTGCCCAAAGCTTCGTCGAAAAATACGAGCAGTCGATGTACTATTGTTGGTCTCACAGAGGCATTTGGCCGGATTTCAAAGATAATAGCGAAGCTAGCCTCGACTCGCTCATTCCTCGCTTCAAGACTCCTTTGTTCTGGGTTATATCTCCAACCCCACACCGCACCGCGCTCGACGAGTAGTAAGGACGGGGAGAGGAGGAGAGGGAGAAACACCCGGTCCAAGGAAGCTCTCCTCCAAGTCCTCAACTTCACGCTTCCAGCAATTACACTGAGGCAAATTGTTTCCCTCCTCTTCGATAAATATATATATAAATATATATATTCGCCGTCTGTAGCGTAAAACGCCAGAGAAGGAAGGGGGGAAATGTGGTTCGCTTGTGGCTTCGGAGACGGACACACCACCAGCACACTGAATGCAGCCGCAGCCTCTTTTGTCTCGCTCGTTGGCCTGCACTCTTTTCACACAACACTCCCAGTCCCTCACTTCTCTCACTCCCCCTTGCTCTGATCCTCAATGGGACATTACATATGAGTAGCTTTCTTTGAGGAAGGGGGGGCTGGGGGAGAACCTTAAGACACGGTTTGCTTCACAATTATCAGCCTTAAGATTTTCTATTGTTCTTTTAACAGAATGAAATATTGCACATATAGTCTATGCAGGATATAAATAGAGGGCAAATCAGAGCATTTACACAATGCTGTTCTTCAAACAGCCTGATGATATTTGCCAAGAAACCTTAGCATGTGTCTTGTTAGGGATGCACTGTAACCAGCTTTACTCGCATCCAGCGTCGGAAATAAAGACGTATCCGCACAACTGGGAATTTTTTAATTTTATAAAAAAGTCCAAAATGTATTTAGAAAGAAGGGATTCTGAGGAATTGTTCAGTGATTGAATGAAATCTCCACGTGGGGCTCGGCCTCGGCACGGTAAACATTGGTAAAACGAGCCAATGAGTATGGAGAACACCCACGTGGGGTGTGGCGACCGTTTGCCGATTGGAGGGGATAGCTAGCACAATGCTCCACGCGTCAATCAAGCGGGGCTACAACCGCTCCGTCAGGTTAACCCTTTCCTGGCTTCGTCTAGTGACTGAGAAGGCGAGGAGTTGTGTGGTTGCTGTATCAAGACTCAGTGGTTTTCCTTTTTCTCCCCACAAACTCGGCAATGCATTCGAGAAAAAAAACTTACACACCCCTCACCCCGCCTTTCATCCTCGTCAGTGTGGAAATAAATAGACTTTGCACTAATGTTTGCATCATTTTAGTCATTTGTAGATGAGAAAAAAATAAGCTTGACCACAGAGAACTGGCAAAACACATTAAAAGTAAGGCATCTGAAAACCACATAAATGCAACAGTGATGATGGTGCAACACTCACAAGGCTATTCTTTTGACGTGCACTTTGTTGTTACCTGGAAAAGGAGAATTATTCTGGAGGAGAAGGGAGAAATGGTGGAAAAATTGGTATTCTGGTGGCATGACCCCTTTAGCTGGGCTCATAATTAGAGAGATAGATATTGAAAAAGCAATTTCTGACAGTGGAAATCACAACCTGCCAGAGGTGGAGCTGGAAAATATAGATGGGTGTGTGAGAGTGTGTGCGTGTGTCTGTTTGTGTGAGAATATATATGTGTGTGTGAGAAAGAGACAGAGAGAAAAAGGCAGAGGGGGGTAGGGAGGGAGGGAGGAGGAAGAGAATAAAGGATGAAGGACAGCAGGGGGGATGCTGAGAAAGACGAGCCAGTAGGAGGGTTAGGAGATTGAACAAGAGAGAGAGAGAGAGAGAGCACGGGTGATGAAAAAAAATGAGTGTGTGTGTGTGTGTGTCGCTTGTGCATGTGGGTTTTGCGTGTGCGTGCATGTGTTGAGCAGACAAGTAAGGGAATGAAAAAAGAGAGAAGGGCGAAGGGGAGCAAGTAGGGAGAGTAGAGAGGGAAGGAAAGAAAGAAGGGAAGAGAGAGAGAGAAAGAAAGATTTTATTGCCATTTTTTCCCATGAATTTTAATGCACAGCACTGGTCTCCCTCCCGGATTCTGGGATCACATTTATTAGAAAAAAAAAGTCATGAGGAATGCAGTGCTTTGCAGTCTGCTGCTGCACAGGGAGATGTTTCTTGTGCGTGTGCGTGTGTGTTGGGGGCATAGGGAAGAAGGCAGGTGGGAGGGTTCATGGGATGTATGAGGCTATGTTGTGCTGGCGGGGCATAATAATATAGATGATAGAAAATGATAAGTGAAGGACACATATTATTGCTATTGGCAGGTCAGGTGAAGGAGTGCTCTAGGTGTGTGTGTGTGTGTGTGTGTTGGCTGAGCTCCAGTGATTAAACACACTCCGTCCACAGTGCCCTTATACTCAACCGCTCGGAGCAAAGGGACATAAAAAAAAAAAAGCTCTACAAAAAGGAGAGGAAGCCGTGGTCGCAACGTCACGGGACCTTTCGGTTTTACCTCAATTATGTGAGGTTGTTAAGAGAGGTCTATCAGACTCATGTGTGCCGAGTTTAAGCAAACACATAATGACCGCACACACCTGTCTCGGGGGGGACGGTGGAAAGTTCCCAAGGGAGTAGGGCTGCTTTGCTAAGAAAAGAAAACAGGAGCGAAGGCCAAGACGCTGGTTATGCATAAAGTATCACCGAGCAGCAAAACATCAGGAGGGAGTGGCGATGAAAACAAGTTCGCTTCTCACTATTCTTTAGAGACAGCTTCATTCCTTGTGGTTGCCAGCAGCAATATCAGTGTCAAACTGTGACTGATATTCATACTAAATGATGCCCCAATAACAACGGACAAAGCCTACCGAACAGACATCCTGTTGAGACGATGGACCGTTGTATGTTTTGTTTCCGGCGGGCAGCGTGATGAGAGTGGTTATTGCTGCTTTGCTTGGATCAATAACCTTCACCTGTCTGGATGTTTTCTCCCTAGACATGAGAATTTGTGTTATTATACAGTGATACTGCATCCAGAAATAAAAATGCAAGCTGCTACATGTTCTCAGAAAGTCAAGAAAGGATAGCAGTGATGAAAGGAAAAAGTCTAGATGACCTGACATCACTTCAGAGCACTCAAGCTAATACAGAAAATATAGCCAACTATGTAAAGCATTGACGGTTTCAGAGATAGGCCTTCAAAATACAGGGTGGACCATTTATATGGATACACCGTAATAACATGGGAATGGTTGGTGATATTAAAGTCCTGTTTGTGGCACATTAGTCTATGTGAGGGGGCAAACTCCTCAAGACGGGTGGTGACCATGGTGGCCATTTAGAAGTCGGCCATCTTGGATACAACTTTTGTTTTTTTCAATAGGAAGAGGGCCATGTGACACATCAAACTTATTGGTAATGTCACAAGAACAACAATGGTGTGCTTGGTTTCAACATAACTTTATTCTTTTATGAGTTATTTACAAGTTTCTCTTTGTTCACAGCCATTGACATGTTGAAGAGGTTAACGTGAGGAGCAGATCGAAATTGTGTTGATATCTGGTGAACGCAGTAACCGGGTCATTGCAGCAGATTTCAATGCAAGACACCCTACGAGACCACCCATCTCCCATGCTACAGTCAGCAAACTGCTTGCTAAGTTTCGTGAAACTGGTTCAGTGTTGGATTTGCCAAAATGTGGACGCAAGAAAACTGTCACTAATGAAGAAACATCAGTGGCTGTCCTAGCTTCATTCAGCAAGAGCCCACAGCGTAGCACTCGCCGCATGTCACTGGAGAGTGGCACTAGTCGAACGTCCCTTCGGCGGATATTAGCTACTCACAAATGGCACCCTTACAAACTCCAGCTACTGCAGCATCTCAACGAGGATGACCCAAATCGGCGCACAGAATTTGCAGAATGGGCAAAACAAAAATTGGAACAGGACCCTCAGTTCACGCAGAAGATTTTGTTCAGTGATGAGGCAAACTTTTATGTGAATGGTGAAGTTAACAAACAAAACCACCGCTATTGGTCTGACACTAACCCACATTGGATGGATCCCTCCAAGACTGTTGGAACAACAAAAGTGATGGTTTGGTGTGGTATATGGGGTACAACGACAGTGGGTCCATCCTTCATCAATGCAAACGTCAAGGCCACTGGATATTTGAAATTGCTACGTGATGATGTGTTTCCCTCTTTATGCACTGAAGCTGGCACGTTCCCTGAGTTTTTCCAGCAGGATGGTGCACCACCACATTATGGGTGCCAGGTCCGAGCATTCCTAGAAGAACAGTTTCCTGGAAAGTGGATTGGTCATCGTGGGCCAGTTGAATGGCCCCCAAGGTCTCCCGATCTGACCCCCTTAGACTTTTATCTTTGGGGTCATCTGAAGGCAAATGCCTATGGTGTGAAGATACGAGATACATTTTTATTTTGTATTTTCTGTATTTTCCCCACATTTGGGGTTAAAATGTTTGCTATACACTATAAAGCTCTCAAGATGCTTTTGTGACACTTTAACTGTTTTTTTTATTAGACATTATTATTTTTATTGTTTATCCTGTTACTCTATCTATCTATCTATCTATCTATCTATCTATCTATCTATCTATCTATCTGCAGATGTGGATCAGTGAACTTACCACACATACTAGGGCAAGTTGACTGTGAACGCACAATATCCCCCATGTGTTTTGCAGTTTTCGAGTAAGGTCAGGCTTTGAAACCAAATGCACAAGCTGAGGTGTGATCTCTTTTTAAGTTTGAAAAGACACATGAGGGGTACTTCCCAAAGTCTGACCTGCATAGGCTGATCTGCTTAATGTCCTCTTTGGTCATGCTGGGTACAACAGTTGTGGCAGAAACACTAAACTGCTGTGAACCGAATAATTAAACTGAGGTTGCAATGCAATAACTTATCGCCAGTATGGTTGTTTATGGTTTTCATGACCAAAATGAATTAGTGTAACTTACGGAGGCCCATCCATAACACGGACGCTGTGTAACAAGTTAAATTCCACTTTCTTCTAAATGTTCTGAGATCTGAAATTGCTTGATTCAAACATTAAACACGTCTCCATAATGTAGCGGTTTACACATTCACCTAAGCAGAAAAAGATCCCCAGTTTGATCCTGGGTGGAGACACAAATCCCTTTGGGGTCGTGTCAGGAAGAGCATCAATAAAATCTGCCAAATCAAACATGTGGAGCTACCCGCTCTCTGACCTCTTATGAATCAGGGAGTAGCCGAAAGCAGCTTTTAAGCCCTCGAATAAACACCATTGTCCTGTAAGAATGTAGGCAAATAAGAAGAGTTTGTTCATCTCAACTTTCTCCAACACAGCAGCAAAGGGGATGGATGATCTTAGATTAAGGTGCCCTGCGTGGGTCAAACTTTAGGTTTCCCAGCCTCACCCCCTCTCCCTAATTTCATCAGTTCCTTTAGTTTGGTATAGAGAACGGCTCCTGCCTTGCATTGGCTTGAGTGACAGGAAGACAAGGCCACAGTGTTGTCACAATGCCCACCCCCCCGCCCCACTCTCCCTCACCCCTCCCCGCTGCCTTACTTTGACCCCCACCCCCCTACCCTTCTTTCTGTCCCTCATCAGACAAGCTGGGTGTCAGCGCAGAGACGGCCCTGTGATTTATTGGTCTCTACTCCTTTGGGACCCCTCCTCCCCAACACACAATCTCATCCTCTACCTCCTTCTCATCCCCTCCACAACACCCTCCATGTTTCCCATCCCCACCCCCACCCCTGCCCCCAAACCCTCAATCCAACTCCTCCCCTTCTGTCCTCTCCTGCTGTATAGCCCCCCGGGGAAAAGAAGGGGGTAATGACCCACATCAGCAGCAGCTTCACTCACTCACACACACACACACACACACACACACACACACACACACACACACACACACACACACACACACACCTTCTCTCCTCGTTGCAGGCGGATACAAATAAATACCCTGTGTGACACCCACACATACACACATATGCGCACATAAAACAGGCGCTGACACATTTATGCCCACAGGCATGTGTATCTTAGAACTGAGGAATTCCAGTGTTTCGGCATAACATTGTGTCCCTGCTCAAAAGTCTCCCGCAGTCTTTTGCCCACATACCTAATGCTGACGAGATCAATACAGAGCCATCTTTTCCTTTGATATTTGCTAAATTGTTCCATTTGTAAATAGGACGGCATTTTCATCATGACCTGTTGTAGCCTCGGGAAGATGGAATGCACTCCTCTCCTTTTCACTGGCATTTTTTTTCTTTATAAAACAGAACAATGGAGTGATTTGTATGACGGTGAAGCCGAATAAGATCTCCTTTTGACTTTCCAAATGTCTGGCGGTGTAGCTGCTTGCACAATTTGGCCATGAAATCTGAAATGGCATTGTGTACTCAGAGGTAACGATGAGGCAAGGAAGCGTCTTAGAGGGGTTTCCTCATAGACCCCCATTGCAAAAAGATAACTTCATACGTGCCAGAGAAATTTCGAGACAAGGTCAATGCGATGGTTCATATTCCCACATTTTCTTTTTCTTTCTTTTCATTTTTTTAAGGAGCGAGTGAGAAAAGAGCATCTTTTCAGAGTTTGATTTTGAATGCAGGAAGGGAGGGAGAGTGGAGAGGTTAAATCTGAGCATTGACTTGCAAATGCTACTGACAGCACTCTGCGTGCGCTGTCACTCATCTCACACAGCGGTGGGATGCTCTCCTGTGAGAAGTATGCAGCCACTGCCACAGGTTTCCGCTGTAACTGAGTGCTGTGAAAGTGGAGAGTGCAGATCGGGTCATAATTTGTATATTTATACTTTTTTTTTTCCACAGGAAGAAAACTCACATAAACTAGAAAACAAAATCCCGTTGGGTCGATAGAATTTGCCTCCAAAATGTGTCTATAACAACACGACTCTCCTTATCAACAAAAAACTAATAAATAATTTGAGTACCTCACATTTATGCATGAAAAACATTTTAAAAGAAAAAGCACACAGTTACAGCTTAACTGTGGTCCTGTAGATATCAGGGTTCGTTTAAATAAAAGATTAAACATAGAGCTTTTCTTTTTAAAAACAACAACACAAATATATCAAACTCCTAATATGTATTTTGTGAATTTGTACTTAGACGTGCAACGAACAAGCTACCACATTGCATTATGCTGCCACCTGCTGTAATCTATAAGTAATGCAATCAGCGGCATATGCAGTACCGTAGGCTACATTGTATACTGTATCTTATTTATGTGTCATTCCAGGACGGTATAAATGAATAAATCATTGTCTACGCTGTCTGTCATACCTCATATAGCTTCATATGTTCACTGAGGGTTTGTAATAGCAGCACTGCGGACTATGAATCCTTTGACCTCGTACAACCTGCTTTTCCCCCAGGGGTAAGGTCAAGGTTACCCGCTGGGCAGCATTTTCCACTAAATCCAGGAGCTCACCAGGCGGACACAGACACGCTGACAGACTGCATACCCATCAGAAGCTCTGCTGGGCGTTTCTAATCGCCAGTTTCACTGCGCTTGTCCGTCTCAGACGTTGAAAACCTTCATCAGTGAGTGGAAACTGACGCTAAATACTGTCGCGTGCCAAGACGCCACTATCCTGTCCCAAACTGCAGTGAAGAACTTTCACCACACGGTGTCACCATTACACAGTGAATCCCGTGCTGCGTGTAGCTCTGTTGTTCCGCTCAGGAATGAGCCAAACAGAAGTTCACACTGCGGTGTACTGATGTAGGTATATGTTTGCCTGCCAGGTGCTTCACACTTATTTTTGTAAATGTAAGTGATTGACCTTTTTGTGGAAGAATTTTGGCCCATTTTTCAGTTGTTGAGGTTTGCGGGCTTTCTACAAAGATCCCACTACAGCGTTTCAGCCGGATGGTTCAGGGGCGATTCTAGGAATTTCTAAATTGGGGGGCTTCACTGGCAATCACAAAAAGGTATCAGAACACTTTTGTAACTTGTCTTATAAGCCAATGTTATATTGATTACGTTTTTTACATTAATACAACCAATGATCAACATTTTTAGCTATTAAAAGCTTACAGTCGAGATTATCAGTTTTAAAGTATTTGTAACAATCATTTAAGTGTATTTGCTCTCAAACAAATCAATGTTCTCAGCTTGTGCTGTATAGATTTTAAAATTCTCTTACATGCTTTGTTCCCTTACAAACCACAAGCTTTATTTAAAAATACAGATAAATTTAAGCTATTAACAGTTATGCAGCTACAAATCCAAACAGAAGTAAGCCAGTCACATGAAGTAAGATAACAGCCACATGTTTTAAAATCAGTATTTGCCCTCATAAAAGCTATTCTAAGCATTACAGCAGTATTTGGCTGTATACTGTGCAACACAGAGAAAAACACAACATCCCAGTTCACAGCTTTAGAGCTTTATAACCAACCATGAAGAAAGATGTGATCGGCAGCCAAGTTGTTTGAAAAAATTATTTGAAGGGGGCATGTGCTACCCCATGCCACCCTTCAATTTGGTATAGCTTTAGCTATCAAATGGATGCAAACAGCTCCATGATCTGCTTGGTGGATGGTATGAGGTGTGTTTGTGCTGTTTTGGTTGATTTTTTCCAAATGTGGTGCTGTGCATTACAGTCCAACAGGACATAGTTCCAGAAGTCTTGTGGTTTGTTTAGATGCAGCTTTGCAAACTTAAACCGTGCAGCCATTTTTCAGAATGAAGACGCTTTTTCCTGTTAACCCTTCCAAACATGCAATACTTGTTTAATCCATATCTAATTATACTGTTGTGAAGTTTAACATTCAACATGCTATCTAAGACCTGTAGTGTCTGAGATAGGGCTCTTAACTTTTGTTTTTGTGTGTGCATGGTCTGACTTTGGGGTGGGGCAGCAGTGGCATGGTGGTCAACTCGATCATCAGGCCGGGCTTTTCTTTGTGAAGTTTGCATAGGTTTTCTCTGGGTACTCCGGCTTCCTCCAACAGTCCAAAGATATGTAGTTAGTGGGGTTAGGTTAACTAATTCTAAACCCAGCATTATTTAATCTCCTGATTACTAAACTCCTCCCATCTGCACTGATTGGTGGATACCTCTCCCCACTCCTGGTCTTACAGAACAAGCTTGGGATTCTTGAGCAGCTGCCCGTTCATATTTGAAACTGAAGCTGAATTTCAAACTAATTTGTAATTAGGTTGCAACAGTTGAACCAGATAATAAAGGACTGACATGTTGATCCTCTGTGTTTCTGTCTTACTACTGAGATGATGTCTCGCATTTTGATTGGCTGCAGAACTGAAAAGTCAGCACTGCAGAAGAGACACTTTTCTAAAGTCTGGCTTTAGAAAACAGTGTGGAGGAGGCTGGGAAGACTGTCATTATGGGTCAAGTGCAGGTTAACATGTCTTCCTTTATTTTGCTGCGTGTTCTACACTCAACAGGAAATACTGCAAGTCACCACAAAGTTACAAGCTGTGCAGATTTTTACAGAATATGATGGAAACTACCGCAAATAAAGAAAATGCTACAATAAATACTGAAAAGGCTGAAATTAGTTCTTAGTGTACTTTGGCTAAATTACTATTAACATTTCAGTTTTGCACCTAAAAGAAGAATAACATCAAATGATGTGCTTCTCATAAGAAACCCTCAAAAACAGAAGTGCGTGTGGAGATGCATCCACAGTGAAATGCGAAAGTGACAATTAGACTGAACAGCACAAATAACCTTTAATTTTTTTTAACAAACAAAGAAGAAACCAAAAAAGAAGGACATTCATGAGTGTGAGAAGATTACTGAACAACCTTCAGCTTCTTTTTATAAAAGTTACTTGCACATAAAATGCTGTATATTTGTGCTTCACATGCTGAACCATAACCATAGTTTGTTTAGATTTTTGGTCAAAATTTCAGGCCACCTTATTGAATTAGCAACATTTCCCATACTGTTCCACACAAACAAGCTCTTTGTCCCACATTTAGTTGGTTGGGATCAGGTCTAACCACAGCACTGACAGATCACTGACCAGTAATGGTTCCACCCCAGCCTGGGCTTTTTCAGCTTTGCAGGGAATTGCTGGCATTGTTTTTCCCACAGCTGTTATCGGGATCCATGATAATAACCAATTCTCCTGCTTCCCTTTCACAGTTGTGACAAGTGTGGAGTAACCTGGGGCCAAGAAGGTCAGTCGTCGTCTCCTACCAAGGATCTCGGTCACTGCACACAGCCCGAAGGAGGCAGTTTCTTTCAAGGACTTTTTACAAAGTAAAGTAATATAAAACGAAACATTTTTGCTTGAGGTTCATATATTATTAAATTGCCTGTTGCTGTGGAAGTTAAAATTACTACTATATACTAAAGATGATGATTTTGTGGTTGCTGAAAGAGGAACTGACAGGATGTGTTTGAGTGACCTTCACTGCCTAAACTTGGTCCCCGGCAAAATTTACTGCACCAAAATTGTGTAATTACCACTTGTAGCCACGTAGGCTGCTTTTGCAACTGCTTATGCTGCTACATACTGCAATTAATTTTGACTTTGAAACAAACTAAAGTCTTTTTTTTTTACTTTGATGTTTCAAAAGCATAATAGTGACCTCCTGGAAAAGTTCCCGTGTCAACATGAGCCACAAAACATACAGACTGCTAAAAAGGAAAAAGACTTTAATTTTAGTGTTGTTGAAACAGTTACCCTTTGTTGGCACCTTCTGTGATTAAGTGTGTGTTAAATGTCAAATCTCACAAGGTTGGTGCTGATGGAGTTTTTAAGCATTAGAGAGGTAGTGGAAACTAAATGGGTCTGAAATTAAAAGCCGTAATAAAGAAAAAATAATAAGAAAGCTGTAACCATTAAAGGATTTTGGCTTCTATATACTGTATCCCACAAGCTATTTGTACATTTTACATATCAGAATAAGTAAATTCAGATTATAGTAACTAAGAATAAAAAAGCATCGTCTTTTTCTTGGAATTTTTGTGTAAAGTCTGCACAAATTGGAAATTTTGTAAATAGTATGGAAATATGCAAACAACAGTAAACCTACCCATGAAAAGAAAAAGTCATTTAACAGTCATTAAATGCTTTAGCATAAGGGCTGTTTGAGGATTTTTTTTAATTCATACAAAAGAAAAACAGCACTTCAAACTCACTTTAAAGAAAAAGCTTCCAGTATTACATACGTTACCTACCCTATCTTTAAAAGAACATAATCCTTAATGTCTCAGGCCAGACTGTAGGTTTTTCTTTATCAGTTTTACCTTCTGAGGCAAAAGGAACTTTCTTTCTTTACACCTCCTAGTAATATCTGCCAGCACTTTCCTTTCTCCAGAAGATTGTTGAATTTAAGAATATGAACCAGTCTTTCCTTCTCCGTCTTGGCTGGCATTAACTACACTAACATTTTCCCTTCTTTTATTCACTGTTTGTTCTTGATCTGCAGATTTCTGGCACAGGAAGGCAACTTGTATAGTTAAGCAGACCCGAGCCTCCAGTTTCCCCTTGTGGTCCTTTTTTCTTTTCTACAGCTACGTGCACTGCGGCTACAGAGGAAGAGAAAAGACAGTTGGAAAGATTAAAGATCATTTTTCTGACAGTCTACAGAGAGGAAAAACTGACTTAATGTTATTCATAGCGAGAGTGAAATCTTTTTCAAGAGTCAGAAGTCAAATACTCGTGTATATGTAGAACATCCTCATTCTGCTTTCTCCTTCTGGTCCTGCTGTTTGAAGAGATCATGTAATCTTGAACACAGTCCAATAGAAAGAGGGGAAAAAATCTTGCGAAGCTGTTGATTTCATATTTGGCTCTTTATGACAGACCCAAGTTAGAGTCGCAGTATTAAATGACAAGCTCTGCATGATATACAACACCTCCTAACCCCATTGAGGTGACTGTCTGTGTACTGATTTAACAACTGGTCAGAACGTTTAGTTTTCATTCCCAAAAAATGCTGTTAAAGTGTTATTTAAGAAATACGAGAATTGTGAATTACCATCTCGACACTGTGCAAATGCTGAGTTAGAGAGTTTGAACTGTATGTCTTGGCCTTACTGTGGGGTTCAATCCACAAATACAGTGCACTGACGCCTGTATCTGCTCTAAGTTTCCAAAAGATAGTACACATCTCTCTGGAATCTAAATCTGGAAACTCCAGCACGGCATAACAAAACTATAAAACAGACTCATGGCTCTTGGCTGATGAGATGGGTGGTCTCTGTAGAGTCTTTTACAGTCTGTTACTGTATATTCGCATATTTTTCCTGTGTAAACATGTGACAGAAACAGAACTACACCTTTCCAGATTAACCTTCTTGTGCATTAATACTAAGAGATGAATATATGTGGCCTCGACTACATCGTGCACTTCCATTTGCAATGACATCATTTGAGTCTGAAACAGAACCTTGGGCTGTTTCCCAACGCAGGCCGTGTCACACATGGCAAGGTTTGTTTACCTCTCTGTGTCACTACTATTCCACAGTGGGACACGTTTTCCCCTCAACCATAAATCTACAAAGTCTTGCATGACTTGCAGAGTTGAGGTGGAGGGACATGAAGCCCATGGTCAAAGCAAGTAAAGCAGTGTGTGTGTTTAAATATATAAATCCCTCATCAGGGTCACTGGTGGTAGTGGCGAGGATGGCCAGCAGCCAGATAAGCTGCTTCTGCTCTCTCTCCTTCTGACTCTCTCTGAGCTGCCTGAAAGAAATGTGCCATTATCCAGCGAGGCCCCTGCAGCCGGGCCCCTGAGCACAGAACTAGTGTCCAAAGCAACATGCAAATGCCAAGACACTGGAGACTGGAAGCTGCATGGGAGAGAGCTTTAGATACCTCCTCAGACTGTTTACGACCACCTCTGCTACAGCCAAAAGTTCCTCCTGCCTCACTACCCTCTCTTTACTACTTTTTTCTTCCCAGCAGGCCACTGCTAGTTAGAATGAAGCGGTTTCAGTGAAGCTATGCAGGCTTTCCTCAGCCAGTGTGAGGCTGATCTCCAGAAAATTTAAATTAGTCTGGAGACTTTAGAAGGCTTTTCTCAAACCAAAAGTCTCACTCAGCTGTCCAGACTGCAGCTAAGATTGCAAGAGTCACAAATAATGCATTAAATGTTCCTGCTTACTATATGTTCATCTGACCGTTAAGCAGTAAGACAGGCCTCAGTAATTCCTTTACTCACTTATTTCTCTTGGACACTTTGTTTCAAGAGCTTTGATGGGGCAAAAAAAGGTGATGACTAAAAGCATGCTGTTCAGCAACAACTTCACGACTCTATATGGATGCTCATTCCTTGATCCATTCTATGGTCTTTAACTGAGAGACTCAGTGGGCTTTCCAAGCAGTGCTTGGAGCCAGGATACGATACTGGTCAAAGTCAGATCGCACCCATATGTGCTTCACATGCAAATATTTGACAAGAGGTCAAAAAGTTCATTTAATCATTAGTACAACAATGGCTTTAGAGTCCTATCCTTGGACAAGTAATGGGCAACTGTTCGTTACAGAGCAGTGCATCAAATAAGAAACATGATACCACTATACAGTGGGGCAAAAAAGTATTTAGTCAGCCACCGATTGTGCAAGTTCCCCCACTTAAAATGATGACAGAGGTCAGTAATTTGCACCAGAGGTACACTTCAACTGTGAGAGACAGAATGTGAAAAAAAAATCCATGAATCCACATGGTAGGATTTGTAAAGAATTTATTCGTAAATCAGGGTGGAAAATAAGTATTTGGTCAATAACAAAAATACAACTCAATACTTTGTAACATAACCTTTGTTGGCAATAACAGAGGTCAAACGTTTACTATAGGTCTTTACCAGGTTTGCACACACAGTAGCTGGTATTTTGGCCCATTCCTCCATGCAGATCTTCTCGAGAGCAGTGATGTTTTGGGGCTGTCGCCAAGCAACACGGACTTTCAACTCCCGCCACAGATTTTCTATGGGGTTGAGGTCTGGAGACTGGCTAGGCCACTCCAGGACTTTCAAATGCTTCTTACGGAGCCACTCCTTTGTTGCCCGGGCGGTGTGTTTTGGATCATTGTCATGTTGGAAGACCCAGCCTCGTTTCATCTTCAACGTTCTCACTGATGGAAGGAGGTTTTGGCTCAAAATCTCACGATACATGGCCCCATTCATTCTGTCCTTAACACGGATCAGTCGTCCTGTCCCCTTGGCAGAAAAACAGCCCCATAGCATGATGTTTCCACCCCCATGCTTCACAGTAGGTATGGTGTTCTTGGGATGCAACTCAGTATTCTTCTTCCTCCAAACACGACGAGTTGAGTTTATACCAAAAAGTTCTACTTTGGTTTCATCTGACCACATGACATTCTCCCAATCCTCTGCTGTATCATCCATGTGCTCTCTGGCAAACTTCAGACGGGCCTGGACATGCACTGGCTTCAGCAGCGGAACACGTCTGGCACTGCGGGATTTGATTCCCTGCCGTTGTAGTGTGTTACTGATGGTGACCTTTGTTACTTTGGTCCCAGCTCTCTGCAGGTCATTCACCAGGTCCCCCCGTGTGGTTCTGGGATCTTTGCTCACCGTTCTCATGATCATTTTGACCCCACGGGATGAGATCTTGCGTGGAGCCCCAGATCGAGGGAGATTATCAGTGGTCTTGTATGTCTTCCATTTTCTGATGATTGCTCCCACAGTTGATTTTTTTCACTCCAAGCTGCTTGCCTATTGTAGATTCACTCTTCCCAGTCTGGTGCAGGTCTACAATACTTTTCCTGGTGTCCTTCGAAAGCTCTTTGGTCTTGGCCATGGCGGAGTTTGGAGTCTGACTGTTTGCGGCTGTGGACAGGTGTCTTTTATACAGATGATGAGTTCAAACAGGTGCCATTCATACAGGTAACGAGTGGGGGACAGAAAAGCTTCTTACAGAAGATGTTACAGGTCTGTGAGAGCCAGAGATTTTCCTTGTTTGAGGTGACCAAATACTTATTTTCCACCCTGATTTACGAATAAATTCTTTACAAATCCTACCATGTGGATTCATGGATTTTTTTTTCACATTCTGTCTCTCACAGTTGAAGTGTACCTCTGGTGCAAATTACTGACCTCTGTCATCATTTTAAGTGGGGGAACTTGCACAATCGGTGGCTGACTAAATACTTTTTTGCCCCACTGTATGTGTATGTGTGCTTTGGCTCTAGTTTCTTCTTTTGCTAATGTGCTGCAGTAAACCGTGTGGTCAAAGTGGAGATTTTGAGATCAGCTTATCTCATCCACTTTGTTGGCAGCCACGTCTGTGTTGTCTGTTAATACAGTGTCATAGAGCTTAAGACGCCTGGTAACTACCGATTATGACCTTTACTTCTCGAGAAAAACATCTGCAAATAAAATAAATACAATTTTAGAAAAAGAGTTATTATCATAGTGGTAGCTTCTCATAAAATAGTCTTGATATAGTTCACATGCACCAGGCACTGTTGATGTTCAAGAAGCTGTGGCTTCCCTCCGTAGAAAATGTCCATAACTGACCATCAGTGAATTAAATACAGGGAGAGCCTACTTGTAAACTTTATATTACAGGTGTAGTTGGGGTTGTAGTGTTGTCGGGCTCTGGCTACAGTTACGCATCACAACTTTTGCTGCACAGTAATTCAGTCAAGCATATCAAGGTCAGAAGTTGGTATCTGTTTGTAGTGTTGTTGCCCTCACCAACATTTTAATCACTCCCATCGTCTACCAGTGTAATTATAATTTACCAACAACTGCCAGTCAGTAACAGAATTATTCTGGTATTTCAAATAGAAAAACATGTAAGAACAATCAACCATCCCGTCTTCTGAATAAAATTTAAAAATGCATTCAGTTTGGGTGAATATATGGATGTACCAAAGACAAGCAACGGGTTTGTAGGCTGGAAATAAACCATTTAAATGCACATAAAAAGGAAAATAGGATATTAAGCACAGCATGTTAAGAACAAATATTCTGGCTGAGCTAAATGTAAAAGAAATACATTTTACTTTGAAAGATAATGATATCTCTTTAAAAATAGCTGGGCAAATGTTTTAAGAACCGTAGATGTTTAAATTATTTAAACATATGTTTGGTCTTTTTGTCATTGTGCAGGAAGACAATAGCACAAACAACCAGACAGAAGTGTGATGAACCTGACAAAGAGATATAAAGTTTCCCTTGGATAATGGAGTATTGGGTCAAAGGTAATTGTTAAAATATATTTATACAGAAAAACAAGACTCTTGAGATTGAGTGTAACACATAGGACCTAAAAAAAGAAAAAAAAAAAAAAAAGATTAACTACTAAAACTCTAACCATAAAAACTACAAAAGGGTCACTCCAAACTATTCTTCAGACTAAAACTTGAGAGCCAATTATACTTTAACCTAATGGTTGATGATCCTGCATAAATAATGTCGGTATGTTTGAGAATGTCCTTTTGTATGAGGAACAGAGTGGGCTCAATTAATGTGTCTCTTTGCAGAAGCATAGCGTTTAGCGATGATGAAAGGACTAGCTGCTGTCTATAATAGGAAGAGAAAAACAACAGAGACTAGCTGCTCATTTCTGGAGGCATTTTAATTGCTAGAATACAGAGCCAAGCTAAAAATGTCTCCACTGGCTTCCAGCATGAGAAAGTAACAAAAGCTGCTCCCTGTAACACCTCCAAATCAATACTGGAGGGGAAAAAATGGTAATTTTCAAAATTAACATCATACAGCAATGTACTAATAGCGCTAGATGAAACTAGTTTTCTGCATCAAAAAGCAAAAAAGAAGGAAAAAAAACCTGCTAAAGTTTACAGAGTAAAAAGATATTCTCAGTCAGTAGCACCAGTAGTTCCAATAGTGGTGCCCCATGCATATCTGTGGTTATGAGACTCTAAACACTAATTGATTTAGATGCCTGCCCCCCTTTAAGTGCTGAAAATATGATATAATCAGTTCCAGCTCAATAGAAGCCACAGAACAATTAAATTAAACACTGGAGCCACTTCTGCTTATATAAAACAGCTCATGTCTGATTCCGACCTTCCCTTTTCTACTTGCATACTCCCTTACTCTCTGTCCATAAACTGATAGATAGACAATACAGATTATTGTGATTGATTATCACTTCCCCTCATTATATTAAAAACTATAATTTTTCCATCAGAAATTCACTCATAGTTACAAAGATACAGCAAGAGGAAGAGAAAAAAGGGACGAATTAAGAAGAAAAGAGTTCTAAATAAGATGATTTTCATTGTGTGAAAATAGGATTTCAAGCAGCACCCCTTCCTGTTTTAAATATATGGCCATCTTCCACGGGGACGTTGACCAAAGTGAGTATATAACATCCAGCGTTGTCTACCGCAGCATCAAAATACTGGCAACTAAGTCTTTTTCTGTCATGCGTTACTGCTTTCAGTGCTGAGGTTTTTCCAAAACCAGTCATCTCAAGAGCCACTTTGCACCAGACTCTCAGTCATTCACATAATTCCATCTCGGAGGACGGGACCATTCATGGTTTGTGATGGCTTCTAAGGAATATTTTTCAGCTTGTTTCCGTAGAGTAGATCCGATCCATTTGTTGTTTTTTGTTTTTGTGCTTTTTGAACATGCCCTTGAAAGGAGTGAAATACTGGAACTGCAGAAAGTAGCTTAAGTACAGATTAGAGTGTTTCTATTTATTCCCATTCAGCTGACAAAAAACATTGTTCTTACTTCTGCTACACTTGAGCAGGTGATGAATAGCTCTATGATTTATTTTGGTAATAATATAGACTTTTGCACACCACACTCTCCTGTCTGTACACAGGATCTATGGAAACGGCTTGTTAAGCAAGCTTCCTAGTTAGCTGATAACTTTACACACCACTGTTTCCTAAACACTAGCAGGGGCCAAAGGGCTAAAATAAAATGATCCAAACAGGAGTTCACCAAACAGCGCGTGAGTCATGGGTCTAAGTATACATAACCATACACAGAGTCTATGGTTGGAACTACCACTACTACTTTTAGTTAAGTACAGGATGTTAAGGCACAATCAAATTAGGATTTTGATGCATCACTACTGTTAGGTATTTTAGTACCATGGTAGCATTTACTGGATATTGTTTTATAGTGACATTATGCAGGAAAACTCTGTTACTCAATAAGGCCCATCTACTAGTTGTTTTTCTCTTTCTCTGTGACCCAAGAATTAATGTGTAAGACTCACAAGCTGGTACCAGAAGGTCGAAAACACCACAGAGACGAGACCACTTCCTTACTCCCATCCTCCCTTCCTTATCTCTTAGAAAAAGGCTCGTTAAAGGCCAGGTGGTTTGTTTCAGAATTCACTAATGAAAGAACTCTGTATTCTGTGTATTTTGCTGGGATGATCATAAATTGTAGCTGAACTGATAAACTACACACAGGATACTTCTTTGCTCACAAGGCAGGAAGACGTTTCCTTATTTGGTCTGTACTGGTTTGAACTGAGAACTTGCTGACACACGAACCTTTTTTTTCTCTATATAAGCTGTTATGTACTAAATAAACCTTTGAGTCGATTTGGGAAGACAACCTGAAGCAGTCTGTGTTTCCTTGTTCTCCCAAGCTGCTCCCGACGTCGTAACTAACCCAGCTGAATGGCATACCTGAGTGTTACTTTAAATAATTAGGAATCTTAGAAGGAAAGGACAAAACTCTGCTTATCGCTCACGCCACGGAGGAAACCCGGGATGGCAATTTCCTTCAATTTTGGTGTCAGAAGTGGGATCCGCTGACAGAAGGTAAATATGCGTCTTTCATATTTATATAGAGACCATATTATACCTCTCTCAGTGATCGATCCATAAAAAAAACGGGATATGCTGACGAAGTTTCACTTAGTGATCCAGAGAGATACACTGACTGACTTCCTCAGTCCCCGAATAAAGTAAATTAACCCTTGTGTGGTGTTGGTGGACACAGGAAGTTGCCTGTTGTCTTGAATATTTTAATTTTGTTTAAGTTGCTCACTCAAAAGAGTGACACAGGAAGCTGCCTGTTGTCTTAAATACTTCTCGTTAAGTGAGAAGTTGCTCAGAAAGAGTGACACAGGAAGTTGCCTGTTGTCTTAAATACTTCTCGTTAAGTGAGAAGTTGCTCACCAAAGAGTGACACAGGAAGTTGCCTGTTATCTTGAAACGTACGTTAAAAAGTGAGAAGTTGCTCACTCACAGAAAGCTAGTAAATAATTAAATTTAATTTTGTTAAAAAAAAAAACAAAAAAAAACGAAAGAAAACTGAAAACGGGTCTCACAGACCCGATTACCATACAAGGGTTAAAAGCAGTAAATTAAAAGCAGAAAGACACAGGAAGTTGCCTGTTGTTTTACGAGAAGTTGCTCGTTAAGCGAGAAGTTGCTCGCTATGTGAGAGTTGCTCACACAAACAAAAAATTGCTAGCAATAAATTTAAAGTAACCTCAGCTGTGCCGCAGCGAAAATACTAACATAAATCCTTCAAGCGTGTAAACCCCTCTGGAAATCACTGAACATGGGTCAGAATAATTCAAAAACCACAGACAAGTCCGATAAAAAATCAAAATTACCTGTAAAACCAAAAAAAATTAAATTTAAAGTCTCAAACAACAGCTCAGTACGACTCCCATTTCCGGTTACGTGTAACCTACGTCCGCGAATCGGTGAAGACGTCCATGATCACGTATCCAGAACATGCGGGAGTGCTTATGTGACTGACTTTGTTTACAACTTACGGACTGTGAGTACAATGCATTCTAATCTCTTTTCGGAGCCTTATCCCGAACGATTATCGCCAGAAACCAGGTCAGTAGAAATGTTGAATATCATTTGTGATAAGAAAAGTAGTCTGCTTAAAAAGTCCTGTAGAAAATATGATAGAATGCCGCGACGTGATGCATCAAATGTTACCGCTATGGAAAAAGGGACCGGAACCAGGCGTAGATACTTTAACATCAAATAAAACTAGTGCAGGCTCTAGCAAAGAAAATAAATCTACTGCGGGAAAAGCTAGTCTTGCATGCTCAGCCATTCAGCCCACAGCCCCGCCGCCTTACGAAGATGAGACCGAATTAATAGTTACTGCAGCAGCCGCATGCAAACAACGTGAGCGCTTTGATCCAACCAGCTTAAAAGACAGTGACAAAAAACCTGAATCATATGCAACGGATCTTAGCCATCTCTTTAAACAGGATCAGGAAAAACAATATATACGCCGCGAGGAAGAATTAGCAGAACATAGAAAGAGAGAAAAACTTTTGAAAGAAGAATGTGAGGAACTTATGAAAAACAATTTAGACGTCTATGAAAAAACTTTTGCATCAGGCAGTGTCCACAATAGACACCCACATGAAACGCCACGATATCGTAGCTAGAGGTTTAGAGGTAGCTAAAGAAATACCTGTTACCCGAACTTTAATAAAGACTTATCTAAAAGAAAAAAGGAAAAACAAAGCCGGAATGACAAAGGTCCTCACGCCAACACTCGCGGTAGTAAACAAACAGACCCAAAGCATGATAAAGCATCCACAACTGCAGAGTTTTTGTGGGTAAATAATGACAAAATCACCAATTTCTTTAAGAATCTAAAGAAATTCCTGCTAACAATGTCCAGAGACAAAATTGACTTAAATGCAGTAACTATGTGTAAACAGAAGCCTGATGAATCTATCCTAGTATTCATAAAACGCTTTATGCACTGTTGGACAAGCTAGAGGTGCAAATTTAGCTCAGTTTTCCAGCAGCCGCAGACACCCAGAGCAAAAATGAATTTGTGTATTTAATTTAACACAAAGTGTGAAATGTTTGCTGACACTGATAACAGCTTATGTTTTCTCTGCCCTATGTACCGACATGATGGAGAAGGAACATCCTCTGTGTCAGCTGGACCCTCAGCAGAGAATGAACTCAACATCCTTTTTGTCCGGTACTCTATGTCACACACTGTGCCAAAAAAAACGTGTACAGACGCCACTAACAGGTAATCCCATGACTGGGAGCCACACTTTTGTTTCTCTAAGGTCAAACAGTGATTTTGTTACATAACTCAGACATAGGTTACGAAATATGTCGTCACATAGATCTAACCTACCCTATCGACTGTACTATTTCTGCAGTTACATTGCCAGCTGAATACCAGAATATGACATTGTGGTCTAAAAGTGAGAATGATATAGGATTTATTGACTGTACACTTTATCACGTACACCTATTAAAACACAACAAGCCAGTATATGTCAAGCAACATCCCATTTCTGCCGAAAAAGCCGCAGCCCTAGATGTCATGACAGGAGATTTAGAGACTACAGGAGTAATAAAGCCTACAGTATCTCCATATAATACTCCTGTCAATCCTGTGCCAAAGCCTAACAAACCTGGCGTATGGCGTTTCATACAAGACTTAAGGCAAATTAATGCAGTCAACATTCCTCTGCCACCTCTCGTTTCAGATGTTCACAGCATATTGACATGCATTGCATACACACTTTACCGTGGTGGATTTATGCTCCGCTCCTTTTTCTCAGTAAGACACACAGCCGTTATTTGCATTCACACATAGAAATAAGCAGTACACTTGGACTCGTTTGCCCCAAGGCATGATAGACAGCTCTGCTGCTTTCTCAATGGTGCTTCACTCCTCCAGGGCTGCACCCTGATCCACATGTGGATGACCTCCTCCTCTGTGCTGAAAGTGAAAAACTGTGTCAAACTGCTACACACATGCTTCTCCAGCACCTCCAAAAGACTGGCCACAAAGCATCTGCAAAGAAAATGCAGTACTGTCAGACTTCTGTTCAATATTTGGGATTCACACTGTCTCACGGAAAACGTTCCATGACTGCTGACAGGGTCAAAGCTGTGACCTCTGTCCCTCGTCCCACTACACAGAAGGAAATGTTGTCCTTCCTGGGCATGGTGAACTATTGCAGACAGTGGATACCAGACTGTTCTTTTCATGACCACATTCTGCGTGACTGTTGTAAAAAAAAGACAAGCCTCCTCGAATACTGTGGTCCACAGAAATGACTGCCTCTTTCAATGCATTACAGGGAGTGCTGACCTCCGCCACTCAAAGGTGCTGCCTGAATTGTTCAGGAATGCCGGCCTGCCTGAGGGCAGTAGCAGCTTGCTCTATCATGATAAGGGACTGCGAGAAGCTCACACTCTCACATGACACTATTCTACACACCAATCACCAGGTCACGACCATTCTAGCAAACATAACTACACAACATATGCAAATCTCACTATAAAAGCGAGCAGCACACCCAATTCGCCAGCACATTTATTGATCCTATGCTGTGTTCTTCTGATGGCTCAGACAGGCTTGATGATCATGACTGCATGACACGTATACAGGAATCGACAGCACCACGTCCAGATTTAGAGCAAACACCTATCCCAGACTCAGCCACGGTTTATGTGGACGGGTCCTGTTCAAGGCCGAGTGACAACTCATTTCTTTGTGGCTATTCAGTGGTGACATTGCCTGACATCATACTAGAGGCTCACTCATTACCATTTCACTCAGCACAAAAAGCAGAGCTCATGGCTTTAATACGCGCCTGTGAGCTACATTTGGATAAGCATGTGACGATTTACACAGACAGCCGCTATGCATTTGGCGTTGTGCATGACTTTGGCACATTGTGGAGACAGAGAGGATTTAGATCTGCTGGTGGAAAATAAATTGCTAAATTCTGATTTTGTTCAAAGACTTTTTCAGGCTATACAGCTGCCATCGGCCGTTGCAGTTGTAAAAAACGAAAGGACACAGTACAGCTGACACAGACGAAGCAACAGGTAATGCCTTAGCAGACGTGACAGCAAAGGCTGCAGCTGCATCACAGCTCCCACCTCCGCAGGAAGTATTATCTGTGCCCCTACAGCTGCCACTTGTTACACTCCCAGACTATTTAGACACAAATGTTGATTTAAAATTCATACAAGAGCAAACCTCTGCATAGAATAATGACTGTACCTTAGAAGACAGAGATGGCCTATACAAAAATCTTAAGGGTTTGATTGCCCTCCCATATTCCCTGATGCCAGTCCTTGCCCGACATTTTCACTGTGTGAGTCATGTCGGACAAAGAGGGGTAATAGGGGCAATAAAATCAAGATTTGTAATTGAGAAAACATTGCATGCAGTAAAAAGCATATTAGCAACCTGTCTAACATGTGCGCGAACTAATGTAGGTAGCTCAAAAGCAAAACATCAGCATTTACCACAACCAGATTTTCCATTTCATACATTACAAATTGATTTTACACATATGCCAGCGCAAGGAAGCATCAAGTACTTACTGGTAATAGTGGATCAATTTAGTAAATGAGTAGAAGCTTATCCAACCTCAAAAGAAACTGCAGAAGTAGTCTGTCAAAAGTTGAGCAATGAAATAATACCCAGATTCGGAATACCTCACAAGATTAACAGTGATAGAGGATCTTAATTCACATTAGAAGTAATTCAAAAGTGTGCTAAAACTTTAATGACCTGGGTCAAATTACTTACTCAAGTCCTGTGTGAGATTAGAATGACTCCATCTAGAGTAACCAAATTATTTCCATTTGAAATAAGACTATTTCCAACACCATGGTCAGCTTCCAGAGGGGCACCGCTAGTAGAAGGTGATGTATATTGCATTGTCCACTGATGTTCACAACCTGGTAGAAAAACTGAATAATAACTATCAGAAAGTTTGTCTCTCTCAGCCTTTCCCCTCCACAGTTCCACCAGTGGAGACAAGGAGATGCATGTTGGAGAAGCCACTAAAACCAAGGACTCTCTGGGAGGCCGCGCGTGTTCCAGCCCCAGACTGTACTGGCAGTGACGAAGAACCAGCATCCTCACAGACGGACAACCTCAGTGGATTCATGCCAGCAGGGTTAAGACCAGCCCAATCGGACCATCTCAGGCGTCGGATCAAGCAGACGACATCTCCGGCGAGCCAGCGCCCGGAACTAGAGCAAATAAACACACACGGGTAGATGACATCTCAGGCGAGCCAGCGCCCGGATCCAGTGTACACACGCAATCACTGATTAACACACAACGTCTGAAAGAGCCACAGCAAGGTACTCGAACATCCAGCAGGAACAGAAAGCCAAAAGTACCAAATGATGTCTAACCTGATAAAGCTAGACTCATTCCATCCTGATAATGGAGAAAATGAAATGCCCATTGTCATCACACGACGCTTATTCTGTGTCTCTCGAACCTGGGACCAGGCCAGGAGACGACTGAAGAACTGTTTTTCTTATATATTTAGGTTATTTATCATACTTATCGCATTAACCTTAGGATTTTTCTTTGCTATGTTGTATTGTAGACTGCAACCATGTTCACATTTCTGCAGGTCATATTTTGCTGACTATACCTCATGCTCTATTTTGCAAGACACCTACTTAATGCACTCATTACGTTCCCTACAATCAGTAAATAGCAACATAGACGCCACTAATAAACCATTTTATGCACCCTCTAGAGCAGGAGCTAACGCCTGGTATGAAAATGCCAGAACAGCCGCTCGTGATTTAGGAAACAGTAACTGTTATGTCTGTTCAAAGGCTAATCCAGAACAGGTAATAGTAGGATACCCCATATCCGGTTTCCCCCTCACTGAGGGACTAGAGAAAATCGGCGGAGATAATGCTCTCTTTAAAGACGCTTTACAGTTGACTCTGAGCCCTCTCGACTGCCTACTTAGACACACGCACACACCAACTAACCCTGAGACTCCATTAGGCGAATTATTGAAGTTATCTAATGACACCGCAGGGACCTGCGCCCCAATGAAACGCCCTAAGACTAGGTTAAAACCCTCACTGCCCTTAGGACAGATCCCTCTCCATTTTAATACTAGTATGATATGTCTGCGCAGACTAAAGTTAACTGGCCCAGACACACACATAGATTATACAAAGGATAACTATACATTCTTCTCTGACTCCCCAGGTGCACGCTGTAATGAGACATGGCTAGCTGTCTCTATGGCTGAAGTTGTATCATATCTGGAGGAACACACACACAGTTCAAGTTCGAGCGCAGAATCGATCATTGTTCCCCCAGAGGGTGTCTTAAATGATACTGACTGGGGGGAGTTAGTTAAATCACACATGGTCACGCGCCTGACCAGACCAATCCCACATGCTTATTGGATGTGCAATAATACTCTTAGATTAGCTTTACCTGTTAATTGGACCGGTACCTGTGGTTTAGTGACCGTTGATGTATGCTGTACTTTCATTCCCAATAACACCGCCCCTAACGGTTCATTCACACAAGCTATGAATAAACTTGAAGCATTGCAGATAGAACTAATTGCCAATACAGGTCACGGTCAGTGGCTACATAAGTGGCTACAGGACACGTTTGGGAGATGGAAGGAACTAATTGTAGCCTTTGTAACCGTTGCAGCATGTTTTTGATGATTATTGTCTGTTGTGTGGTACCCTGTGTACATTCAATGATAACCCGTATAGCTGTTAGTACAGCTACTTCAATGTATTTGCAATTGGCACAAATTGACCCAGATTATGTGTCAGATGTCACCAATGATGTTCCTGATGTGTATATTGAACATTAGGTTGTGAACTATTACATTTTATGATTTGCTTTTTATATTATGTTATTACATTTGTGATTTTTCCTTTCTATTTGAGTTATTATTTTTAAAAATAATAAAAGAGGGGAACTGTTAGGTATTTTAGTACCATGGTAGCATTTACTGGATATTGTTTTATAGTGACATTATGCAGGAAAACTCTGTTACTCAATAAGGCCCATCTACTAGTTGTTTTTCTCTTTCTCTGTGACCCAAGAATTAATGTGTAAGACTCACAAGCTGGTACCAGAAGGTCGAAAACACCACAGAGACGAGACCACTTCCTTACTCCCATCCTCCCTTCCTTATCTCTTAGAAAAAGGCTCGTTAAAGGCCAGGTGGTTTGTTTCAGAATTCACTAATGAAAGAACTCTGTATTCTGTGTATTTTGCTGGGATGATCATAAATTGTAGCTGAACTGATAAACTACACACAGGATACTTCTTTGCTCACAAGGCAGGAAGACGTTTCCTTATTTGGTCTGTACTGGTTTGAACTGAGAACTTGCTGACACACGAACCTTTTTTTTCTCTATATAAGCTGTTATGTACTAAATAAACCTTTGAGTCGATTTGGGAAGACAACCTGAAGCAGTCTGTGTTTCCTTGTTCTCCCAAGCTGCTCCCGACGTCGTAACTAACCCAGCTGAATGGCATACCTGAGTGTTACTTTAAATAATTAGGAATCTTAGAAGGAAAGGACAAAACTCTGCTTATCGCTCACGCCACGGAGGAAACCCGGGATGGCAATTTCCTTCAACTACCATCATTACTGAATATTTCTTCCTCTTCTTCTTCTTTTTAAAAAAAATCTAAAACCAGTGGAATCTCTGTCTGCACTCTACCTGAAATATTTCTTTAATCTTTCATTAACCTTTAGTTAATTGTTTAGTAAACTCATAAATGCCCTGGTTACCAACATCTCGTGACACAAAGGGTTATATTTTTCACCAGACCTGCAGGGTAATATATTCAGTAGGGGTATAGTATGCATTTCTCTGGAGAAATTAATGACACAGCGGTGAACTCACATATTGTAAATCACCCTGAAGAAGAAGCAGCTAAATGGCTAAATAGTCACGTAAATAGAAGACCTTAGTGTTTTCCATTTCTACTTGTTTTGACATCGCAGTAAAAAAAATCACCCTGTGTCTGCGTAACTTTCACAACATGCAAGTGAGTAATATTGTTTTAAATGAGGAATGGTAGTGGTTTTCAGTACCGCTGCCAACAAAACTCCCACAAATGTACCCCGTGGGTCCAGTGTTTATTTCGTTATAAATATATGTGTTTATTTTTGTGGCTTGTTCCATTCTCCAGCCGAGACGCACTGAGACAGCAGAGCGAGGCTTGATTAACCCTTCCTGATTCATCAGCAACAGGATTTTTTTTTCATGATGAAAAGAAATACATTTATTCAGTATGTCTCCCAAGGTAAAACTAAATAAGAATTTCAGTGCAGCAGCACTCAAAGCATTTGGTATATCTGAAACCTCACATACTGTGCGAGTCAAATATTCCCCATTTTGACGTTTGAAAGCAGCAAAAATTCCCTAAATGTGATTTATTTACTATAAAAGTCACTGACTTTTCCAAAAGTGACCACAAAAACACAAAAATGAAAATATTTTTTAAATTTTACACCACTGTACAAGTGCACCAAATTTGTGTATATTGAGGCTGCTCCTGTTCAAATTTCACCGGTGTGGGTCAAATCAAGGAAAATTGTGGTTTAGGGAATCTTGGAACCGTGAACCAGTCCATCCCTATCTGTGTGTATTTGTTTATGGGACAGTGGTGACAGAGATTATACTAAACCTTGACACTGTCAAAAAGAAATATTTGTATTACAACCACATTTTCCCATGTTTCTGCAGAGAAAGGTACCTGCTGCCATTTGAAAATATGAAATAGTAAAACACTAAAGGACCAATCTTACGTAGTGCACACATGGAACAGAGGTCATACAGAGGTTAGAGGGTGCCCTAACGCAGACATGAGATCTGCCCCTGCAAGCACTATACATAATCTAAAAATAAATTAGAACCAGGCTGAGATAAAACCAGAGGGGTTTAAAGGCACCTGAGTATATTATATGAAGGTATTTAAAATCCCATCCAAACAGTTAACAGCATAACAGGTTGTCCATTTTCTTCTCCTCACTTCTAATATAAAATATTCCAGTCTGTGAGTTAAAAACCTGCTGTGTTGTAAACTGTTTGGATGTTTCTGGGAAAAGAGATTATTTTATTGTATAAAATAGCGCTGCTGCTCAGTAAACTCAGCCAGACAAGGAAAAATCCGTCTTTGACTCCAGCCTGTCGACGCAGTGAACTCATTCTCATTTAAAAAGTGCTTTACAAAAAACGAACATTACAGCTGATGCAGCTTATTCGCAGCATCAGGTGGCCCTGAATCCTCCCTGAGTTATGCTGCAATAAGTCTTGGCTGCTGAGGGTTTCCCCTGATGCACCGAGAGCTTCTTCTTCACTCACTATATTTTTATACACCACTTTGCATTTAATTACTATTATTAATCTCTTTTTCACAATGTGTCTTTTGTCACGCCATCAAACCTCTGGCAGAACAGGTTTCTTTCTGTTAAAATTCAGTTTTTCCTTCCCACTGTCAACAAGTGCTCATTGTTTGGCTAATTGGGGTTTTCTCTCTATTATGGTAGGGTCCTTACAATATAAAGCACGTGGCAACCGTTGTTGTGATTTGATGCTATATAAATAAAACTGAATTGAACAGAAGTCAACTGAGCAGTAGAGGTTTGGGAAATTTAATGATAGATACCATCTCTTGTCTCTGAAACTTTAAATAAGGATCAATCATTACTAAAGTCAGAGGGACTGACATTTCAATATCTAATATTTCAAATAGATCTCTAATTTAAGATTAATTACACACAATCATTATTAGTAATTCTTGAGTCAAAACTGGCCTATATAATACTGAGAACACGTGAAATATTAACAGTATCTAGAGCTAGAATTATGGCTCAGTACCTTTATGTGACCCTGTGATTCTTTCACATAACTCTCTTGCTGGCTGATTGGAACCCACACCCAGTTTCACACCTTGGCTCAGGCAATTAGAGGATCATCAGGGGGTCCTTTTGTCCCTCTGTGGGGATTATTAAGTGATGACGTGACGAATCCTACTTCCGGGCCTAAAGTAGTCTGCGTTTAATATGGCTTTTGTGTTGTTAACATGTTTAATGTTTTGTATTTTCTTCTATTTGATCTCAAAAAGCTCCTAAAACAGTCAGTGATCACCGCTGACCTCCCTCGGCTTTTATTACCACTAATCATTTATTTAAGCTCAGTTTTTAAAACCTTAAGATGTAACTACAGCCCAGCCCATGCAGCAGTATATGAATGACTAACCTCGTATTGTGGATGGATTATCTCAGTTGTTCTCCTGGCTGAATTTTGGTCCTTTTACAGCATCCTGCCATGCGATTACATTTGTTCCTGACCACCGAGAACACTCACGTTAACTTTTATCGAGTGGGAAAAAAGTTAGCTTGTTTATATTATGCTAACATAGCTGTGTCGCTAGCGGTCACGTAGCACATCATTATATAGCAGCTAGCCCAACTTCAGTAACCCTACAAACGTCGCTGCTGTTTAGTTTTCTGTCTTCATTTATGCTGGAAGTGATAACAGAGCTGTACATTTTAATTTGTTTCCAAAACCCCGCAGTCAGGACATGCTATATTATATTTAGATTGAAGCTAGCGAGCTAACTTCCTGCTAACTTCTAACTCCGTTAAATGTCATAAATTCCATTTTCATGGATGCCTGGATGTTAAACTCAGTTGTTACACCTGGTAGAGGAGAAGGCTGATCATTTTATTAAAGATGAAAGACTTAAGACAGTGTTTTAACTCTCAGTAATGCCATAGTGATCATTTGATATATGGACCTGCAGCAGAGTTTAGGCCCAGACACGGCTAGTGACGTCAGACTGAACGATCGGATACTCCCACTAGGTTTAAATCTGGGACTCTCCACCATTTGACCCTAGAACTGAAGAAGCTTCTCGGATGAGAGGTGAAACGTCTTCAAGCAACTTAAAGAAGTCCAGACGCTTTTCTTTGCAAGCTCCTTTCACATAACTCTCTTCAGCAACCTAAACCTGAAGTAATGCCTTTATAAAGCATGGCAATATCTATATTATATATGAAATCTATGAAGCTTCAAATCTTATTGTTAACGCTTTTCATAGCCAGCTCTGCTTGTATTGCAACATCAGTCATGCTAAAGAGATACATTCCAACAATACATTTGAAGTGTAAATTATAACTTTATTCAAAATTTGCTGCTTTAAAGACTATAGATATAATCTATAGGTTACACACAAGCAAACACAACATGAACCACAGGCACAAGTCGATATATAAACAGAAGTATCAAATCTAAAGTATTAAACCAATAAAGCATACACATGGAGACTTATCGCCAGCTGAGAACTTTAGTTTCCAAAAAGCTTGAGGGGAGTCGAACACCATGATACCTCTACACCGTCATCCTCATTTTCTGCTAGGGATGGGTATCGTTTAGGTTTTATCCGATACCGGTGCCAAATCGGTACTTTTGAAACGGTGCCGGTACTTAAACGGTGCTCGAACCGGTGCTTAAAGAATGGAGAACACAAACTTTGTCCAAAAACCTCTCACGTTCAGCTGGTTTTTTTTGTAAAAAGATAACAATGTTAGCCTTTTCTGCAGCTATGTGGCATCACTCTTGGCTGGAAGCAGTGCTTAAACAATGGAAAAAACACAAACTTAAACCCTCTCATGTTTAACTGTTTCCCACTTTTTCTTTGGTCATTTTAGCCTTTTTGGCCAGGGTGAAGGGAGTATCTGCCATCAAACAAGAAGACAGCCGCATGTAGCTATGATGATGTTTGCTAGTTCACCTTACATGCATTAATGTAATAACGTGGTTAGCCTACTCAACGTAAATTACACACGAACAACATGAAGCTACTCATGCAGAGAAGAACGGCTGCTGCTGCATCATCATCCTCATCATTTCTGCTACACTGGCCAGGACTCTATTCTTCGGGTTTTTGGGGGATGTTGCTCCGGGCCCGATAACTGGCAACCCACCCGACGTGCACGGTGTGAGGTCTCGCAGCAAGCTATCAAATACGGCGCATTTCTCGGCTTTTAAAAAAAACGCTATGCGTCGCCAGGTGTTTCATCGGATTTGAGGTGTTACCTCCTTTGACAGTATCACAGTATCAGCTTAAAGCACTTGTTGCTGCTGAGTTTGCATATTTTGCTGTGAAGTACAGCCAGACTTTTAACCGCTTCGCCTTGGACATTTTTAATCTGTAGCTCTGCTCTAACAGAACGTACGTACCTGGCCCCGCGTACTATCCTCGGAAACGTAAAGTGATTGGCTAGACTTGTATCACAGCCCAGGAAAAAAAAAGCACCGAAATAAAGCACCGAAATGTGCGCTGCTTTTCGGTCTGGTTACTACCGTTTATGTCAGAACCGGTGCCATGACACCGGTACCCATCCCTATTTTCTGCCATTCGTCAGGTTGAGTTATATACACATGCTTTAGATATAAGTAGCAAGCACAAGCAGAGCATTGCACATCTGTGCAACCACTTCCAGATGCTTCTTGTTGTAAATGTGCACTTTAAATGTGTGGAAATCCCTGTGGACTAAGGTTTGCCATAGGATACCCCACCCCCACTACAGCACAGCTTTGGGGCCTCACAGTCACTGCCAGTTAAGATTCCCTCTGTGTTCTTTTCTCACCAAGTCCATCAGCCTATCAGGTTTGTGGTCTGTCTGATCTATTGTCCATCATCCCGGTGCTTGTTTATACACTGTACAAGATCTACACATGAGACCTTATGCACACCATTCATCAGCACAGGAAGGGGAAAAGGAACATGGACCAATGTTTGAAGTGGAACCAGAGCAGTGTTACAAGCTTCAAATACACAGCTGGGTATGTAACTCTTCATCATTACAGCAGCCATTTAAGAGCCCTGCCAAGGCATCTGGCATCCGTTTGGACCTGGAATTGGATTTGTTTGTGTAGCAAATCCAACAGGCACCAGTCTGAGAAATCCCGGGCCAAAGCACACTGTACAGGTAAGACTAAAACATCCCTACATTTGAAATAAAAGCATACAATTTATATATTAATCATTCTTTTTGTTGTTGTCTGTTATTTATTTCAAATATAGGTGTATAAACACACACGTACTTCACAAAACTTAAAAACATGTCTTATAGCATTCATGGATACAGTATTTGTGGCTCATAGTGGCAAGCTGGGGTGATTGCACAAAAAACCTTAGAGCTGGCACTTCCAACCTTATAAAAGTACATAAAGAACATTTTATATTCAAAATAACTTATTAACCACTTTCAAAATGGCTGTCTCGTCCATCTTTGATTATTATTTGCTAAACAAATTTTTTTTTTCTAACAAAAAATTAGAAAAAAAGTGGAAAAGGGACACAAGATAGAGGCAACGTTTCTTAATATTTGATTGATTGTATAGTAGTGGTATGACACATCAAGTCCAGCAGAAATAAAAGCTACAGGCATCAATGGTGTCTGCTACTGCAGTCCATTTCACATAGGTGATCAAACAAATCATTAATCTAATCCACAATTACATGTTTACATTTCAGAAACTTTCCAGTCTGGACATGAGCCTAAAAGCTGAAGATTCGATGTGTCCTCACCTTAGCTCAGTTTCATGCTAAACGTAATGAAATCAGTGATATCACATGACAGTTAGTGAAGTCTGCCAACATGAATGAGCACTAATCTAATTAGTGTGTTGTCAGCTGGTAAACCTGTCTAGCACTTTAAGAACAAAATGTTTGTTCTAGCAGAGACACAGATCTGTTTGTACGGCAGTTATGAAACATTACTGGATGTTCTTGTTTCCCATGTTGGTTAACTGGCTCTACAGTTAACCAACATGGGCCAGAGCCAAAGAAAAACCACCACAAAATCAGCAATGTAATAAAAAATTATAACAACATTGTTAATTCGGGTAATATTTACTCAAGCATTTTAAAAATGTGTTTATCAAACAGGCAGCAAGATCCATAGATGTCTGTTGAACGAGGTGACACGGACTCCACGATTTGGTCGACTGCCAGGAAAAAACCTGTATTTTAGCTTTTGAGACATGCTGTCAACAGGATGGCATTATATAGGAAAATAAGTTAACCGACAGTCAGAAATTCAGTATTCTTCTACTGTAGGTCCAATAAAATGACATGAATCCACCAACACTTAGAAACATTCCTGCCTGAACATTCTTCTCGTTACAATTATTCTAGACAAATTTGGTTTTCTACTTTCACAAATCAAAAAATACACTCTGATGTTAAAGCTCCATTAATCGGTGTAGTTTTAATTAAAATTAAAGAACTCACTGGAAGTGAAATAGCTGCTTTGAATTCTGAAACCGTGCCCAGATTCTGGTGCAGTTTTTGGCACTTTTCAGGCACTTTTAGGTTATCACTGCATTCGCTCTGTATAACTGAAATCTAGGTGCTGTCACTGATCCATTCTGGAACAGATAACATGCATACTGTATAATAATAACAACCCTAATTTGCAAGTAATGAGTAAAGAAAGTAGAATATGTATCAACCCAAATGCAGAGAGACTTTTATCTGACATTATTTTGTCAGTGTGCTGGAAAAAGACACTGGAAGCTTACAGCTATTGAAACCTGCATTGCTAACACAGGTAACAATGTTACCCATGTTGCATTTGGTAAAGCTTTCTTTGCTTTACCGTTAATAATGATAGCTTGAAAATATGCTTCTTTCTCTCTTACAGGAGAAAAGTGTCATGGTTGTGTCTCAGGTGCCTAGGGATGGGCTGCATCCCTCAGTCCTGTGGAGCAGGTGGAAAGTGAGTGGTTGATGCAGAGAAAAGAGGTTGAAAGTTACAGGCCAGAAGTCTAGCTTTTCCTTTCTTTTTTAAAACACAAATACAAAGGGCCGATTGCAAAACTTACCAAAACATTAAAATTTGACACAGTTCCAGGACAGAAGGCATCCTGAAGAGTCAGGATTGCATATAACCCAGGTTATTACCTGATCTAACCAGGTTGAAGCCCCTGGATTTGACGCTATCACACAGGTTTGTGGTCTGCAGGTTTGCAGTCTTTGTTCCTAAGTCCACTATCACACAGTGCCACGACTGTGGTAGTTGTAATGGTTGCTGTTCTCAGAGTCTGCAATCTGCACGCTGGGTTTCCTTTCTGGTTCCTCACCATCGCGAGTGCCCGGCCTCTTGGAACGTTTAGGACACTTCTCGAAGAAATCCGACACAAAGTGCACCTGCAGAGGAGAGGAAAGGAGAGATTAAGAGGGGACAAAAAAAGGAAGCCAGACAAGATTGCAGGTCACTTAGAAAATTATTTGTGCTACAGAGATTGGAGTATAAACAAGTAAGGGACACTGAGGAGGTCGGGCAGAGCTGGAAACTGTGATTACACGTGTCTGGAACAGCTGTTAAATGACACACTAACGCAGACTCTCACACACATCAGAGAGGAACACACAGAGAGCAGGCACAACCCCTGCAGACCATAAAATCCTATGCCCAGGAGGGTCTCTAATTGCGCGCAGCACTGTGAAGGCCAAAGGTGCAGGCTCACATCCCAATTAATCATGCATGGACACACACAGACACACAAACACACGCTCTACCACTCCAGAATTTCCACGAGGCAGAGCTGACAGTGGTTCAATCATAACAGGGAAGTGGCCAAACAATAAAGAAGCCCAGCTGGATGAAGCAGGTGAATGGACTTGTTACCTGCCAGCTGTGAGTATGTGGGTTTGTATCAAGACACACCATGCTGCTGTCACACTTCACTCTACTCATGCTTCCTCTCTACATGGCTTTTAACTTTGGGAATAAAATATATGTTTTGAGCTATTCTGCTAACGTTTCCACTAAATGTCATTTTTATGATTTAGACGGTCACACCCGTGTTTGCCTTTCCAGCACTTGGAAACCACAGGACTAAGATGCAAAGTTAATATGTCATCAGGTAGGAAGCTGGTGGTGCAAAAAATGTAATGAAAAAAAGTCTCCATGTAATCATAAATTCTCAAGAGGAGAAGTAAAAAGAAAAACTGGCAAAAGTTCCCAGGCGTAAGCTTTTAAAAGTAATGGCTGTGTTACTATAAAATCACTAATTTTTGTAGCATTTATCTTGTAGGACGTTGCCGTGGAGACTCACATTTAGCAAAGCAACAAGCGCTCCCTGCAGCAGCCCCACCAGCACATCGCTCCAATGGTGCTTGTAATCAGAGACTCGGGTGTAACCCACATAAACCGCGAAGGCCACCAGGAAGAACTGGATGGTGGGCCGGAGAAGTCTGGCCCACTTTGCCACAAATCTCGCCTGCACGTAAAGCTGGAGGTGGAAACAGGGAGGAAAAAGAGAGCAATGATGCTATTAGCACTGCTGGAACCTAAAAAGGTTATCACACCAATACATAACAGCATAGTCACCAGTTATATTATGGCAACACTGCATCATACATCATAACTGCAATGTGATATGCTAACAAAACAGTAAAGTAGGGAAATTTCTGCCATTTCTAAATGTGCTTAAACTGCAGCACTATCAAGATACTGGTTGGATCCTTTAAAAAAAAGCCTATGACTTTGGTGCTTGAGTTTGCAGTGAAAACAGTAGCTGGCACCTCTCAAATTAGATTTAACTTTAAAAAGGTGCTGAGTACAAATCTAATTTATGTTCTCCACAGACTCGAACCCCATTTATGCTGGAAAGCACCGATGCCAACAAAATATGAATCTGGCAATAGTTAAAAACTCTGCTCGGCTGCTGTTAAAGGTGTAAAAATTGGCATCGCACCACCGTCCGCCTGCCATACAGCTACGCTGCATTCAGCACTATAGCATACTCTTTCAAGGCAGCCCAGAGGACAAGGGCTGGATGTCACAGCTGAGCTCTATGTTTGTTTGCAGCATATGCCTGCAAAACAGAGAGTGCCAAAGACAGGAATGGACACTAGCTGGACGCTCTTTTCTTGGAACTGAAAAAAATAAAAGCTGCTTTGCTTGGAGCTTGCTGTCTAGCTGCGGTGCCTTTTAAAACAAAGAGATGGGGCCAAGTGGAATGAGCTGAATAGGCCTGGAAGACAGGTCAGAGCTCGTGCTTTGCCTTCATCATTGCTGGGAAAAGGGTTGCAGACTATTCCAGATCATTTGTCTCACTACATTCTTCCCCTGGACTCCACTTTTCCCTTTTATGTCTCTGAGTACAGATCTAAATGCATGAGAATGCTCTTAAAGGAGCCCAGAGGTTTAGGAGTTTTTTTATTTAATTTTTTTTAACTGTACAGAGAGATGGGTTTTATTTCTTGAAGCTCACGTTCTGTACTTACCGCTAGGAAAAGCATGCAGTACATGCTAAAAGAGGAGTGACCAGAATAGAAGGACAATCTAGAGAAAAAACACAATTCAGATGTAACTGCTTTACACAGGATATTTGTACAGTAGCATTTTGCAGCATCAATATCATGTAAAATGTGTTAGACTTCCTTTTCACAGACAATGTCTGTTTTTTTTTTGATTTACAGTATGTTACAATCTGTGTAATTTGTGTGAGGTTCTTGTTTCCTCTATAAAGAAACTGATGGAAGTTCTTTCCCTCCTACCTAGACTCTGTGACATCCTCAGGAGTCCCAGTGCAGTTGATCACCAGCATGTATCCTGTGCAGACTTTCGGTGCACATACTGCCATGAAGTTTGGCCTTGGACGCCCAATAGTGTACTTTGCAAGGTCAGTAAGTGACTGGCTGACAGCTCCTCCAAACAGAAAGGTGCCTACTACCTTGTAGAGTGCAGCTATATACTGATTGAACTGTGTGTTAGACTGAATCCTCTGTCTGTAGACCAGATAAGCCTCTCCAGATGAGATCTGAGGAGAGAGAATAAAAAAAATCAAAGATTATTTCTTGGGTTTTTTCCCCCACATTTTTCCTCCATTACATAAAAAGTCTTCTCCTACTTCTATATCAACTTATTGTCAAGTTCTGGCAAAATGCATCCATAGAATCGTGTCAAATGAGTAAAGTCAGCTAGAACAATGTCATGAAACGTCCTGTTACACTTACAATGACGAGAGTGCAGCAGATGGTGATAGCTGCCAGCATACCGGGGGTGATGGTGTCTAGTTTTAGGGGATACTTGATGCTGTCATCATTGCAGTAAATGCCTCTTTGGTATGGCTTGGAGACAATGGTCATAATGATGAAAGGCAGTGCCGCTGGAGGGAAAACAAACCAGATGAACAGTCTTATTATGTTAGACTAATTGCATATCTGGATAAATTTTGCTCTTGCTGGGATGAGATGGATGCATAGGTGTTCGACTGTGATGTAACAGAAGTTCCTGGGTTTCGGCCGTGATTGGGCGGCACATAAGAGGATCCCAGATCCAAGTTAATGTACTTTAAAATCAAAGACTAATGAGGTAGAAAAACACATTTGGCTATTTTTCTGTATTTTTCAGACATTACCTCATGTCCTAACTTGGGGGATGAAATTTTTTTCTAAGGATAAATGCTAAGTTCACAAGGATGAAAACAACCCACAAGGAGAAACACATTTTGTGCTTTAAATGTAGGCAAAAATACACAGTGGGAAATAGATTTTATATTCATGAGCATATGCAAAAAGAAAAAAAAAAGATCAGACATCAGACATATACCCATGTGTACAATATAAACAGTTAAAAAACTGTACACAAATTCCTGCAGGCATGTGGTTGTGTGCAAAATAAGCCCAAATATAGCTGCTTACAGCTCCCCCGAGAATGCATGATGTCCTCGAGAGGTTCAGAAAACTCAATTCCTAAACCACACGCTCACCATCTTCCTCTCTGTCTAACAGACACTCACTAACAAGCACATTTCAGAATGTGAAGAACTAATAAACAGTTTCTGAATACATTTTGCTAATTGCTTCTTTGCTATGTGAATCAAAAACCTGTTAAATTTGCAGAAGCTCAAATGAGACTTGAAGATATGAGACTGCTGAAAAACAGCTGATACTTATTTCTACATCTTAGCAATGTGACCCAATTAAAACGAGCTTCTAGCTGTCTTTGGCGATCCCCTTTCAAGGCTACAATGCAGAGTGGTGAAGAATGACTCTAGGGAGATTTAGACAATATGTGAGACAAAGGCCTTATATGCACAGGTATAGGTATCTTTTGTCCCTCACATGGCACTGCAAACTTGTAGTTTTATAGGGTTACGGGTATTTCTGACATTCATTAGAGAAGTCAAAGACTAAACAATCAACTGACAAATGGCTGGAAATGATCAGGTGTTCCAGCCCTAGTAAGGAATGTGTTCTCCACCCTAATACTGCTATCCATAGAAGGCGGACAGTCTTGGGCCCACTGTGAAAATACCAAGTGCCTGCATGCGAAATGCAACAAAAACAGCAATGCAAAAGCATCGCAAGAACTTGAAAAGTTCACTCACCAATAGCATTGAATTTCTGCGTAAATGAACTGTGCACCCCTCCCATTTAAAAGCAAAAAAAGTCTGCCCTTGACATATTTCTAGGAAGACTTCCAGTGAACCTGACTGATGAGAGACCATTAAGACTGAAACTAAAGGAAAATATACAAGAGGAAGGCGGATTGGGATTCAGCTGAGATAAATGCTCTGTTGATTCCATGTTTAATTCCACCTCGTGACAGATATCGGAGAACAGCCTACTGCAAATGTATGAACACTGTCACAAAGAAAAGCACTACTTAGTTTGTAAGTGGACCCGAAAACTGTCACTTCAGTACATTTAACAACTCAAATTCTTAGAAATACCCCTCGCTATTGTTCAGTATTCTCGGCAACAGGCCATGTATGATGACAGAAGAAGAATAACATGCACTTGATCTTATCTCTCTATGTCGAAGGTGACACGGGATGAGATGGGATATAGAGACATATCGCCTGCACACCTGTGGACAAAGGGTTTTATGGGCTCAGTGAGCAAAGGCAGCAGCAAAATACAGGCTTTGTGCTGAGAGCAGAATAAACAATAGTGCTCAATTGGATGAACACATGATTGTGCATTGACCCCTGCTGACCTGGCCTTGATGGAGCTGGATTTAGACTAGACAAACATTGAAGGAAAAAAAGTAGAGACGTTACCTTTAACAAAGACAGTGTTCAGTCACAAAGTAAATTTATTTAAAAGCCTTTTGCCAGACTAGTCTTTCTAATCAAAGTACCCTGGGGAGGACGTGGGAAGCTTTCCCACTATGCGTAAAAACAATCAGAAACATTTTCCAAAACATGCAACTATTGTTACATGCAGCAGCCATAAATGTTTAAGTAATTTTAGTGCCTACAGGCAGTTTAAGTACATTTATTATTTTATTTCTAAGACCAGTAACATTACAAGCAGCAGCTGGTTGTCACCTTTCACTGTGTGGCAGATTCCCACCAATCACTGCATGAGCACAGGACTCCAGTGTGCAGGATGTGGTAAACCAGGATTTTAAAGTCCTATTCCACACATTTTCCTGTTACAGCCACCAAATCCTGTCTGTGATAACTGTAGTGTAATACAGTCTCTTATATTTAACTAACATCCTGTCTGAAGCACCACAGGGGAGCTCGCTGATGCAGATTTACTGATGTGGCTTTTGGGTGGCAGCTTATCCATCTGTATCCTGCATCCTGCTACCAGCTGGAAAAAATGGAGCAAACTTAAAAAAAAACCCCAACAACTACTACTTTTTATTTCTCTGTGGAGTCAGGAAAAAATAGTTGCACTAAAATCAGAGTCAGGTTTAAATGAAACCTACCTCCATGAATACATAGCACCAAGTTTGAAGGTTTTTATAAGATTGGCCTAGACAAACTCTAGAGAGAAGTTTATTTACCTAACACAGAATGGTAAATGTCAAGCAGCAGTACAACATAATTATTTCTATGCTGGAGTCGCATGATAGAACCAGGCCATTAATCACAGCAAAGCAGGAGAAGAATTAAGGGGGAAAAAACCTTTAAAATGATGTGCCAGCTAATGAAATATCGCACAAATTCACACATGGCTAAACAGCTTTTGCACATCCATCATCACCATTATTCTACTGCCTGCAAAAATGTATTCATCTCATCAGCTCAATATCTTTATGTTTTTTAATGCTTACTAAATCCTCTTAACAGGACAGGGTTTATGGACTGAATGAAGTCAGCCTGCAGGTCTTTAAAAAGCCCCTCTGACTTGTAAAAAAAAGTATTAATTTTTCATGTCTGTTTTCATCCATGAAGCACTAATTCAGCTGACACCTGCCTTTAACTTTTAAGTCATGAATCAGAAGCTCAGATGAAAAGGGGGGGAAATGGCAGAAATAAAATGATGTAAGGAGTCTGGACTGCTCTCATGGGCAAAATAAATGGTACGCCCTGAGGTGCGTATGCGAGTGTGTCTCATGAGCAGTCCCCCTGCGTATAATATCTGCAAGAAACAAACCAGCCAGTCTCTGGAAAAGCAGACATACTCCAACACAGTTTTCAGACAAAATTAGACCCATCGGCACACAAAATAGGCCTCCAGCATACCACGAGACAATCCCACAACCCAAACTGACATTGCTCCAGAGCTGCCTCCACTTAAAGACCGAGCAGTGTCTCTGACTCTACTGGAGATTTTTCTGTTGAGAAAATCTGAAAGAACACAGAATACATGGAAGTAACAATAAAAAGAGTAGACTTATTTCTTTAGCGTGCGAAAAGCCTTGTTTTTGGATGTTTCCTCCAAAGATTGAGGGAGGAAAATGTGGCCAGGAAACGCTCCTGCCTGAGCCTCTAATGTGCAGTCCTTCTGCCTCCGTTTAAAGAAGGTTCACTTTAGAGTCTTTGGTTCCACTTTGCAGTAATACCTTGGTGACTCCCACTGCTACAATGGATACTAGAGCAAAATGAAGCTATATGAGAGTAACTGAGAATGACTGTCTGAGGAATCCAGCTCAGTCAGAAGGAGATTTCTGCATTAATTGATACATGAACAACAGCAGCATGTTCATTCTTTCCACCGCTGCTGAATCACATCCTCTCCCCCTGTTTCTCTGTCATGCTTAAAGCCATTCATTCTTCTCTTTCTGTCACTCACTCGATCACAGTGTCCTCCCACACACTTCTCCCTCTGTTGTAAATATAGAGGCCTCACTGGGTAATGCTTTATTTAGCTGGTAGATGTGCAATTATGCAGGACCATTTGGACCACAATCGCACTCTGGTGCTGACATTCAAGGCCCGTCACATCCTCTGCTAGCTTAGGTCTTTTTCTTCCATTTCCCTTCCCTCCTTTTCATGTCTACATGTATTTGCTGTACAGGGTCCATTTTTCTGCTCTGGAGACCTTAGTCCCTTCAGTCAAACTGCCATGATTATCTGGAAGTCATAGTTTGAGAATAACTGACACCTACTCACCATGGTTTCTCTGACATAACTTGCTGCACCTGCATAACCACACAGATGGACAATTATGTTCCCTAATTTGAAAAACATACAGTCTGGGTTTTTATTATGCATACCTAAAGAGTGCATAGCCTGTGTGTGGCGTGAGATGGGTGTTCCCATGCCCTTAGGATGCCCTCCCTTCGGGGTCGTAGCTGGAACATTTGCTCTTCCATCTAATTTCTTCCACTCTGGTTTCCTGCCTTTGCAGCATGAAGGTCACCTTCTTCTTATTGTATTTCTAGCCTTCTTTTCTTCCTGTTGACTGTTTTACTTTCATCTTACATTTCACCGCTTCTTAGAAATCTGTGTCACTCTTTAGTCATTTACTCAATTCCTGACTGCTTCCAATTCCAGCCTGCGTGGATGAGGACAGAGGGAGGCTCTCCCCCCCTTTCTTTTAGCTGGAGTGTTTCCACTTTTTATTCCTTTGAATAAAAATTTCTCTCCTTCGTTTGTTCCCTCCAATTCAAACATGTTTTTATGTCAAAGCAGGTCATGCTCAAGAAGATGTGTTGCAGTTAAAAAACCAGCTAAAGCTCTCTCTCCTTCTAACTGTCGCCCCTCCAAGCTGGACTGACTAATGTGGAAGGTATGTGCTGAGCCTACAACCTCTGCCGGCGTAGGCCTCTGGAATTCTAATTCACATGAGGAACGCCCAACTTCACCAGTCACACCAAATCCTGCTGCTGCTGTGGTCCATTCTTTATTTTTAATCCCACTGTTTCACTCCGTCCATCATTTACGCGTGCTTAGCTTCAAGCAGAGCAGAAGGAGACATGGCGGCAGGCGAGGCTGTGCGAGTGGTGGGAGAGCAGCTAAATCTGGGTGAGCAATCAAAGAGTCTGGGTTTGGAGGGGATCAAAGAAGTAGGCCACACAGGTTTCAACCTAAACCAGAAAGGCCTGCGGGAGGAGTTAAAAGGCAGTCTGATGTGTGCAGCTACAATGAATAATCCTGACCTTACTAAATAAACTGCTGCCTTGCTGTGTCGTACTTTATCCTGTATATATTTGATGTTGCCTTTATACGTTCCCAGCTTGTTTGGATTAGTCCTTAAAATCTAGTTTGGCTCGACATTAACAAGAAACATGTCTTTTAGACTGCGTTTGGCTTATTTACAGCTCGTATCTTTTTCTAGTGATCAAACAGCACTGTTTACATTTTTGATACTCGAGGTTTTATATGATGTCAGTGACAGCTCTGGCAGTGAGCACAGCAGCCCCAAACACCTGCTGTTCATCATTCAGAAAAAAAGGTTACCTAAGGAGAGAAGTGCTTATAGAGCTTATTCCAGAGTGCACGAATTGGGGGGTTACACCAAAACAAAGATTATTTTGAACTGTGAATCATGCTAAGCTCTGCTAAAGTCCAAAATAATAACGTAGATCTGCAAAGAGCAGTGGGTATCCTGTAATAAACATCAATAAATATACAGAAAAATAGAATATTGGATGTCGACATGGCAGAGCTACATAAAAGAACATACAAATAAAAACTTAAAAAAACTGTAGAAACAAACAGTCAAAAATAATCAATGTATGCCTATAAAATACCTGAATTCCACGCTCAACCTCACTTTCAACGATTTAAAATAATTTGAATATCAGCAACCAAAATATAAAGAAACTAAGTTCTCTCAGTGGAACGTGTCTGTTTGTTTAAAAGGGCTTCAGTTTCCATGACATGGCTCTCCTAAGGAAAACCATTCCCATCAAGCATCTTCATAGCTTTGCTCTGAGAACTCAAGCCAATCAGTCTTACCAACAAAAACCACATGAGAGGCCCGGCTCCCAGAAGACTCCGCTGGATGGCTTCACCGACAAACTAACCAGGGTTGGCAAGCAACACAGCAAGGGGACAGAGTGCATTTAGAGTAAAAAATGCAATGAAATGTGTAGAAAGTCTGACAGTTTTCCTGCCGTGGGAATCTGTGAGCAAGCGCTATTGTATGTGTCACTGTGATTGTGATCATATAAAATACTGAGAACAACTTGATATGTGCAGGCCAGGCGCAAATCAAAAACTCTGCTGCCATTGTTCTTTAGCTGTGCAAAAGAAACCAACAAATGCAGAGTGATAAGTGATAAGTATACAATTCTCTGAAAACAAAATTATAAAATACTGTAAATCTTAGAGATTGGCTCCAGCCCCCGTGACCCTAATTAGAATAAGCAGAAGAGACGGATGGATGGACTCTAACACCATTTTAAGAAATGCAGGTATGTTTCTTTTACATAATATCAACTTTTACATACTGTACAATACATACATAACACGTTTTGTAAGTGGGTCAGCAATCAATGACACAGAACAGGTTTGGCACAATCTTACAGACAATAACGAGCGGACACATGGGAAAACAAGAATGCGTTGGCAGTGCCTCGCCCCAAGGCCATTTAGTCTATTGGCCTGGTGTATTATCGAGCGCATTACTCACGATTCAAAATGTCATTCATTTTTCCAACAGGAGCACCCATGAAATGAGGTGAGCTGTGACATACATGTTACACCTGCAGAGCTGTGGGCAGGGAGAGGTTAAAACCCGGTCTTTCCTTTCTCGAGCCAACACCCAATATCTATTTGTGCTGAGTGTAGACTTACACAGACGGGGTAGGGAGAGTGGGAGGAAGGGAGGAAGAATAGACGAAGAACCGAGGCCAGAAGCTCACAATAAACAAGAAATTCAAAACCAAGGTAGATCTTTGACGAGTACAACAACCTCAAATGTCCCTCACAAAAGAAAAAGCGACAGGAGGCTTAAACTAGACAAATAATACACAATACGACAGACCTCGAGTAGGAAGGCATCAGTAAACTACCACAAACCAGCTATTTTACACCACATTCATCCATTAAGGTGCTCAGTAACTGTGTTGTGGACTGTATTAAACAAAAAACCACAACAAAAAAGACAGAGGCACATCTATTCGTATGATACCACCAGTTATCAGTGTAGTTTGACCTGGGCAGGGCAGGGTGAAAGAGATAGAGAGCATGCCAAAGAAATCTTTCTTTCATGTTACCATTGATTTTGGCCTTTGGATTCCTGAACAAAGGATAGATGAAGGCAGTCTGCTGAATGTGAGACATATTTCTTCGGCTGAGCAAAAGTCCAGAGAGAAGAAAAATGCAGATTTGAAAGGCTCACAAATTCAAGAAATGTAAACAGTCTGAAAATGCAGAAGAAACCCAACTCAACACTGTTTCCATACAGGCTAATGGTCAGCATAATTATAAGCTCTATCGTGTTGTTATTACACGCCTGGGGAAACCTCACATAAACTTGGGGTTGACTTGACGATTATTTGGGTGAATGACATGGGTGGCAGTAGGGAAAGCGAAGGCAAAAAGGGTGGATAATCCATCGAGATCTGACCAACCATCCGAACAACCCAGACATTAATCCCAGACTTGTGACAATCAAATGGTAAGGCTGATCATGTTCAGCAGTCTGTGGATATTCCCACTGATGGAAAATACTCCTAAGCTCTTTGTAAAGCCCGGGATGGAGTGGGGGCCCTGGAAGTCTTTGTCCTGATTCCTTCCTCTTTTGTACCTCACCGGTAGAACCGAGACAAAACAAGTGATAAACAAGGTGCCAAACACCAGACCGTTGCAAAACAGATGGCTGTCGTGCTCATGTGGCATTAACACAGTGAACCAACCTCCCACCACACTGGTATATTCCACATGTGCATATTATCCTTGTGTCCGCATCTGAAAACAACTTCTTCTGGACATGTCAGCTCAGACTTTTTATGTTTGTTGTTTTTTTTGTTTGATAAAGTTGATCTAATCATTATCTTTATGATGAAAACATTTGTCAGATTATTAAACCCGGTGATTTATTTATTTTGGCATCTGTATTTATATGTTTTTAACAAACCCCCTTTGAATCTCAGCTAATTATTAAAAGATTCACACGTCTGTCAAAAGTCTGTACAGTATGTACATGGTTATTTTCATCATGCAAATCTGAATACGGTGACATTAATATTATCTTTATAATGCATTGAGTTATTGATACAGCTGCACTGATTAAGTAATTTCATACAGTTCGTGTAAATCTCCAGTAATGGATTCATTGTTTCTTCCCTAATCGTGGTCCATACCTTGAAGATGAATGTCAAAAGACTCTCATCAGTGTGGAAAGCTGTTACTACAATGTTTGTTAGTATGGTGCATTTTCTGACACTATCCAGAGGAGGGAGGAGACGAATCCGATACATATTAGTTCATTGGTTACAGCAGAAAATACTGTTTCTGCCTGAAGTTAAACGCGGAACATCCGTTTCCGAGCGCAGCAGAAAGTCAAATGTACCAAAATGCACCAAACGTAGGAAGTTGGGAGCAGTCTTTTTAGGATTCCTGGCAGACAAAATATGTGGAATAAGCGGGGCGCACACATGCGTATCAGATTTCCATAAACAAATATTCAGCTTCCTGGGGCACTGTAAAGTCCTGCAAAGTTTTGGTGAGTAGGTTGAAGCATGCAAGCTTGCGAGGAGGATGACACTGAGATTTCCTCTTATGTTCTGCCATGGTGAAATTGCACCAACATTTAAGGCCGGGACGTTATCCCAGCCCGGATCTCCATAAACAAAGTGAGTGACAGGCTGCTCATTTAGCGCCAGACCCGAGTGTGGCAGTCCAGCTGCTGGATCAGCAACAGAGATTAAAATCAGCAGCCAGCCAGAAAACCTTTTGTCTGATTAAAAAAAAAATCGCGCTTGAGTTTAACGTGCAAATAAACAAACACCGCTGAGTTCCCATTACTACAAGAGACCCTAAGCTGCTGTTATCGGTGCAAAACACACACAAAAAATGCGAATTATGAGAAGAAACGGATGTAGCCACAAATATATTACCAGCGACGCCTGCCGACTTTTGCGCATTGTCCGTGTGCTAAATAAAAGGAACAGGTTGTTAACTTACCAGCTGTAACGCACAGCACATCCACCACCACGAACAGCTTCTTCTTCTTCTGATCCTTCATTTTCTTTCCGCTAATTTACTTTACAATCAGAAACTTTGAGAGATAATTTTTTTCTTGAATAAAGTAAACAAGTCCATCTGAGTTCGTTCACTCAGAAACGTACAAGTAACTCTAAAAACAAAGGGTAACCCGTACAACGAGTTCTTCCGGGATCCTGGTTCGTACCTGTGCTGCGATGACAGTGACAGCGGAGGTGTGTAAGTTTCTTATAGCGCCACTTTATCCAAACTCCTTTCGGAGCAGCACACCTCTGACGCTCTGCGTCCTTTTGCGCACATAACTGATTTGGGTATCAAATAAAGACCAGAGAGAGACCATCCGATTGAACTGTGACGGAGGCGTCCGCAGAATCCAGAATAAACTCTTTACTCCGGTCAAACCACGCCACTGCTCCTGATCCCTCCTCCTTGCTTCCTCGTCTGGCTCTTCTCTTCATCCGATCACCACCAGGCACCGAGCTTTTGCGCACATGTGCGCAGAAAACAGGGAGGAAGAAGTTTTTTTCTCTTTGTGCTTTTGCCAGTGTTACGCCTTTCATGTATGTTCAGTAGAGACGACTCAATTACTGCTTTAATTGGAGCTGAAAAAAGTGCACTCGGATTTAAAATACGAAGGAAGAAGGAAGATGCCATTTCCCGAAACGGATAAATGTATTATCAGAAGGAATTGACTGATGGGGTTAATTATTAACGTTTACTTAAATGAACTAAAGCAGCCTCACGTGAATATCCAGCTCCCATTTCTTAAATCACACCCACACAACAAACTTGGTGCCATTTTCTCTTGAGATCTTTCTTCCCCCAAACCCCTCTCACACATATAAAAGAGAGATATTAAAGTATGGCTAAGAAGTAAACATATTAGCCAACCCTTTTATATAAGTTAGGACTGAGCACACTTGGTAGAAGACAGAATTTACATCCCAACAAACCAGAGGTGGGACCAAGTCATTGTTTTGCAAGTCTCAAGTAAGTCTCAAGTCTTTATCCTCAAGTCTCAAGTCAAGTCTCAAGTAATGTCAGGCAAGTCAGAGTCGAGTCTCAAGTCACTGGTGTAAAAGTCCGAGTCAAGTCACAAGTCTGAAACTTTGAATTTCAAGTCCTTTCGAGTCTTTAAAAAAAACAAACGAAAAAATAATGTTGCAGTTATGCTAAATGTAAATATTAGACCATGTAATTTTAAAATCTGTGTTTTTCTCAACACATACAAAATAGTGAACTTAGAAAATATACACAAATTGTGAAATTGCACCTCTTTAAAATGCAGCTCAATTAAACCTAGCTCCAAGAATAATTTTCACCGACAGTTCTGAGATAAGCTGCATGTTATTCTTGGATGCGGTTGTAGGACCAGCTTTAAAATCGCATGACAAAAATATCATACACATTAAAAAAAACTGTATCACCAACGTAGCCTGGAAAACATTTGCTAGTTAGATGAAGTCAGCTATCTCATCGTAGCATATTTATATGCATATTTATAATCATACGGTTCTTGGAGTGAGTGCATACACTCATGAAGTTTAGTAACTTCCGGTCACTGCAACAAGCCCAGGTACAGTTTACCGACGGATGGGTGCAGGACCTTGAAATGCACCGTGTAGAAAGTAAAGACCATCGTACGTATCATAAGTTTACCAGTCTCACAAATCGTCTTCATAAATACACATTCCTTAACCGTTTATTAATAGGACCTTTGAGCTCAACGGTAATTAATTAGTAGTGGAAATAATTTCTGGTAGCATCACAGAAATGTAGCAGTGACAATAATATATGCTGTAATCGTACTGGGCAATTAGTGATACAAAACAACTGTTTTATCCTGTGAATAAAAGTATATGTTTTTGTCAGTGTACCATAATAACAGAAGCGAAACGCAATATTGTGTCAGGATAATTTACTATTTATGCACAATAAATAAAGGAGCATAGCGCGACAATTTCTGTTCAGCGCCAGACTTGCTTGTAACCTATATCACCAATTATGTTAAGAAAAATGACGCATTAACTACAACAGCAGACTGACCTTCGTGTAAATGCTTGGAGCAGACTAACCTGTGAGCTGGAGGGTTCTGGGACGTTATATTTGATCTTTGAATGGCTGCAATCCAGGCCATCCGTCGCGTCTTTGTCACTTCGGAAACATGGCTCGAACAATTTCTCTTCAACGACGTAATCCGATAACAACCGATCTCTTTACCCGTCGGCTTCCCGTGGCTGTCATGCGACCGGCTATTGCAGTTAATAATACAACAGCTTCTTGACATTTTTGTGTTTCTTTTTATCGCTGTGTGACTGATTTTAATTGAAAGCCTGCATGCGCTAGTACCGCTTGCCACGAGTTCCCAGAATCCTTTGCGGTTCTACCCGTGAATGACGTCACATTTTCAATCTCTATATAATATGCATGTTAAATTTTATATTTGGGGTGAAATATCAAGTCTTTTCAAGTAAACCGGTTCAAGTCCAATTCAAGTCCCAAGTCATTGGTGTAAAAGTCCAAGTCAAGTCACAAGTCTTAGAACATTTTTTCAAGTCAAGTCTAAAGTCATAAAATTAATGACTCGAGTCTGACTCGAGTCCAAGTCATGTGACTCGAGTCCACACCTCTGCAACAAAACCAGGGAGAGTTTTACAAGGCATCCTGCGGCTGAAGCAAAATTAGCATGACTTTACATCAGTAGGACTCCAGGCCACAGTGCTTTATGCCCCAGGCAGTCAGGATGTTTCCCCTCCGCCAGTCATTACAAGGTTTGCTGTCTGCATGCAGTCATGTGTGTAGAGCTTTAAGTCATGAGTGTGCATTAACAGTTCACTCTGTTTGCATGCCAAACAGCACGTTTACCCCCCGAAGTATATTAGTTCAGCATCCTTGAGTTAAGCAGATAATCTTGCATGCACACACTGAAGCTTTACTTGAATTTTACACGTTTTTCAGCAGTAAAATCAACTCAGTAGATAAATTAAAATGTTATAGCGTGCAAAGTAAACATCAACAACACACAGAACAACAGAGAGCTGCATACTTGGAGTCATTTTAAAGCTATGGCTTCTCTGCCCCCTTCTGGTTGTTCCTAACCATAGACGGCTTCTTTTAGGTGCCAGAAGAAGCCAGAAATATGATCCTCCCCCCAAACCCATTCGCCCCCAGTTTACAGTACAGAAGCTAGAAACAGGGATTCACAGAGTCATTCATATACTGAGCAGGCAAGAGCTTCACAAGTGTAGTATACATTCATACGGGAATGAATGGTTGTGGTACTTGTTCATGCTCAACAATCCAGAAAAGGAAATCCCATGTGGACATAGAAATGCTGCATCCAGATGAACAGATTCAAATTTCAGGTATAACATTAAATGTGTACACTACTGACCTGAGCGTGTAGATCAGTGAGTTATCAGTCTGGCTTTCTTACTGTTTAACGGAGGTTTTTCTTTCCCACTGTCACCAAGTCCACACTTACAGGGGATAATCTGATTGTTGAGGTTTTCTTTCTAATATTGTTGGGTCTCATTTTTACAATATAAAGTATAAAATATATATAATATATTTTTTACAATACAAACTATAAACTTGAAGTGAAAACTCAAGAAATTCAAACACATCAATACAGAGATGGAGAACAATGCACAAGGAGCAGATTGTCGTATAAAACGCCAAGAATACTGCAGAAATATTATTCCTCTTAAACTGACACATTCATGAACACTGCAGGGAAAATGTTAACATGCTAAAATCAGTGGAACTATTGTTCATGTTTGTTGGGAAACTTGCTTTGCATTTTGGAGATTGTACCGTTACAGTTATGGACACCAAGCATTTTTGAGTGCGATCAGTCTCTTATTATTTTTATGTAGCTGTAGTAAATATAATGCAGACAGGCATATTTCACTGACCAGCTTTAAGAAAGCAAAAAGTGATTTGCAGCCAACAGGAGTCTGCAGGGTGTGCCAACACAGACCTCCACCAGGAACAGAGAGGTGAAGCAGCCAGCTACAGCACCATTAATGTGAGCCTGCAAGCCATCAGCTGGCAGCTTGACACCCTGCAACGCCAAATTCATGAGCTCAACAAACTGTTCCAGAGTCACAGCTTTTCTGATGAAATTTCTAAAGCTAATGAGGAGCTGAACTATAAAATTCACACTCTGTAGCAACAAATTTAACAAAAGCCTGAAAGACATAGCCATGGCCATTGACTTTAATTAAATTAAAGCAGAACGTGAAGCCATAAACCAGCAGCATGAGGTGCTCAATAATGAACTTGAGCACATAGAGGAAGAGGTCCACAACAAAATAGCCTTTGAGGAAATGTGTGGTGAGATAAAAAAAAAGTCCACAGAGAAAATTAGACAACAAAACACAGCAATGCAAAAGGAAATCCAGCAACTCAAGGACAAGCATGAACAACCAAACTCACTGGATGTCACAAAAGCAGCAGAATGAAGCTTCGCAACAGGAGATTCAGGAGATCCACAGACACATCCAGAGCAAAATCTCTGCAAGAAACCACAACAGTGTAGTGTCAAAAGAGGCCTTGAGTCATCACAGTGATGCCTTACGACGGGAACGCCAGAATCTCTTCAAGAATGAAAGAAAAAGTAAATACTGGAGAGGCTCTGTGCGGTTAAACACAATGAAAAGGACAAATTGGAAGCTGTTGTCAACCATCAGCTGCAGATCGAACAAACTTTAAAGGACAGATACCTTTAACTGGAAGCTGAGGAGAAGGTGGCACCATGCAGGCACAGAGCAAAGTCCTAATTAAAACTCACGTGAAGGTCTACAGAAAGGTTCTGAATGAAGAAGCTTGGAAATATAAGCACAAGCTGAGAAAATAACGCTGATGCCTTGAAGAAAAGAATTACTCTCAATGAAAGTCAAAGTTTATGAAACTTTGAGTACTTATAAGACTAGTTATAAGTCAGGAGGTGCTGAGCAACACACTCTCAAAGGAGAAAGGTTTGCAGGAGAAAAATAATGAGCTAAAAGCTGAGAAACTCTGCAACAGACTCTGAGGTGAAAAAAATCTATGGTTTTATGTGTGACCCACTGAAAACAGAGAAAGATGCCATCAGCCAACACATTGATTCTTATTTTGTTTCCTCCCCAAATTGACCACAATTTGTCATTTCATTAAAGTAACCAATTAATCAGTCACTCGGTCAATCAAACAAATTTGGAGATCCATTAAAATAAACAACTAAATAACTATTTTCATCTGTAAATGTGTGTTTAGTTTTCATTTCAAAGTCTTCTAACACCCTGGTGCACCTTATCGCCTGGTGATGTGTCAGCATGACTGTCCTATCAGAACGAAACAGCTGCACATCTTCATGCATGTAGGTTGATCCAAGCAGGAGGTCCTGTACTAAGTCATCATAACTCTTAACTGCAAGTCTGCTTGATGTTCAAGCAGCTTGTTCTGCTTATGTTATTTCTGCAGATCGAGTAAAGAGTCTGAACAAAGAAACCTTGTCATTTCCTGTCTTTACACGCACGCTTAATGTGATCCTTAAGGTTCTTAATAAGTCAGAAGTGGTCAGACTCAAAATGTTTTCCCAAGACTGAGAGCGCTCTCTAGTGGCAGATCACTGAATACAACGTCCACATTCTCACTCCTGGTTTGTCTCAGAAGGTGGTAAACTCTCAACATGTATTTGGCATTTACCATGAAGCTGTGTAGTCAGAGTGCCCACATGGCAAAGAGTTTATGTGCAACTCTGGCAGGCTAGCATCCTCAGCGTGGACATAGTTTGCACATCCAATTGAGGAACCTGCTTTAAACTGATGGGTGGTCAGATCAAGTCCTGGTGCTTCCATCAAAGCAAGCACCAACACTTGTAATCAGCTGCTCAAAAAAATTAAAGAAAGACTTTGAAAACACGTGAGGTCACAAAAATAATGCTGAATAATGTATTAGGAACAAAAGGATGCCACATCAATTGTCACCCTGCAGATCAAAGTGACAAAATGATGCGGCAGGCGGGTCCCTTTTGCAAATATTTCATTGCAGCATCTGTGAATGGTACTCACAAGTTTGTTTGACTTCCACGTGCCTGTATGCATGTCTGACAACATCAGGGCATGCTCCTAATGAGAAGACAGATGGCGTCCAGGGAGATCTCCCAGATCTGGATCAGGGTATCACTGAGCTCCTGAAGCTTGTGTCGTTTCTTTGCATCCATCTCTCTTTTTTTGTGGTAGGTGAATGTAGTATTATTTGAGTGTTGAGTGGTGGATACACACCTTTGTGAACTTTTAACACACATGGAGCTGATGCCTGGGAAAGAATGCATGGAGCTGCAGTTTTCTACTGGTCCAATCTTCTTCTCGTTCTCATGCTCAGCTGTTTGAGAGGTGACCTTGTTTCTTTCAGTGTCTCTTTGACTTCTCACGGTCTGATGAATGAACAGAGTGAAAGATAGGACTGTAGGTGATCTCAGCTTCATTCAACACAAATGTATAAAGGTCCTTGAAATTCTTGTGTTGTGCTTACACTTTCTGTTACTTGCCAGATTTCAGATTCCAGTGGGAAGCTTTCCAGTCTGGCAATTAATGAACAAGCTTGTGATGTTTCTCACAGTTAGTCAATGTCAAGCCCCTTGACATGAAGCAGGGCATCTTAACAGACAGTTAAGAGTCAGCACAGAGAGTCTAAGATGTTTCAGAGTGCTTAAGCATTCTTTGCTTAAATTCTAGGCCACTGGGTGAGTCTCTGAAAGCTGTCTGAGTGTCAAATATCTTGCTAAAGCAACAATTCAGGCATGCTAGTAGGCTTCATTATCATTTCTGTAGAAGGTAATGTCCATTTATTTTTTCAGTCTGAGTTATTCAACTGGAGTGATTGTAATTTCATTAATGAGGAGGATAAATACTGCAATACTCTCATGAAAAAGTGTTTGAATGGAGTGGTTTTGAATTGCTCTGCAACTGGAACCTTATTTAAGGTGACCCAGTTTGGTAACACCTGAGCAAAGGTGGAAACATCTACATGAGAAGGTGTTGGTATTGTTGTTACTAGCATGTTTTTTGCATTCATGTTTCTTTGTTTTTAATGTGCTTAATGTAGCATATAAAACCACAGTTTTGTCTCATATTTTATTACAATGAGCACAGAACACTTATCAAATGTTTAAACTGAGACATTTTACTACTTCATGGAAAATATTAGCTATAATATTAGTCTCAAAATACTGGAGGAACGTTTTCCGACTTATTAGTTTCACTGGCAACAGGTCAGTGAGATGATTAAGTATATAAATGGTGTCTTAGCTCAATTCTAAATCCTACATCTCTGACAGTATAGAGTTGCATTAGTGCCATTAGTTTCCACATCTGGAAAGCCATCATTTGTGATGAAGAGAAAAAAGCATTTGCCTCCTTCCCTGAGTTCTTTGTTTCTGTATTTATCACACTTTAATGTTTCAACACATCAAATAAATTTTGATATGAGATTAAAAAACACTTAACCCAAGTAAATATAAAATGATACTCTTTATGAAGGCCGTATCTTGCCTGTTGCTCACTAAACCCGTCATCTATGGCTCTGTTTTAGACAGTGTTGAGGACTTCTGTTGTCATGGATATGTATCAACATGTCTTCTTGAGTCATTTCAACGTATGATGAGATTTAACACTCAAAAATAAATGTTTTCTGTGTCTTTCTTATTTTTCTTAGGTTTCTTTGTGAGATTTCTTACTTTGCACACATGAATCTTCCATTGCTCATACACATGCAGCAGCTTGGGGACCTTTAGCTAGATTGCCCTCCTTCGGATTGTTACCTTGGAGAGTATACACCCACTACCAAACATTGGTGTGAATGTAATACTTTCTTTCCTTTGCTGTACTTGATCACTGCACTGAATCCATGAGGGTACTGCTGAAATTGCCAATTAGCTCACGCGCTGTTGTGTGGGAGCACACGCTGACCCATAAATCCACACAGACAGCATGGAGCAAAGTAGCATTACCAGCAACAAACAAGACCTTCCATCATTTATCTGAACCCAGCTCATAAATGTCAATAAATGAAGGGCGTACTGTCGGGAACCAGGCCAGGAAACAGTATGCTGAAATTATGCTGAGAAGTAATTATATTCAGTTTTAAAAGATAAAGACCATAAAAAGAAGGGAAATATATGGATAAAATATTATCAGTGTGGCATGTCAGTGACAAACCTCTTTACTGTTATATACGTCAGCTCACACAGTCATAAAACAAACACTCCCGTCTTCCCATTTGAGCTTTAATATTAAAAACTTTCAGGCCTTAGGTTGCAGAGTAGACTCGCAGCATAACTTTGCTTCTTGTTGAGAAGAGTCTGTTAAATATTTTAGTGCTGCATCGTTAATCTGTGAGAAAAGGCCCCAATATGTCAGAAACACAGCTGACAAATCAGTGGCAGTGGCGGAATTAGGTTGACTTATTGTAAACCTTCCTAAAAATTATATATAATATTTAATTGAACTTTCTTTTTTTTCTGCCTTTGTTTTTACTGAGTGATGAAGTCCATGCTTCTCCACGGGGCCATGGTCCGCGTACAACGTAGGAAAGCTGCACTGCTGTTCTGGGTCTTTACCTGCAGCCTGGTACCACAAGAGGGCGCTAGAGAATCAAGTAGTAAGAAGGCACAAAGCTGTTTAAATAACAGTGGAGAGGACACAAAGGCAAAATCTCTTAAGATGGTAAAACACAAAATCTAGAGGGGTAAAAATTTGGGCAGAATTAAAGTTGTACTGACAGCAAACTCTGTTCTGGTTCAGCTTCTGATTTCCCAACGTAGTCTCCACAGCGGATAGATCCACATGTGATCTGGCACTGGTTTTATACTTCCTGACACAACCCAGGCTTGGGATCAGCACTCATGATCCCCTGAAGGTGGGTTGGTGTTTCCTTGTGGACTATTAAAGTGAATGTGTTAACAGCTACATTTGGAGCCAGGTTAACCAGCAACAGGCCCATTAACAGTTGCTGTTTTACTATAAACAGAGGGGGATAACACAGCAAAAATATTGATATAAACATATAACAATTATATTAAAGAAAAAAGAAAGAAAGACAGAAAAAAAGGAAAACAAAGAGCTTTTCTTAAGAAAAGTGGCCATCATTAAAGATCAAGTCTGAGAGCTACTGGAGCAGCTGAGCTATGGCTCTTTTGCAATCAATTTCTCCCACCGCAACTATTAGCTGTTAAGATTTCATATTTTTGTAGAACACTGCGTATTGCACAAACAAGTGGTGCCACATCATCTGTGAAAACCAATAATACTTTAGGAATAAATTGAACATTTCCATTGTTCTATTTATTTATTTTTTAACTTTTTCAAAGCGATTACAAACAAATAAGAAAGAAGCAGAAGCTTATAGATGGATAAATATGCTAGTAAAAAATAATAATGATAATAATGAAGAAAAGAGAAATGCTGTTAAATTAACTCCTTTTCCTTTGCAAATAACACATGTAGAGAAAAAGGCCAGATAAAAGTCTGCTTTTTTCATGAGTAAGCCATTTATGTCTTAAAAGCAAAGATCATAAAGACAAAGAAAATATACAGACAAAAATAATAATATAAAAATAATTGTACTAGTTTTCCTTTATCGTCTTATCCAAAGTGCCTGCATATATAAGCATTTAACAACAAAACAAGCACTGATCTGAAACCAGCATTAAACCTGGAGGACTGAAAGGCCCAGCACAGAGAGAAGAGAAACAGGGATAGATGGAAGGAAACAGCTGGGGCCAAATCTTTGTTTTCTGTGCAACTTGGACTAAAACTTACAGACATGCAAGTTTAGTACATCAATGTACACATTACATATGTACAATTATGATTCTGTGAAATTACCAAAAGAATCCATGAAATTGTTCCAGTAAGAGTCAATTTAATAGTATGCTGTGTATCATGCACTATACAAATATATATATATATAAACTGGCATTCATCATCTCTTGAGTCATCATCATGTTCGCCTCTTTTTTAAGATTTGTTAGCTGAGTGCTCTTTTCATTCAGTCAAGGCTCTCAGTCACTTTGTGGCTTGCAGAGGTTTTGGGACATGCCAGCATGGTTCAATAAATGATCAATTATAAACTAAAAACTTGTCATTTTAAATATATGAGGCTCGAAGAGAAGAACGGGGAATTCCTCAGATCAAAGGTGGGACTTACCTGGGAACTTGAGACAAGCAGGTCTCTGAACTTCTATGATGGCATAATCTTCACACACGACGTCTCGGACCAACAAGCTGTAAATATAAACCACTTTCCTCTCTGGATGTTCGGAGTGATGACTGACTTTACAAAAAGCATCATTTTACCAGAAACTGAGAAAACTGTTCACCTTCATTCATCAGAGTGGAAAAAGCATTAAGTCCACTCGTGCAGCATCACTACACTGTTGAATGTTTAAGTCAAACTTTGGGCAATTGGGTTTTATGCTAAAATAAAAACACGAGCAATATATGAGTTTGTTCATCTTCTGGATTCTTTGTTGCTTTATTTGAAGTGCCCTTTGGATGGGATATACATAGAAAATTAAAATAAAAAACAACAACCTCCAAGGCACTAGCTGGAAGGCAACACATGTAATATCAATATTCTTACAGCAAGGTCACATTTAATCTATAAAACTGAAGTTTTTAATTTTTTTAAAATATTTTATTAAAACATTTAATTTATTATATTAAAAACAGACAAAACAGCAACAAAAATCTTGATTTTTTTAATTACTCAGCGTGTTGGCTTCAATGTTCGACAGTCCTCTCAGCTGCTCCTTGTTGCTCTGCCTTTCTCTTTAAAATACTCATATGGTGCTCTGTTGGATTCAGATGTGGTCGTCTCAGTTTAAACTATTTTCTTCCTATGGTACTTTTGGCAGTGACAATCTTTTTTGAAAATTCTGGAGACTTGGAGTCATCCTGTCAACCAGTAATTTATCTAAAGACATTTATCAAGATATCAAGAAACATTCCCCCAACACTTCATCCAGCCACAGTCCCACCTCCCTGCCTCACTGCTGGGACTGTATTCACTGTGGTGGTCTTGGCCCAGCTTATGCTAAACATGCTGGAACAAATCTAGGGAAAACAAATTCATCCGTCATCTGACTAAGAAATCTGCTCCTAATAAGCGTCAGGCTTCTTCTCATGTTTGTAACAGTTTTGTGCTGGAGAGAGACTTCCTGTTCGTTGTGGTGAACGTATGTGAGTCATCTAACACGTGGCTGTGTTTTCAAGAGCTAGCCCGTGCTAGAGAACAGCTACTGTGGTTTGATCTACTTCTTCTGATTATTTATGCATCTGTTCTTTTGCTGATAGACACCCATAAATAAATAAACTGTACGTTCTGATGCTCATGTTAATGGATCCAGGCTAACTGGAGATCTGAGAAGGACTTGTTTTGGTTTCAGTAATCAGATTTTCTGACTTGTCGCTGATCTTTTTGTTGTGGTCAGAAGTTTACATACATCATGGGTATGAACTCTGCCAAGAAGAGGGGAGAAATTTACAGCTGGAAATGTCAGCTACTAAGGTGTCTGGTTCAGCTGCAGGTCGATAAAGGAAATTTAACCAAATGTATAAATCTGAAAAGCTCTATGTACATTTTTGACATTGTGTGGATTAGTGAAGATCGAAAACAAATTCAAACACAATTCATGTTTGTAAAGTCATTAAAGATGACTCCCCAGAAACTGAACAGTTCAAAGAAATAATTAAAAGCCCCAGATTTCAATGACATTCATGCACATGATGACTCGTGTGTAAGCTTCTGACCACAACTGCGTTTGTTTGTTTTTGTGCTTATGTATATTTTATGTTTTTGTTTTATCTTTATGTGGTGGAAATATTTCACTCGTGAACCGTTTTATATTTCAGCGATATTGCACACGGGTATTCTCACTTCTGTATATGGCAGCTTAGCATGTAAAGTTTTATATTTCAGTCTTTCATTTTTAAGCCCATTATATGAAACAGGCTCGTCATGGTAGCAGTTATTCATCATACGAGAAATGGTGTTCATGACTGATGACAAAACCCTGCACCTTTATAAATCTATATACATTTTCAGTGGTGGGAAAAAAGAGGAAAATTTCCACAGAAGCAAAAAGAAAGGAAATTTAAAAAAGAAATAAAATACAATAAAACAGGAAGTTATTGCGCCCCATTAGGCTCCTACATTGCTGCATATTCAAATCAACCGTAGAACTTTTTTTCCTTTAAGGTGTTCATATTTTTTTAAATCTTAAGAAAGATGAACTTTTGTGTAGAATAAAGACAAAGCAGATATGTAGGGCCAAGAAAGGAGAAAACATTTTAAGTTAATGTTTAAATAAACTATTCTATGTTGTATAAGTGGACAGATTTTACTCTGTAGTCAGACCCCCCCACCCCCGTATTACATCAGGTGAGGTACAGTCCAATAGCAGATCTGAAATGGCTGCAGCAGTGAAAATGCTGACTGATATGAAGAGCATAAAAACAGTCATGTTGTCTGTATTCACGGTAAGAATCTGGGGGGGAAAACCAAATCTGAGCAGCAGTCAAATTTGTCTGTTCTGATAAATAAGAAAACAAAGCAGCAGTGGTCAACATTGTCAATAATCAGTTTCAGGAATAATGGACAGCAGCACATAATCAATGCCTGAAAGTAGTGATTAACACAGTCATCATTCCACAATGGGCGTAGGATTCGAGCGCCTCCTTTTAAGAAGAGGCACACAAGTCACCTGCTAACACAGGTAATAGGTCCATCTGTTTTCAAGCAAGTTGCATTAACGCACTTTTTGTCCTCTCATTTCTTTTTCACCCTGCTGTAAAAGATCACTACCAACCAAAAACACACAGGGCAAATTACACAGAGTACCACTTAGATATCTCCATGTCCCCTTCACTGTGTGAGAGAGCGAGGATGCTGGACGGGTGAGGGGTGAAGCAAACTGCTGAATGCCTGGAAGTGTGACGGGAGGACAGCGGTTGAGGATGATGAAGAGGACGGCAGGCTAAATTCCACCTGCAGCATGTGGGAAGCACTGGCCCCACCGCTCACTGTGCCACAGTCAGGGCCCTCAGAAAGTAAATGTTCGCCACGCATGTGTAGCTGAAAGAAACAAGAGTTTGGGAGCCCGTGGTTGTCATGGAGGGCCGGAGAGTTCCCGCAGGCCCACTGGGAGGTCTCAGCAAAGAGCTGAGACTGGAGCTGGACTGGAGCTGAAGGACAACAACTATCTGAACCAGATTCCTGCAGGCCGTCTATGGGCGGGAGAGAGAAAGGACATCCGAACAGCTGCTGAGGACACTCGTCGCCGCACAGCTCTGACAAGCCCATCACCAGCTCGCCATCTGGACAGACGTATAGAAATTCACAGGACGACAGATTAATAAAACCTCCATTACTGTTGTCATATATTCTAGGATGTATGTTTGATGTCTATGGTTACAATGGCATCTGAGGAGTGCTTTTGTGCTCTTCTAGCGTACCTATTTCTACTACAGAGTACCCAGCAAACATTTAAACGGCTGGCGGTCTTTTCTCGAACGATAGTCATAGTTCCAAAATGAAAGCTGAACCGATATCAAGAATGTTACCTTCACATCAGCACCAACTTCCTAACATAAACGAGGTTCTTGTCGAACGTCCTTGTTAGATTTTCAAGCACGAGAAAGTTTGTGTTTAAAAATTCTGTTTTACTGTCAGAATAAAGGAAATAGAAATTAAATTCTCTCAAGAAAAGCATGAGAAGAAAAGAAGAAACCTTAGTGGTGACTCAAACTCGTGACCTCACGCTTTCAGGTCGAGAAAACCGAACTTCATGTTTGAATGAAGCATTCCTGAGTCGACGTCGCAGACAGAGAGGGAATAATTGTCCAATGTGCTAAATTCACCAACAAAAAAATGAAAAGAAATTCAGATTTACGAAACTGAAAACAACTTAAAAGTGTTGTTTATTTAAAACATTTAAAAAGATTCCAGGAGCACGACTCTGTGAGTACGTGACGATGTAAAATCCACGGAAATATTCATGTGGATATCTGCTCACAACCACATATTAGTTGTGAAAAAATAATGAATAAATAATAAAAATGGCTATCATTCCATCTTTGCAATAACTTAATATTCATTTCTCACCGTTTAAGAGACGAGCCGACGTCCCTTTTGTTCTATGCGGAAACAACATCTACATCCATCGCTCTACATCGGCGTCGCACCCCGACCTGTCCTGACCAGGGACGCGACGTCGCAGTTTGAACCATGTTTGCTGGGTAATCTCCTCAAACATCTTCCTCATATGAGGAGATTATGAACTATCTGAAATATCTACACAACTCTGTTTACTGCATGTTTTATACTGTGAATTCTACACATGCTGTGCTGTGTATATCAGCGAGCCACTGCAATAAATGCATTTTTTTTTGCTACACTGATTTTGAAGTTTATTTTAATACAGCAGTCTTATTTTGAAAAGATGTGACGGTATATAAGGGAAAAAACTGTATTTGGAAAAAACAAAGGGAAAAAAGCAAAAAGCAATATTTTAAATAACATCTCCAACATTATTCAGACACTATTTGCAAATGCGCTAATTATTACACAGCCAGAGGAGGCTGTTTACATTAGACCCGTTTCTTTCCTTTCTCATTAAACTTTGTCTATTTATTTGTCTGATTATTTCCCAGTGACCACATTATTTTAGTTTTCTGTACTCATCCTCTTTACCTGCAGGCTGCTCAACCTGCTGTCTGTGGCCTGAGTGGACTGAGGTCATGGCTTTAAGAGAAAACGGGGAGTTCGTCTGCGCCTGGGGCGGCCCTCTTCTTCTGGAGCACCATCAACATGCACAACATGCCCAAGCGCGCACACACAGACACACGCGCAGACGTGCATACATGCGAGCAAAAACACAACACAAAACAAATGTATACCATGAAAATATTGGGGAAAACAAAGGAAGGGAGACATAAAATGTTTCATATGAGACAGGGATAATAAATATGTCAAAATAAACAGGAAGAATATATAAACAAACAGGAAATCAATGGAGCCCATGTATAACATGACTGAAAGATGATTTGGCATGTATGTTTCACATGGCATGTAAATGGTTTACGTACAAAAAGATGGGTAAACATACATAGCTTCAGTTTTATCAGACACTGAAACTTTTGTTTATCTACTTTTTCTTTTGTGAAGAAGAAGAAGAAGCTTGTGTCTTTACTTTGAACTTAAGGCCACAGTTAATAACACTTTAGACTGAAGCCTTTGCTTCACTATTATTTGAATATTATTTTAGTTCTCTGTAAGAAAGGACATTTTGTGTGGCAAGAGCTCACCAAAGTAAATATAAAGAGCTTCCATCTGAGCCATCACGTCAGGTGTTTTTATGAGGCGACCTCTGGTTTTTACCTTGTTTGTCCTGGTCCAGGTTCGACTGTGGAGGTAATGGGGACTCCAGCTGCCCTGTGCCCATGGAGCTGTGAGGCAACAACCTTGTGGAACTGTTGTTTCCCTCGAGTTCCACAACCTCCCCATCCTGGTCTCCATCCTCCCTGCAACACACAGCAGAACTACTTCCAGCTCTGATAAATTATGTGTTTGCGACCTACAGAGCTCACAGTTTTCACTCAGACAGTAGTTGTTGTAAAATCTGTTCATATAACTTGGATTAACCAGCTCTTTGCAGACCACCAGCATCTTTAGACGTCCTTTGAGGTGAGAGACTTTAACAGATAGCTCACGAAAACTTTATTTGCTTACAGATCAAGTGAGGTGGAATTTGTCAAAATGCTGTTAAAATGAAGCAAAAACATGTGGGAATGAAGAATTAGGCCCTTCCAGGTTCCAGTTGTAATAGGTCATCTGGTGTAACCTGATGTAGTTTTAGTGTAGACCTTTTACTTACCTGTACTACATTTATTTAATTTATTCGGTGGACTGGAGAAAGAGCGTAACAATGGTTTAACCTAATAACGCACTAAAAGCGCACATCAGGTTTTCTAATTTGCAAGTTAGGTCAACAATTTTTATTTATCATGTTCTTAAAAATTCTGCAACATCTAGACCAGTTTAATCTAAAACTGAGCGAGCAAGAGATCATCAATACCATCAGGATCATCAGTAACCCACAGAATATTAAGGAGGCCGTGTCTCATGAAAATACTGCCCAATGGCAGCATGTAAGAATTAAAAAGTAAGAGATTTAGAATTGATCCTTGAGCTACCTGACAGGTCTCACGCTTAGAAAGTAGACCTCTCTGAAGTCCAAAGCCTATCTGGCAATTTTACAGGAAGTGATTCTAGACATGTACCAAAGTGTAAATGAGCACTTCCTTTACCCGAACTCTACCTCTTTATCAAGTGTCATGAAAATGAGCTTCATAGTTTTTGTATGATTCTGTTATGAGACAGAATCATACATACTGTTAGTGCGCTCCAGGGTGGCTGTGGCTACAATGTAGCTGCCATCACCAGTGTGTGAATGTGTGTGTGAATGGGTGGATGACTGGATGTAGTGTAAAGCGCTTTGGGGTCCTTAGGGACTAGTAAAGCGCTATACAAATACAGGCCATTTACCATTTTTACCATTTAGAAAAACAAAATACCAAAATTTTTGCAGGGATCAGAAAAAAACCAAAAATCTTAAAGCTACTTTGAGCTACTCTGGAGAGCATGTTTGATATGGCAGAGTTTGGAAGTACTTCCTGACACATTCCTAAAAGCAGGTTTCCCCTTCAAGGCTGTCTCCTTGTGCAACACTTTAACACTTCAGAACTGCTCTCTGTAAAGTCCCACTCGGATCACTTGCACATGTACATTTGCTGGATTTCTGTAGTCCAAACTGTTTCCATTTAGATTTCATTGTGGAGTACAGGACAAATTCACAAAGAGGTTTGAGTGAATTTGTTGGCCATAATTAAGATGCAAGTGGACAGATGGGAGCAGCGGGGAGCAGTGCAGTGCTCCACAAGGAGACAAACCTGAAATCCGATGGCTGTTCTTGCTTTTTATGTGCCGTTCTTTCTGATTGCACCTTTTATCTAAAAGACTCTGGTTATCTTCAGATTGGTGTCCCAGCAACACTCACATGCTCCCTGATTGCAGGCTGTACTTCTTGCGGCTCAGCCTGGTAGCCTGCTGAGTAAAGTACTTGTGACGTTCAGACTTCTTCCACATGTAGTAATACTCCACACACTCACCCACTGAGCGTGTTCGTACCTGTGGATAAGAAGAGGTTGTTTTTGCATTAGCGGAAAATAGTCAACACTTTTAAATCAGCATATCAGGTAGCAGGTCATCCTCTGGGTGCTCACCTTATTTGCCTGAATGAGGTGGAAGTTTTTCCCATAAACTCGATACCCATGCTCAAAGTTCCTGCACTCCTCCTCGCTCCAGGAGCAGAGCTCTTCTAAAGACAGCGGACATCAAAAATAAGTTTATAAAACTACATAATAATTTTACATTTTTACATAATTGTAATTACAATCACATAAACTAAATAGAACAGAAAAACTGAAATGAAAAGTGACACTCTTAATATCATAATCTGTTAATTTTGCTTTCCTGTTTCTAGCATAATAAAACTGGTCTTAAACTGGAGGCTCATTTCTGATTTGAAGGTCATGAGGTCACATCAGTGAGTTATTCCTTCTCTGCAGTGATGAAGTTGGCAGCTATAGTTCCACCGAAATGGTAATGAAACGTCATACTTTGCACCGGAAAAGAATTACACTGGCCTTGGGTTGTTGAATAAGCCTGCATTTCTCTCTTTTATTAAGAATACCACAGATTTTTCATTGACACTGGTATGCTGTTACTGCAGATCTAATTCTAACACAGGCTTTATTGAGAAGACCAGGGGAGGCTGACTTTCAACGACTGAACTTTTTTCATACTCGCTTTTTTGTCATGGATACTTGAAAATGTTGTGGTAACACAACTATTTACACATCTACAGACCAATCAATTCTTTTCCCTGAAACAATTCGGCTTTAGACCAAAATATTACGCAGAAATAGTAACCTGTTATTTTACTAACACCATTAAGGGCTTTTTTGGTGGCAGTTTTGTGGGGGTGGAATACACACAAACTTTTGAGGGTCTTGTTATTCTTGATCTAAAAAACGCATTTGACACTGCCAATCACAATATACCCAAATGTGCAGTGTGTGATGGATGAACAAGAAAGAAAATTAGTGAAACTATTGAAAAACAGAATGGGCATTCCCCAAGGACTGCTACTTGTTCCAATGCTTTGCACTCTGTTTATCAGTGATTTGCCTGCAAGCTACCCAGAGGCTGATGATAACATTTTACGTTTTTAATAATAATTTGAGATCCGCAACTCAAATTTGATAAACATGAAACAAATTCAAAGACTGTTAAGACCAATCTGAGTGTTTTCAATCTTATTCAACACTAGATGAACTTTGCAGCAGCCCAGCTGTTTATGCATTCTTTCATATTTTCGCAATTTGTGATATTTTATGACAGTATGGGTCTAAGTATCACCATCTACAACTAAGCACCTTCTATCTTTTTATAAACAGACTCTAAATAATGAATTTAAAAAAATACAGTCCACTTAGTTTTGATGTTTTCATTCATATCTTTTGTGTTAAAGTAGTTTTTAAATGCAGACTGGCCGCATACCTCTAGATGCATAAGACGGTGACGGCAGTCACTAGGACCATGTTGGACACTGTAAAACACCACATCAAAGATCTAAATTTGGACAATCAGCATTCGCCATAATGACCTGTCACCTATTCAGGAAGCATGTCCTGTCAGGCCTCCTGAAATCAAATTAATTATAGATATTGAATCTTATTAAAAGTCAAATTTTGGTTAATGGCAAATAAAAATCATTTGTTAATTTCTGTATCGTTTTATGTGCATTTCATTTTATTTATGTTTTTCCCTAGTTATCTCTATTTATTGACTTGTATCTATATTGTATAGTATGGTAACGGTTTTATGTAACTAAATATGATAAAATTTTGTGTGTTGTGGGTATAAATGCCTAACTAGGGTCAATGGTTGAAAATAGGCCACAGTTTCATGTCTGGGAATTCCTCAGTTAAGTTTTGCCCTTGCTAATGGATTAAAAAATTGTATAAAACACTGTAACTGCAAAAACCTGTGACATATGGGTGCAACGATTTTCTGATGACTTTAAATTTACATACTATCAATCATTATTACAAACTTATTCTGGGTTGTTCACAAAGGTGTAAAATGCCCAGTTGGGGAAAGTAGGACAACGGGATAGTTCTTACCACTGAATACTTTCACGTTGAAACGAAATCGCCTCAGTGCTTCTTCGACATTAAAGTTGCATTTCACTAACTCGTACAGTGCCTGAAGGTTTAGAGGAAACACAAAAACTGTCACTCAGTGAAGACTTACCTCTCGGTTTAAGGCAAGTTAAAGAAAACAAGAACTCTTGATTATGGACATAAAGGCTGACCATGTTTAGCCATGGTCCACTATGAGTTCAGGTAATGCAGACTAAACGAGACAAGTAGAAGAAGTCTTCTGAAACGTCTTAAGGAGATTGGGATGAGGTTAGTAATCCAGACATCTGAATAACAAGACAAAAGTAAAATCTTCAAGTACACAGATCTAATAATACATGGACTTCTTTTTATCCAGCTGTTTGTTTCTTTCAGCGTGTACAGAAGGCACATTTATTATATTTTACCACAGCTAAAAACTGGTTAAGATGAGTCATTCGCCTTTGTGTGGGGGGCAGTTGCGACATTGCCATGAAGGAAGAATACTTCGTTACTGAAGAGGGGCGCTTACGTGTTACTACAGACTAGCTTAAACAAACAAAAGTAGCCAGCAGTGTTTGCTGAGATGTACCTGTTCATTGTCTTGGACAATGACCTCCTCGGTTCCTACTGCCTCCTCCTGGCCACGGGGTCTTTGTGCATTCAGCAAGAACTCCTCCACTTCATGCACTGGCAGAACCCCTGGCCTCCACAACAACTGGTCTTCGGTGCTGTAAGCTAGAGGGTGACAGGCACAGTTTCTCAGACTTACAGCGGACACATTAGACACGTTTACTCTGTATCGTGTTCGTGTTTGCACTGTGCTTTACATTATGGACTTGAATACACCTCGGTTTTTCTCAGTGCCTCAGCTCCTCTCTTTCACACTCACTCTCTCTTTCATGCATCAACATGCTTTGAAAGGCAGTCTTGCCGAGCACAATGAGGTTGATGTATTTTTTTGTGGATGTATTTGGGCGGTTTTTTAGAAGCAGAGACAAATTGTCCTCCCACATTCCTTATAGATTTGTTAATAATGTAACAGCAATTTTTAATGAAGGCAGCACGACCACACTCTGCACACTGAGCTGAGTCCAACAGAACTGTGCTGGTCCTACATCTTGAAGCAGGTCACAGCACAGTACACATCAATCACACCAACTCTGGGGAGTCAAAAGTGCTTGGACACAGTACTAAACACGTAATCCCCTCTTCCATTAGTACCATCTGATCAACTCGCCACGGTTCACCACAGTTTTCAGGATTTTCCATTAGATCATTCCTAAAAAAACGTACCAGGCACAAGGTACACATGCTTGGCCGGGGTTCCAAGTGATCTGAGCAGATACTAAAATGTGACATCGTCAGACTGCATGCCACCGATTGGCTGGTCAGCGGTGTCACTTAATGAGTCAAGAGAGTCTCATTCACGAAACTCAACATCGCCATTTTTGAAACCCGGCAACGAGGGAAATGTCTACGGAAAACAACACTGTGGTCCCCGAGTGTGATGAAAAGCCACAGACAGAGCAACAGGTCTACTTCCGAGTCGAGTATATATATGTATATATATATTAGGGGTGCAACGATACTCATATCGATATTGAACCGTTTGATACAGTGCTTTCGGTTCGGTACGCAAATGTATCGAACAATACAAAATTTTTAATTTATTTTATCAACTTTTCTTCTGACGATGCTGTCTGTGTTGAGAGCTCAGTGGATCTGCGTTCGACTACTCCGCCTAGGCTGCACTGTCGAGCGCAGATCCATTACTGAGCGCAGCGCAAGCTAGCAAGACAGAAGCTCGTTGCAACATGGCAAACTTCCTCCCCTACCCTCATTCAGATCTGGCCTTTGGAACTATTTTGGTTTTCATGTGAAGTATGACCCTGAAGGTAAGCGCGTCATGGACAAAAGTAAAACAGTATGTCGGATGTGCCACGCAATGCTCAATTACATGGGTGGGAACTAGTGTGTTAGCGCAGTTTTCTCGTTAACGTGTTGACGCTGGACGGCAGCACGTTAACGGAGATTTGCCGTGTTGTGGCGTTAACGTCATTTCAGATTAACGCTGACAGCACTAGTGGGAACACAACGAATATGACTGCACATTTACTCCGACATCATCCTCGTGCAAAGACAAGTCGAAGCAGACAAAAACAACAAGCACGCATGCTACAAACTTTACCCGAGTCATTTAGATAGCCGTTAGCACAGGATTCTCCTTATGGGGACCTGATATGTTTAATATGCTGCTGAGAATATAGCCCAGAAGAAGCGTATAGTATAGCTTTTATTTTGGAAAGAGCCATTTCTCTGTAATAAACTCTCTTTTCCAAAGATTAGTGATTTCTCGATCAGATAGATTTATTTTTTTTATTACTTTGTTGTTTCAGCAACATTAAATTTAAAAACTGTACGTTTGAGTTAAAATATATATTTATAATTTTAATAAATGACAAATTAAAAAGGCATGAACATTTTTTTGTATCGAAAAAATATCGAACCGTGACACCAAAGTATCGAACCGAACCGTGAATTTTGTGTATCGTTGCACCCCTAATATATATGTGTGTATATATATCAGAACAACTGTCAAAAATGACAATTTCAGTTGCTTACCTCTCTCCTGGTAGGTGTACGGGCTGATTGGAGGGATTTTTGCCTGATACATGGAGCCAACCATGATCTCCTAAACAGGAAATCCAAACATGAATAGTCATAATTGTGAAACGTGTGATCATGCCTATAAAAGCTGAAATTTTATTTTAAAATGTACACATGTTAGTGTTCTTTGTGTCGACCTACAACCATGAGAAACACAGGCCTGTCCAAAACAAGCTGTTACATTTAGAAAGCTGAGCCACTGTGGTTTTAGAACTTGGGAGATTTTTTTCCTATTAACCATTTCTCTGGCTTATATGAATTTGAATTTTCTTAAGTAGAGCATTTTTGGCCAGCCCATTAAAAGCATCGTGGTTCTGTTGAAATTAGGTCTCAGCTCAGTAGCCTAACTTTGAATTATAATTAGTGCCAGAGCAGGAAAAAGTGTCATGTTTATATAAATGTAACCAAAGCCTAGTGTATATTCAGCCTTTGATTGCACTGATCAAAAGAACCATTACCAAAGGGTTGATAACCCATATTTTATTGCTGCCTAACTGTCTTGCTATTGGCATTTTATCTGATTTGCTTTCCCATAAAGACAAGTTGCAACGTAATGTGTCTCCCTTAAACTTAAAGGTGATTGAGAGTCACTTAGTCAAAATAAGATTACTATGCTCAGTAACCCACCTTTTGCTCTTCATTGGATGGAATAGAGACATCATCAGAGTCTTCATCTGATGAACTGATCAACGTGTCTTTGTCTCCACCTAAAACACATGAAATATTAGAGAAAGATCAGGAGAACATTCAAATAACGCCACAAGATTTTCCATGCCATCTTAAAAGCCAAATCTTTCTGCTGATTAAGAAAGGGAATCTTAAGCATATTTAAAACCACAATTCTTTATAGTCATGATAAAAAATAAAATGACTATACACTGCATCTAACTCAGTATGAACCACAATTCAGTATAAAGCAGAATATGCACAACATCAATGAGCAAAGTGGCACCTCCTCTTTTTAACCTGTTCAGTGTGTTCAGTCTGTGCACCATGAACAACACTAAAGCTGCATACCTGCTGTACATTTGGTTTTCATGTTTTATAGAGTCAGCACCTTTCACATAGAATCACTATCTGGATATGACTGTTTCAATATATTAAAACTCCTGTAGATTGAAATATCTCTCTGCCTTTGATTTAATGGTGTCATATGAAGAGTGACACATATATGCTATCAGACAGGAACATCTCATAACAACTTCCACAGAACTGTATAAAATCAATGCTTATTATGAGTGCATTTCCCTAGGATCACAAACCCTGACAGGTTGTGTTATTTGAAATGTCATCAAAGCACCAGAAATTCGATTCGATTCAATTTCAAACTGCGAACCTTTCTTTAGCTCAGAAAATTTCAGCGAGTTTTAGTGTTATATGAAAATGTGTTAATGCGTGTCTCCCTGGGTGTTACCTTGGATGCGGCGAAGCAGATCCGAGGTGTTTGAGGTGACTGAGGGGGTGAGATCGTCGGCTAATGATTCTTCCTGCTCCCCAGGGAAGAGATCCTCAGTTATCTGATCCTAAACCAAACATATAATAAGACAAAAAAATAAAAACAAAAGACAGAACAGTAAAAATAGAAAAACAGAGTTAGCATATTCATTAGATGTACAATCATTCAATTTGATATTTTTGACTGATTCTCAAAAGTTCTCTGACCAATTCGACCAATCAAAATCTGTTTTGATGAATAAATGAAAGATGAATGAGGCCACGGGTGTGTTCTGTGCACCTCAGGTTGTATACCTTGTCCAGTGTCATGTCTGGCAAACTGGCAGCCATGTGACAGGTCTCCTTCTCTGGATCTGATACTGTATAGCCATAGAAAGCCAACAGCTCCTCCAAGGGAAGCTCACTGGCCTACAAATAAGGCACAGAGGGAGGCAGTGACAGGTGGAGGGGAGGTGATGGGGTATAAGAGGGAAAGAAACCACAGAAATGTATAAATAACACCCACATTTCTTGAAAATCATCTACATGTCTGTCAGTTTAGCTATCTCAAGCACACTTGACACTTTTCCCTGGTCTGTCCAAATAATGCCATCAGACTGATTGAGCAGTCTCCTTGTAAGATGCCTAAAACACCCCCAGAGTGTACTCAGTTTACTCAAAGTAATTGAACTGTTCTGTAAAAATGTCAGAGTCAACATCTGCACGTCCCATGTCATTTCCTGAACACGGTGTTCAGAATTTCAGCATTTTTAAAGGTAAAAATGAATATTTCTTTACTTTACATGTTATGACAACAGACGTAGAGATTATGAGAAAAGTAAATGGTTGCGTTGATTATTTAAATCATCTTCTTCTTTGACTGCTCCCTTTAGGAGTCGCCACAGTGGATGATCTGCCTCCATCGCACCCTATCCCTAGCATCCTCCTCTGTCACACCAACCCTCTGCATGTCTTCCTTCACTGCATCTATGAATCTTCCTATTTTCCTGCTGCCTGCCTTTCTCTCCTCTGCACATGTCAAAACATCTCAGCTTCCCTCTAACTTTTTTCTCCAAACTGCTCGACCTGAATTGTCCCTCTGATGTTCCCATTCCTAACTCCACCACCTTATTGCCATCTTATAAACCTTTCTTTTCACTCTTCCTGCTATACTTCTGTCACAAATCACCCCTGACACTCCTCTCCACCCACTCCACCCTGCCTGCGCTCTCTTCTACACCTCTCTTGTGCACTGTCTGTTGCTTTGGATGGTTGATGTCAGGTACTGAAACTCATCAACTTCAACTTCATATTTACTCCTCTGTTAAACTACAATTTAAAATAATTCTGTTGAAATGTTATATTGAAGGCAAATAATGCCCATAAAAAGGGGGGTTTATTAAGAGTTATCGATGCTGCTGGTTAGAGTAATTATTAAAATTCACATTCACTTGCAGTATGTTGATAGATTTTGGTCCTCAGACTGTTTTTCGTTTTTGTCAAAAAACGCTGCTGTTAAAATTTCTATGAACTAGTAACTGAATTATTTCAAAAGCAAATGTTACATGACTTTAGAGTAACAAAACTGTACTGAACAATAATAGTCGATGCCATTACTGTCAGTGATGTAGTACACCCTGCAACTATAAGGTTCCCATAATCACAGGAAGCTATTTTGCTGAATATTTTTGTGTTTATCACACATATAAACATGGCAGAACGTGATCATACAGTGTGGGATGGTGTCGCCATCTTCATCGAGCGAGGACTCTTCTCCTCCTCCAACTCCTCTAAGACCCGTAAAGACTTCTGCTTCTCCAGATGAGGGCCTTCATTGCTGTATCTCCTCCACTCTCCACTAGGCCACAAGCTCTGCATTCATGTTTAGATGCTTATCACCCACCTACAAACATGCACATAGATAAAGACAGTATGTCTGTTATGTTGCATTCAAACTCATGTAAAATAGCACAGTACATTAAAATGGTGCCGTGGCACTCGCACAAATGAACACATGAACAACACAGGATCAAATAGTGGCTGATCCTGGCTCATCCCATTACAGGTCAGCTGACTCCTCACTTTTCAAGGGCTCTTCTTTCAACTTATGAGACCTTCTGCTATCCAGACTTAGGTGTTAAACTTAATAACAGATTGATCATAGCACTTGTGGGAAGTTTAAGCGCAATGTAATGTAATTTTAAAGATATTTAAATGTCCAAGAGCTCATTGTGAATTGTCACCACAGGATGGTCGGTTTTGCTGTGATACTACATTAACAAAAAAAGCTTCACGGTGGTTTTCCTGATTCATCGACACGATTCCAGGCTCGGCTTTGGTCTGAACTAATCAGATACAATGTACGTACAGGATGAAGGCCACATAAAGAGTTTATAACCATAGTGGGAAACTTTGGGTAACACGCTTACAGCAGTAACCGTACAAGAATCTCGCCCAAACCTACTTCACATGAAGTCCAAGCGCTCTCTAAATTAGATTATAATCTACTTCTCACGACGCCAAAAGTCACCAAAAATCTCCCAACCCGTCGGTCGCTGTCTGACTGACCAGGGGCGCTTTCCTGCGACTTGGTGCTGAACGCCTCTTCCTCTCTCCGGCTCGCTACGAGTGGCAAGAAGGAAATAACTACTTCTCAATATTTCTGAAAGAGACGGTCGGAGTTTACCGCCGCCGAGTCATGACATGTCTCCCAACTTTTTCACTAAACCCACTTCGCCGGCAAGGCACACCTGAAATAGTTCAGCACCCCCGTGTTAGACCCTACCGGGCTCCCTATTGTTTTCTACGGCTTTACTATCAAGGCTGAGGGAATGGCTCTTTAAAGCCAAGAACGCGGAGAGAGGCGATACGCTGGAGAGGTTCTCCATTTCTTCCGCCGCTTCCCAGTTAAATAGCCCCCGTAGCTCTCTTTCAGCGGTCGTTCACCAGCCGGCCAAACCCTCGGCAGTCTTGTGTATCGTACGGAGTGACAGAAGTCTTAAATTCGGCCCAGCTTCTCTAACATTTGGGTCATTACATTTCTCGTTTTCGCTCACTTACCTCCGCCATTCCGTTTCTGCGCAAGCTGACTATTGCCCGGATGTTGTAGGTCTACTCTTCTCTGCTGCTCCGTTTATTGCCGCAACGATTCAGCAACAGCGGCTGCAGTGCAGCGTCGCACACAGTTACAATGACTTTTTTTCAGTAGTTTAGTTCATTTTGTTTAAGTTTACAACTTTTTTTTAAAAATCCTTCGTAGTTTTAAGTAATTTTTTTAAATCGCCCCGAACCAACACTTTCGGTATTATCTCTAAAAATGTTGTTTTACTGTAAGTAACAATTCTAAAAATATTACTAGAAAAAGAAAAGGGAAATGTATCGACTGATCAGTTCAATTATTCTTCGCGTTAAAACTTAACATAATAGTGACCCAATTTCTGCTCTTCTGCTATTAAATTAGTAAACAATAGTTTGGCACTGAACGCATCTTTAAGTTAAATGTAAATGCCCCCCTTTACCAACACGTCCACGTGCGGTTGCTGAAAGACACTACGGTTTGTGCTGATTATGCGAGTGGAGGAGGGGACAGGACATGGCCAAAGCAGATAAAGATTGCTTATATGGCTTTGTCCTCAGCCAGTGACTGCTCAAAGTTGTCAGCGATTATAGAAGCATATAATGTAGCTCTACGTGTTGTCACCATATTCTCTGACATGCCTCAACTAAACTTGAATATCAAGCAACGAAGGTGAGAATATTAAAAAAGAAAAAAGAAGCAGTGGGAAAACAAAAAGTATCAACATTTAACTAAGAAGATTAAAAAAAACTTGTTAAATACCGTTAACTGAAGAATGTCTGCGTAGGATGGCATAGTATTTGCATAAATACTATTCAACGTCTTCAAAGTCTTGCGCCACCTCTTATCTCTTTACATTTTGCTTTCAAGGAGCCAGACTTTCTTGTAATTTTATAAAATGGTTTCTGAAGGTCCTTCAAAATTTTTCTTTGGACATTGGTTGCTTTTTCAATTATTTTTAGTCCAGTTGTACCTGACCATTTCATGAGGAAGCTTTTTCTTGTTCACTTTACCTTTGAATCACCGAAGCAGAGAAAAGCACCTAACTCATGAGACGAACCAGACAGCTTAGCAAAGCCCTCATTTTAAATTGTGTCTTCAGGCACTTTGTTACTAACAGCTGAAACACATATAATCTGTTCCTATTTCTTTAGTTGAATCTGTGTCGAATGCAAAAGATAACACGGGCACAAAATAATATTTCTGGACCATCAGGGTGCTTCCCAAAGAGCTATGAGCCAAAAATTGGTATACCTTGGTATAGAAACTTGGTGCAGTTTGTCTTTTACAACAGCTGGACATGTGGAGAACAAAAGTAGAAGTGGGCTAAACGCTATCTACAGCAGATGAACAGTATCTGGAATTCATGTCCCTAAGAGATATGAAGAAGACCTGACACAGGATCTGAGACATGCATCAGGCCCTTCAGTTGATCCAGAAGCTCATCTTAATGAGGGAAAAAGAGAAAAATTATACCAGAGCTGAACTGAACATCGGTGACAATAGGTCTCACGAAGTGGTGAATACAAATTTGACATTTGTGGTTCAAATTGTTGTCAGTATTTGCAGAGGAGGTCAGGAGAGAGGTACAGCAGTGAGTGTAAAGCATGGTGGAGGCTCTGTCATGGTGCATGGCTGCATTTCAGTCAGTGGGGTTGGGGATTTGTCAAAAATTGATGGAATTTTGGACACATAAAAGTAGAGTCAAATTTTAATGCAAGATGGAAAGCATCTGGAAAGCATCTGATTGGCAATGGCTTTGTGACAGGGTTCCCAAACACACGGCCAGTGCAGTAAAAGCACACCTGGATACAAGAAGATACAATGGAGCCCTATAAGTCATGGAAATGAACTCCCCAGAGCCCGTGTGTGGGATCATTTTGACACAGAACAGAACAAAAAGCAGCCAAGATCCAAATAAGAGCTTTGAATGTCTTTCAAGAAGCCCAGAGAACTTTTCTTGAGACTGAACTTGTCACGGTTCTGGATCATTTTGACCCAGCTTTTTCTGTTTCTGTTTTGGTGTTTTTCTAAATTATGATTTGTTTGGGGTTTTCAGTTGTGCTGGTTTGATTTTGTATTAAGGGTTATTCTTGGTTTTGTTCTCTTTACGTTATTTCTTGTTCTGGCCTCTAGTTTAAGTCACTGTCTTCTCTGTTTTATGTGTTATATTCTGCCTGTCGAGCTCTCTGTGTCAAGTTTGCGTCTTTGTGATTTGTTTCTTATTTCCTGTTTTATTTTGATAGTCCCAGTCCTATGTCAGTGTATTCAGTTTTACCTGCCCCTGTCTCGTTAGCCCTAATCTCTCCCAGCTATGTCTCCCTCCTGTTTCCCATTCCCTGATTACTCGCCTGTGTATATAAGCCCTGTGTTTGCCTTTGTGCTCTGTCCTGTCGTACTTTCTCCATGCTGTGTGGTTCTCGTGTTCCAGTTCTGAGTTTAGTTTAGTTTTTGTGAGAGTTATTTTCAAGGAGATTTTTCCAGCATTAAAGCTGCGTCTTGAGTTCCAGTCCTGTCTTTGTGAGTCCTGCATGTTGGGTCCCTTTTCCTGCCTGCCTGCCACACAGCCATGATAGAACGACGCGACCAGTACATGGACCCAGCAGAACTCGTCCCATCTGATGAGCTTAAGGAGGATATAATTTATTCAGTGAATAAATTATGTGACCTGTGGCTGAATCATCCAGAGGAGGAGTTTCAGCGTGCTGTAACCTACCGGCTACAGCGACTGGTTTCCGGTCTCCCCTGGCTTTTGGACTCTCTTCACCCACTCATACAGGAGATTTTCCTTAATGAGCTTCATCTGCATTCCCCTGCTGCTACCACTTACTCACCCAGCTCGGAGAAGGATGTGCTGCCCGGCCTGCCGGATTTGGAGTTGCCCGGCTCACCGGAACCATCACCGAGGAGGAAGTGACGGCTGCGCCACCAGAGCGTCACCCCTCAGCCAGATTTCGCGATATCACTCACAGGCTGTGGTGAGTGAAAAAGACAATTTTTCTGTTGCTTTGGACAATGGGACTATTTATTCTGGGGCTATGTTTTTTGGATCAGCTGCCCAGCCTGAAGCGCGTTCAGCTGCTCAGCTGTCCCCAGTTCAGTCCTCAATTCTGTCAGCCACTCAGTCATCATCATCTCTATGCAGGGAGGAAATCTCATTCCCACCCTGGGTGTTTCTCATAACTTAGCTGCTTTAGGTACATTTATTTACTCCAGGGCCTCCCCAGAGGCTAGATCTCAGTCCCCAGCTGATTCTGGAACCCTGAAGATTAAGCAGCCACCTGAGAACTGCACCGTGTCAGCGCTGCCAGAACAAAGCCACTGTCCTGTGCAGCTCCAACCAGCTTCGTTCTTGCCAGAGGTCTCCGTGCCTGTTGGTCTCCGTGCCTGCTGGCCCTGAGCCTGTCTCCGCTAGAGGGTTCGGGGGGCCCGTTCAGCTGCCTGTCTCCGCTGGAGGGTACGAGGAGCCGCTTCAGCCATCTCTGCTGAGGGGCCCGAGGAGCCGCTTCAGCCGTCCGTCATTGATGAAGGGTCGGAGGACTCGCTTCAGCACCTTGTGGCCGCTGACGGCTCTGAAACTAATCTGCCACCTCCTGCGTCGCCTGCAGTTCCTTCATCAGGGGCTTCCACGCCATCGCCTGCAGCGCCACCACCCGCAGCTGCCACGCTGCCGTCTGGATACGCAGCTGCCACGCTGCCGTCTGGATACGCAGCTGCCACGCTGCCGTCTGGATACGCAGCTGCCACGCTGCCGTCTGGATACGCAGCTGCCACGCTGCCGTCTGGATACGCAGCTGCCACGCTGCCGTCTGGTCCCGCCTCGTCTGGTCCAGCTCACCTCTGCCAGCCACTTTCCAGGCCTCTAGCTGGACTTCATCGCTGTTGAGGGCAACCCCCTGAACAAGGTCGCTGCCGCCACTGCCTCCCGCGTGGTCTGCCTCCGGACCTGCTCTGTCGACGCTGCTGCCGTCAGCGCGGTCGGCCACATGAACTGCTTTGTCGCCGCCACTGCCTTCCCTGTGGTCGGCCTCTAGACCCGTTTTGTCTCTGTCACTGGCCTCCGGGTCGGCCACCTGAACTGCTCGGACTCCTGTGCTGTCAGCCCCCGGGTCGGCCTCCTGAGCAGTCTCAGTCGACTCTAGTTTGGTTAAGCTCCTGGACCCCCTACCACCCACTCTTCTTTGTTTTATGTGTTATATTCTGCCTGTCGAGCTCTCAGTGTCAAGTTTGCGTCTTTGTGATTTGTTTCTTATTTCCTGTTTTATTTTGATAGTCCCAGTCCTATGTCGGTGTATTCAGTTTTACCTGCCCCCGTCTCGTTAGCCCTAATCTCTCCCAGCTGTGTCTCCCTCCTGTTTCCCATTCCCTGATTACTCGCCTGTGTATATAAGCCCTGTGTTTGCCTTTGCGCTCTGTCCTGTCGTACTTTCTCCATGCTGTGTGTTTGTCGTGTTCCAGTCAGGTCCTCAGGTCCGAGTTTTGTGTTTTTGTGAGAGTTATTTTCAAGGAGATTTTTCCAGCATTAAAGCTGCGTCTTGAGTTCCAGTCCTGTCTTTGAGTCCTGCATGTTGGGTCCCTTTTCCTGCCTGCCTGCCACACAGCCATGACAGAACTACAGTCTAGTAATAGTAAAGATATTATATTACCCTACATTTGTTTTTACATGGTTCAATATGTCTGTCATCTTGTTAATTATGTCATGTTGTTATTGTTTTACATATTGAAGAGATTGAACATGAGCTTTGGACATAAATCAACATGTGTACAAACAGTAGGCTATAAGAGACAGTGATAAACTCCCTCACTGAGAGTGGGGTCATACAAGCAATGACACTCATTCCCTTTGTTTCTTTGGGACTCATTAACTGAGAGTTTATGCTTTATGTGAGAAGGTGAAAGTTGTCCACAAAACAAGCAAGTGAATGTTTGTGTAAGGTAAGACTTTGTTGGTGCTAAAAGTTGTATGAAAGTGTAAACGTTACAAACACTATACTTAACAAATCCTTCCATCACAAAATGAGAAAAAAGGGAAGCAATTGATGAGGGGTTAAAAATAGTACCTTCTTTTTGAATGTAGCAATAATTTATGCATAATATGTGCATAACTGGTTATGCACATAACAACAGATGAGCGTAAGCTCTTGGACTCAACTGGGGAGAGATTTGTTATCTACCATTTACATCTTCAACAAATATCATCAGTTGTAATTTCTAGTAAACAACATTTATATCTGAGATAGTAGTTATGCATAATAATAATAATAAATGACCTAAAGTGGTATTTATACTAGCTTGTTAAGGAGGTTTTGCTTCTGTCACACACTAGGAAAAAAAAATCATAACTCAATGAAAGAAGTCATGTTAGCACACAGACCTAGACTTTTATAGCATGCAGGGGAAAAAAGCAGTTTGTGCCTTATGTGAAAACTACCTTCCAAATATTCATACTTAGAGAAAAATGAACAAAACAGAAGTGGAGTGTAAAAGTTATTTTTATAAGTTTACTGTCAGGGCCGTAAGTATTTGGACAGTGTCACTTTTGTATTTTTACCTCTGTGCATCACCATAGTGGATTTTTAAAATCAAATAATCAAGATGTGACTGAAGTGCAGACTTTCAGCATTAATTCCAAGTGTTTAACAAAAGTATTGCTTTATCTTATTAAGAATGAGATTTTTATACTTATTTCTGTACTTGTAGAGTCAAATAAATAAATAAGCATAATTTTCAGTATAACAATTGTTTTTAATTCTTGGTTGAAAATCAAATTCATTCAATGACTGTTAGGAGTCCCAAACCCAAAAGCTGTGTTTCTTCCCTTGAGATGAACAAGTTCCCTTCGGTTGTTGTTTGTTTGTGTCTCATGCTTTTTTTTTAGTGACAAAAGCATGGACGACTGATAAGAGAGATCAGGTGACTGACTTTGCTATTTGATATTCATGCATTACTTTTTGGTTCATTATCCCCTTTGCACTGCAAAGCACTGTTCAATCAATTTTGCAGTATTTGGTTGAATCTTAGCAGACAGTGTGCCCTTCACAATTTGTCCTGCTACTTCCATCAGCAGTCACAGCATCAAACAGTAGTGGCCCAGTTCCACTGGCAGCCATACATGCCCATTCCATAACATTGCCTCCACTATCTTTGGCAGAAATGTGGTATGCTTCAGATCACAAGCTGTTTCTCTCCTTCTCCAAACTTTGTGTGCATTTTTAAAATTGGAAACTGTTATTAAGAAAAAAACCCCAAAGTGAAGCAAACTAAGATATTGAGGACTCTTGAAAGTTGTATATTCAGTATAGACTGCTTAGATTATGCCTACGTATTTAGTATTATATGGGTATTTGTGTGAATACTGCTGGTAAGTGGAGGGCATGTGTATTGCAAAGTCTGTTTAATGTCTGGACTGGGTGATAAGTGAGGAAAATACCTTCACTCTGTGGTTCTGTAGACATACAAATCTGAGCAATTCAACTGAGGAGTAAACAAACATGGTGTCTTTACTTTATATTCCATCTATTATATATAATGCTTTGAATAGTATGCCCATACCAAAGGTCAGCCATTCAAAGCAACAGACTATGCATACAAGAGGCGAAGAAGAGAGTGCAGGCAGGGTGGAGCGGGTAGAGACGACTGTCAGGAGTGATTTGTGATGGAAGGAGGAAGAGCGAAAAGGCAATGCTATGACGTCAGGTTGGGAGACAGTGGCACTGGCAGAAAGACAAGATGTGGAGCTGGAGATGCTAAGGTTTTCATTAGAAGTGATCAGGAGCTGCAAGATCAGAGAGACAGAAAATTACAAAGAAGATTCATGGATGTAGTGAAGGAAGACGTGCATGGGATTGGTGTGACGGAGGAGCATGCTAGGGATAGGGTGAGATGGATTTAGATGATCCACTCCTGTGATGCCTAAAGGAAGCAACCAAAAGAAGAAGATGAAGACTTTGCCTGGTATTCCAGACAAACTACAACTTGTGAATCCTGATTTTAAGACATGCCCAGAGTCCTGACAGGGAGAGAGCAGATTTCTCCTGTATTGGCTTCCCTTCATTGGCTCCCTGTTAAATCCACAATTGAATGACCTTATAGTACCATATTAACCCATTAGAGCACTTCACTCTCGCACTGTAGGCTTAGTTTTTGTTCCTAGAGTATTTAAAAGTAGAATGGGAGGGAGAGCCTTCAGTTTTCAGGCCCCGTTTGGATTCGGGAGACAGACACTATCTCTACTTTTAAGATTAGGCTTCAAACTTTCCTTTTTGCTAAAGCATATAGTTAGGGCTGGACCAGGTGACTCTGAATCCTCCCTTAGGTGTAGGCTGCTGGGGGATTCCCATGATGCATTGAGTATTTCCTTTTCAGTCACCTTTCTTACTCACTATGTGTTAATAGACCTCTCTGCTGAATCAGACTTGTTATTAATCTCTGTCTCTCTTCCACAGCATGTCTTTATCCTGTCTTCCTTCTCTCACCCCAACTGGTCACAGCAGACGCCCCCGCCCCTCCCTGAGCCCCTCCCTCCGCCCCTCCCTGAGCCTGGTTCTGCCGGAGGTTTCTTCCTGTTAAAAGGAAGTTTTTCCTTCCCACTGTTGCCAAAGTGCTTGCTCACAGGGCGTCATATGATTGTTGGGCTTTTTCTCTGTATGTATTATTGTAGGGTCCACCTTACAATATAAAGCACCTTGAGGCGACTGTTGTTGTGGTTTGGTGCTGTATAAATAAAATTGAATTGAAAGACAGAGTGGATCATTAATCCAAATTATCCTTAATTTTCTCTGATTCCTGGATTGAGGGTACACTGAAAACCCTAACCCTAACTAAATATTCTGCATGTGGTGTTAATACAGGAGAATTAGCTGTGCATCACAGGGATCTGGGACTGAACCATGACCCACGAACACCATGCTGTTATGGGGAGGACTACCTGTTCCAGCTCCAGATGAGAGGCAGATGTGAAGCAGGGATTATATTTAGTGTCTCATACTGTCTCTCTTTTTATGACTCATTTTCTGTTAAGTGTACTGTATGTTTTATAAACTGCTTTAACATAAAATATGTGTAAAATGAAATGTAAGAAATACATAAACTGTACATTAAGTTGTAACTATTTTCATTTGTTAAAAGTCAGCTTGACTGTTACAATGTAACAGCTATCACCCAGTGTCTTTTTTTAAGACAGAGCAGAAAGTCAGAGAAATGTAAACACAGAGAGGACACACTGCAGACATTACAACGTGATGTAAGTGATTAGATGTTAAAATGTTCATTAGAGCACACAGAAGATCAGATGTTTTTTTTTTTTTTACTCGGTACATATGCTTTTCAAAAGAAGAACTCACGTCAGGAGGTTCAGACTGTCCAATCTGAGACTCGTTTGGAAGCTGTGCTATCCTGACAACCTCACGAGCCCCAGCAGAATGCTACAGGGTAGCAGTCAGCTGATAGGCCTCAGGGCACATTAGGGTTTGTTCCAGAACAACTGCTTTGCACAGAAAAGTAAAAACAGTAACAGAGGTGGGTGTTTGTGACATGGGCATTTGTTTGCGATGATTGTGAATATGTGCGGTCGTTTAAAATGGATCGCTGGATGCACTGTATGCGATTAGTGATTGCTCTGCCTGAGTGCAACTTAGACACGTGGTAAGCACTAAGTTGTCACAAGAGTCAAAGTGAAATGCCAACTGTGCAGCAAAGAAATGTGATCTCATCCCATGTGATAAATGTTTCAGAAATGATGCACTGAAAACACATTTAGTAATCTTGGGATTGATTTAATAAAAGCCAAATATACAGAGGTTTTTTGTAATATGAAAAGTGACACTGTAATGCGATTAAAACTACTACAAAGTAGTTAAATGTTTTTTTAATTACTAACTTAAGTATTAAAATGGTAATCTATGATTTGACAAAGTGTGTAAATTATTTTGGGTAAGGTACTGGGTAGCTGGGGAGCTAATGGATGCCTACTTTGGTAGTTTGTTTTAATTTAACATCAACAGGAACAGGAAATCAACTTTTTTGTACGTTGTAAATAAAACTTGGTGTTGACATAGTTTGGGAGGAGGTGGAAAACCAACAAGCAAAGCATTTTGGAGTAGTTTCACTATCTGCAGCTGATCTGTTTCACCTTTTGTAGTTCCTTATTTCACAAAGTAATTAGAAAAGAATGGGAGGAAGAAGTTATTTCCTTACTCCTCAAGTGACTTCCTGGGAATGACTTTTTGTTTTTTAAGTGTGGCTGACCGCGTTCATTTCTTTACCGAGCTCATGATTATCAACTTTTTAACCACCACAGCTCACCCAGTGTAACACAAAAAATGTCAAGCTGTGTAAAAACACGAACCTCCTTTTTTAACTTTAAACATCTGTTTTATTCTTCGTATACTGAGCTGTGTTTAATGCATTTAAAACATATATTAAACTGTACTTTTAATAAAGTACGACAATAGAAATACCTTGTGCAACTGGTCTCCTGTGCACGTACATCACTGCAAAGTGTTTACAATGTTGCTAGAATAATGCTGACCTATACATTTTCTGTTTACAATGTTTCTTTCTTTATTCTTTTAAGGAACAGTGAAGCTTTGTCCTGATTTCTGTCTTCGTTTTAAATCTTTCTCTTCTGTCTGATGTGACTCAGAATAAGGCCTCTAAATATTTTTTCAAAACATATGACAAATTATATGTAACAGTATGCTTTCTTTTACACTGTAACTACCATTCCACAAGGGGGCAATGCTGACTTATGTATTGTTCAACTCAGGAGCTCGAGCTTGGCACTAAACTACTCTGTTTCACAAACTACAAGTTTTCTTAACCATTAGCTCTATTAGTTCTACATTTTAGTATACATGTCTGGGGGGTTTTCAAAAGTTTTATAGCAGTACATTTTGGATATAAGTGGTCTTATTTTCAGGGTACTGGCTGGCATGTTTCCATCCCAGGTTTCTCTAGGCTTATTAACATCCCTCATCTTCTACACTTAGTGATCCTGCATGGACACAAATTCTAAGAAATGCAAACACGGGTCCTGACAATCCTGTCTCTAGCCCCAGGTAGTTCTGGAACTTTCTACCCACCTTTTGTAAGACATACTTGCCGTTACCCGTTCTCATTCACTTATTCAGGATATTCACTGGAATTTCATTCTCTTTCTCTTTCTCTCTCTCTAAACAGGATGTTTGTGTCTCAGCGGGGACGCAGTAGACCAGTGGAAAGCTGATGATCTGATAGCCTCACCGTGGAGTGTCTAGCTTCCCCAATGATGTGACAGATTAACTGGGATTTAGGGCTTCTATTTGGATTCCCCACTAAACCAACACACTGAAAGAGACAGCAAAACACAGGAGGTCGTGCAACCGACAGCGTGTGTTGAGAGTGAGGCACCCCCCTCCCCGTGTGATATTTCACATTGCTTCTCAGCCTCACGTGTCATACCCAAGCAGGCTCACACTCTGTGTAAAAAAAGAAAGAAAGTAAATGTTCAAAGAGATCTCAGGATGTCATACTTCTTATCTACAGGAGGTGATCTCTGATTTGTTTGGGTGCTAAAGATCAAGTGCGGTAAAGAATGTTAGCGCTGTTATATATTATGACCAATAATACAAAGATGAATACAGTCGTAGGTGATATAATAAGACTCGGGAGACTTGAGTTTCCGTGTATTGTGTTGGTGTGCGTGTGAACAAACTCCAGTTAATGTTAGATGCCTGCCTGGGCAGTGATTTGGTAGCACAGGATCTGAATCATGAGTACAAGCTATTTCATGGCAAAACAATGTTGCCCAGTGTGAGTTATCAAAGCACGACTTAGAAGAGAGGGGAAACCTGAGGTGGGGCAAGACTGACATTTTTTTCCTTTCCTGTGCTTTTGCAGAGTCTTAATTGTTTCATATAAAGTGACAAATGCAAATTGCAGAGTTACTTTTACTGAACTGGGAATAACTTAATGTAAAATACAAAAATATATGCTATGGTTACACTCATATCCTAACAGCATATTCTGTCCTCGTATTTTATTAATAGTCTGCATGACTTTTCCTGTAGAAAAAGATGTTTTCGTGGAACAGTTGTGGGCATTTCCTGTGAGACACAACAAGCTCAAATAAAAACACAGGAGTGGAAATTTGTATGTGGTTCTGCCCTGTCCCCTTTTAGTGCTGCTCCACCCTCTGACTCCCATATCACTCTCCGTTTCACAGAAAGTCTCCAAACCACGTTTCCTCAGATTTACCATTTTTGGCCCCAACTTATTTCATTAGTAGCTCAGCAGCTGAGTTGACTTGAAACATTTCATCTTTTTTTAAAAGGCATCGTTTTTCAGGTAGTTAATGTGCAACATTACCAAATGATGCCCGTTGCACTAAAGCGTCAACAAAATTCTATTTTAACCCAGAAGAAGGATCAAAGCAGGTCAAACATCTCCCATCTGACTGACACAAGTGATTCTCTGTTTGCAGGATTTCCGTTCGTGTTATTTTTTCAAAATATGTACAAGAACCTGAGTGTGAATTAGGGCGGTAAGTGGTGTCATTAAGTCACTGACGCCCAGACACATAGGCCTTTCACTCTGAAGACCCACTGGTGTGTGTACACACAAGTCCCATAGATACAGCACACAACCTGTCTACTGTTCCCAATCCACAGTTAATCTGCGATCGTAACCAGCTGCCTTTTACTGGCTCACAGTCATATGAGTGGATACAGGCTGTTTGAAATGTTACGCCATTACTTAACGGTCGCTGGTTTGCTACTGTAGATCACATAAGTCACTCAATCTTGCTCCATGGAAATTGTTCATATTCCTTATTGATTTTTTAAATAGCATTTTTCAGTTTATATTTATATGTGTTTGCAATGATCATACTTAATAACGAACAACCTAAACTAAAGTAGGAAAACCTGTCCCAGTAGCCTGTGCCCGTCTCTATTCTGATTGTTAACAAAAGTGGTGTGGTAATTTTCCATGATGACTGTTTTCCCTTAAACGGTTTACGGCTATATTGGAAGTAAAATGTTCCAAGACAACAAGAATGCCAAGTGAGCGAGTGCCTTTGTGGTGACGGTCTCAGAGAACTGGCAGTCCACTGAGAGGTCAGGTCTTTATCTTTTGGCATGTGTCCACAAAAAACAAGACACAAAAAAATCCATTGGGTTGAGAATTGCAGAGGAAACAAAGAGGCCCAACCTCTTTAGAAATGCAAGTTTCCCTGTTTTTATTCATCTCACCTTGATAAGCCTTTGCTCTGATGAGCACCTCAGCAGTATGATAAGGTGCAGAACCAAGATGGGAACTGTAGCAGTACAGCAGGCTGAAATATGGGTGCTGGAGACAAGTTCAAAACCTACAAACACAAGATAAATTGCCCTTCTTATTTGCGACTGCTAGCTTTTCATAACAATTTAGAGATCTTATCTAGAAGACAATGTTTTAAGAAGTGTGTGCATGTGTGTGTGTTTCCAGAATGGTGGCTTGTAAAGGTGACGGCTGTGTTGGAGACATATGTCTACTTTCCTGTGGTTTGATTGTTTTACTTTAGCCTCCAGGGAAAATGGTCCAGAGGTCCAAGGCGAGGGCAAGGTCGTGGCAGTTGTGCATTGTGCAAGGTTTGTGCGTGTCTGCATGTGTGTGTGTTTGTGCATGTCTGTGCAAATGTCAGATTTACTTTACCTCAGTCAGAGACGTTGTGGAGACATTGGCTTTATGGCTTTCCTGTAGGAAAGGATGATCTCACAAAGCAGGCAAATCTTTAGTGCTTATACAGCAGCCGCACAAAGCTTATACAGAACTGGATCTGACACACTGCTGCTGGATCTACCGTTTGCAGAGCAGTTCATTTATTTTAACAGCACATTCTCCCCGGGCAACTCCAGTACACCTCTTCCACCCTCATTCCTCTTGCTTGTTCCTTTCAGCCTTCATCAATAAACAAACTGTGACGATCACAGCCACATTTTCTCAACATGCCATTGTTAGACCCTCTCAGAAACCACCAGAGCTCCCACAGCACACTCGCAGGGAGAAGATGACAGATGGGGCATGACTGGCTGGCTGGATGGGAGGTGGAGCAGACTGCTGTGATCTCAACAGTGTGATGGACCATCATGTGTTGGAATCATAAACAAAGGTAGACTTCTGAACCGCTGTGTGCCTTCTTGGAAATGTGTATGTGTCACCAGATGAACTGCAGCAACATGTGCCCCGCAGACGGCCCGAGCTTTTGTAACACATTTAGTATACAGTGGCTGAAAACATCATTACTCATCACTGTGTTCAATCTGAGGAATTTGAACATTTCAAACCTGTGTGCCAGTGAAAGCATGTTGACCAGGAACTAAAATTCAGTGCTTTACTTAAATGAAAGAGTCGCAGTAATGTGTAATTTGATTGTAATTATACTTATGCAATCAAATATATCTATCTACACTCAGTTAACTTACTATAATGTCAAAATTTAATAAATTAGAGTGACTGGTTTCAGTTTGATGTCGATGGGAAAACTTTTTTTTAAAAAGGTCGGACAACTAAAACAAGGTAGTTGCAGTAGGCTAACGTTAGTTTTTAAAAAAGAACTTACTTCCAGATGTTTCTTTAGGTTGGAGGTGGAGTCTTTTGACGCTGAGAGCAGCAGGTTGCTGACAAACAGACTTTGCATTGCACGGTCAGATTTCACCCATCCCTTTCTTCTTTAAATATGAAGTGGTGTTGGAGTTTCTAAGTAAGAAATCTATTCCTGCCCGTGCACTGCTGGCTCTGTTGTGCTGGCTCCGGGTCCACCGTGTAACTGACACCACCGACATTAACAGGACGCTTACATTAGAGCATCTTATTGCATGTTTTGTTTGGATTTCCGGCAATGCATTTAATTACCAAAATTAGAGAGGCCATAGGCAAACATATGAAACAGGAAAAGACCACCGTGTAATCCAATTATTTCAACAAAGTAACTGTATTCTAATTATCACCTATTTAAACGGTAACTGTAGCAAAATACAGTTACTTATATTTTGTATTTTAAATCCGTAACGCCGGTACATGTATTCCGTTACTCCCCAACACTATGTGAGGCAACAGTGCTAACACCATTGTACCAGGCTGCATGACAAAAACATGCTTAAAAAACAAGTTTTTTTGAAGCTTAACATAAACGGGTGGAAAAACACTGATGCATTGCCTGGGCAAATAACTCAAAAGTAACTCTTCTCAGTAACCAAACTTTTAAAACTGAATTATAATCATTACTCCTTAGTAGAGTCAGATAATTTGTGTTGGAATGAAATGGATGTGATATTCAGGCCCTTAGGCACTATTGCAACAAAACTGTCATGCACCCTTGGTTGGTTGTGTCTACACTGTGTCTGCAGTTTTTGTACTGACATGTGGGTTCTATGATGGGTTCACTATTTGTAGTTTTGCTTTTCTGTGTTTGTGTTCTTGATTGAGATCTTTTTGAGTTTTGCATGGTGAATGTTTGCTGTTTTTTTTTTTAATGATTTTATTCTCAGTTTAGTTGTTGCCACCCTTGAAATCCACTTTCTGTTTGTGGTTGAGGCTGTGGTTTCTATTTGATTCCTTGAGCTTCAGCCTACGCGTTTCCCTGTCAAGTTACTTCCTGTCATTTTTCTAATGTGTCTTGTATTTATTTTTACTTGTGTGTCATTACATTAGTCAGTGCTCCACTTCCTTCATTACCTGTTGTATATTTAAAGCGTCAGTTGGTAAGTGCTCTCAGCCAGAGCGTCTGTTTACCGCAACTTTGTGAGTTCCTGTTTATTGCCCCATTTTTCTTTTTTGTTATTGTTTTCTCTTCTTTTGACCATAATAATGAAGGTTGGTTTATCAGTCTTTAAACCTGTTCTGTGAGTGCTTCCTCTGGTTGTTTTCCTGCTCCCTGTTTTAAACTTTCATGAAAACTGATATGATCCTGTAATGTCCTAGTGTTTTATGCATTACATTAAATCCACAGTTCATTGCTGCATTTATGTGACCTCTGGAAATCCCTTCTCTGGGCCTGAACTCATTTAAGGTGAACTGGGGGGATTACTTCAGTAAGACAATATGAAGCCACTTTGTAAATGGGTTACTCCAGCATGGATCTCTAGGAAAACAGTCTTGCTATAAAAACAGCCTGTCTTGCAGTCTGTTTTTATTTTTATTTTAAAAACCATGCAAACATTTTAAGTATCATGGCTGTTTTGGTATGACAAAGGGTTTCTAAGTAAAAGTATGTTAGAGGGGTAATAATTATTCTTTACAAGCAGGTTTACCAGGTAAACATTTGATGATTTGTATTCCTCACATGCAGATTTTGGGAAGGTTACATGGTCAAGTCAACCTTTGTTGGGCCCTTAGTCGGTTATCACAGTGGGCCTGTCTAATGAGATGTGAAGTGTGTGTTTTAGCCTTTATTTTGTCCGGCATGTCCCTGGAGCCAGAGAGCTTTAGGATTGCTGTGTCCGATGGCCAACCTGTCTTATTGTTGTTGCTGGTTGAGTGGTCACCATGGCAGCCTTTACTACCTCTGCAGATCTCTATCGAGCCTTTCTTTATGTGAACCATCGCTATGTCACACAGACCACAGAGCCCACTGTCAGCGAGAGACTGGTACCCTGGCTGAACACCATTCACACAGTAATTCATTCACAAACATGCACCATTCATCTCAAACAGTGACTATGGCAAGGTCACGTTCTGTCAGAATGCCCCTGAGCATGTCCACATAGTCCAGCCCCATATATGAAAGGGTTTTGCTGTTTAATTTATCAGCACTATAGGAAGCTCCTTATAGTTAGTGGCTTACCTTGAAATCTCTGAAAAATTCAAGAGTTATATACAGAACACAATGAACTTTAGTTAAAAAGCTAAGAGATCAGAGCAAAATGTGTCTGCAGAGTGTTTTTTTATAGCAATAGAAAGTATTTGAAATGTCTGTTAATGTAGTAACCATATCTGAAGAGCAATTTGATCAGCTGAACCAACATAACTTCATTTTCCTCATTTACATTTTATAATATTTAAAAAATGTAAGACTTTTTTGTCCATCCATCCATCCATCTTCATCCGCTTTGTCCGGGGCCGGGTCGCGGGGGCAGCAGCCTAAGCAAAGAGGCCCAGACCTCCCTCTCCCCAGCCACCTCCTCCAGCTTATCCGGGGGAATACCAAGGCGTTCCCAGGCCAGCCGAGAGATATAATCTCTCCAGCGTGTCCTGGGTCTGCCCCGGGGCCTCCTCCCGGTGGGACATGCCTGGAACACCTCACCCAGGAGGCGCCCAGGGGGCATCCTTGTCAGATGCCCGAACCACCTCAGCTGGCTCCTTTCGATGTGGAGCAGCAGCTGCTCTACTCTGAGCCCCTCCCGGATGGCCGAACTTCTCACCCTATCTCTAAGGGAGAGGCCAGCCACCCTTCGGAGGAAGCTCATTTCTGCCGCTTGTATCCGCGATCTCGTTCTTTCGGTCACTACCCACAGCTCGTAGCCATAGGTGAGGGTAGGGACGTAGATCGACCGGTAAATTGAGAGCTTCGCTTTTACACTCAGCTCCCTCTTCACCACGACGGACCGGTGCAGCGTCCGCATTACTGCAGCTGCAGCCCCAATCCGTCTGTCGATCTCCGGCTCCCTTCTCCCATCACTCGCGAACAAGACCCCGAGATACTTGAACTCCTCCACTTGGGGCAGGAACTCATCCCCGACCCGGAGTGGGCACTCCACCCTTTTCCGGCTGAGAACCATGGCCTCAGATTTGGAGGTGCTGATCCTCATTCCCGCTGCTTCACACTCGGCTGCGAACCGTTCCAGTGCGAGCTGGAGGCCCTCACCCGAAGACTTTTTTGTATTATACAAAAAATTTAAACTTGTAATTGTGCATTAACATGCTATACAACAACTGACATGCTGAAAAATTAGTTATTAATTTTGTTACACCGTACTTTAACAAATTTACCAGTTTGTCGTGGTTAAGAGAGAGCTGAGTGTAAAAGCGAAGCTCTCGATTACTTGTCGATCTATGTCCCTACCCTCAGCTATGGTCACGAGCTGTGGGTAGTCACCGAAAGAACGAGATCGCGGATACAAGCGGGGAAAATGAACTTCCTCCGAAGGGTGACTGGCCCAGTGAGAGGCGCGAGTAGTTTGGCCATCCAGGAGGGACTGAGAGTAGAGCCGCTGCTTCTCCACATCGAATGGAGCCAGTCGAGGTGGTTCAGGCATCTGACTAGGATGCCTCCTGGGTGAGGTGTTCTGGGCATGTCCCACAGGGTGCAGGCCCTGGGGCAGACCCAGCACATGCATGGAGAGATTATACCTCTCAGCTGCCCTGCGAACACCTTGTTATATCCCCGGACAAGCTGAAGGAGGTCTGGGCTTCTCTACTTAGGTTACTGCACCCGCAACCCGGGCCCGGACAAGTGAAAAAAAAAGGATGGATGGATGAATTTTGTTACCCTTTTTGAAAGTAAGAGGAGAAAACAAATGCCAAACTGAGTAGCTAGTGCTAGCTTAGCTTGACTTTGCTAGAAAAACTAACATATTGTGACAAGCTAATACTTACTTATATTCCTACTATTGTATACTGATGAAAAGAAAGAGTTCTGTCCTAGCCTGTCACAGTATATATTTTAAATCTTATTTAATGCCTTAAAAAAATGTAATTTAGAAAAACAATGTGGACACAGCTGTGGGCGTGTGGTGCTCTGCAGCCACAAGATAAGATACAAATCAAACTAAGAAATCGTAAACTTTTTAAGCTAGTTAGCAGGTGGTTAGCTTGACTTAGCAGAAAGAATGGAAACAAGACCAAAGAGCCAGCCTCTGTAGAAAGATAACGCAATACAGAACTTTTATGTAATGTATGCAACATTTGTTAAATACATTTTTGATGAAAATTGAGGAAAAACAAAACGATATAGTGACAAGCAAATACTTATTTACGTACTTACTTTTATATACTGATGAAAAGAAAGTGTTTTGCCCTTTTGTACCACGTAACAAATTTTATACCTTGTTTAAGTCTAGGTGTGTTGCAGGCATAAGATAAGATACAAATACAACTCTCTATAAGAAAACTGAGCATATCAACATTTTAAAAGTAAAAAGTAGTAAAAAGTTAAAAGTAAAAAGTTTCAAATGACCACATTTAGTTTAGTGGAAGCAGCTGGAAGATGCGTATGCTGATGTCACACAGACATGGACATGGTCTAATTCTGACCCTGCCACTCAGATGCTGAAATCGAGACTTATCAGGCCAGGCAACATTTTTTCTGATATGCTTTCTGCAGTTTCGGTGAGTCCACGTGAACTACAGGCACCGTGCCACTTCAAAGTCACTGAAATCACCTTTTCACTCCAACATGTGTACCTAATGAATTGGCCATTGAGTGTATGTGTATCTACTGTTGTATAATTTAGCTTTGTTTATGAATTTAGATCTGCACTGTTCGTGAGGTCGGATCTGTGTACCACTTTGTGCTACTAGTTAAAGGACAGGGAGGGGAAAGCATGCACGTGCTCGTCTTTCAAAGGTCTGAGTGATTCTAAATCTGCACTGATGGCATTTGTAGATTGAGCCTGGTATGCTTCTGTCAGTGGGTTAGTTCTTTCTCAGGCTTCTGCTGCCTTTCTTTTTAGGAACCGAGAGTGCGGGGTTCGGTAAAGGGTTTCTCTGCACTTGGGAAGATTGCTGGTAATGGTGGATGTGGGGGTAGCGGATAGTGTCTGATTGGGGTCAGCGGTACATGTGTGGAGCAGACACACTGGGCTCATCTCAAGGGAAATGCACCTTTGACATCATCGTAAAGAACAGCAGCCGTAAAAATAACAGGCGGTGAAAATAAACCTGAAAAAACAGGATGCATAATTCCTGAATGTAAAGGATGCATATTTTCTTCTGCATGACGGCCTCTTAAATGTTTGTGTTTGACAAATAGTCATGAAAACCACATGAAAACGGAGTACGGAAACACATACACACAAAAGTAATTAGACGCAGACATGCATCATGCCTACAGAAAAACTCATTCGTCTTACACACATGCACGCACACACAGAGGATTCTTTCCCAGACATTAGAGAAGCAGTTCTGAGAAAATTGGGCATGACTGTTTACATGAGAGGGGTCCAAGTTATTTTTACCATTTTTTTCTGGCAAATAGTTTGAAGTTTAGTGTTTAGAGCCTTAAAGAATATAAATAACATCATAAAGATCTTGACATGTGAAGTCGCAGGCTTATTGTGTGAGAAAATAGATGGTGACATTTCAAAGTTGGGGGTGGGGCGGGGGCTGGACGATGAGAAGTTCAGATATGGAGCTGTGTTTACATGCACTCAATGTTATTTTGAGGTCCACAGCTTTTTCATTGTGTTTTACTGCGAATCTTGAGAGTTTAAGTCATGCAGCTGTTTCTGAACATGAATTTTGCAACACAAGAGATCTCAACCTCCTGTCTCAGATCAGTTTTTTTTTCACACTTTTCCAAAGTGCACAGCAAGAAGGGTGTGTTTGCGTGTTTGTGTGTGTGAGAGTGTGAACCAAGAAGGGCTGACTGAGGATTTCTAGCTGATAATTCCTCTGCCTTCCTCCCCCCTGACAACTGATTACAAGCAGGATGAAGTCTTTGTCAAATCACACGTCGCTTTATCTTCCCATATCCTACGTTCATATCTTCCTGCACCTGTGTGTGTGTGTGTGTGTGTGTGTGTGTTTATGTATATAAAAGAGAGACTTTGATGGAATCTTAATGTAATGTAACTGTGCCAGTTAACAAAGCTAACTTACCGCTAAATATATACATCCATCTGTCCTCCAATTATTATTCCAGCTGTGCGTCCTTTGATGGAACTATTTTGAGCTAAATGCAGATAAGAACGTTATCTAAAAGAAGCAGTATGGCTGTATCTCAGACAGGCAGTCACCTTGTGCCCTTAAAGATTTCAGACCTCTGCTGATAACCCACCAGCAGCACCAGTCCTCCAGATACACTATCAGCCCTCAGAACTCTATTCACAGCCTCCAACAGTGAGGTAACATGATTCACGAAAGAAAATATGTGATGGTACTCAGTATCCAGATAATGTTAAAATCATGTGGGCTGAGCAGAATCAAACAGGGGGTTTTGTTGTTATTGCTGTAATTTTCTGTTTGGATCCGCTAAGTGCAAATAGAATATTTTTACTCCGGGGAAATCAAAGGAATAATACCTCAATTTTTGTGCATATTCGATAATGAAATTTAAAAAAAAAACACTAAACCCCAAAAGAGAGAATGCATTTATGTTTTAGTAATAAGTAACCAAGCGAGTGAGGTAAACAGAGAGGATGTTTTAAAATAAAACCAAATAAAAGTTGCAAAAAACTGTAAACAGATCCATTTCTCTTAGAACCATCAGTCGCTTCAATCGACACCAGCAGAGTTTTTTTTTTAATCTGTCAGGAATTAAAAGGAAGTCACTGATGTAGTCTGAGGTGATCTGGAAAGTGATTTGAAAATCAGAATAAATAATTTTGCCTCTAAGCAGTAGAGCTGCTTTCATTTTAATATTTGTGATCATTAGTTTGGTTGCAGCTGTGCAATCTTGATCTGTGGTTTGTTTCCACCGTGGATGTCATAATGCAATAATAAAGACAAATGTAAACAAAAAGTGTGGGTGAGTCTTCACTTTTGTTGTGTGAGAAGATGCTTTAAGTGTTATAAGGCTTTTGATGTTTAAATTTTGATGAATTTAAAGGATTCCAGACTCAAGATTGAAGGCTCTCTATGGTCATTACAAATAAAAACTTAAATAAGATAAATATACTGACACATTATAAATAAAAATACAATAATTAAACACAAGTTAGTAACATGTATTAAATAGTAAACATGTTTATGTATATACACACACCCGCACATATAAATACGTATATATATATATATATATATATATACACACATATATATATATATACATATATACATACATATACATATATACATATACATACATATATACATATACATACATATATACATATACATACATATATACATATATATACATACATATACATATATACATATACATACATATATACATATACATACATATATATATATACATATATACATATATATATATACATATATATATATATATATATATATATATATATATATATATATATATATATATATATATATATATTAGGGGTGCAACGATACTCGTATCGATATTGAACCGTTCGATACAGTGCTTTCGGTTCGGTACGCATATGTATCGAACAATACAACATTTGTAATTTATTTTATCAACTTTCCTTCTGACGATGCTGTCTGTGTTGAGCGCTCAGTGAATCTGTGTTCGACTACTCCGCCTAGGCTGCACTGTCGAGCGCAGATCCACTGAGCGTTCAACACAGACAGCATCATCAGAAGGAAGAGCGCAGGGCAAGCTAGCGAGACAGAAGTTAAGCTCTCCTTGCAACATGGCAAATTGAACCTCCCCCACCCTCATTCAGATCTGGCGTTTGGAATTATTTTGGTTTTCATGTGATGTATGACCCTGAAGGTAAGCGCGTCATGGACTAAAGTAAAACAGTATGTTGGATGTGCCAGCAATGCTCAATTACATGGGTGGGAACTAGTGTGTTAGCGCAGTTAGCTCGTTAACGTGTTGGCCGTCTAGCCCCATGCAGGGGTAGCTCGTTAACGGAGATTTGCCGTGTTGTGGCGTTAATGTCATTTCAACGAGATTAACGCTGACAGCACTAGAGGGAACACAACGAATATGACTGCACATTTACGCCGACATCATCCTAGTGCAAAGACAAGTGGAAGCAGACAAAAACAACAAGCATGCATGCTACAAACTTTACCCGAGTCATTTAGACAGCCGTTAGCACATGATTCTCCTTATGGGGACCTGATATGTTTAATATTGTGGCGAGCTCAGACAACGAGGAGACGGAGGTGTCGTTTGGTCTTGCTTCCCGTGAGCTAGCCAGGGAGCACAGCCGTTTATTGACATCTGCAGAAGAACACTGCCGCTAGCTAACTGCTCAGCGCGGCAACCGCACAGCAACAACAACAACAACACACAGGGCGCCCTCTGACCCCGGAAGGACACACCGTCGCAGCGAGAGGGCGTCACCCGTCACTATGGCAACATAAACAAAACATAACTGTACAAACAGAACCCCGAACAGCCCTGACCCGCTACAATATGCTGCTGAGAATATAGCCCAGAAGAAGCGTATAGTATAGCTTTTATTTTGGAAAGAGCCATTTCTCTGTAATAAACTCTCTTTTCCAAAGATGAGTGATTCCTCAATCAGATACAGGGCTCGCAAAATCGCTAGCCCGATGTCCCGGGGCTAGCGATTTTTCCAGTCGGGCTACCAAAATCTATCTCTGCCCTGCCCGTCGGGCTATTGTAGGAAGGAAAAATATATGTCAATGCTTTTGCATTCTTTCAGAAATGTAGCTGGGTAATTATGTCATTGGCATCGGTGAGCCACTGTCAATATGTGACATATTGAAATCGCGTTTGAATTTGCGCTTGTTTTTTGCTTTCACTTTGCAATCGTGCGAACTGTGTATAGAGAGCGACAGCACTGATCTGTGAGTGATGATAATTTGCGCACCAATTCCTCTGACATCGTCTTATTAATCGTTAGCTTACTATGCAAACATGACAAGTGAAATCTCCCGCAGCTTAAACATGTGAGAGGTTGATCGCGCAGAGAATCGCTGAGCTTATGTGAGTGCGCGTGTAAAAGCAGCAGGATATATATTTGACTACGATGACCTTCACAGACAGATATATATTTTAGTTCTGCTGAGCCAAATAAGACAGGTCAGGGTGAAGAAGTGACAGCCAAGGAAAAGCTTACCACAAAACGGAGAAGTTATGACAAATCAGACTATAAGGCAAAAAGAAAGTGCAGCTTTATGGTTTCATGGACAAAATAATTTCTGTGGCTGCAATATGACGAGCTAAATAACCAGGGCTGCACATAAGTGGTCCGCAGGTGCGCATTCGCTGTCAAAATAAAAAACACGCACAAGGGTTAGGGTTAAATTTAAAAACTGTACTTTTGAGTTAAAATATATATTTATAATTTTAATAAATGACAAATTAAAAAGGCATGAACATTTTTTTTTGTATCGAAAAAATATCGAACCGTGACACCAAAGTATCGAACCGAACCGAACCGTGAATTTTGTGTATCGTTGCACCCCTAATATATATATATATATATATATATATATAAGTGGTCCAGTCAAAGTCCGAGTCTCAATTCAACTTAAACACTGATATGAGTTTAAAGAGGGATGTGCATAAAGAAATGCCTGCAATAACTTTCAGGTTATTGCTACTAAATGTGGTTCTACAAGTTACTGAGTCATGGAATCTACTTAGTTTTTCATAGACCGCACAGAGTCTTGTGAAAACCTTCTTTTCCTCATGACTGTGCATGTACAAGATTGTAAACTAAAGGTTTTTACATGGAATTCCCCAACGATAAATTTCAGTCAACATGTTTGCACATGTACATGCACACATAAAACTGTGAAAAAAACTCATCCTTTCAACCTTTCAATGAATATTCATTTTGTGAATAATGTTACAGAGATCCTCTGCCAAATAGCTATAAGCAAAAAAGAAAAGAAAAGAAAAACATCTGTCAGATTTGCTAACCTCTCAACTGAAAGCAAAATGTTCCCATGATGAGAGTTCTAGAAAACAAATCTGCACCGCTTTGGCAAAATTCCAGCAACCAAACCCAAAACTGAAATTAATAAATGGGGGCTACACCAAATTAGTATATCCAGAGGTTCCTCCAAACAACATGTCACTATCCAGCCAAAAGTCTAGATTCCAAAACCCAAAGGCTGTGGTGACTGCCGCAGAGCTAACAGCTCAAACGCTCAATTTAGACATTTAGACATGTCACAACACTACTTGAATTTGAATACCTAAATTCGATTCATACCTATTAGTTATGATGTAGTTTGGCAATTTCACAAACCAAATGCCATCAGGTAAAAAAAAAAAGTCTGGCCATATCTTCTCTGCCCAAAAACTCAGACAAACACTGATGTAACCTTAGCCCCCGTCCTCAGACAGATACTTGTGGTGGATACTTCCACCAAAAAGCAGACAGAAACTGGCAGCCCTTTAGAAACGAAGGAAAAGTTTTGTCTTTACTAACATTCTCTGTCACACTAAAGATAAATCAAACACTGGTCGGTCTCTTCTTGAGCTCAGTCCTTTCAGCCTGCCAAATGGTTGCATGGTTTATACAAACTGAAATTTGGCTATTTTCATCAACAACAGATGGATTTGCGAACCAAAGGAAAATAGAGTCTAATGCTGCTCTCTTCCAAACTTCAACCAAATGTAGTTATTAAAGAAGTTAAGGAAACCAATCTAATCAAATGTAACGCACACATTACATTTATTGTTACATATATCTGCATGGTGCCCATCAAAAGTTGGATTACGGTGGTACATCAGTTGTCATTTACTTATCGAGGACATAAAATATTCTCAAATTCATCGTTAATAAATAATAACGATGTGTGCATACTTAATATACGTACTGTAAATCTATGTATGTCTAATTTTGTAACAGAACATTTTTTTAGTGGGTGTGGGTAAACAGCAGGAGTGGAGGGCAGTGGGTCTACGGCCTAAGAGGCCTTCCTTTTCCACCACCACAGCTCCTTCTTCGCTCCCACTACACTTTGCATTCCCAAACATCTAACTCACCACTGGAGCTTGCGTCATTGTGCCCTGACTCACTCACTAATGTGCATGCATATGCACAATGCACACACACAGAGCAGAGCAATGGCAAATTACTGGGCCTAGTTTTCAGGATCTGGTGACCTGAAGCATTTCCTCTTTCCAACACAGCACCAAAAATCTAGGAAGTGTGTATCCAACACCGAGCCAAGGCCTTTGGAGTGTTTTTCTTTGGTTATAAATGTGTTGTCAGAGTGTCTGTACATCTCTTGCTCTCAGGGTAAAGTCAACAGCTGTGGAGGTCATTCATTAATCTACCATCCCTGGGCTGACATTTGTAAGAGGGCCAGGCTGCCTGTAACCGCTCACTATCTGTGATATCACAGAGCCAGCGATACAGCGGGAATAAGAAGAAGCTGTCTGCTCGGCTGCACCTTGGCCTCCTGCTTTTTCTGTCTCTTACCATCTCTTCTTCTTTTCATCACTATTTGTTACGCTGTCGGTCTGAGTTAGCCAGAAGAGCCATTTTCCACCCTGTCCAATGCTACTCAAGCTCTTTCGATCCAGGAAAAACAAAGAATGTGAAAACAAAAAAATGGAAGTGATGGACACTTTGAAAAACAGAGCCATTCTTAGAAAAGAGAAAAAGGGAAAACAAAACAAAATAGCCCCCGCTTTCACTTCTTTTTTAGATGCTTTTAAAACATATCAAGGATGACTACCTTGCCTTGGAATAGGCTTATCGAGCAGCACAAGTCAAATCAATCTGTGACCGCAGAACAAGGCCTTGGATCCCGTCCTTAAACTTCACTGCAGTATATTCATGTGTAGTTTTGTATTTTTTTTACTTTCACTTTTAGGTCGAAATGACTGAAACGTAGTCACATTCAAAGTATATGTAACCTAAACAGACACACAAATTATGCTGGTTATAGGTTTAACATCGATCATGTTATTGACAAATGGCTGTATTTTATTGAAAGCTAAATGAAAAGCTAATTTTTTCCATGCGCTTATACTTTTCTCTTGTCATTTCTTTTTCTTCCCATAACTGTTATAACTGTTCACAACTCCTTGAGCGTTTTTTTGCCAGTTTTCTTTAGGTTTCAGTAGGTATACAACCACAGATCAGCAAATTTCTTACTGTTTTTAGGGCAGATTTCCTACGAGAGTGTTAACTTTCATAAACTTGAGTGAATTTATGCAGATAAAAATGCAGTGCAGTTAGTTTCCACATAAAGTGGGGGAACGTGGTCTCACTACTATTTATCCGTCTTTACTTAACACTGAAAGCTTATGTTTGATTTGTTACAAATCAATAATGTCAGGAATTAAAATAGTCTCTCCATTGTTACACTATAGCAGGAAAAGTGGGGAAAGCACCATTCATTCCTCTGGTATACCTGTTTAGTTTCTCATTTATGCAAATATTCAATTGGCCAATCACATGGCAGCAAAGTAGCGCATTTTAGGAATTTGGGCACGGTAACGACAACCTGCCGAAGTTCTAACCAAGCATCAGATTAGAGAATAAAGGCAATTTGAGTGACTTTGAATATGGAATCAGTGATGATGCCAGTTGGACTGGTGTGAGTATTTCGAAAACTGTTGATGTACTGGGATTTTCTCACACAACCAGAGAACACTGAAACATCAGAGAACATCGAAAAAAAGAGAAAAAAAGAGGAAAAATCCAGTGGGCTGCAATTCTCTGGGTGAAAATGCCTCGTTGATGCCAGAGGTCAGGAGAGAATGGCCAGAGTCCATGAAGCTGATATGAAGGGAACACCGAGCCAAACAACCACTCATTACCACCAAGGTATGCAAAACAGCATCTCCGACTGCACAACACTGAACCCTGAAGCAGTAACAGGGAAAACCACACCACGAGTTCACACGTGCCCACCAATGTTAGGGAATAGAAGCTTGAAAAAATGTCGCTTGCTCTAATTTCAGAATTTGTTGTAAACAATATGAAACCATGGACCCATCCTGCCTTCTGTCAGCGGTTCAAGTTCACGATGGTGGTGTAATACTATCAGGGATATTTTGTTGGCACATTTTGTTACCTTGATATCAATGGGACTGTCACTTTATAACCAGTGTACCCATCTTCTGACAAGCCATGCCACAGAGATCAAATAATCTCAAACTGGTTTCTTGAACATGACAATAAATTCACTCTACTGAAATGGGCTTGACAGACCTTTGGGATGTGGTGTAATGGACAGAAGGCAAAAGGAGGTCCAACCTGATACTAAGAAGGTACACTAAATAAAGTGGTTTTATGCAATAATGATAAGGCTTGCCATAGTGTTTTCTACCTTCTTACTTATGTCCAATTTCATTTTTGTTTTTTCCCTTTGAATGCTGTTCTGACTCCCTTCTGACTCATAATTAATAGTTAAAACCAAATGAAGAGTTGAAGGAAAATACCACCCTGCTGGCCAGGACTGATGAGACTGGGACAGTCAAAGCTGGAGAGTCAAAGTGAAAGGATGCTAGAAAGTTAGTACAGAACCTACTGTGGATATTAAGGAGGTCAACTTTACTACTTTTTAAGCAGACAAGGACATGAACCTTTGATTTTACATTGAGTATATCTCCTTTTTGGAACTCACAAATCCATCCCTAACCCTTTTCGCCAATATGGACCTTTCTGCAATGACCAAACTGTCAGAACTCCACAAGCTAGAGATGACACCCATGTACGTAATATCCCAGTATCTTATCTGTTCAGAGAAAGTGCATAAAAGGATAAGAAATTTGTAACTCTTCCTTTTCCATCCTTCCAGTTGGCTCCAATGGGAGAGGTCTGACCTATCTCACACTCCTAGAGCACTAAAGGGACTCAGTGATCCTTTATCTGAGCATGAAAAACAATGAGTGGATTCCAGCAACTTCTTGGCCTGTCAGTGGAGGAGAATATTCCACAGATGGCTGATTGTGTTATGAAAATGAAATATTAACCTTTGGATAGAGTGATATACTTTGGTTTGTGATTTTCCTCTGCAACATTTCCGATGTTTTTAAGGAATATGATTTTATACTGGTAAACATCAAACGATCAAAACAACAGGCGTGCTACAGTGATGTAATGCAAGCGGCGTATTAAGGCCCAACGGGCAAAATCTATTACATGTGTTGCAACAAGTAAGAGCAGCAATTTTATGACACACTGGAAGAAACAAATTAGACGTTCTTCTCTGAAATAGTCAGCTGTCCTTTGACCACGGAGAACAAAAACAAATCGCTTTGACCTACACTTGGAAAATAAACGGTATCATTCACACTGCACGGCTCAAAAGTATAGCGCAATGACTCGCGTGGGTTCGACTTCTCTCCTGACTCATAATTAATGGTGAAAACCAAATGGAGAGGTGAGGGAAAATCCCGCCCCGTTGGCTGTGAGGGGTGAGACCGGGACAGTCAAAGCTGGAAGCTGGAGAGTCAAAGTGAGAGGACGCTGGAAAGTTAGGACAGAACCTACTGTGGATATTAACGAGGTCTTTACTTTACTGCTATTTTTAAGCGGACAAGGACATGAAACTTTAATTTTACATCGAGTATATCGCCTTTTTGGAACGCATCAATTCTGCGTCTTTACGCACGAGAGGAAAAAACAAATAAAACAACAACTTCGACATTTTTGGAAATCTGCTCATTGCAGGGATGTTCAAACGAGCCACATCATTCTGACAGGTAGGATAACTTTCTAGCATACTGTTGCGGGAGCGAAGAAAAACACACCGATTGCGCAAAGACTGTGCGCTAACAATGCACGAGCTCTATGTCATTTTTGATAACTTTCACAAAACAGGAAAGTCAGGAAGAGGAAAGTTACGCAGAGGCAGGATTTCAATTAAAGCCTCTGGCATTTTTTACTTCTGTAAAGAAGTTGGCTGTAACACTGTGCCTTGTTTCTGAAACTGGAAGAAACTTAATTTATGTTCAGCGTCATTGTGAGGGGGGCATTTCTGGATCATTTAAAGACCTTTATAAAAGTCTTTTCTTTTTTTAAGGAAAAGAAAGAAAGAATAATAAATGATGACATAAACACTCCCTAGACTCATTATTCAACTATAATGCCAAAATTGTAAGTACTTGAAGTAAGTGGTAGTGGATAGAACAAAAGAACGGGCAGCTTAGATCATCTGATTGTTTTCAGTTTCTTCATGAGACTGTGTTCTATTTAACCTGTAAGTGCCACTGCTGTCTTTGTCAGGACACTTGTCTGAAGGGATTTTTGTTCTGATGTACTTATTTGCTTAGTTGCATAGCTTTAAACTGGCAATACTTTCCTTTTTTCAATGCAGATTTGATGTTTCTATAGAATAATCTTCTTTAGTTCCCAAGCTCAGAGAAAACCGAGTAATTTTTAAACGTTATCTTTTAACTTTTCTTCACAGGCTCCTCAAAGGATGTGACTCTGCCAACTTGACCACCCTTGCCTCTGTGTCCAGTGCTGTGCCGCCCTCTGCTGTGTGACCGAGGAAGGTCAAGAAGGGCCAGGCAGTATGAGTAATCAAATAGAGGAGGGGATGAACCCTGTCATAGTCATCCACTACAACCACTCGGGAAAGTGGGAACGGCCCCGCGTCAGTGGGGCCTGTAAAATGGTGCTGCTGCTTCTCATCTGCGTGCTGATTGTTCTGGAGAACATTACAGTTCTCCTCGCCATCTGGAGGAATAAGCGCTTCCATAGCCGTATGTACTTTCTCATTGGAAACCTAGCGTTGTCAGACCTGCTGGCTGGGGTGGCTTACATGGTTAACATCTTTACCTCGGGACCCAAAACCTTCTTCTTGACACCACTGGAGTGGCTGGCCAGAGAAGGCAGCATGTTCGTAGCCCTCAGCGCTTCTACCTTCAGCCTTCTGGCCATTGGGATCGAGAGGCACATGACAATGGTGCGTCTGCGCCCCTGCGAGACAGCAGGTCGAGGTCGGCTTCTAGCACTGCTGGTAGCCTGCTGGCTTGTGTCGGTACTGCTGAGTGCTCTGCCCAGCCTGGGCTGGAACTGCCTAAACAATCTGCCTTCCTGCTCCACAGTGCTGCCGCTCTATGCTAAGAGTTATATTGCTTTCTGCATCAGTGTGTTCAGTGCCCTGTTGGTGGCCATCATTATACTCTACATCAGGATCTACCGTCTGGTGACCTCCAGTAGCCGCAGGGTGAGCAGCCGGCCTTCAGAGCGTTCGTTGGCCTTGCTTCGTACGGTGGTTATTGTGCTTGGGGTTTTTGTCATGTGCTGGTCTCCCTTGTTTCTCCTGCTCCTGCTGGATGTTGGTTGCAGTCCAGATAAGTGCCCTGTTCTCTACCAGGTGGACTGGTTCATTGCCCTTGCTGTACTCAACTCTGCCCTTAACCCCCTCATATATACTCTGTCCAGCAGAGAAATGAGAAGCGCATTTTTCCGGTTGCTGTGCTGTTGTCAGACCAGCATGGAGCACACTGGGACTCCTGCAGTGGGCAACCCCAACCTAGGGACAATCATCCCCACAGGAGAAAACAGCAAGACAAGTTTTGGTGGAGGAGGGGGGAGCGGGGATGGGAAGTCTACAATGAATAGAGGGAAGGTTCCCACACCTGTGAACTTAGACAACAAGCACGGAGATCCCTCCGCCACTGCCGTGCCCCATCCTTCAGGGCCAGCAGACCTGCTTTCAGCTGTACTTGTGAAGGCGGGAGCGCTGCCAGCCCTCAACAAGTTTTAAATGGAAAAGCCTAAATGAGGTGTTACAGTTACACAGAAACAGACTGGTCTGATATAATCCTGCTACCAGCCACTTTTTGCTTGTACAGTGTCGTTTGGGAAGCATGGCTTAGATGAAGTAATGATAAATACATTCAGAAATTCATTTGGAACCAAATGCATCTGATTCTGAATCATAGTACAAAGGAACTCTTAAAGCCACTATTTACAGGAACTCAGATGTCTTTTCCAACACTAAACTCGCTCGAATACAGCGTCGGAGACTTACTTGGATTTAGAAATTTTTGACATTGAATTCATATTGACTGGGGATGCCGTAAAGCATGATTTACTCTTTTAGTGTTTTGTCTGTCATTGAGTTGGTTTTTTTTTCTTGTCATTTTAAGCAAAATGATCAAATTCTTGCACTTTTCTTTTTTTTGCATGTACTATACGCAGGAAATCTTCAAACACCTGCATTTTTCATTACTTGACTTGATAGACTATTTATTTTCTGTGAGAACATTTGCCACCTTAATGCTACACAGCAGTGTTTTATTTTTTGTTTGTTTTTTGCTTTGTGTGCATGAAACCCATCATGGTACTAGGACTTTACTGTTCACTTTATTATTGATTATTTGCAATGCACTGTGAGAGAAACCTATTCTATAAGTTTAGTGCCAGACTAGCAGCCTCATCAGGCTGTGATGTGCATAATTACAAACCAAAAACAACAAAAAACCTGTTGGTTGAAGGAAAAATGACACTGCTAGTAGTTGATTCTTACCACTAGTGGGCAACATAGTAAAGTATGCCCTGATGGTAGTGCTGCAGGAGGTGGTGTTAATTTGTGGGATTCAACTCATGGACATTTCAGGTTCAGGTCAACAGAAGCTACACTGTGAGCAAAATCGGCCTGGCTAATAGCGACAATCATGAAAATTTTAGGGTCTCATCAGCACATCTACAAACCACTTGCCCATCAACTAACCACTAGTAAATACGAGTGTTGGATGTGAATTATTTAAAAGTTGTAGACTGTAAATGACATTTATGCTGAGGGTGATGTATTGCCTGATACGTTAAATAGCAAATAAAATTCTATTCGCTTTTATCCGATTTTCATGCGTCATTTTGTTTTATGGAATCAGGGGCTCGTTCCGAATCCCCTTCCTCTCTTTTCGTCTGTCCCTGTGATCGCCAGCTGCATAAATTTGCTAAAGAATAGTCATAAAACCCGATGATAAAAACCTTTTGCCAAATGAATGGCAGATTCTACTACTATCAATCCTTCATAAGATCCTTATTGAAGCCTAAGCCGTGAATTCCACACATTTATTAATGTGCGGTATAATTTGCCGTTGGTTTATTAATTGCTTTTCACAGAGGAGAGAAGAAATGTCATCAGATTTAACCTGCTGCACTCATTTAATACCCTAATGGGAGCACGTTCCTGCTATCTTACACGCCTACACATGCAGACATGGGTCAGACGCTGATGAATAATGCAAAAAAAATCTTCATCCTTATTATGACTTGATCTTTCCAGTCAGTCATTTGCCGATAAAAGGCATACTACTTGTGGCTACTGTGGAAAAACAGTCTGGGTGTTGTATGAATTCTATGAAAATCATTTAGGATGTTTCTTTAACAAAAAAAGAGTGATACCTGTGTGAATGATTTGATTGGCAGAGTATAACAGATAATAATCAGATGTGTAAGCAGCATATTTTCTAGACGTTGATAACTAAAGACAAGGAAAGAATTTGTTTGTTTTTGTCCTAAAATACTGCTGCACTAAAGCGTACTTTTACACTGAGCTGACAAATGAGCAGAGTTTGATCTTTTTACTGCACCGCTAGACCAGACAGGTGCTGTCAGAGTGGCATTTTATACTTGCCTCAGCTAAAGGATGTGTCTTGGCTCTGCACTTCCAGTTCTGATGAAGAGAGACAGCGAGGACGCAATACCGGCCGAACATTTCCAGCTTAAAGGTCACTGACTGCTTCCTGTCAGAAATGTCTGAACACGTTCTTTTCTGAATTAGCTGGGGATGATTGTGGCCTTATGCCACGTGGAACACCGGAAAATGTCCAAATGTTGAGCTGTGTAGTGTGATTTATAGACAGTGTATCCTGTGTTTCCTGAAACAGTTTACCCAATCTCTGCTTCATCCTCACCATTGCTTTATTAAATCACATCCTCATTTTAGTTCCGCTAAATCTGTCTTTTTTTGGTCTGAAAACAGGTTTGCAAAGAATAGAAGATAAATAAAAATCCATAAAAATAAGCAACATACAGAATTATAGAAAATTTCACTCTCAGAAATTTCACCGAGGGGATCCAGCGATATTTAAAACACGTTAAATCAAATCTATTCCAAAAAGGATGATTATTCTTCATCCCCTCCTTAACATAAAGTTTGGAGTTTGAGATAAATCTTTTAATGTCATGGCAAAAAAAAGTAAACTAAATATTCTGGCACTATCATGTACAAATAATGTAACAGCAAGATGGACTGCTACTCCAAAACATAGACAATACAATGAAAAACAAGGAATGAATAAATAACTTGGGGGAAAAAAATCATAGGCAGAATTGTCCAAAATAGAAGCAACACAATCACAGTGGTCAAGATTACAACAATGTGGGATTTTTACAGGGACCAAAGTATTTAACAGCTGTGCAGATCAGCTGATCTCAGTGTCACCAAGCACCGGGTGACGGCTCAGCTGAAGCAGTTTGAGACATTCCACTCGCCAAATCTCAGCAAAACAGTCCATGCTGACTTAACCTGCCCAGAGCTGCGGTATCTTTGCAAGCCACTTTGCAACCCACCTGTATTCCACCCCTTTTACTGCTCAGTTCTATGCTGGGATTTTGCTACTGATCTCACTCCTCCAGCTGCCTCCAGAGTGGGGAGGTGAGCTCCTTATGTTTTTATGCTTTATGAGAAAGGGTGGGGAGGTCCCAAAACAAAGCTACACTAACATTTACAAATGACTACAAATGTAACCTAAGATTTTCTTTTGACTGTAGTGGTGTTGGCTGAAATGTTATTTAAGGACGTGTGTAGTATGTATGTGTACTTTATGTGTTAAGAAAGTACAGTGAATTACAGTTTCCAGCTGATTTTAGAACCCCTTTTTTCATTCTGACCTTGTATTTGGATCAACGTATTAGAAGAAAGTCATAAAAAGATGTCAGTCTGTCTTGAAATGACAGACAGTTCTTGGTTGACCCAAGTACATTTTCTTGAAATAACCTGCTTTACAGTGTTGGAGATGTGCTGGCAAACGTTTAATAATATAAACCTATAATAACTTACAGTATATATCAGCTGTGGTTTCCTAACATCACTTACTGCCACTGATAATGATTTTTGTACAAAACCTTCTTAACAAACACAGAAGCAGACAACAGTCATTATTTTTTAAGAGAGAAAACAAAAAGGTGGAAATAAAAGACACAATGTTGCACATGTCGGCATCATTTTCTAATCCAAAAGCCTTCTTTCTTTGCCCAACATCTATGCCCAGATAAAGAAAAGGACTTTAGCCCAGGGGCCTTAATTTGGGGACTGTGAAGACATAAAGTAGAAAAGTGAATAAATGTTGTTTTTCTAAATAATAATCCTGTTCTTCAAATCCAAGCTATGACAGATTCAATTTCTCCAGTACCTGAAGCAAACACCGTAAATGGTCTGTGTGCTAACTAGGTCAATCACCTTAATAAATCATGTTAACTAAATAGCCATGACTAGTGTTCTTTAAGGATTTAGACATGGTGGATTTGTGTTATTCTCTGTGCACAATGCTTATTTGCATATGACTAATGTGAACACAACGGAGGACAAGAGAATCACACCCCCTCCCATCATCACAATCCTGGCTTTATACCGCTGTGTGCTGAGGAAGTGTGCATGCGTGTGCATGCATTTGCACACATCCCGTTTTTGTGCACAGACGTGTGCACGCCGCGTGTTTCAGAGAAAGAACAAAGACTCCATCTGGTCCAGTCACTGAATGTGCCAGTATGAAACACTTCTGTCATTCTCAAGTCCCTTTTTGATGTAGCTTGGAGGTGGAGTGGAGCCAGGCCGAGAGCTGCGAGGGGTCCCATTTGAGGCGGCCACTCACGCTGGGAGCTCCCAAGTTGAAGCCATTCCCTGCTCTGCAGCCGAGTTGTACCATTCTCACCAGAGGAGGGAATCATTCATCTGGTGTGTGATGATTCTCCTCCCCTGCCTTCACCTCCATTGCTCCTCGATTCAATACAGTGTAATTACACGTGGAACAAAGAGAGCAAAGACTCAAACAGACTTTGGTGATAAGCCCCCCAGGATCACGGGGCTTTATCTAGGGAGCAGGTGGGATGAAGCCGAGGGAGCCGAGGCAAAGGTCACTTTGCAGGAGGATATCTGGAGGAGCTTGCTGAGATTTGGATTGGTGGACACTCCTCCCAGCATTCCCCTCAGCACCCCATTGCCATTAATTCTCCTGTCTAGTGCTGATCAAGTAGAATGAAAGCAGAATAGTTGAATTTGACAGCCTTTTTTATCATCTCAGCTAAGTCATTTTTTCATTTTTTACTTTTTGTTTCTCAGCATCAACAAAAACATCTTAATATACTAGACAACCACGAGACAATATCTGATCAAAGATGAGCACAGAGCCAATTCTGTGGCTTGTAGGGCTGCGACTAATTATTCACTCTTAATTGATTTTTGATTAATGTACTAATCCTTCTACAAACTGTGTGAAAATAACAGAAAAATTCTCATCTCCATTTTCCAAAGCCTGCTTAGATGGTTTTAAACAGCCTATTGGCTTAATAACAGTGTGAATGGTAAAAAAACAGAGACAAAGAAAACTGCACATTTTCACATAAACAGTAATATTTGCTAGAGAAATTACCTAATGACCTATTTATGTCTGATTAAATGCTGAGAGACTTACTTACTGGTTTTTCATATGAGAATAGAGACTCTGTTTTCATCTATTTTTATCTTTATTCCTAGCCATCATGTCTGCGCTTGATAGTGGAAATATTTTATTCTGTCATGATCAGCTGTCCAAAAACAGTCTGAAGTATTTTTCATCTGTGCTCTGTGTCTGTTTGCAGGAATTAATATTGTGTTCATCACCCAAACTACACAAACTACACGACATGCAGGCAACAAAAACAGGAGATTTTTGTAAAGTAATATTTTAATGTCTCCCAGAAAGGCTCAAGGAGGACATCATATCTCCAGTTTATCAGGTTATCTGTCATGACGCCACACAAATACCACACCTAGAAAGTCTGAAGTCTAATGCATTGCACCACATAAATGGAATTTAATATTTCACCGGCCACATAATTAGGTATACCAGTTTAACTGCCCGTAAACACAAATATCGAATCACCCAATCACATGGCAACAACTTAATGCGTTTATGCTCATTCATGGTCAAGACGACCTGCTGAACTTTAGAGGATCAGAATGAGGAAGAGAGGAGATTTAAGTGAGTTTTAATGTGCCGTGGTTGTTTGTGCCCGACTGGCCGGTATGAATATTTCTCATTTTCTCACAAACCATCTCCAGGGTTTACAGGAAATGGTCCATAAAAGAGAAAATATCCAGTGAGCGGCAGCGCTCGAGAGATCAAAGAAGAATGGCCAGACTGCTTTGAGTTGATTGGAAGACAACAGTAACTCAAATAACCACTTGTTACAACCAAAGTATACAAAAGATTATATCTGAATGTAGTACAAATGGAAAAATGAAGCCACTGGACTACAGTGTGGACCACACTGTGTGTCATTCCTGTCAGCTGAGAATAAGAAACTGAGACTACAGTTCAGACGGAAACATGTTGCCTGGTCTGATGAGTCTTGATTGTAACTGCAACATATGGATGGTAGGGTCAGAATTTGGCATGAACAAGCTGAATGGCTCCGTCATGGCAGCAGTTTAGGTTGGTGGTGGTGATGTAATTGTGTGGGGGTTATTTTCCCGGAATATTTTGAGCCTCTTAGTACCAAAATGAGCATTGTTTAAATACCACAGCCTACCTGATTACTGTTGCTGGCCCGTTTTTGACCACAGTGTACTTTTTTTTCTGACGGCTGTCACAAAGCTCAAATGATCTCAAATGCCCTGCACAGTCACCAGAACTCCATGGTCAGTGAGTGTGCATTTTAAACCTGAGTGTGATTGCGTGTGGTGTGTTAAACAAGCTCATCTTTGTTCTATTTTGCAGTACCCGGGTCTCTCTTGCAAAAGAAAAATTAAATACAGTACCTGATTATTAAATGAACACACGTCATGTTTTCATCAGTCTGAGCAACCAGCCGTTCGGCAACAGCTGAACAGATAGGTGGCAGGAGTGGGTAAGCAATCTCTTCAAGATTCCTTCCCTCTCAAAACCCCCCAAAACAGCAGCTGCCTCCCTCACCCAGCCTTCTCTGATTGCAGTCTTCTGGCAGGCTCTGACGGCAAACACACACCTGCTCACACTGACCTCCAATTTATCTCTTGTACGCCTGCCTGCCACAACTGTAGGGATTAACATGTCTGGAATAGGGGTTTAAGTGAGAGGGAGGATGGCGGCCTCTTAGTCTGACATGCATGTCCCGTCCCTCACTTGTGGCACTGAGTTTGTGTGCACAGCTGGCTAATTCCCTGCCTCTGTGCATGCAAACAGCCTGGAGGTTTCTGTGCAATATTGTGCGAAAGAGAAACTGAGGCTGAAGATCCAAAGTGTGCATCTCATAAATGTTAAAGCCCAAGGCAACTTGGGGCTGGAGATGGAATAAATATTTCTACATAACATTCATTAAACACAACAGATGTCTGAGTCTGTCATCAGGTCCGGGTTTAAACACTGCAATATTCGGATGGGTCACCTAGTCCCCACCGAAATGTCTCGTAAAACAACCAAAATTTTTACGTCTTTGTGTTCTTTTCACAATCAGGCTTCTACAACAGCAAGACTTTGACCCTGAAACAAAAGGTATCTAAACTGTAAGAAATCCATTTATGTATTGAATACTTCTACTTGCATGTTATGGATCTGTGTGTATACGTTATGTGGTTCCCTAAATGCTGTCTGGCTCTGAGGTGATCACAGGTGTTCATTCCTCCAAGCTTATCTAATGGATTATTAGCTGGCGTCACCGCATAATCGCCGACACCCACCACATCTGACATTACACACATTCTGATTCTGATATGACAGCCGCTCGCGCGCACGCGCACACACACACACACACACACACACACACACACACACACACACACACACACACACACACACACACAGAGACAGACACAGTGGAAGACACACATTTTTCCGAATTACTGGATATTGCTGAAGGGATGGAGCCACTTCTCCAACCTTCACAAATGCGCTCATAAAAATATAGCTTAACAGTAGGCAAGTTTCTGTCTGATAAAAACAAAAGAAAATCGAATAAAAACACCCTTCAAAGCAGAGAACAGCTAAGCGCTAGACAAAAGCCAGAAAAATGTGGGAATATTTGTTTGATTTTTACATGCTGCATTCCCGCTGTCGTTATTATTCATATTCCTCCCCAGGGAGGCTTGTTTGAAAAAATGGGACTGAAGCAGCCCCCCCTCCCCGTAATGTCACCGTCTCACTCTTAGACTCACAAACACCCACGCGCACACTTGTTTGGAGTCTTATTGGGGAAGTACAGCCAGGCTGCGTCTCCCTCCCATCCCTCCTGCTCCTCCTCACTTTCTTCATCTCCCTCCCTCCCATTTTCCCCCCTTCACTCTTTCTCCCCAAAACAGGGTGATCCAGCTCGTCTCCTCTCTCCGTCACGCGGGTAATCAGCCTCTGCTATTTCATTTGCCTCAGTAATGAAAGCAATCCCAGTGCTTTTCACTGCAGCGCAGCCCAAATAATGAGGACTGCCTCACCCCTCCTCAGCCACACCTCACCCCTAGTTCTCACCCTCTCCCTCCCAACCCTGCTGTTAATGGATGAAGGAAAGCAAATGTGTGTGCGTGTGTGTTTGAGTATGTGAAGCACGCAATCTTGCCAAGTCCTTTGTGCCTCTTTTCTCCTGCTGCAAAGGAGCCTATTGTATACAATTTCATCAGCAATGCTCTTAATCAGAATATTTTGGAAGGTTTTTCCCGCCTACATTAGTGGTTCCTAACCTTTATTACACATGACTAACATCAACGTGTTAGAACTACTCACAGGATGCACATCTAAGCTGTAAGCAGTTATTCTGCTATTTCCCATTCCCCAGTAGCTTTTCCAAAGGAGGTAAATTGCAAACAAACAAAGAAAATTATTTCATAATAAGAAAATCAAAATGAGTAAGAAATTAAAAAAATGTTGCAAAGCAGAAATGAGATTTTTATTGTTTCCAAATCTTCTACATTTCCTCCCCAAGTCAGGAACCACTAATTGTGATTAAAAATGTACAAGACAACCCTTTAAAAACACTGATTTGATTACAGGGTAATGCAGAGGTTATAGAGTGCAACCTAACATCTTTCGCGCCTTTTTTAAATTTTCATTTTTATAGCCTTAAGAAACAATGATTGAAATTAATTTTCCTTTCGAATGTGTCTGGTAGAAACCATCCCTTTCCTAACAGGAGTTTTAAACCACACAGTCAGTGCTGTTACCAGACAGCAGCAATGAGACTCCATCCCATTTTGCAAACATCTAATTCATCTTCAAGAGGGCCTCTGGAACCAGCTTCCAGTTTGGATTCGGGAGACAGACACCATCTCTACTTTTAAGATTGGACTTAAAACTTTCCTTTTTGCTAAAGCATATAGTTGGGGCTGGACCAGGTGACCCTCAATCCTCCCTTAGTTATGCTGCAATAGGTGTAGGCTGCCGGGGGATTCCCATGATGCATTGAGTATTTCTTCTTCAGTCACCTTTCTCACTCACTATGTGTTAATAGACCTCTCTGCATTGAATCATAATTAACCTCTGTCTCTCTTCCACATCTTGTCTTTTATCCTGTCTTCCTTCTCTCACCCCAACCGGTCGTGGCAGATAGCCCCGCCCCTCCCTGAGCCTGGTTCTTCCTGTTAAAAGGGAGTTTTTGCTTCCCACTGTTGCCAAAGTGCTTGCTCATAGGGGGTCATATGATTGTTGGGTTTTTCTCTGTATGTATTAATGTAGGGTCTACCTTACAATATAAAGCGCCTTGAGGCGACTGTTGTTGTGATTTGGCGCTGTATAAATAAAATTGAATTTAATTGAATTGAACTGAATCTTCTACTAACAGCATGTAATGACTATGCCAGACAAAAATTGTGCAATATTCAATCAAATGTGATTTAATATAGCCAGTGTTCTTAATAATCCCAATTTGTTTTGGCTTTCAATATTTGATTCGCATCTCTTTCTACATATGAACCTTCTCCTCAGTTTCTGGGCTTATCTTATCTTTAAGTTAGTCAAAGACGAGACCAGCTTTTATAAACCCAGTATTGTCTTTCAAATGCAAGAAACAAGAGATAAAAGGTCAGTGAGCTCAAGGCAAATACAACACAGCTTCTCTTCGCTTATGAAGGAAAATCAACAACGTAACTCTGTCAAGCAAATCAATAGAAAACTGTACGGAACTGACTGGATGGAAATAAGCAAGACTTTATGTAGAAAAGCTTTTGGAATATAACTGCTGCTGGTAAAAACCTTTTACACTTGAAAATAGCATACTTGCAACATGGATTTTTCAATGTTTACAAAAGGGTTTCCCAAGCCTGAGGATGAAGAAGGAATCTAATCTGATACAGTAAAACTCAACTGACTGATTCTAGCAGAAATATGAAAAATCAGCACAATGGCTGCAAGGTTTTCACCTAACAACAGCAATATTTTACCAGTGTCGATGAGGTGTTAATGTGGAACAGCAATAATTTAATCTCAGTCTCCTGCTGGTCTTCGGTACATTCAGAATACACACTTTCTCCTCTTCGGAGCTCTGCAAACATCCACTGGAAAGAAATGCAATGAAATGAACGTTTTTTTTGTCCTTAAGTCAGCCTCGTTTGGATGAGAGAGAAAAGGTGCCTCAAGTTCAGGTACTGCATTTCACGTGAATCAGTCCCCAAGATGTTTCAGCTTGGCACGGGTACACAGCAGTGGTAGGTAAGATAAGCTCCTCATGTGTTGAATCATCAAAAGTCTTCCAGTCAAAATAGAGGAGAACGCTTTCACTCCACTGGGTAGATCCAGTCAAACATTCATGTTTGAAGTGTCTGATCACTGAAAGGGCGCTCCAGGGCGGTCAGAGTGTCTGCACCAGCACTGGGAATAGCAAGGACAGGTGCTCAGCGCCTCTGATCGGGAGTTTGTGTGTGGTGTAAAAGTGGATGAGCTCTGGGATGGTGTCAAAGGGCGGGCTGTTCTGTCCCAGCACGTACTTGCCATCTTTACACTGGGTGAACTTCATGTGCATGAAACCTTGACAGCTCCTGTGAGAGTGAAAGCAGAACCGTAGATTGAGGACGGACATAAAAAGGAGAAAGAGCAAAAAAAAGAAGAGGGATGACATTAAATGTAGGGCACATAAAACACCATTCAGGCTTCCACACATTTTGTCACGTAATGACGGTGAAAGTGACAGGCCAGATTTATGCTCACGCCTTTTTTTCCTTTCGCTTTGAGGACACAATTTTAACCAACATTTAACACCATGTCACAAATTAGGAAGGAAGTGACATTATGATGGATGGATAAGCGGTGTTTTAACACATGGTAGAGAAACACAAAGTCAGAGGGAGAGCGAGAAAGATGAATGCTCCAGACTGTGAAAGTGGCTCCGCTCACAGGACCACACCTCCCCTTTAAAATCGGTGCAGCGCGACAGGACTTCCCCTTTAAGAGCCAGCCAGCCAGCCATGATGTATGTCTAATTATAGAAGCGGAGGGAAAGACAAGGGCTGAAACCGGTCACCATAATTATCATTGTTCAAGTAAACCAAATTAAATTTTGAAGAGCAGTGAAACCAAAAGCACTCACTGCAACTATAAACAGCCAAACAACCGGCAGTATGTAACGTCCCACTGGTTTCCTGAGCACCAGAGCCAGACGCTTCATCATGTCAGAGCTCAGAGTTGACAGCGTGTTTCCATCCAGTCCTGTATGTTTGGGGATTCTTTGTACTAAATGGTAGATTACAACCTACCAGTTCTTGTGCATATTACATGTTGGTTTAAACCTAGCAGGCCTGCCTACTTCAGTGCTGACTCACTTTGACACGGCTTCCTCCTGTCTCCATTAAAACATCCTTAATCAGTCACTGCTTCTATTGTTCACATTTCTGTGTAATCTTAGAATAGCGTAGGTGGGGTTCACATTTTCCAAGGACAGATAAGAGCAATGGCCGAAAATAAACCCACCCCAAAACATACAGATAATGCATTTTTTGATCAAATGTAGGTAGTACTGCTTGTTATTACACAAAGAATCTTTCTGAAGGTTCTATTGTTGGTATTAAATTTAAAAAAAAAAAAGAGCCTACCAATCAGCCAAAACACCCTGATAAAGATTAAACTGATACATCTTCATAGAAGGACAGTTTTCTCCCTTATTTCAATAGTTTAGTCTTATTTCAGTAGCTTAGTCTACCTTTTCTAGCTATGGTACTGGCACAAGATCAGCCAGTTTAGTTAAACCACTGCACTAGATGGTAAAACCCAAAGGATTATGAAGATACACATACCTGAGTTGGGCTTTTACAGATTTTAAGGGTTCAAATTAGTATTAGGAGAAAAAAAAACCAGACTCTGGGGGTCACAACAACAAGTTATAAATCTCTGTAAAATCAAACATGCAGATTCATCCATTGTGGTAACCCTTTTGGGAATAAGGTGGCATCTGAAAGCACTTTATCTTTTTTTTTTAATCTTTAAAGTCAGTTCTTCTTAACAAAGCTTTTTTTTGTATTCATCAGGTTGCTTGTCTTTTTGGTGTCTTTTAGTGATGTATGTCAGTAGATCTCAGGATCATATTGCTTTAGCTGGACCCTGAAGGTTGACTTCAGTGAAGGCCAGCTTCTTTATGGTTCAAAGAGTTTCTGGATATATGACTTCTCCTGCACATTTTCCAGCTGTTGAACCATTACCAGTACTGACCTTGTTGCTGGAGAAAAATGTGCGTGTGTGTGTCACATCCATCTTCTCATGTAAATGAGTAATGCATGAGCTTGTTTATATGTCAGCACAACACGGTGACACACTGTGCCTCCCTCTCCCCTCACGCTCCTCTTCCCTCTCTCCTCTCTCTGCCTAATTTGCTGTGTCCCACAGAAGGTAATTCATATTCATTAGTGATTATGTGGAGGATGATGTGTGCACTGAAGTGTGCTCTACCTGGCTGATTACCACTTAGAAGGCCCGCTGGGGCCGTGAAGGAAGGCCACAGAGAGAACCCAAGGTTGGTGTGAGGACAGACCGCTGATGGGAGAATGGTGGTGAGGCCAGGACAATGGATCATGCTAGTAATTACAAGGGAGAGATTTGACCAGATAAGCAGTATTGTGCCCTGCAAATGAGTATCGGGAGGAGAATCAGTGTGGCAGTGATCTTAAGTGGAGGTGATGGTAAAGGGAAGGGAGGGGGAGAGAAGGGGGAGAGACAGATGGAGCGGTGTGGGAGACTGCAATATAATATCAGTAGCTCAGGTGGTGACACACACATACTTTCCACACACTCCTCCTACCACACTTGGCAAGAAAAAAAGAGAAAGATGCAATTAAACTGTATAGCTGTTCATCTGAAAGGGTGCTCAGGTGTTATGCTGCCTGTTGTTGCGTGTGCATGCATGCGTGTGTTTCTTACCGAAGAGAGAGGGAGTAGTCCGAGCGGTTGGCCTGACTGTTCCTCACCAAATAGCTACACTCTTTACACAGTGTAAGCAGCGACTCCGCTTCCGAACGTGACAGCGAGCCGTGGTACCATCTGAGCAAACGCATAAAGACATGACAAGGCATGAGGGGAAAAAAGCCAAAACCAATAAACAAAAAAAGGGTCAGTTTTACACCTTTGGGAACAGATGTTGACATGTGTTATAAAAATATATTGTAAGATTGACCCCGGTACGTGCAGCAGCAGTCTTTGGTACAATGTGGACCCGAGAGTAAAGTTTTTCCTTCTTTCTTCATTTTTTTTTTTATTATTACAAAAAATGTAATGATGACAAACTCAGAGCACCACACATTTTACTTTCCTAGCTCTAAAATGTCAACAAGCCAGGATGCCTGCTAGCAGGTTGTGGGATCACACAAATTAAATCCATCCTCAGTGGGACACAGATATCTGAAGCAAAGTTCGCTGCAATTCATCCAACAGCTGAGCACTTAAAACTGCAAATGCCAAACCCATCAGTTCTTTCTCTTGGCTAGCATGAATGTCCAGACAGAATTTTATTGCAGTGCATCACTCACTGCTGAAAACCTTCAGTGTGAACATAAGCGTTGGACAGACTGATAGTGCAAAGTGCAAAGAATCTTTGGAGTGTCATTAAAGGGGGGGGGGGGGGGGCTACAAAAAAAAAAGGATATTGCAATATCCATTTCTATAACGATGAGCTTTTATTAGGAGATGTCTGAGCAAGGGGTGCTGTATGTTACAGACTGACAGAGATGCTGTTTTCTCGCGGAGGAAACCACAAAGCTCAAAACAGCCTCTAAGGGATCATCAGGGAGTAATGGAGCGTAATAATCAACACCATCCTCATGTGAATGTGTACAAAGGTTCAGGCTTGTGAGAGCAACCCAGAGTGTTGCATGTGTGTTTGAATGTGTATCTGTGCTTAAGGGGTGTGTGTGCTTGGATTTCATTAGTAAAACGACCCTTAATGTGCGCAGAAACAGCACATAAATTACACCAATGATGTCTGAAATTAAGACTAAAGTAAATGTGTGTTTTTAATGTTCTGACTTAATTAGCTCTCGTTCTAACCTTACTCAGTCCTGTAAGGTCTGATGAGTGCTGCTTAGCCGAAACACATAATCGTTTCACTTTAATGTGCCCAAGCCCTTAATAGATCAAAGCAGTGCAATCAGACAAGCTTTGGCTTTTTTTATTTTATTTTTTTCGTGGGACCTACAATCCCCCAATTTCAAAACCACTTTTATAGGGATGCCTTAGGTATGCGCATAGCAGCAAAGCATATATGTTTGTAGACTTTTCTTGTTAATTTACAACACATGAATCTGCGTTATGAAGCACCTGGTTTGATTCTACATCTGAACATCCAACTCTTCAATGTACTTGGAGTGATCTGTGTTTGAACACTGAATCATTCACTGCATTGCCCGTACAGTTTGATGCCTGTAGAAATGTCTTTATCCTGTGTTACAGTGAATGTAAATGAAGTGACAGCATCTAGGGCACTCAGTCATTTCCTGTCAGAAGTAACTGAACATCAGAGCATGCAGGCCTCTTAATCTGATTAAAACCTGACTAGTATGGCCCATACTGATAAACAGAAACTGATGATGCTGACTTTCTATGGGTTTCAAAAAAGACAGCATACATACACCTGCTTTTCCAGAGGCAGAGTAGGGTCCACTCTCTCCCCCACCATTGTGAGGCCTTCGTGGGGCATTCGAAACTTCATTCCCCCTCCCGCCAGCGGACTGGATCTGGGCCCCAGGGGACGCAACCGCTCTGTTGGCGATGAGGAGCGATCCCACTCTGTATTATCAAACTGCACTGTTGGCAGGCGGGGACAGAAAGAGTGAGTCATGTTATTTACACAGCAATATTATCAAAAGGGATTAAGCCTCTCAGCCAGACTAGGGTAAACATCAGACATCGGGCTACTGCAAAGCTGCGCATGCGGCATAGGCCTCATGGGTGGGTCACACTACAGGACAGCACGTCGGGGTCCAACAGTGACAAAACTATCAGCAGTATTATCACAATTACCACGATCGGTGGGTTTGTAAGATTAGGGGGGCAGCGGAATGCAGGAATTTAGCGTCTTCTCTGCTTCCTTCTCGCACATGTCTTTGTTTGCAGTAGACAATGCAGATTACTCGATGTTGACTGTACCAATACTACTTTGGAGCAAATTACAGAGACTGAAGTGTTATTTACCCCTTTTCTGCCTGAATTTTGTGAAATTGAACCTAGTGAACTTGTAATTAAACATTAAGTGCACCACAGCACTACTAAGTACCCTGACATGAACACAGCCGACATCCTCGTTTATGGGGAGCTTTTCATGCATGGTTGATGCACGAGGGGAATGCAGTAAGAAGGGAGTGCTTACATCCCCCAACACCACATCCAACAGTTACAACAGGCAGGGACAGATGCAGGTGCTGCAGATGCAGGCCGCTGGTGGCTCAGAGTGGAGGCAGAGCAGATGCAGGACAACAGCTTGGGTCATATAGGTCAGGGCGACTGCATGTTTCAGTGCTTGGGTTGAAGAAGGAAAGTAGGGGAAGGGGGCTGTTGGTGTTCAGGGTGAGAGGTCACCTTGTTCTTTGGTGGGGTGCTCCTCCTCCAGCTGACCCACAGGGGCAGGCCAAGGCAACTCCGCCAACTCCCTCATTTCTAATAAAAGGCGGGAGCAGGGAGGAGGCAAGAGAAAAAGGAGTGAGAAAACAACAGATGGGTTTAAGCAAAGTTAAGCATGAAAAAACAGACAAGTGAGGAAAATGGTGATGATTAAGGAGTGAAAGTGAACTTGGGTGCAAGATTTTAGAGTGAAGAGAAGTGAGAAGTCGACGTGACAAAGAAAAAAAGAAAGAAAAGAAAGAGGAAGCTGAGAGTAGGAGAGAAGACGTGTCAAATGAGAGATATGTAGTGCCATTCAGCGCAGTTAACTAAACCTAGGCAGAAGGGGAGAAGTGATATACTGTACCTTCTCTCTCCTCTTTCTCCACACACGTGAACAAACATAGCGTAGTGTTTCACAGCCAATATTTAAAGTAATTTATTGTGGAAGAGAAGACTAAAGAAAGCAAAGAAAATGAAACAGAGAGAGCAGGAGATGTCATGCGTGGGTTATTTATCTCTATAAGTTCATCTTAAGAAACTGTCCCTTAGCATTAGATGTAATGAAAACAAGGATTTCATATGCAAGACAACCCACAGCGCAGCGTGACAGAGAAACTGTGACGCGTGGGGACGAAACATGCTCCATTTACCGTCGTACCTACAGCGAAAAAGCTACTGAAGGTGCACTCCGAGGCAGATCTGAAAATAGCTCATTATATACCATGGCAGGCGACCATCTAATGTAACAGTCATTACCGCAGCCTTACACACACAGACACACAAGGAGACACACGTACATTATGCATCTTTCCAGCTTCACACTGTGCATTCAGCTCCTGCTCACCGCAAAAACGGATTACAAAACAAATAAAAGGGAAAGAGGGGTGACATCTTAATGAGCCGACAAATCCAAAGACCCCCTAGGCCCACGACATCAAAGGCCATTTGAATGGGCGTTTGGAAAGAGACCCGGGCTGTACATACATGCCTCTCTCCCTCCCTGGTTAATTATTGAACAGGCAGACATACTCCGCCACTTTCTCTGGCTCTCGGTGAATTATTGATGCATGGCGCAGTACAATGGCCCCATCTGGAGCGGGCCGCACCTCCGCTCAAGCCAGGATTAAAGTGTGGCCTGGCACCCCTCAATGGGAGACACGCACGCAAACACAGGTCCATACGCACACATGCACACATTTAACCTGAAACCCCGAAAACGCTGCCACTGCAACACTCTGCTGCCTGTCAGCTCACCTCCACATCACATTTCACACCTCTAATTCTCAAGTAAAACTGAGAGGGATGTGTGGAACGAGAGGAAGGTTTAACATCAGAAGCACACAAAAGCAAGTGAAGGGTAACAAGAAGAGAGAAAGAGAAATTGGAGACAGCTGAGACAATTTATTAGAGATCAAAAATGTGCTCAGCCATCTGAGTTAGAGATAACCTCAGCTAGTGGCGTGTTACAGGAGGAGAAAAGTCCATCAAGCTTCCTCATTTTTACTCCTATTGTTTGTCTGGTATTCTTGAATCTTAATTGCGCTCGCTCATCAAAAAACTGACTTAAAAATTAAATAATTCTTGAAAGACTGAAGTGGTTCAGCTGTTTATCCCGTCTCACATCATTTGTAGATTTTTGCTTTAATAGAAAAACGACTCATCTTTAACTGAATCCGACTGAATATTTTTAACAACACACTGGTTTCAAGGTGTTTTACTTAATTTATTTATTGATCGCACAACTTCTATTTAGACACCTCATGTTACTGCACTAGCCTTGATTATCACCAAGAACAAGCCTGAGAGTATGAAACCTTCAAAAACTGGCGAAATATTCGTAGTCAGACAAATACAAACACCAGACAAGTAAGATGCTGGGAAATCTGCAAAAAGTTAACACTGACTTACTAATATTGGGGGGGGGCATTATTTATGTAAGGCGTGAAAAGTACTGGGGGAAAAATAAAGCGACTGAATCAGCAGCAACAACAGTCTGGGAACCCTTACTGCTCCTTAAATATCAGGTTACATTCACGTATTAAATAATAACTGCTCAGAAAGTAACTGAAACTGTCAGACAGAAGACAGATTTTGTGACTGTGTAACTTGTGCTGTGACCTTTGCACACATGCTACAAAGACTACAACAGCCCATCTGTAACAGGGAGGGCTGCACCCGTATATCAAAGGTGGTATTTTGTGGTAGAGCATCAAACACTTCATGAGGACACGATATGAGACTCACTTAATTTATTGAAGGGCTGTAATACAAGAGCTTTGATGGACATCTTTTTTTTTAGTTTTTTTTAGTTTAAAGAAACAAAAGAAAAAAACAGGTTATCTTTGCGATCCAAATGCATTTCTCTTCTGGAAAAGACTGAGCAGAAGCATTACAGCACAAACCACAGAGCTCCTCCATTTAATAACAAAAGACTGAATCCCAAGCAAGCACACACACACAGACACACACACACTTATTCAAATTCACACACTCACAGCACGTCACTGATTTACTACCAGGGAACATCTGTTTTCCATTCACTCCTAATGGAACCTGTGGGTCTGTCATCCACAGAAAGTTCATCGATACAAAACAATGAGAATAATGGTTTACAGACAAATGGGCGCCCACATCAATAAACAAAGGCAATCTTTTTCATTTGTAAAGTAAATAATGTCTATGCAAAAAAAAGAGTGTTTTTTTATCCATTTTTAACCCAGATAATGAAGCAGGTAACAGCCATTTGTGGCCTGCCAAGATCTCCTGTTGCCGAAAATACCTGCTGACAATTACCAGAAATGATCTGAGGGGGAGGGAAATGAGAGTAGGTTTGACTCTGCGTGTTGCACAGAGGACACATCTCCTCATGTGATGGATAAGTAACTTTTCAAGTGCACCAGCTGTTTTCTGTGTCCTCATAATTAAGGGAGAGCAGACAAAGACAATATAACAGCATCATTAGGTCCAGTAATGAAGACAGCTGTTTTTCCAAATACCTCTGGCATCACAGCGTGTCTCTACACACAAAGACCTTCTGCTGGACACAAAGACGCCAGTAAGATTTATAATTATCACCTTATACCAGAAAAATGTATATTCAAACAAGTTCCCTTTCTATAACAACTCCTTACCCATCGTTTCTTTCTTCATTTTACAGACCTACATTATATCCATGTCCCTCTGGATTTATAGTGCTCTCCGTCTTTTTTTTCCTCCATGCTGAGCATTCCTCCTTCTTCATCACTACTCCTTCACCCGTTTCCCCCTTTAACTGGGACATTGTCTTTCTTTTCAGGCTACCTTGATCGTCTCTTTTCTTGCCCTACTCTACTTCTGTTATCTCTCGTACAGGCCAGTGAAGAAGAGACACAAAAGAAATGTCTTTTCATTAATGCCAGTCAAGGTTTAGGCTGAAGGAGGGAAAAGGGAAAGACGGAAGGCGGGCAGAGTCTATTGTGTGAGTAAATTGATGAAGAGACTGGTCAGATGCCCCCAGGGCCTGCTTAGAGATACAGAGAGCAGCATCAATCCAGAAATGGAAATCTCATTTGCTGTTTCCTTTTTTCCCCTCACACACACACACAAACACACACACAGGTTACTGTATAGACACACACACACAAACAAACATGCAGACACACACGCGCATGTTCAGGGTAGCCCTGGGAACCTTGCCTTGTCAGAGTACATGCATCAAGATAAAGCCTATACGCACACCCCATTTGTCATGGTGTCTTTGCAAGCTTTGCACAAAAAAGCATCTACTTTGGTAATCATGAACACTTTAAACCGCCCTTCAGCATCTGGCTTACGGTGCCATTTAGTTAAGAGAAGGATTTGAACTATTCATCTGTATATTTTCTTGGACAACCTGCAAAGCAATTGCCTGCAGATAAAAGGTCATACAGCTGTGATCAAAAGTTTTCATACACATTTACATTTGAAAAACGAGGACTGGATGCACAGGTTTGAGCTAATTCTTTTCCTAATCCACACATGTTCAAAAGTATACATACAGGCTCAAATATACACAAACACAATCACTTAAATCTGTTAACAAGTTATACTCGTTCTACAAGGTTTACCTTGACAAGGCCATGGCTTATTAACATCATTAATAACATCATCATTGACTACAACTGGTAGTTTCTCTTAAGCAGGATATGCTTGTGAGGGCTCATTGGATTGGCCAATGCTCAGAACAATGGCAAAGTTCAAGGAACTCAGTGAAGATCTAAGAAGGAAAATTTTAAGATGAGATTTCTAGGATCGGTTAGGATGTTTAGCAACACACCAGAAACCACCAAGGTTCAACCCTGATGAACTGGAAAGTGTTGGAACACCGGCGGTCACTGTCCACACTGACGTCTGTTGCACATCACCATGGACTGAGAAAGTACTGACCAAGAAAAAGGCCCTGCCCTAAGACGGACACCCCCTAGCTTAACTTAAATTTGCAGCTACTCACATATTCAAGCCAAAAGCCTTCTGGAGGAAAGTTTTATGATTAAATGAGAAAAAAACAGAGCTATTTGTCTACAATAACAAAATGTTTGCAGTAGTAAAGTAGAAGCTTTCAAACCTAAAAGCACTATAACAACAATCATGCATGGTGGTGGTACCATCATATTCTGGGGCTTGGACATAACTGTGTGTTCCAATAGTAAAATGATACCAAACAAACATTTTTTAATGAATAAAGTAGGCTAACATAAACAATCCAGACAGACCTTCCCAAAGCCCCAACCTGAACCCTATTAAAAAATTGTGGATTATTTTTCAAAGCATGGTCCGTACCAGGAAACCAGCCAATTTAAACGAACTCTTCCATTTCTGCCAAGAAGAATAATTAAATATTCAGCTAGAATCACGCACACTGTTGTCTTTATCTTTAACCTCCTAGGACCTGGGCCCTATTTCAGGAAGCCGGTTTAGTGCAAAGTCTGACTAAGTATACCCTGAGTTAACGAAAACTCTGGTTTTTCGGTTTCACAAAGCGAGTTCAGCTGAAGCCTGAGTGAGTCACTATGACGACACACTCCGTGAAGCTAACCTGCCCCCTAGCAGGTTTACTACAACTAACCCTGACTGTCCCCGCCTCTTTGTCGGAAACCTGACAGTAGGAAGTGTCAGACATGGCGTGTCCCTTCCTTGAAGAGCCAGTAGATCTTGAAGCCCAAATACTCCGCAGAGCTCTCCGCCGGGAGAGAGTGATCAGAGCGCGTATGGACATTTTATCATTACCTGATGATTTCCTGTGCGAACGTTACCGTTTCTCAGCACAATCAATAAGTTATTTGAATAACATCCTCAGGCCATATATTGCGCATGTGACACATCGCGGACATGCGCTCAGTCCATTACATATTCTTTGTACCGCACTCCGTTTCTTTGCAAACGGGAGCTTTCTGTACAATATTGGTGACGCTGAGCACGTTTCCAAGGCTACCGTCTGTCGGGCAGTCAGGAATGTTACAGTTGCACTGAAACGTCTCCTGCACTCGTTTGTGGTGTTCCCCGGTCACAGACCCACAAGATTTATCAAAGAGGGATGCCACAAAATTGCAGGTATCAGGATGACCAAAACTTAATTCATGATGTGGTGATATTTGAACTACTACTTAAATGTTACATTTATTCTCACGGTTCCCAGGCGTGATTGGCTGTACAGATGGCACTCGCATTCCAATCATTGCTCCTTCAGTAAATGAAGGAGACTATGTGAACAGGAAGTCTTTCCACAGCATTAATGTACAGGTACATAGTTCCCTGTAGCATTTCAAACTAACAAATTATTTCATTATAGTAATGGATGCTAATTTGTGTTCTCTGCACTGTGAAGATCATATGTGATGCTGCCAACATTATCACAAATGTGGAAGCCAACTGCTCAGCCTCTGTGAGTGGTGGTGGTGGAGGACCCCCACCTGTTTTTCAGGCCTCCGCTTTTTTTCTGTTGGCTATAACGGGTCACATTTGAGAATATAGAGTAAGCAAATATGTACTTGTAATGTGCTCAGATAATTTCAATAAGTGCTTACAGAAAGAAAATTAATGTAGCCTCTAACTGCAATTGATTTACATCGGACAAACAGACCAAGCACTATGGCTCATAATACAATTACACCTTACCTGTTTGGACTATATTTTTATATTTCATTTTTACTTGCTGCCAGGAACGTTTGGGGCCTGTTGGGTTGCACCTGCGCTCAAATCACATCACAAAATAAAATGTATGAAATAAAAAATAAAATAAAATATAATAAAATAACGTGTTAAATGGGTGGAAATCCCTAGATCAGTGTTTAAATTAACACTCACGCATTGACTCTGTCGGCAATGTTTTGCCATGCATGCTCCCTTTCTTTTGTAGCTGAGGCTGTGTTACTTTTGTCCCGCAAAATTTGCATGTTATCGCCCACCCCCGTGACATCACGCTCCAAAGCCCTATACTGCCATCAGAATTTCGGCCTCATGCGCTGTAAAATACATTGACCGCGCCTTCTTTCCCTCCGTCTCCATGGTGACTCGCTTAATCTGTGCTCCACTAATCAGGGCTTTATGTATCCTCGTGCGCGCGCTTAACTTGGGGTTAAAGCAACTCCACGTTGATTGAACTAATTGTTATCAGCCTTTCTGAAACCGAATATTCCGAGTTGGACAGTTCGGGGTTACTCAACCCTGAGTATCGTTTTTCACTCTGAGTTTTCTAAACCGGCTTCCTGAAATAGGGCCCTGGTGTCCAAATATGTGGGCATCACATTTGGGGTTGTCTAGACCAAAATACTAAATTTTGCTCTATAAGGGCCTGATGTCCACTTACGAGGACATTATGCTGCCAATGTTCTATCAAAATTTAAAACGAATGTCCTCATATGTGGATCTCATTTTTCTCAGAAACAAAAATCTGGTAAAAAAGAAAAAAAATCTGGTAATTCTTTGTTTTTACATTCATCAAGCAATTCTCCGCTAGCACAACCTACTTTTTAAATGCATCAGTACTAAGAGCTAAATCCTAGCAGCACCATGATAACATGCTTACAGAAATAATACTGCTAGAGTAATCCATCGCTGCACATAAAACACAAACCAAAGCATATCAAAATTCTGACCTGATGATGTATGAAAAGTTAACGAATCATCAAAACAGTTTGGGAAATGCGAAAGTATAAACCAAAATTCACAGCAATCACCTAGTTATCAAAACATTTGACTAAAAAAACCCAAAAATGCTAATTGCACAATGGAAATGGAAGAAGAGCCATCAAAAGTCAAACATAAAAGTCACCAGTATGAATCTGCTGCTCTGGTGAGTAATACCTTGCCACAATGCAGGGTTTTTAAACTATGGTACATTTACCAGTGCTATACTTGCACAGGCTGCAAAATCCCTACTGCAACAGAAGTGGAAATTTCACCTTCTTTTTAGCCTGAAATAAGCTAATTTATGTATATTTAATGCACTGTATTTAAAAAGAAAAATGCACTATAGATTCATAACTATTTCACTTTAATGTATTTTTGTGCTGCAAGACTTATTCTGAAGCTAGACCCAAATAAGCCCTGAATTCACCACCACCTTGCTTTTAGGATGCAAAATATTCATAATGAGCAGCTTCTGTGTATGGGGAGGTGCAGTCCTTTGGTGGTGCCTAATGAGCAGCTGCACAGGAACAAGTGGAGGATAAGTGCTTTGCTCAATGGCACCATAATAGTAATCACTAGGGGTGGCAATGTTATTCATTCAGCTTCCCTTTTCCAGATTTCCAGCTGATTTGTGCCTCTCTCATCATGTGCCCACTCTTTCAGACTTCACACAGCCATCACTGGCATCACATGGCTCAAAGCTATTGTCGTGGACTATAAAATACAAAAACATGAAATACCTTATACGCCCACTCATCTGTTCATTAAGTGTGGCCATCGGAGAACTAATAAGACTGTGCCTTTCATTAGCTCACTAATAATGCTGAATGGCTGCAGGGCCAATCTCTCACTGCTGGACCGTCTATTAACTTCCAGGAATTAATGACTGCTGTAATTTGAGCTGGATGGTAGTAACTAGTGACAGCTTTCTAACGTTGCAATTAAAACCCACTGGGCTGAGAGAGGCCTGTCATGTCCGACTCCTCGGGCACTGACAGGCTCAACCTCACAGCACTGGCTGATATGGACCTGGCAACCAACGGAAAATAAGTACAATGCTTTGGAGGCAAGCTTATTTTTGATAATATATGAAATACAGCTACAGCGTTCAATATTCATCCATGTGATTACATGTAACCACGGATAAGCTGTGAAAATCACAATCAGAGAAGCTTTCGCATGAATGCAGTGCAGACAGATCCACACACAATATGCAACAGCAATCCTCCCAACTCCCCCACAGCCACACACTCATCTGTGCCACCAGCACGCAACACCCTTGAATTAGGTGCATGGTGATAATCAGAGCTGGGAAACCTAGTAGAAACTCTATTTTATGTGTGTGTGTATATTTGTGCATGTGAGTGGGTGATGATGTAGGGATGCTGGCAGATAGCATCCCCCTCCCCGCTGCCCCCTTCAGCAGGTTATCTGAGTGAGTATGTCACATCCGCAGGGACGAAGGGCTGAGGGGACAGCCCTGTCACGGCTGCTGTGTATGTGTGAGCCTGCGTTAGTGGATGACTGATTGCACCCCGCTACAATGGCCCTGACTCTCCTTCCTCCACACCTCGCCATAGCTCCCGACCATTAATACCCCTCACCGCCCCTCCCCGCAGAGGCACTGGGACTCCAAAAAACATCCAGTGAGGTGCTACCAAACATACCATAACCTTGGATGTCCCTTCCTATTACGCTCCAGCTAGCATTCTCTCCGTTTTCATCTCTCTTTGGATCTTTCTTACTCTCTTACCTAGTTCTCGTGTCATTTTTTCCCCTTCTTTACGTCCCTCTATTTCTCTGACCTCCCCATCTCTCCCCATCCTTGCAAGTGGGCCATGCCTAGCAACGCTGAGAGGGCCTGGGAATATGGATTAAAGTGAGAATGGAAAATACTGTTTGTGTGTTTACACTTCAGTGCTTTGCTGTGCTCAGACAGACAGCACGCCAGCTCAGAGTGCTGACTCCAAATGAAAAAAACAAGGGGTCAGACGACTCGAGCTGCACAAGCGTTTTCCTCCACTGCGTTCTCTAATGGTGCTGTAAGCGCTCCTCTGCAGGAGTGCACGGTGTATGTGGCAACAGGAAGAAAAGCTGAAGAGGAAGTAAATGACAGATAAAGCAGGAATAAATGCTAAGTAGGTGAAAAGTGATATTAGCTTTTAAATGAACTGCCATGCACCTCTTTGAAATCACTCTCAAATAGGTTACCGTGTCTTTTCATTGCTCCTCTGCGTAGCGCGATTTGGGCATGAACACAGTGTGCATGGATATGATTCTGAAAGTGTGTATGTGTCTGACAATGGTGTACTGACCATGACTCTCCTATTAGCACTAGATCAGTCACGCACATGTAGGCATGTAATTAACTGAGAAGAGGGGGATGGGGTGGTGGGCATACACACCAGGGAAAGAGAAGGGAGGAGAGTGGTATTGGAGGGGAGTGAGGACAAGGCAAGTTGATTTATTATCCCATCACCTTGACCTTGGTGACTTGGAGATGCAGCTCAATTAGACTGGCTTGGCCTGGCAATGCCTTGCACTGATCCACTCCTAAATCATCTATCAGTCCTACTGTGTTTCGCTTTACCCCTCAGTCTCTTTCATTCCCAGTTCATTCTTTCCCTCCAACTTGACTCCTTATATGGAACATAACGAGATGTGAGACATGAACTACACAGCTTTAGCAAATGGGAAAAATGACACGCTATGTCAATTTTTGAAGACATACTGTAGCTAATATGACAATGTTGATCTTTATCCGTCTCTTCTTGACAACTATTCCTTTTCCCCCCATACGGACACAGAAGAAACCATTATTGGTTTTAATGATCACTTCATAGATTAAGTCCACGGTCAGTCACATGTGTGACAGCAAGAAATCAATATTCACCAGAAAGCATTTAAACATTAAAAGAGAGGCTTTTCGTCATTTGAAATGAGAGTGAAAGTCAGAGCCCTCGCTATTTCCAGGGAAAAAGGGTTGGAGATGTAATGACTGGGTGGGGTTGAGGGGGTGTAATAACTATATTAAAGGTCAAGAGAGTTAGACGATTATTTCGCCATGTAGTATCAGCAGTAGGGGTTGTCTGTGTGCTCCTAGGAGTGCTCTGACCTTTAAAAACAGAACATTTGAATCCTGATTTTAACCATCTTGACATATTCTACAGATTCTTTTTTTTTTTTAAAAAAAGCTAAAACTAAATTTGAAAAACTAAACATGCCTCATGGATCAGACTAACATCACACCATCTGGTTTCAAGAACTCTCGTCTGATAGGCATTCACAGGTTTACTCCGAGGTACTTTTAACAGAATAGAGAACTGCCAATATGTGGGCACTTTTCTTTGCAAATAACCTGTTATTATGTGAGACTGCATTGACTAAAGCAGTTTCACACATTCACTGCAACCCCAAACCTTTCTATATATATATTACCTGATGGAGTGCCGATGAGAATGCAAATGTTCAAATGCCCCCGTGTGAGAATAACACGTGTAATTGTCCAGTAAAATAATAGTGAGTGAGTGGGCATCATGCGTCCTGCATGCTCTATCCAGGCAACAGCCTCATTTAAATTAAACAGGACATTATCAGCAGTGAGCAGCGCCTCTGAAGTGAATCATGTCCTGTTTTGTGTGACATGTGAAAAAGGAAAACTTTCATCTGTTTCTCTTAACACTGACTGAAGGGAAATGGTGTGATTCACCGCTTCTTCATAAATTACTACCTAATTAGGCAGTATAACTATAAAACAAAGCGCAGTTCAGAGTCTCCATTGCTTACATTTTGTGGGAAATGCATTAAATAACCTATAATCTGGAAAATATTGACAAAGGTTTAAAAAAGCACTACAGTTAGTTTTCTAACTACCTGCAAAAGCTTTAGAGATGTTGTCCTTTTTCCATTCCCAGGGTTGGTCATATTCATCAGCCGGTCTCTCGTCATCTTGCGGCAGTCTGCTGCTCTCCTTGCCCTCTTCTTGAGCTTCTCCATACACCAAACCCAGACACTGGCCTCGGATGTCTTCATAGGGGGTGTCATAGAGCTGCAGCCCTCCACGCGCCTGTCCTCCTCCTGGGTTACGCTGCAGCTCTGTCACGTCAGATCCAAAAGAACACAAGTTCATACATCGCCACGAACATATACATGCAAAAATATGTCTGTTGCATCGCGTTTAACCAGTCTGAAAGAAAACAGATAACATTACAAAATATTATCTGACACAGATGACGTTCCCCTATGCTAATATTATTCTGAGCTAAAAAATTTAAACGAAGCCTGTTGAGCTCTGCCTCGACTAGAATTAGGGGAAAGAGACAAATTATGTTTGCACAGCTTGCTGTGAGCTCAGAATCTCATATGGGGGGGCTTAATGATGCCTTGGGGTAGATGCTGAGCAGCAACACAGTAGACAGCCCACCACCCCTCCTCTTGTCCAACCTGAATCCCAGTAGCAATCTTGCACAGCTCAACACAGCATCCGCAATTCCCTGTTAACATTTTCATTACCTTCTCTGCGGGTTTTCAACCAACAAATGCTACTTGGCACCTGCAACTGTTATGTGGAGTCAAACGTGGCCATGAGATAAAAGGCTTTAAGGTTATTGACGCAACCAAGAGGTGAAAATCTGATTTCCAAATGCATCAGTGAGAGCCTCTATGCTGCAGCAATACCAATCAGCAATGGCTTTTTATATGTAGACCTCAGAAATGTGCCCGCTTTAAAAAAACAAAGTAGTGTTAGTAGTGAAAATGAGAGGAAAAAATAGAAGAGCAGACATTTCTGTGCACACATCTGGTTGTTTTGTAAGGAAGAGTAGATGGAAAGGTTTGCTTTCGAAAGGCAGAGAAAAACTTTAACCTTCACACAGCAAGATACAGTTATTGGGCGGTCTTGTAATCACCATGGTGACCAAGTGGTGGGCCCCTCGGGAAAGACCCAGAGGTAATGGAGATGAGGGTGGAGGGCAAATCGTAAAAGAGAAGGAGCAAGGCAGAGAAGCGAGGGAAAGAGGAGGAGAGGATGTGGTGGAGCCGTAGGAAAAGGAAGGGGAAAGGGAAGCAATGAGGAAACAAGAGGAGGACGCGAGAGAAAGGCAAGGAAGGGCGGAGGGAGGATTGGGGTCTGTCAGTGTTTGATGTTAAGTCATTGAGACAGAAGCACAGCGGGGCTGTATGCTGCTCTACCTGCGCTGGGAACCCGTGGTGCCGTGGCAGCCTGGAGATGGAAAAGATGAAGGTCGGGAGATAAAAACCGACATGAAGGAAATAAAATGATAAATTCACAGAAAACACGATGGAGAAAAACACAAGCAGGGGGTGGGGTGGCGGGAGTAAGAAAACAGCAATTTGACAGAGTGACAGACACTGGAGATAGAAGGGAATGACGACAGGAAGTCTGCTGAGTGTTTAGGCATGCAGACGTGTTGGGAGACCAATCTTTTATCCCCACGAGCACAATTTAAGAATCACGACGAAGCTGCTTAAGAAGAGTAAGCATTAAAGATCTTTACTACTAAAAAGTACCGTTTTCAGGACAGTCTTTGTGTGAGATCATTAAAATTCTGATTGCGCACCTGATTTTGCTGCTTTGCTGTTCTTTAGCGGGAAACAGCAGATTTAGACAGACAGAGGGACAGACAAAAGCAGGCAGACAGACAGCCCAGGAGTGACAGACTCAATGCAATGTCAGTGAAAGAAATTTTACAATGGCCTCCCAAATGCTGCGCCATCACCACTGCACATCTAATCTCTCCAATAGCTCCATCCAGCTGAACCACAAAACAATTTCTCCAGCATTTCTTGGTTTAGGCGAAGGAAGGGATGCACCATGCACTTATCCATGATATTATGAATTTCACGTGACGACTAAAAGGGCAGCACAAGTGACGGCGGAGAAAGGACAGGGCACAAAATTCGGTAACGGACAGATTAGAGTGACAGCCAATGACTCCCCTCAGGGCCGGGGAGAGCCCTTGAGATGAAGTGAGATAGAGAAATGGAGAGAGAGGAGGGGGCAGGCTTTCACACTAAATGACTAGGACAGATGAGGGAGAGAGAGGGGCTAAAGGGGAAGACAGAGATGTTATAGAAGGAGAGACAAATGGAAAACGATAGATGTGAGCTAGACGATGTGGGAGAAAATAATCACAGAGGTGGGGAGGGGTTCAAGACTGTATCGTGGCTAGACTCTTTAAAGGGACTTTTCGTGAGGCTGAGAACTGACACAGCTGGCTGCTAAAATACTCTGGGATGGTCTGTTACAAGGCTCAAGGTGGTGAATAAATGTAGCAATTAAATAACATATTATACGATATTTATACTGAACTACAGAGAAAAGGATTGTTATATTGGTCTTCTGGTTTTGTTCAGTAAAGGGAGAGCTGACAAATTACATATCGGTGATTTTGTTACTTGCATTTACATGTAAGAGCTGCGTATATTAAGAATGACAATTTTACTTTTATAGCAACTTTAAAACCAGTGTTTGCAAAGTGCAGCAATGTGAACGAGAAAGAGTAACAAAAATGAGAGAAAATTTAAAAAAGGGAAAGTTAAAGCAACATTATGTTATAGAAACAATCATGCAAGAATAAAAACTTCACAAGTCTATAAAAATGTGCTTCAGGAAGTAAAACGGCACTTATTCCACAAGCTTTATACTTTGGGCGCCTCCAAGCTGGAGGGCACAGTCTTGACTATGAATGACCCGAGGGCTGAGAAGCAGCTCGATGGAGGTAATGGTTTGGCTGTGTAGCTTGGAAACAGACCAAGAAATACTTTAAAAATTATCATAAAATCTTTCTAATCAGGATGTTTAGTAAGCCACAGATGAACCCAGCATCCCTGTACAACAGACAGTTACAGTGGTTCACTGGTTCAGTTATATTTGTATTTTTCATAGCAGGTTTCTGCGTTCTGGACGAGGTTTCTGGCACCAAAGTGCAAAACAACAAAGCTTTATTCAAGCAGCCATCACTCACATGAACGAGTCATCCTACAGGCTGTCCTACATGACGTTGTGCAAATTTGGTATTATTATTTATTTCTTAGTATTTTGTATTATGTCTGTACTTGTACTCAAAATGTGCATGTGAAGATGGATGACGTACTACTGCAGACCAAATCTACCTCTGGGTACAAATAAAGTAACCTGAACCTAAAATGTACAAGGAGCTAATGAAGAGAAGATACCATTAAGGTGACGTAATGCCATCTGCTAAAATCAGTAACACATCCAGCTGTTGTATTCTGAAGCTGCAGGAAAGAGGGTGACATTTAGATGAAAAAGGCCAAGGATGAGAAAAAAAATTAAAACCTGTGGCAAAACTGGGACTGGTTAGATTAGGGTGTTAAGGGCCCCCTGACCTGTTATGACCCTTTGGGCCTCATAGGGCTCCATATAGCCGTTGTTTTCACAGGGAACAGGTCGAAGATCTGGGTCTGGTCGGTGGTTCAGTCGAGCATCAAATGGGTCCGAATAATCTGTGTCTCCAGCCAACGGAGCGGACGGCACCACCTAAAGGACAAAACAAACTTCCTCATGAAAGAGAAGATTTACACAACTTTAACTTGACCCTCTGGAAAGAAAATGCTGACTCAGTATAATGAGTCACATTTTCAAAAGGAGCTAGAAGTCCAGCGACAGGCTATAATTAGTTGGACTTTTATCCATCATTTCTGGAGTTGCACATCAAACGAGCCAATCCTAGAAAACAAGAGTTTTTTGGATAATTGGGAATCACAGTCTCCATGTTAATGCCAAAAAAGTAAGGAGTGCTGCACAGAAAGATCCCCACTCAATGGCATGCTAAATAGGTGTTTGCTCACAAACAAATACACATGTACGGCATTACCGTGTATACTATATTTAGCAGCTAATCAAGGCAGTTAACTCTTGAATCCCTTGAAGGAAACATACTGCATCTTTCTTGTCACATTAAATGAATAAACAACACAGTGAGAAATCATCCTATCTTAGCACGACCCAGTTTTTGGCTGAAGGTAGAGAAGAGGAGATTAAAGAGGGAAATGTCCAGTTGGTGGCATTTGTTCTTTCTTACAAGCACAGGAGGAAAACAGTTGTAATCTGGCACAGTGACAGCTACATAGGAAAGCATATGGTCGCACATGCATCTACAAACCCATGCGCACGCACAATGTTCTTTGTCTGTCACTCTCTGACAAAGGAAATCACTGTAGCGAGACTTGCCGGCCAATTTCAAGATAAACACATCCACGCCCTGGTAAAATTACATCCTAATCCCATGTTGATTCTGTAACAGGTTATCTATCAATGCACAGGAATCTGCAATGTTAATTAGAGTGCGGATGTTCCCACAGACCATGGGAAATTAATGAGAACAGAAGAAGAGTGGGGCAGAGAGGGGAGCTATTGACTTCAGTTAAGACTGCTACTTCAAGCCACTTCAGGACATTTGCACTTGTAGCATTTTCCATGAGTGGAGTCATAGATTTAACTGCAGTGATGAAAAGCCGGAAATATTCCATAACTTATTCAACATATGTTGCCGAGTTGATGTGTACACCATACTGCTGTAAGATTTTTATTTTTTTCTTCAGTCGTTCTGTTAACATCTGCCTTTTTTTTGTAATTCTCAGTAGCTTTTCTACAGCACAATATGCAGCGCACGCAGCCAAGAGAGCAATACAGTCCTGATGACCCAAACAGCGCCAAAGAATAAATTTCAGCTCCCTTTGGCCCTTGACATATCACCATACACCATACAGTATATGGTTCCTAACATCTGCTCATGTGGAGGTCTCTCTCAGCTTGCAAAACCAAACCACATCTATTATTTATAGGACATAAACTCAGGGGACTGTGACCCTCTCTGATTCAATGGTCCGCTCAAGCCATCAATAATTCTTTCTTCAATCTAAGGTAGTAAGATTATGTGTTGCATAGGACATATCATGATTTATGTAAACAACACATATTTCAGACACAAATTAAAGTCACTTGCTTATGGAGTCTGATCAATAAAACTGTCACAATGATGAAAATGGGATGAGAGAAGTGGGAGAGTTTCTTTCCTTCGCTAGCCTTCCGGTCATCCCTCTAGTTCTCAAGAGATAGGCCACATAAAAAGCTTGTCATCGCCTACATTTTTCCTTATATAGGTACAAAGAGAAACTCACGGGCTCTTGCTGATCCTCTAAAGAGATGGTGCTAAGTAGGATCTTGGTGCGTCCCAGTTCCTGTGAGTCCACTTTGATCAGTCTGTGTTTAGGAGACTTCACGTCCACACTGGATGACTTCATGGGAGACCCATAGACAGGTGTTGCAGGTTCAGAAGTTCCAGACTCTCCCCTGGATCTATTTTCTGAGTCCTCATAGGGATCTTCAAAATCGAGGTCTCTCTGGAGCCGATAGGCTTTGAGGATCTCGCTCTCTGTGTAGTCTGGTGTTGGAGGCTGTGGAGGCACCTTCTTGCCAAAGCTCAGATAGTCTTTTAACCACTTGGCCATTTCCACTCCAAATATGCCAGTGTGTGGTGAAGGGAGAGCAGGAGGCTGGAGGAGATAGACATGGACAGATAAAGGGTTATTGCTTTACCTTTTTTTCTTGTAAGGCTTTGTGAGCTATGTGCTGGATTTGCTTTGTGAGATTTTGTGCTTTTCTAAATGTGACAGGTCAATGATTAAAAATTAAATCTTTCAATTATAAAAAAAAAAACCCCGCGACGATAATAATCCACAGGTCCTGCTTCACTAACAATATTTGTGTAGGATTATCTCCCCCTGATCACAGAGCCACGATTTCGGTGCTTTTACATGCATTCGTGTGACATTAAACTACACCGACAGCTGGGCTTTACGCACTCCTTTTGTTTTACGCAGGGAGCAATAACGTCTGGCATCTGGACTTTGCCCAAGGCTGCAATTACATTTCACACCCCAGCAATAAAAGGCGACTCTAACGCGGTGATACAAAAGTAAAAGCAAAGTGTGGAAGAGAATATTAGAAATAGACGAGGAGTTAAATAAATATAAGTTGTTTTAAATTCTAACGATTTCACTTTTTGGAATTTGAGGAAAACAAATTAATAAGTTCAGTTTTGACCCAGTCTTATTTCAGAAAGCCGAAGATACGCGGATTTCCCTAAACTTCCCCTCAAAAGCAATGACCAAAACACTGAATTTAAACGCCAGAGCGAGCGCTGCGCTCCGAAAGCACATTCACTCACCCAGCCAATTCAGTCCTTCAGCCACTTTGGATGCTTAATTCCGCGTTTTTCCATCTCGATGACAACAAAACGACACCGACAAGTGTCAAAACCTTCTACTTCCACTTTTTATTCCACAAAAGCACAAGAAAAAAACCAAAACAAACAGTATCCTTTCTAACACAAGAGCCCTGAAATCCAGCAGAGTTCCTCCAACGACTGGCGGAAAATGCGCGAGTGACGAGACCGACTACAGCTCCGAGAGAAACTCAACCGAGCGATTAAAGGGGAGGTGCTTCATTCCCTGTGGAATATCATCCTACTCCCTTTCGCAGTCAGCCGACCGTTCATTCATTGAAATATCTGCACATCGCACATGCTTCAACAATAGCTGCATCCTCTTAAAGCGGTGCACGAGGAGCACAAATCAAAAACTGAATCTAGGAGCTGAAATAAAGAAAAAACAAAAAAACACCTCGCACGAATGTCATCCAAACTTGTGCATTATTTATTCGCATGACATCATTGGACAATTTTAATGTTTCAGCGTCAGTCTAGGTAAGTTAAATGATTTTGCCTTTAACAACTGGGAACTTCAAACGCACTAATAGTACTGAAAATGTCATCTGCTTCCCACGCAGTTGACAACATGATCAGGGTTGTAGGGACCAAACAAAAGAAAGCCCTACCACACAAACAAGATGCCAAAAGGCATCAAGTCCCATCCACTCTGAGGAAAAACTTAAGGATGTTTGTGTTTCATCTTCTCTTTTCAATCCTTACTGACCTCTCTGAATGTGTTTCATCCTCTCACAAACGTCACATCATCCACTGCACAGGCAGGAAAATTGGATTGTGTGCAACAGCGGTTAAGGACCATCTAAGTCTGTTAAAAGACCGTAAATGCCTCTTTCTTTATGAGCTCACTTTCTCCCAGGGGTGAGAGAGAAAGGATGAGGTCAGCAAGCTAGAATCCACCCCCACCACACTATCAGCACAGCCATCAACATTATCCCATCTAGCTTTTTACATCTCCGCCATTGTGCCTACTGAGTCTGTCTCCACCAGTGTTTACCAAGTACTGGCTCCATACCTAAAGAGGGTCAAGAGATCAAAAACATGGCTCCAGGTGTTTCTGAAAAAAATCTGAGTGCACTTTATTAGTGTGAATGCAAATCTTTGTGGGCCCTGCAGCTCAATTTAAATCAATTATAGCAGTGAAGCAGTAAATGTGAAGAAGGGATTCAATTTCACTAGCCACTAAATGCCTGCCATTATTCTTATTGGGGAAAAGAAAGTTTCCAGAGTTGAAAACAAAGTCTCATTGTGAGGTTTAAGTAGTCTGAGAATCAGTCGTTATCATATGGGCATTGTGCTAAAGATTTTATCTTATAGGAATTAGATCCATATATTTATTAACAAAAATATGCCGTCCCCACAAAATCATGTTATCAAATTACCTACAATCTTTTCTCCCAGATGACAACGGAAAAAAGCCATCTTTTGGTTGTCATTATTTCCTGGAGCTTTACTAGCTCCCGATATCTCTTCCCCTGCCCTTTCTTTTCCACCTTTGAATTTTTATCTCCTCTCATATCTTTCACTGTAGCTGTAATATCTCTTCTCTTCCCCCTCCCCTTAGTCACACCTTCCCCTTTTTTCATCTGCACAATCCCTTCAATCCAACACCTCCTCTAACCCCCTAGCGAGTACCATATTGAGGACACATCTAATTTTTTATTTCCATCCCGACCAGGGTGAAAGCCAGAACTCAAAGACAGAGACTAAGCAGTAGATGGAACAATCAGAGATGAACAGACATGCAAGCTGTCAGAGTGAGCAAGAGGAGGACACATGGAGAGCACAGAGGGGAGAAAAACTGAAATGGAAAATTTGGATCTCTCACTGACATGAAATCAGAGACAGTCAGACTGACAGGCACACAATCAGACAGGTAAATAGTGACTGCAGTTTTTTCCATGCAAAATAACCGCAGTTACATAACAGAAAAAGAAGCTCTGTATTTTTCTTTTCATAGAATTAATAAGGCTGCCTCATTATAACGGGCTAAATATAGAGGTGACATTTCCTCTGAACTCCAAGCTTCACTCAGATTTTGGCTTCAATGTGCTATCATTTATGAAATTTGACAAACACAAACATACTACAGGTTTCACACATACACAGTGATGCACACATATATCAAAGCCTTGAGTTTAATCTTAATGTCAGCATAAGCGTTTGCCTTGACAAAAGGAGATAGTGAGGGGGGTGCAAAGCAGACCTGTAGAAGCAGCGGATTTCCATAGCTTCATCTGCCTTGCATCGACTGCCCTCATTTGGTGGTTGGTGTGCATTGCATTCCATGTGCTCTTTAATAAGCATGAGCACACCAGTGTCCCACTTTAACCACAGTTAACTTACTTGTCAGTTACTTGCAGTTATGACAAAGAACAGAGCAACTGCAAACAAAAAAACAAAAATAAACCGCAGAGGCAGTAAAGCGAATCAGCCTAGTAAAACACACACTAGTCTTTACGTGGCACCTGTAATACAGTAACATTAAGGTAAATTCTATTTTCCCTCACCTCACTCTTTCTTATTACATAAAGGTGTTTGCTTCCGGGGTCGGGCCCTCCAGTGTTGCCATTGGTGAGGTTTACTTTCTGTGATTGGCTAAAATTTTCTAAACTGTGGAACTTTCCCACCGCTACCACTACCCGCAGAAAACAGCGACAAAACAACAAATCATATATGACGTAATACCTCGATAATGTCACCATCACCCTATGAAACGCCTGTGCTCGTCACTGCTTCTCTACGCGTCTTGAAACCACAACTTTTAGAACAAGTCTGCCTTTGGCTGGCTGTGCTGCACGCGACAGAACAAAGTTGCCATCCATCATCTCCAATCAAACGCTGATCCGGCGTTTCCTGCAGTGCTGATTGGTTAATTTACGATTAGGGCGGGCGCATTCTTGCTGTCCGCCAGGCAGCAGTGACTTCAGTATTTTGCCGCGAGGAGCTCGTGGGACAGATGAAACCCTCACCTGGAGCTAGACGGTCGTCCACGGGTAGGCTGCACGTTTCTCCAGCTGTGTAATTGTGTGTCTGCATGAACTGCGTTAGTGTTGATGCTAGCCTGGTGGTGCATTCCCTATGTACTCCCCAAATTTTAGTACTAACCCTGTGGTTGGTCCACTGTTGAGAGCTGAGTAATGGGTAAATGAATCAAACCCTCCTTAAGACCCACTGAGAATTACACTAGCATTTTAACTTTAGCTCTTTTTTTTATTCTTACCTTGCAGTGCACCTGTTTAGACAAAGGCTGTCCAACCGTTATGAAAAGCCTGAAAGCAAAATTTAAAAAGATTGAGGTAAGAGCCATCTGTTGTGTGGCATCTTGAGTTTTACAGGTGGGTATGTTTTAAAGGAGCACACCTGTCTGATATGCTGCTTCAAGTTATTTGGTTTTTAAATGAATGTTAAGGTGTTGAACTGGACTGTGTTATGTAGTCATTTATACAGTCCCAGGTTGCTTTCTGTGTGTATGTGTAATGGGGGGCAGTGGGATTTGGTGTCACTGAGCAGCAGGAAGGCAGGACTGTCTCCAGACTGCAGCTGTAACCAGAGATCTCAGGTAGCCCTCAATTATTCACATGTACCTGCACACACACACATGCACACACAAATAGCTCCTATTATCCTGCTGTCATCCCTTTTCACATGAAAGCTGTTTAAAATGTTAACTTTACTTTTTAAATAAGAACCAACAGAGAATTATAGCAATCCTCTACACGATGCAGTGTGGTGTATTCAAACTGATAGGCTGCACTGAAAGTTGCTGGTTTATCTAACTAGACCTACTTGTGTTAGCATTTTCATGGTGGTGATGCTTTTAGAACAATTATAGGCTTTTCTTTGTGCTGTATCACCCTGACTTAGTGGCAATGAAGGTTACCTCTTTAGGTGAGACTGTGTGGACTATAACTTAACACTCCAAGAGGCCAGATAGGTAAAATTGCTAGTTCGGGCTGTCCTGTTTTTGTGGTTTGTACCTATTTGTGTTTGTGTCTTGCTTTTCTCCCGTTCCCTATAAATGACGTCCCAAACCTGCAGAGCAGCGTGCAGCTTGTCCAGCTCCCTTTTCCTGTTTTTGCTGAGTCCTCACATCGCACAGGCCCTACTCTGAAGCTGCAGAGGCACAGATCTGTGACGCTGACGCCAAGGGGTACTGTTGGAAGACCTGGCAAAAAAAAAAAAAACTAATGAAGAAAAGAAATGAGGTGGCTATAGAGAGGAAGGCACAAGAGAAAATGTTAGGTTAGAGAAAGGAGGGCAGTGAGGAAAGGAGGGAGAGTGTGTGTGGTGCAGTGGATAGACTGTTACGACTCTGCTAGCAGCTGGAGCAGGACGAAAGGATGCTGTTTTAAATGCGGAGAGGGAGGACAGAAAATAGCTGTGTTATGTGTAAGTGCGTCACAGTTTATGTGTGACAGTCCTTCGTTTTCACTGGAGGTATGATTTCACAAGAGCATAAATTCTCTGGTAGGTAGAGCTTTGCTGTGTTTTTGCTCTGACCTCTAAAGGGTAGCTTAAAGAAACTTAGGGGTAGCTGATTTTTTCTCTCGATCATTTGGAGTGTGTTTGTATTGTTATGAAGCCAGGTGGCAGTGTGTATTGTCTGATAGGAAACACTGCGGTGGCTTCGTATACTGTAGCTGTATTTAGTTGTGTGTGACACCCTGTTAGCAGCATGGATCCTCAACAGCCTGTTTATAGCCTGATGAAGAGGTTCTGTCCTTGTTTCAGCCTGCTACCGCTGCCAGTAGGTATCACATAGAAATATAAGTGATTTTTTTGCCTCCGTAGTTTATAATATTTCTGTATTTAAGTTATTTTGCATAAACTATAAAATTGTTGTGCTCTGTTGTCTTTACTGTGTTTTTCTTTTCTTTACTGGATCATTATCACTAGTTGTTGCCCATTCTAACTGCTCCATATTTCTCAGTCAACTGTTGTGTTGAATGGTAAAAGAAGTGGTACGGTATCAGTTTTCGTGGTGACCTGTTCTCTGTTTTGGCCCCCTCAGAGTCAGGACTGGAGTAAGAGTGATGAAAGGCTCTTGCAGGCTGTGGAGCAGAATGAACCCGATAAAGTCTCAGCTCTCATTGTCAAAAAAGGTCTCTGTCCTACCAAGCTGGATGCTGAGGGCAAGTCGGCGTAAGTTGAGTGCCTAAGTCTGCTGTGCCTTCAACCCTGTTGAAAATTTGTATCCAGGTAGTACCAGGAAGCCAACCAGTTCAAATGAACTCTACCATTTATGCCAAGAAGAGTGGTCAAATATCAGCTAGACCTGTGCCAGAAACTTACCAACAGTTACCAAAAAGTGCACCTTAGACAAAAACTCTGGAAAAAAAACTGTCCAAAGAAATCATTAAAAAACTTAAATTACAATCACATTCATGTCCATAATTAGGGAATGTCAATCTATGACCACAAGTGTAAATAAAAGTAACTAGAATCTTGAGCTGAAACTTAACTGATGAGAAGGATCACTAATTGTGACATTTTGCAATAGAAATGCAGAAATAAAAGCCATTTTTATTTTTATCCTCTCACCTGTAAGATGTGGTGGCATGTCCTGTTTCTCCTGACAGGCTTCACCTCTCTGTATCCCGAGGCCGGCTAGATTGTCTGGAGGTTATCATCTCTCATGGTGCAGACATCAGCGTCACCGATGGGGCTGGTGAGGGATTTTATTAAACAGAAACATAGTTGTATCCTGTAAGCCACTGGGCTGTTTATAAAATACATGTAACTGTCTGACTCCAGGCTTCAGCGCCCTTCATCTTGCAGCCAAAAATGGCCAGTCTGAGTGCTTAAAGAGGCTGTTACAGGTAAAAAAAAACCCCAACAATGACACCATAGCTAATCAATTAATTATTGAAATCATTAATAAAAATAATGGCCATTATTTTAAATATTTATCCGGTTACCAATGATGCGTGCTTGTTTCCTCTAACAGGAACGAATGGCGGTAGACTGCACGGACAGCATTGGAAGGACACCGCTCCATCTTGCAGGTCGCTGTTACAGCATAAAATTATTACACCAGTTTATTTAATTCCATAACAGTTTGCTTATAACAAGATTTTATTGATTGTTCTGTTTAGAAATTCAGTTGAATTTAATCATGTCATTGCAAAACGTACTATATGCAAACTTTTAATTGCCTGAACGCTGGTTATACTCACAGCGGTCAGTGGTTGCATGTCCTGCACTGAGACCCTGTGGGACTTTAAAGCCAATCTGGATGCCCAGGACACTGTAAGTTTGACAATTTAGCTGTTTGGTTTGCTGTTTTTGCTGACCCAAAATAAATTTTATTTTTATTTATTTTTTTCAGGACGGGGCCACCCCTCTGATATTGGCAGCCCAGATGAGTAGAGTGGAACTGTGTGTCTTTCTATTGGGTCGAGGTGCAAATGCAAACATACAAGATAATCAAGGAAGGTAGTGAACTGTTATTGATAGTATCCCAAATATTGTTTTCCTTGCATGGCTTGGTGAGGCAGGGTATGACTGCTTGGGCCTTCATTTCCTGTTTCTTGAAATCATTATAGATGCAATGACTGAAGTGTCAAACAGGTTGGAATTTCACATCACTAGAAAGTGTCATGAAACCACTAGAACCCTCTAGCTAAGCTAGAACAAAAATAAAATCTCTTCAGGATTACTCCCACAGCAGTCTGGGTCTGCAGAAAGGATTCCCATAGAATTACTCCAGTAGTCGAGAGATTTGGAGGGATGCAGGTCAGGATCTCCAGCTGGGGCAACAGCTTTCGGGTTGGCTTTAGATGGCCCCTTGGAGAGGATTACTAGAGAACAGTCCTCGGGTTAAAATTAACAAGGGAAAAGACACAAATTTGACATAAAATGAAAAACTGCAGTATTTTCTGCTTCATATTGAGTATCCTGCAGTGTGTTTGTTTTTTGTTTTTCAAAACACATCCTGACTTTTATAACTGGAAACTTTGAACAAAATGAAACATTGCGCCTTTTTTTAGCATATTTTATTTTGCAATGATTGACATGCCAAACGAGATAACTCTGCACAATATGTAAGTGAAGGCCTGGAAAGAAATAAACATTCTCTAATACTTCTGTAGTTTCTTTTTGTATTGCATTCCTCATCGTAAGTATTTTTTTTATTGCCTTGTAATTATATATTGTGTGGGGTCACAGGTCTGCGTTGATGCTGGCCTGTGAGAGTGACAGCGTTGAGACTGTAGAGGCTCTGCTGAGAGGTGGGGCCAACACACAGCTGGTCGACGGCCTCGGACACAAAGCTACCGACTACAGCGTAACCACAGGCAACCAACGTATCATTGAGATGCTGCAGGATGGAGTACCTTCAGGTATGAGGCCCAAGTTTTCTTTCAGTAGTGTTTGCATTTGCTTTTGTTCTAAGATCTCAAAAGACCTGTCTCAGTAGTGCAGCTCAGATAATCAATCAAATTACTGAATGTTTGGGAATGGTGAAAACACAGCTACTCTGATCCCCACTGTAACACATGGTACACAGTGACTTTCCAGAGATAATCAGACCCAGAGTATGGTTTGAGTTGCTGTGATATTCCAGATCCAGACATTCTCATTGGCCTCCTTGGAAAACAACTGTAATAGAGGGAAGTGGATCAGAAGGACAGCTGGGCGTGATTGTAAAGTGGGGCATAAAAATGAAAAAGGCTGCTTCCGCTTTTATCTCTCAACAAAGACTTTGCTGATAGGTTACATGGAAAACAGATGTTTGACTTTTTTTGAGAAGATGAAGGAGGTAATTTGGTGTGCACATGATGCCTGACCACATCGGTTCATAATAATTTGAGAGATTTTCATAGATTTACTGCATAATACATGAATGGCACCCATGTAAACTGCATATTAGAAAGGGATTTCAGGGCATTGTCTGCATGTTTTTCTAGCTGTTTTCTGAGTCTCTGTGCAAGTGAGGTTTAAGTGCTTTAATGTTTCTTTCCCTATGCATACATAGTCTCTGAGGGCGCAGGGGAGGAGGTAATGTTGCATATTCTTGTGCTGCATCACTCCTTCCATAAATGAGATCATGGCTCACTTTGGCAATCATATTGTGCATGTTTTCCAATATGAGGTCATTGTTTTTTTCGTTTTGTTTTTTTTGTGCTGCTTTCTTTGTGTTGGCTTTCTTTCTCTTTAGTTGGCGACCTTTTGTCTCATCTTGATTTTCTCCATTTTTTCCCTTTTGTTTGTTTTTTAAGTTGAGTTTGATCTTTGCTTGCTTGTTATCACCCTCTCACCTCAATGCAGCCTTCTCAAACCCCCTCAGCCGCTTCATCAGTGCAAGGGGGGACTACCCCCCGCAAACGGAAAGCTCCTCCACCACCTCGGTCTCCTCTTCAGGTACTGTAAGAAACATGTTAGTGGGCACGAAACATTTCTCTGTTCAGTGTTGTCAGTATCTCCTGTACCCTAAACATGAAGTGATATTAGTTTAATAGTTGAGAAATGTTACACCTGAGATTTTCTTTTGATTGACTGTAGGAAATAAAAAGATGTGAATGAATTTTTAGTTTACAGCTCCACTTGGCACTCTGAAAGAATTGGCAGGTGTCCCTGTTTATACTAATTGTACCATCATTTCTTTGGTGAAATCTCTAAGCTACAACATTGCTTCTCAAGACATTAACTGGATTGTTTATTGATCTGTGTGATGTGATTCTCTTGATTATTTTTTTTCTGATCTCAAAAATGCAGGGTGTGCCACCTTCCCAAAAGTCCCAGAGTTCAGCTCCTCCTGCCCACTCTCCAGAGCCCCATCAGTCCCAGTCCCCACCTCCCTCTCCCCAGCCTCAAGAAACCCAGCAGTCACCCCAGGTTAGCACTGTAATGTTGGCTCTTATTTGGCTTTTAAGGGTTTCTTCCTTTATCTTAACATAAAAGGCAGACTATTGTTGGTTTAATTATTTTGTGTTGGGTTGTTTTTTGCTTGTTTTGTTTTAGGCTGAAGACGAGGAGGTGTTTGAGGAGATTCGGCGGCTGCGACTGGAGAGAGGCCGTCTGCTCCAGAAGATCAAAGCCTTGGAGCAGCAGCAGCAGAGTGCCCTCTCTGCCTTGGAGGAGGTACTGAACAAGAGTCTCCTTAATGCCTTGCGTGCATTCCCTTATTTTGTTTAAACCATGAGTGATTGAAATTGTACTTTCTGAATGCAACTGCAGTGGCCAATATTATGTGTGTTTGCTCACTAGCTTTCCCAACTAAAGAAACGTCTGGAGGAGGCAGAGGCAGAGAGGGACAAACTGCTTGAGGAACTGAAAGCAGTCCATGTTATTGGGGCGAGTGACTCTGAGGACCTGGATGAAATGCTGGACTTCCCAGGTATGCGATCCAAATATTTGTGACCGTTCCCGTCCCTAGCACAGAGCGTGCATGCACTTCATGCCGGTGTCATTGCTGTGCCACTTGGGTATTCTTACATCTTTCATGTCAGGGAGTCATGCTGATTTATTTTTGTCTTTGTTTCTTTTTAACTTTCGCTCTAGAAAAGCTGCTCTCCAAGCGCTCCAGAGCCTCCCCTGCTCAGGATGAGGCCTCTTCTCAAACGGACATTGACTCAGTCAGCCCCTCTCCTGCCCCTGCAGACCCAGGAGCTGTTGCTGAGCTGCATAAACAAATAGAGGAACTTACTTCCCAGAATGCTGAACTTGTTCTGAAAGTTCAGGTCAGGCAGCATAAATGCATAAATACACAGCTAATGCATAAGTACCTACTCTCACACATGCACAGACACCATTTTCATGCCTTCATTATGTTGGCTCATTAACAAAGATAAATTGGTAGTCAAAAGAGTATTAATTGGTTTCCTGGCAAGAGATGAAGATTCTATTTCAAGAGTTGCTGAGTGTCCTTCATTCAAGCATTAGTCATGACCACTTAAACTTTGGGATGCTTCACTTTGGTGCACTAATGTACCCAGGCAGTTAGTTCATTTAGGTATAAATAGAACACAGCAACATCAGATGTAGACATGGAGGCATTTTGCAGGCGTTCTATGCTGACCGGTTCATGCTAGTTGAAGTTAATCAGAGCTTATTAGTGCTGATGGTTTTATGAAGCATTCTGTTATAGTGTGATTGTTCATTCCCCACTGGAAACATGAAAAGTCCAAACTCAATAAAGACTTCAATTCAATTTTACTTCAGTTTATTTAACTGGCAGTATATGCTCATGTGCTCACACTGTCACAAAAACGTGGTACTCTAACGACACTACCTGAATTTTCTGTGCACATTCTGTTGGGCTCACATATTGAAGCTAACTGAGTTTTTAATAAGCTGCTATAGTTTCACCTCTGTTGTGTACAGATGTTGGAGATGTTCGAGAAGGATGACACAGACATGCAGACCTCCAGTTCGGACTTTGTCCCTCTCGTTCAGTATGAAACCCTGAGAAAAGAGTATGAAACCCTTCAGGGGCGCTTCTCTCAGGCCCAGGCTTCAGCAGAGGCTTCAAGTGTGGAAGAGCAGCAGTAAGAATTTATTTGAAATACTACCACTTCAAACTAGAATCACAGGAAGAGTTCCCGTTCACTGGCTCTGGCCTTCATTCTAAAATGTGCTTGTTTACAAATTGAGTCCTCGTGACATAAGGCTTCATGACTGCTGTTGCATCATGTGTATTATTTTTCTTTGAAAAAATATAAAACCTCATCTGTGTTGCAGCTAAGCAACAAAACACTTCAATAATACACTGAGAAAGTGTTATCTAATTCTGAAGCAGTCACTCATTTACACCCTTGTTTGTTTAACAATAAGCTGTATGTCACTTGTTTTCATAAAGGCTAAATATTTATAATTGATTAGAATTTACGTTGGGGTTTTTTTTGTTTTTTGTTTTTTGAGGACATCACCTTGTGTTGTTTTCTGTAATAACTAAACGTCTGACTCATATGAATATAGCATGTTTTCTTAATTTCACTTCAAGTCTCTGTTGTTTTGCAGTGATGATGAGCGCTCTCAGGGAGGAGCTGCAGATTCAGAGAATACAGAAGCTCTGAAGGAGAAGCTGCGTGAGCTGGAGGAGCAGTTGGCCTCTTCCAAATCTGAGCTGGAGGAGCTAAAGGAGCAGATGCGTGTCGGGGTGCTTTCTGTGGAGTGTGGTATAGGGGATATTGCTGCAGCAGGTGCTGGCGCTTCAGAGGAGGGCCTGAGCCAGGAGGCAGAGCAGCTGAGAGCCAGGGTGACAGAGTTGGAGGAGGAGCTTTCTAAAAGAACGGGTGAGGCCGGGGGTCAGAGCAATTCGGACAGTGACATAATCAAACAGCTGACAGAGAAAGTAAAGGAACTCCAGGCTGCTCTGGCCCAGAAGAAGTCTACAAAAGAGGAAGAGGAGAAAGAAGACAAAATAGAAGATACAGAAACAGTGAAGTGCCTACGTGACAACGTTGCTAAGTTGGAGGCAGCCCTGGCAGAGAGCAGGTTATCAGAAAAAGATAGAGGCGGAGCAGGAGATGGAGATCAGGTCCATCGCCTTCAGGAGCGTTTGCACGAGCTAGAGGGAGAACTGAGGAAATGTGTGCCCCGCTCGGAGCTGGAGGAGGTGCAGGTGAATCTGGGACTCCAGTGTGAGCAGCTGGCAAGGGAGAGGGCGGATGTGGCTAGAAGGCTCAACGATGCCCTCCTGGAGCTGGAGAGACTCAGACCTCCACCACACGGAGAAGAGGAAGATGAAGAAGAGGAGGAAGAGCATTCAGAGAGTTCAGAGCCCTCAGTCATATCAGGTACAACTGATAATGCAGTGTCATTTTGCATGAGTAGAAAACCATTGTATTTAGTTCACAGGTTGAGTTCATGTGTTATTATTTGTGCCTCTGTCCAATCAGAGCACTCCAGACGCACCTTAGCAGCAGTGAGAGAAGAACTTGAAGTAGCGAGGCAGGAAGCAGCTCAGGCTCTGGATTGTCTGTGCGCCGAGCGAGAGAGCCGGGCACAGGACGCCCTGCAGCTGAAGGACACGGTGCCACTTGCGAAACATAAAGAGGCGCTGTCGGCGGTGTCAGAACAACTTGCTCAGACACTGCAAGAGCTCCAGGAAGAAAAAACCCTTCGGGGCCATGCTGAGGAGCAGGCTGCCTCACTGGAGGCTAAACTGCAGGCCATGCAGGATGCCATTCCCAAAGAGGAGCATGAGAAAGTCAAGGTCAGCAGAAATGTACAAATATGATAATAACAGCTCAAAAGGTCAGTGATCAAAAGTAGCTGATAAGGCCGGGCTCTTCTTAAATATGTTAAATATAGACTCAGCAGAAGAAGCTTGTTGATAAATGGAAGGAAAACCATTTCCTCCACTTTTAAAGGACAGGTTCACATTTTTTCATCACCTTAACTCACGTGCACAATATACAGTAATAAGTTGCTGTAATTGTTCTGTAAAAAGCTAATTGTGAGTGAATCTGCCTGCAGTGAAAATTAATACATTTTATCTGAAGCATGAAACTTCAGGGCCTGAATGATGCCTCCATTTTTTCCTGAAAAATCTTTAATATTAAATACAACAAATTACAAAATGGGCATTTGCAGTTTCTTTAAATTGTTTATTGAGGTATGGAGAGAAGTAAGAGCTATGCACATGTGCTTTTAGTTGACTTCTCCTTCTGCTTTTAATTTTATTCAACCACAACTCTTAAGCAAACAGATCCCTTGTTAATGAACCTTGCCATCTTGCACATTATTAAATGGCATATGATAATAATAATAATAATAATACTGATATTGAATTTCCAAATTTTAGAAGTTTGTTTTAAATGCACACATGGTCAGACGGAATAAAACTCTTCAGTTAATCCTGGCTCGTCTCACAGGCAGAGCTCCAGCACGCCCTGCAGGAAAGTGAGAGCGGTGCAGCAGCAGCTCGGGATGCTCTGAGTGAGAAGGAGATGGAACTGAGAGAGCTGAAATCCCAGAAGGCTGCAGAACAGGGTCTGATTTCTAAGGAGGATCACGAGGCCCTTCGGCTCTCTTTGCAGGCTGAGATCAACGCCGTCACGGCCCGTTTCAACGATCTTACTCGTAAACACGAGAAGACCTGCACTGAGGTCTGTGTGTCTATGATATTATGTGAGACCTCAGATGTTATTGTTTTGCAACAGCAGCAGTAGCTGTGGGCCTTGATGCCCTCCTGCCTGCCTTTACATTATCCTACTCCATTACTTCTGTACTTTTTGCTGCAATGACCCATCTGAGTCATGTACTAAATTTGCTTGTGCACTACCAATTCAAAATATAACAAAACAGCAGAAAGCAATACAGCTATCCTACTAATTTAAGTTTTTATTATATATTTTTGCATTTAATTGATTTTAATTGCTGTAAAAAAATTAACTTCCCAAATGTGGGATAAATAAAGTACATCTAATCTCATTTTAGGGACACTCCAAATTGAATTTTCCTTCACATCTGCTGTTGCATTTAAATAATAAACTAAACGGCTAAATGCAGAGATTTTTTTTTTTATTAAGAGGCAGGATGAGACTGTTGGTATTATTTGTCTACTGCAGGTATTCCAGGTACAAAGGGAGGCACTCTTTAACAAGAGTGAGCGGCAGGTCGCAGAGTCGCAGCTCGCCACAGTTCAAAAACAACTTGCTGAACTACAAGCCCAGTCAACCCATATCCAGGAACTCCACAAAGACATCCAGGAATCGCAGAGCCTCGTGAAAGAGAAGGACCGCAAGGTGAGATGCTAGCTGTTCATGAAGTTCACGGCTGCTCTTGAAGAACAAGGTTGTGAAAAGTGATGTGTTCAATATGTGTGCAGATAACAGAGCTGTCAAAGGAGGTGTTCCGACTGAAAGAGGCCCTGGGGGCTCTCTCGCCTCCTCTCGGAATCACCTCTTCCTCCTCATCAACCCATCATGGTAACCCTGGACAGCAAATGGCTCTGCAGAATAGGATTGCCATCCTCACTCAACAGCTCCAGGTGATCTATTAGATTCAAAGTGAAAATGTACTCATAAGTCTGGACGAATAAAAAGGTTTTGAGTGGTTTTTCATTCTAAATGTTTGGATAGATATAATTGATCTGAGGCCAGCAGGGAGCTTATTCAAATGAACACAACCACAATAACTGAAGTCAGCTTTTAGTGCACTTGGATCTAATTCTGGGAACAGTTAAAAGATCTACACTTGATGACTGGAAAGGCCTGACTGGGTTGTAGACAGATTTGTACTGTAATATGATAATGATATTGTCCTTTTTTTGCAGGATTGGGAGAGAAAGCACAAAAAAGTGGTGACTGTATACCGCTCACACTTACTGGCAGCTGTGCAGGTCAGTTCAGTGCACTCATATGCACAACAATTAGGACTGAAATGGAAATTTGTTGAGGATTTGTTTGTGTGTCTGTGTCTACTTTGGATCACACAACAGCAGTCTTTGTATAATTACATCAGGTGCGTACACATTGTTGACCCTGTTGTTCTGACTTTTTAACCCTCAGCTGTAAAAGACGGAGTACTGTAGTCATCCTGCCAGGCAGGCAACGCTAACACACACGTTTATGAGTGTGATAACTCCAGAATGATGCAACATAGGAGTTTCAAACTGATACAAAGGTGTATCTACTATAAATCTCGGACAAATTTAGATCTCAGTGACCTTGACCTCAAGGTCAATGTCAAATTGATACCAAAGGTATATCTAATAGGAGCCTGAGGGGTACCACTGGCTGCCGCCTGTATTTTTCAGTTGATTTATCTAGATCACAGTGATTTTTAGTGTTCAGTTCATTGTTCATTTGTTATTACCTTTTGGCGTGCTAGCTATAATTTATTGTTCTATGTTGTTGAGCTGGCTGCATAGTTGCTTACCTTTAATGCTTTTAGCAGGTAGGAATTGTCTTCTTGATGCCTCTCTTAAAATGGGACAGTTATTGTAATGTTTAGTTGGTGACATTGTTTTTCTGGAAATACAAGTATCTTGGACTGCTATTTGCAGTATCGGTTACCTTTCATTTCAAGATGGCATCATCGTCTGTCAACAGGGTCGCATGGATGAAGAGGTGCAGCATTTGCTACTCCAGATCCTGAAGATGACACACGAGGGGCAATGAAATTTAGAGCATCTGCAAGTTTCTCTCAGCTCCAGTCCCCTCTACAGGGCAGCATAGCAGCTCTATCACAGCAGCCTGTGGGACCAGTACCCAGTATAAAGCCAAATACAACTGATCTGTGGTCAGGTATAGCTGCATGCTTGTAATGTAGTAACCCAAACAACCGATAGAAAAATGGAACATGGAGTGCCTTTATTGTGTAGTATGTGAGGAGTTTATGAAAGCAGAATGTGAATGTGACAGAGTGAATATTTAGACGATACCAGATGCATTGATTTGTTTTTTTTTTATATAATAGTTTTAATTAAAAAAAGAAGATAAATTCTCTGCGGTTCACTGTGTTCTTTTTAAAGTGATCCATCAAAGAGTGTCGGTTGACTGACTCTGGGCTTAACTGTGGACCCGATACATTAGCACACAAATATAGGATCCATTCCAGTAACTATACTATGGAGTGTGCGAGAAAAATGCATAGTAATATGTCAAATGCGTATTTAAAACACTAAGGGTCCTTATTTTACAGTATGTAAGCCAGTATGCTGTTCTGGCCATCCTGATCCATGACCCTCTGCAGCAGCTATACACATACATTAAGGAAGCTAGAGACACAATATTTGAACCAACTAATATGCCTGAAATACGTGCATACAACCATTTATACTTTGTGAGGATAAAAACACGGTGTAAACAACTTTCAGCTGCTTCCTTACTCACAAAAAGTTGTACTGCATTTTTGATCATCCGATGCCGTTCCTAACACAACCCCAGTGGGATTTGTGCCCTATTAGGTGGGATCTAAACATGGATCTTTTGCTTGTTGGTTAGATGGTTAAACTTATGCTCACAAATGACAACCCACCTTTTTTTAATACATTTTATTAACAAAAGGTCAGTCAGTTAATCATAGAAGAAAAGGTCCAGGAAATTCCTGAGGGGAGATACAAAAGAATGACAATGATCTGGATCTCGCAAAAAAACTGTTGAAGTTTACCTCATCTTTATGTGCATTTATGAGGCTAAGAACAAAGGAGGGCCTGATTAAACTTAAGTAGCCAAGAACAGAGAGGGGGAAAAGGGCAGAAAGCAGACAAAATAATTTTAAAGTATTACAGTGTCAAAACTGGGAATGAAACGCTGTGGAGCAAAAAAAAACCCCAGCAAGTCAGTAAAATGTACAGACAGGGAATAAGGACAATAAAGTGATGCACTTCCCTGAGCTGGGAAAAATTAAGCTCCTTCTTTAACATGTCTATGACTGACCTCTGACTTAAAAACTCTGAGGGACACACATATAAGACGATAACATTTAAGACCATCATAGACAGTATTACTCATTCACCCCAAAACAAGAGCAGCTTCCATTACTGTTTACATGTACACAACTTTGAATCATCCTGAAGTTTGTTCATTTACTCATTGGCGTGGCAAGAAAACTGTTCTTTTGCAACAAGAGCATAAATGCACATTATATACACGCTGACACAAACGCCTGTCAGTGTAGTTATTAAGGCACTGAAGTGGGGGAGGCTGGGGAGAACGGGCATGGCTATACTGAGCATTAATGCGGAGGAGTTTTTACCACACATGACTTCCTAAAATAATGAACAGCCCTTACAAACAGCACAAATAGCAGATTTAATAGCAAATGTGATCAAACTTCTCAGTCAGGACAATGTATCGATCTCCACTGCACTGATAAATACACTAAAGCCACATTAAAAGCATCCATTGTGTAGATCCCGCTTGTTCCACCTAAACGGCTCTGACCGATCGGTGCAGCGACAGGTGATGTTTTGGGGTGCGCCGTGTTGTCTGGCTCTTTGCATGGAGTCGGTGCAGTGGATTGGCTTGTTCTGGCCCATCTTGTGGCCGAAAACAGAACCTGCAGGGAGGCGGGCTGTTTCAACAGCTTGCACTGTTTGTCATGTTCTGCAACTGTTCCTGAGGAAAGCACTTGAGGTTGCTGTTACTTGGAACTTGTTTATGTGGTTGATGTCTCGAGATAGCTTCCACTTGAATGCCAGGACCCAATGTTTCCCAGGTAAATCAGTGATGTGCGCTTCACCTGTCAGTGGTTTTAATGTTGGGGCTAATCGGTGTATCATGATTATGCTTTTTTTTGATGCATGTGAGGCTTAAAATAGCTCAGAGAAACAATAAAGGCTTTGTGGCTGTTATAAATTCAGATACTGCAGACCTTGAACATGAGCATTTAACAGTCTTTACATTCTAAACAGTTGCAGAATTTTCATTTCCTGCATTTGTACCGAGATGAACTACTGGACGAACTGGACATCTTGTTTTGAATTTTTTGGTGCACCAGAAAATTAGTGACAGTTTGTTCTGGTGATTCCCACAACTGGTTGATTTGAATAACCTGTGACTTACTAGTCATGCAAGTTGTGGTTTAAAGGAAGAACTTCACAATTACAGGCTTTTCTTCACTGTGCATTAAATCCTTTTGTGATTTCCTGAGGTTGGCTCCTCTCCAGACAGGTTGTCAGTTTAATTTTTGACCTCGGTTGGTGATTATCCAGCTCGGGCACAGCACAGACTGTGGATCCTGGTTGGTTTGTTAGCTTAATAACTGCATGCTGAGGAGTTTATGACAGATGAGGGATATTTGGTTTATCCTGGTAGTCAACAAGCAGAAGTACAGGGATATATCAGATACTGCAGACTCCTTAGAAGGATTGTCCATGGAAAGAAAGTATTGCTGATATTCTTTCTTCCCGTTGAAAAATCATCCCATAATGAGTCCTAGATTCAGTTTTTATGTGATTTGTATGGGCACATAGGAATTTAGCACTGTAGAACGAGAGAGAAAGAAATACTACATTATTTCTACTTAGATCTATTGTAACCAAGTGTGTGAATCTAAATAATCTACACGCTAAAATGTGAACCTCCCCTTTGCAGTTAAAGACAAATTGAACACCTCAACAATGTAAAGAAATAGCAATGCTTTTTAAAATGATAATGTTAGCATGCACTCCTTGCTTTACGTCTGCATTATAATCCCTTAAATTATTCATGTATCTGGTTTGAAAAGTCCATAGTGTATACTGCTATCTTACAGTCCCACACAGGTCCAGGTAATTCACTGCTTCCTCCTCACACCCCGTTTGAGATGAAGCTCACTCTCTGCTGCTACAATAGGCAGCTCATTCTTCAGGTGAAACGAGACGAGGTGGGTTATGCTCTCAAATAACATGTCTTTGGTCCGGACCTTTTTTTTGAAGGGAAAAGCAAAACAAAAGGAGTACACCAGTGTAACTTCATAACAAAACAAATAAGCAGTGTGATTTATTGAAACTACTTCTTAAGAGACTCACCACTCCTTCAGGGTCCACTAGCAGTAAGTGTTTAGGGAGGCCACGGTGCAGGCCGCTTAGCACATACTGGCCAGGATTGGTAGTGCTCTCCCTTACCAGAAAATCTCCATCCCGGCTCAGGAGTTTTTCTGCGTCTCGCCGGCTCATCCGGCTGTGGTACCAGGGCTCACGGCGAAGCTGCTCCTCATTTGGAGCAACGGGGGCTCTGCGTCGTGGAGGGCTGGGCCACTGATCCTCCAACACCCGACCACCTCCCACTCCTCCCTCAGCACCAGAGCCTCCAGATATAGTGGACCCAACACCACAGGCCTCATGGAGTTTCAGGGCATCCTCAAAGGGCCCTACAGAGATGACAAAGGCGCTTGAGATGTTTCACAAGGTTTTGTTGTTTCCTCATAGTGTAGTGGTCTGCCTAACTAGTAAAAGATGCGTGGATAATCGTAAAAGGACGGTGTCAAAAAGGGAATCTGGTGGGAATCAAACATTTGAGAGAAAGTCTGGCTGTCGTTCTGTTATATATATGTCCGAAGATGTCATAGGCAGGGACTTACTCATGTCAAAGAGATCCTTTTTGGGACTCTCTGGTGCCCTGGTGCCTCTGTGCCCATCAGGACCCTGAGTGAGTGAATCCAGGTTTTCCAGACTCTGGGTGTTAACATATTGATGCTCCTCATAGTCTCTGCTGCCTGGAGGCTGACCGTCAGCACACAAATAACCATCTGATGTCAGACCTAAGACAGAAAGGTGCGCACAAAATGCGTTTCATTCACTAGTTTCTGCCCCGTGCTACAGCACTGTTTGCTGCTAACGGAAACAACTGATTATATAAAAGAAAAAAAAATCACAAAATGTCACTTAAAATTTCCAACTACTAAAAGTCTAACTATTATTTTCTATATTTTTGAAAGGAAAAAGTTAATTGTCGTACCTATCTTGATCATCCTCCTAGCATCAGTCTAGTTAAAGATGATAAACAATATGAAGTATGAAGGGGGCCTTATTAAAAATGCCAAGATCCTATTTCTGTTAATTAAGAGGGCAAACGCTGAGCTCCCTCAGGCAATGAGAACTGTGATGATTAGCTTTGTAATACAATAAGGATGGAAAAAAAACAACTAACCTCCTTCAGAGACAATTTAACATAAATATATACACAAAACAAATCTGACAATCCTCATTGTTTAGTATGTGACTAGAAAACGTTGCAACTCATATATTTAAAAAAAAAAAAATCCTTCATTTAAAAACCTGTTTGAAATCCCCCCAGTTAAGTACATCACCTCTATATAACAACTGTATTATAAAAACTAATCTAAAAGGTCACAATGTTTTAGCTGTTACAGCTGCTCCCTGCCACAGGATGTCTCACCTGAGCTGCAGGTTGTCTCCGTGTCCCAGTGAAGCTCATAACACAGCTGACCAGGCTGGTGAGATGCTTGATCTCTCCTGGCTGGTGAGCTCATCTGCTAACACATAATCACACCACAAGAACACAACCTAAATACATCTGGATCTGTATAACCAAGAACTCTCATCTCGTGTCCCTGCATAATGTAGTTTCGAAGCACTCTATTTGAAACATTAGCTGCAGCATGTCACCCTGTTGTGAACAAGTTGCAACAAAGGGGGCAATGGGTCCTTTCACCTGATAGGCTACAGAGAACCCAAGGCTCTTCGTGTAATCGTATTTGTCTTAGGCAATTATGCTGCAGGCACAGTTATGGAGTATATTTTCATGATCCTATGCTTTAATTCCATGTAACAATATGAGGCAGGAGCATGAAAACACATCAGTCACCAGTTCACGAGGGAGATGTCAGAGAGTTCTGTTCGAAACATTAATCCAATACTTCATGATAATGACCAGATGTTTTAGTTTAGTCTGTAGTGCAAGCATGCAGGTTTTACAGTTTTACACAAAAATGCACCGGAGGTCTTCTCGATGAAATTTGGAGAAGCAGAAATACACCGTACAAATAGAAAAATATAAATACACAATATGCAATTACCTCAAAACTGGATTCAGCTACAGTAGAGCTACAACATGCAGAGCCTGATTTAACAGTATTTCTATAGCCATGTCAGGACACTCACCTGAGCTGCTGTCTTGCTCTGTGGTTGAGTGTGCATGTGACCAATGAGGGTTCCACTGGGCCTGAGTCTGGAGTCTACCACACCTCCAACAGGAGGCTCCTTCCCTGGAATACGGTTATAGTAATCCGGCTCAGAGAAGTCCTCATCATCCCTCCAAATTGGTTCTTCTGTCCTGGCAGACCTAAGGAGAAATATACTGTGAGTGTAAGTCTGACAACAGAACTACATGTCCAAATAAAGACAGCAAAAAACTGTATTTTAACCACGACTTCCAAATATGATTATGTATTCATTTCTATAATGATGTTAACGCTACAGCATTAATTTGAGGAGGAAATCAGCGTTGTTAAATTGATTTGTTCTGATCAAGTAACATCTCCACATCCGAAATTGAGAAGATGTTTATTTGAAACCAGGAAGAAACAAACTGCTTGTCTGGACTTATTCTGGTGACTGCAGTGGCATCGCTGCGGTAGCATCTCATGTGTGAGAAAATCTATGTATTTACAACACTGTAAGACTGATTTTGAAGAAATACAAGAACAAAGTATCACATCTCCTTGTAATAAATAAGAAAGAAATCTGAGAACTCTAAACTAGATCAGGTTGGTGGTGGCTAAGCTCTTTCTGCTGGATGCTTAGAATAGAATAAACCTTTATTATCCCACGGATGAGAAATTTCGGTGTTACAGAGCTCTTACAGCAAGTGAAAGTAAAATATAAAAGGAAGACACAAGCAACCGAGGTTCGTATATACAGGTATATACAGGTAACAATGTACAGAATATGTATAGAAAAATATAAAAATTGTACAGAGATATGTATAAAATGTGCAGTAAACAAACAAGCTGGTGAGTAAGATGACCAAAAGAGTGTTAAGCTGCATTATAGAGTCTGACAGCTGCTGGTAAGAATGCTTGGGATGTATACAGTCCTGGGAGTCTTAAACTGAAGTGTTTTTTGGTGCTTTTGTTACATGAAGTCAACATACTAGATTTTTCTATTTGACACGTTGGGATAATTTATGAGTCACTATCCCACCGCTTCACCGATGTCACTGATTTTAAGGAGAGTAACAACAACTCTTAACATCTTTTTTTATCCAGTTAAGTACGTGAGAAGTGGCAGGACTTTCTGTTACCTCTCCACAGATGTCATGGTTTTTGGTGGACTGTGCAGATACTGTTTGAACTGCAGCTCGAAGGCTTGGCCGAGGGTACTGATGACACTTTGGGCTAAACCATCTGAGCACTCCAGGATATGACATGCTGAAAGAAAAAGAGAGAGAGAGAGTGAGGAGTTAAAAAGTTGCCACGAGCTATTCAAACTCCCGGTACAGCAATGAGCCAATAGTTTATTGGCTTCTACATATGTGGATTTTTAAAATATTAATATTTTTTAAGACATCAGCAAACACAATGTTTATTAGCTATTTAATTTCCAACAAAGTATATTTTGTGGTGCAATAGGCTGATATTTTATAACAATACTGGTTTACGACACCGGCATATTACCACATTTTATATACTTTAGTTTTTTTTAAATAATTGTGATGTTTAAAAATGAAATACTAATATGTTTACAATGCAAATGATAAAATCAAATCATCAATATTGTTAATAAAATATTTTTTTAAATGATTTTGTACTGTTATTGTTACAGTCTCACCCACCCTAAACCCATAATAATTGTAATTAAGCCACAGACAGACCACATAATACAGTTAGAGGTGGAATCAAAGCATTTTTAAGAAAAAATGTCTATAGATATCGCAATAGTAATGTTATAATCCACAGTAAAAAAGACAACAGACATTATTTTCTAATGCAACTTATTTTGCCTTACAAAATAAACGTGTTTGTCTAGTGGCAAAATGTATGGAAGGAGAAAGGGAACCTTTTTAGAACATACCTCTCTGATTCACTGGGTCTTTGGACACATATGCAACATAATCAGGTGTGTCCTGCAACATATCAGTTTGGGGGAAAATCAGCTCGATAAATCAAAACCATCAGTAATTTTTGAAGCTCGAGACTGTTAACGATTAATTCAAGTCATACATGTTTGCATAGGCAAAATGTTCATTCCAACAATTTAATGGAGAGTAAATGTTAAATGCTGCACTCACTGTGTCTCCCCCAGAGGCAAATGAGATGGACTGCAAGGGATGATGAGCTATCACCTGAAAGAGAAAGGAAGCCATTCGTTATTTTGTCAATGAATGTACAGTACTGTGTAAAAGTTTTGACCCACCCCTCATTTCTTCATATTTTGCTTCCAAGGAGCTAAAATTTCTTTGAATTCTTATAAAGTGGTCTTGAGCAACAGCCCTCCAGGTTTTCTGAAAATCTTTCAAAGTTTTTCTTTGGACATTGGCTGCTTTTTAACTGTTTTCATGTTTTTGTTTGTTTGTTTAGCCACCTAACTCTGGCCTATTACTCATTCAAGCATAAAAAAGGCACCTAAATCCAGCGATGAACCTGTTGTATCTACACATAATGGACAACTGGGCAAAGTCCCAATTAAAGGTTAAAGGTTTGACTCTGTACCTCACAAAAGTGGTATTTATTTATAATATTCACATAGGAGTGTAAAATTGTTCACTACAAACTTCCAACAAAGAATTTTTTTTTATCTCATCAGTGATTTCGCACATATTTTACCCAGTGATTAACAGTTAAGAGAAAATATGCTAACGTCAATGTAAAGCTAAGCTATAGGAATAAAGAAAAATGCAAAAATAATAGCTGGCACATTATAAAGGTCTTAATCACATTGTGGTCATGCAAGTACATTCGCCACCTTAATTAAGTATCAGCTAACCTGTCGTGTGGTAGGAATGAGCAGATTAATACCATCGATGGAAATATTGACTGCGATGCTCATGCCTGCAAATCGTAGGTTACTCTTCCCCATGACTGACTGCAGAGCTTTGTTTGGAACCTACAAAATAAAGGATACGATGAAAATTACAGTTATATAGCTTCAGTTGTAGATACAGATAAAAATGTCATACTGTATATTAGTTACCAGAAAAACAGCCGCATGGAGCAGCAGCAGTCCTTTCTACCCTTTGTTGTTATTTTAATACATCTTGTGTGTATATAAAATTACTATTGACTGCTTGTCAAAAGTACTGCATGTATGTTAGAATTATAAATTACTGTTAACCTTCTTCCTCCAAGCCCCCTTTCCACCTGGCACAGCTTCGCACAGTCTGTTGATGGCTTCCCTAAAGAGAAACATGAAGAAAGATTTCAGATCAGACTAAAGACGAATATACTGGTCACTGATTATCAGCCATTTGTAATAATAATAATATTATATAACGTATAAATCATATGGACTTGTGTTGTCTGTGCAAAAATACAGAAAACTGAGTCACAACACAAAACGCCGCCCCACAGCAATGGAAAACGTTAGGTTAAACATGAACAGACGTTTTCCCTTCCTCCAAACAAGCCCATAGGTCGTAGGCAAATCGTAGTTCAAAGGTCACGAAAATAGATAAGAAAGTCACAACATTCTTATCCATTAATGTTGGAAATGTTAACCCGAGAAAGAAAACAATAACAGCATTCATCTGTTGATGAATAATTTGGGAATTTAAATTCCCAAAGTATGGGAGAATAAACAGCATCAGATGAAGAAAATAAAAAGTAAATAGTGTATAAGACCTCTTTAGGGCATTAGCATTAGCATTTATTTTCTGCAGTGCAATTCTCCCTGCACATTTGTTACAAGTTGGCGATAAAACTGATATAACTCCTGGGAATGACTGCCTAATGGGCATTTAAAGGGTCTGTCCCTGTGTGAGCATGATGGCACGGCTGAGCCATAAAGTGGATTTGAGGCGGGAGCTCACACGCTCTCTGCCAGGGGACAGTGGGAACAATCAAGAACCTAGCTGCCCCTATCAAGTGGCTCGTAAATATTTAAAAAGCAGCGTCCCGGGCCCCATCTCGAGTAAAAGTCTTCTCAGGGATTTTTGAAAAACACCACAATGTTCGAATGACTCATGCTGATGAGAGAGCAGAAGGAGGAGGAGGAGGAGACAGAGGAGGGGGGGAGAGATGAGCTGTTGTTTTCGACTACAATAAAATGCTGCACCTCGTTTCACTCATTTTGCAGTTAAACGGCAAAAAACACAGAGAGGACTGTTAAGAGAAAGCACCTTCTTTAAATCCTGGAGCTGAATTACATTTTTGAAATACTGGAAGCTACTGACTGTTTCGTTGTGGTCTTCCAGGACTAAATCAAGTTGTGTATAAGTCAGGAAGCTGAAGAATGGCCTGTTCTGAATGGATATGTAAGCCCTTACTGTGCTGCCTTTAAATGATATCCAGCAATTCACATACACACATATCACGACTTTGGCAAACAAAGTAAGGAAAGACCCAGGAACAAAAGCCTTGTGTTGTTAGCATCATGGAGGACTTGAACCTATTTTGAATTTTTAAAAAATGCCTTATGTGAGCTACTAGGTGAAAAGGGCCCCTCTGACCTTGACCGAGGGGTAAACACACTTAAATGGGACTTTAAAATCAACCACGACAGGAATGCAAACAAAAAACATTCATCATTGCTGGAAATAATCATGACTCAGTCAGTCACATAAAAACAAGACCAGACATAGCCATCTTACTCTCTATGGCTACTCCCAGTGCAAACATTTTGTTTTGCTGCTTTGTTTTGGACATCTTCCTCCTCCTCCTCCTCCTCCCCCCTCAAGAAGTTACAGCCGCAGACATTATCCAGCAGGGTGCGTTCATGGGGACCACTGCAGCTTTCTACAGTCATTAACGAACATCATCAATAATAGATCTCCCTCTCCATCACTCCATCTCTGCTACCTCCTCCCCCCTGCACTTAAGCCTCGGATGCACGGTGGGCTCAGATTACTGCCGATCGATTGTGCAGGAGAGAGGAGAGGGTGAGAGACAGAGAGCGAGGCAGACAGGGAGGGAGTGGGGAAAAGGACTTCTCCCATGAGGTTGAGGACTGCAAAAAACCCTGTTTTTATAACAATAACATGACGTGTAGGGCATAAAAACACCAAGACACAGACATAGTAAGGCCCTGAGGCATAGTTTAATGTGTAACCTTCTGGCCTTTGATGCCAGTGAACACAAATACAGCAGCTCTGTTTATCTCTTAACAGTCCCACACTATAACTGCTGTCTTCATGCATGTAGTTCTTGCAAGTGCATGAGTTATTGGACAGCTCCACTGCAACGTAAACTTGAAATTCAAAGTTGTGGCTCTTGATCAAAAAAGACTAATGCGACAAGTGTAAATCTATTGGCCATGCTAAAGCAAAAGTATTTATATATAGTATATATATATATATATTTTAAAAAAACTCTTCACACTTCAATTAATACTACACATCTACACTGTCAGATATGACGGTTACCAGCTTACCTTGTCACTTGAGTGCGTGTGGTGAAGTCCAGGGATCGCATTGATTTCAGCACCTCAATGCATCCCATGTACTGTAAAGAAAAAACCAAAGGGAGAAAAATCATTAAAATCTAAGTTAAATACCTTATTTTTAATTTAAAAATAAACTCATGATATGTTCAAATATGTTTTATGATCTGAAAAGATAATTGAATGAAACTATTCAAAAATACAGAACTATAAACATGCGCTGCATTTAAATTAAGTTTGTATTTTTAACTACACCACAACACTTCCAGAAAGAGATGTTACGTTCACAATAGACTATACTCTGTTGGTACATGTGATTACTTTCAACAGTAATCTAAATCAAATCCCCATATAGCCCATTAATGTAGTGTCCTCCAGTGGGAAGGTCCCAGCTGAGCAGCTTCCTAATGCCTGTCAGGTTGGGGTGCTAATGGCACTGTGACTAGATTAGCAGCACTCAGAGCTCCAAATCATGGATAAACTGCAGCTTCTCAGCCCTCTGGGGGATGTGAGTGTGTTTGCGTAAACAATCAGCATGTGAGTACGCCCTCTACATCTTATTTGCATATCTGTGTGGTTATCATGAAAAGATGAAGTGGTGAACGAATTGCTTGGCATTTGTTTGCCTGCTATAATCAGTCTCTAAAAACCAACTCGGAGATAATAACTCATTTAAAAAAGCTTCTACCATCTACCACATTCCTGCTGCATAGGTAAATAAACCCATGAATACGTAAAAACAACAGATGCAACATTGAATATTAATAATTAACATTTTTTCCTGTGTTTTTTGCTACACTGATTGAATCGCAGCCTCCTTAAAAACATGTGACACTCATCTTAAATGCAGCACATTGCATTGGGGATGTAAAGCACAGCTCTTTGTGAAACTTATTTGGAGAGACGGAGAGAGAAACAGAGTGGGACCTCTGAGCCAGAGAACATAACGAGCTCACTAACAAGATTTGGACATGAGGGACATCTTCCATCAGAGAAATTGTCCCTCTCTTTTTTCTTTCCCTCTCTCTGCCAATGCTTCCATTGTCACAAACTCAATCTACTGATGCAAAATCCCTACTTCTCTCACCCTATCTGCACTCTTGTCCTTTTGGCCAAGTCTCTTGCACACTATTGCTATGACTACAGGGACGTAGACTTTCCAAGACACATTCCTTAGAAATTTAATAACATTAGCATGTCCTCTTTAGCCGTGTTTTGCTGTAGCGGCTGCCTTTGACATAAATAATTGCCAAATTATATCGTTTGTCACTGTAAAAGATTTCCAAAAGAAGTTTATTAGCCAATGTGATCAGATTTTACAACAAAACAACAGCCATGTAGTAAAGGATGATCAGATAAAAGTATGTGATTAGTTACTCTCTATTCCTGGTTAACTGCACACTACGCAGAGCATATTCAAAAATATATGACAGTAAAATTACAACAACTCAAGTCTACGGACCCTTCTAGAAACTGCATCAATTAGCAACAGGCAATCACATTGCAAATATTTATGCTTCGCTTTGATAGTGAAATAAGTGAAAAACACAAAATAGAAACAGTTTGTCTCTCTCTCTGCAAATGATTTAGCAGAAGCGGTGTTTTGATGGTCGGTGCAAAATCCTGACTAGCAGAGGCGGCAGATGCAGGCCAGACACAGATCTCGACGTGGCTATGCAGCGAGAGAGAGGGAGAGAGAGCGAGTAAGAGCATTGCTAAAAATCTGATTTGTGTCTTTCCCAGCAGAGGAGTGGATATGTATGAATATGTGAGTGAGAGAATGAGAGTCGCTCAGCATAGTGGCCGTGCTGCTTAAAAATGGCAAGGTGCAGCAGAAATCAACCATCACTCTGACACTAATACATGCATTTCAATGGCATAGATTTCCCATTGAAATGCATGCTGCACATACATGTCTCCTGAAGTACTACGTTAAGAGGCGTGAAACACGTTCAAACACTGGCTCTTTCAGGTCATCTGCAATAGTCAGAGGGCATTTTCTGATGACAACAACAAGCTGTTAAAAGCCTGGTCCCATCATTAATATGATTATGAGTCAGATATGAAAAGAGCACTTGTTATCCATTTCAGAAAGCCCTTCCTGGCTGTGAGAGCTCATATGTAATCGACATTTGGACTGCTCCCATACAGATCCAACCATCCTCTTCCACATCATATGATGCAAATGACTGTGATTAAATGTAATTGAATATGGGAATGAATGGTGCCTGTATAATGTTATTAGAAAGCGTGCTTGGGCCCCAGTCTGGGCTAATCAAGAGTCATGTCATTAGTTTGAGGAGGAGGAGAGCACAGGGGCAGAGGTGAACAGTTATGGGGGATTGCTGAGGGGACATCGAGCATTCTGCTCAGGCTGGTAGCCCTTTGTAAACACAGCGAGCTCGGATTGAGAACAAGATTTCTTTGAAACTCAGATTTATCTATATCATTTGAAATGATCACATTCATTTCTATATGTATCAGTTTATTTTGATACAAATTTACAGAATAATAAAAAAGCTTTATTGAGCATATTTTCATGATAATGAAATAAACATTTGGTATCGACTATGCTGAGATGCTGTAAATAACATTTTATGGGTAAAATCATAATAATTCATTGCACACAAGAACGTAAACAATCCCGAAACAAAACAAAGAGCAACCACTCCCACAAGCTTGCAGTGGGAGCTTACAATCAGACCTAAGTTACAAGCTCTATAAATACAGATTCTCATTGTTTAAGTACAGTATGATAAATTCTACCTTTGGTAAACAGTGCAGCTGAACCACAATCCTTTCTACAGTCTGTACACATAATTTCATGGTTTATCTCTCTCCACCCTGACGCCTGCATGCTGTCTCCCAATGAGCAACGCTCAGCCATCTATCTGGATTAAATTATGTGTTCCCCAGTCTTCCCACATGAGCTGCATAACAAACTGCCTGATAGTGAGGTGTCCTTTTGTCTTCTGTGCAGTCAGACAGAGAATATTTAAGTGGGGTCATATATTTAATATTCTGCAATTATCTTGTTCTCTTTACTCATTGATGAGCACCTGAAAAAAGTTACTGCATATTTCCTTTGGTTGTTTTTTATTTCTTTGAAGAAAATAAAAAAGTGCCAGCTAGCTTACCCTGACAATGTAGGACGCTCCTTGTCCTACTATCTTCTTGTCAGGGTGCAGCCAGCCTTGAGAGGGTTTGTGGATGAAGCTGCCCTTCTGGTTGAAGTCCTCTCCCCCAAGCCACATGCCTTCGACCCTTGTGCTGCGCGTCATTCCCGATCTGAAGTTGCTGGAGCCACCGGGGCTCGCCATGACCTCTGCGGCTCCAAATACGTGCCCCCCTGGACTGGCAGAATTTGCCGCTGCTACTGCTCGCTGCCCCCGAATGGCCTGTAGGGAACAAGGAGTGACACACACCGGGTCACAGGAGTTAAGCACTGCTGCAAGGCTCGCCACTGGGCCACTGGCTGAGGCTCCACCACCAGGCCTGTGTGATGATGAAGAAGACGTGACAGAGGCCTGGGAAGTAGCTGCCGCTGTCTTGCCCGAGTCCTTGCTAGAATTGGAGCTGGAACTGGAGTTGGATGGACTCCGGCTAAGCAGGGAGTTGGAGAATTTCCACTGAGGCATCTTAGGAATGAGCATGCAGAAGGTTGTCGTGGCATCTTGTTCCCCATCCAGGCAAGGAGAGTCGGCCAAGGCCATAGCCCCAGCAGAAGAGGAGGACCTGGCACTGGGATCCAGGGGAGGCAAAGGAGGCAGAGGAAGGCTTGGCGTGGAGGAGGGAACCACTGGTGTGGCCACAACTTTGCCGCTCATGGCTAAGCTCTGCATTAGGTCGTCGGAGGAGGTCACAGACTCATTGCGAAAGCGGTCATACTTTGGCTTAAGGAGCATGCCCGGAGTAGCCGCCTGAAGCAGGACCTGTGAGTGGGGATAACTGCCACAGGATGGAAGAAAAAGGGGAAAGGGGGGAAGGGGAGGGGGAAAGGTGCAAAGAAGGAGGAGGAGAAAACTAGCAGGAAAATCTTGTTGGTCTTATATCCTTGTCAAAGTCAACTGAATGCTGTCTGGTCCTCTCCCGTTCACACACACACACTGTCCCGCTCTCATGCTGCTCTCCTCACTGAGCTGCCCCGCTCCCTCTCCCTGCCTTAGGCAAGCTGTGCTCCCAGTCTTGTTCTCTCTCTTCTCTCTCTCTTTGGATGATGTCATTGGTCTATTAGCCCTGCCCAGCTGCTCTCAGACTGTATTAGCCAAAACACATCTGCCTGAACCACCCGGCTCCCAGACACACGTACACATTGACACTACAGAGCACCTGTGTTTCTACATAAAGTACATTCAGCAAGGCAGTAATTGGAGCCAGTAATCATTACATTTTGGAATCTACTCCTCAAATGAACTCTATGCCAGCATTTGACCTCCGACAATAAAAAAAACAGTGATATTAAGATTATAAAAAAGGCTGCATTGCTTTTAAGACGGTAAAAATATGACTGAAATAAAACGATATATCCATCCACTTAACCAGCTGGGATCCCAGCTAACACTGGGCGAGAGGCTGGAAACATCCGAAGCATCTTGCCCATCCATTGTCAGTTCATTATCATTTGGAATTTTTCTTATCTATGGATTTTCTGTTTATTTTTTATCTATGCCTTCTGTATTTCAACTGTCTCTGCATTTTGATAACTAACACAAAATAATGTCCTTAATTTAAATTCACATGTTCAAAAAGTAACCAACACTACTGTAAATCGCATAAAAACAAATAACACAAATGTACAGCAACAGAAGAACAAAGCTCTAGAACTAGCTAAATTGAGATATAAAGTTAAAATATTTAGGGTATTGAGTTTGGATGTTGATGAATATCAGAAAATTTCCTGTCCATTTAGTTAAAGTGAATTTTGTATGATTTGATGTATGCTTATAATTGATCCTGGTTATAGGCAAAGACTTCACAAAGAAAACAATGCAGCCACTCTCCTAAGGGACTACATCTCTAAAAACATCCACCCTATTCCATCTGCCTAAATTCCCTTCCCATCTCCCTCCCAACCGTCTCCCAAGAGAACAATCAGCCATCTCAGCAAGATCCTTTTAGCTGCTCTCTCTTTTTCCCTTTCCCCCGTTCAACCTCTTTCCTGCTTCTCTCTCACAACTGCATTCCTCCGTCTTACACAAAGGCAACAGAAGGTACGCATCAGGAGTCAGGATTCTCTGTGAGAAACATAAAGCGAGTTAAACGATGATTTTCAGTCGAATCACGTAAACAGGTACAGTAGTAAAAAGGATACTGACACAGAAGACAGAAGGAAAACCTATTCCCCAAAACAAGTTTCTAGAAATATATTGTGTCTAACCCAACACTCTGTCATGCCAAAAAGCTGAAGAAAGGTCTGTAATTCACGGGATTTCTACAGCGCTTCAGAGAATCTGGAGAACCTGGAGACCATGGCATTTATCCAACACCAACTCTAGAACAACTACAGTAAACAAACTACAGCCCAATTCATTCAGAACAATAGTAACAAGATAATAGATTATACAGGCATGCGACTGACACATTTGCAATCTTAAAGTTAGAAAGAAGCATGGATCTTACCTGTGTCAGGCTCTGAGATAGCTGCTACATGACCACTGCAGTGGTTGTTTGCTAGAGTATAAAAAGTTACTGATAAACCAGATGTAATCGATGCATGTTGACAGATGCAGTAGCCTTTCTCGGTATTTTCTGTTCCCCATTTTCCCTGGCAAAACACTTGAGTGTCATGTATAAAATTAAAGTGTTCATGTTATTTCCTCAAACTCTTACTTCCACTTTCATTCTACAAATGATACCAATTCCAATTTAATTCACACATTTTTTTTCTCTGTATTTCAAGAGTCAACGGATTTACCTCATGAATTTACATATACAAGTGGAACAAATCCTGCTCTGAATAACACACCACTCATTAGCAGCCACTGACACAACCTAATACAACAAAACGTCATAAGGTACCTGCAGCACAGAAAATTTAAGCTGTTATTTGGTTAAAATGTAAAATGAGTTCGCAGTAAGTTAGTAGACTGAGAATATAATGCTATTTATACAAAACATATATATACAATTTGGCTATGAAAGTTGGGTGTAAACGACCTGCATCTTGACTGTACTGTTTAATCACTTACTGATAATGCTGATGGATGCTTTTCTAAATATTTTTGCCATATTCACTTTCAGTGTTCTATGACAAAAGTGCTTTTTAAAAATAATAAAATGTATGTAGTCATGCTAAGTGTTCTGCGGGGCTCCGTAATATTCCCATGCTGTTGTGAATACACCACAGGTCGAACAGAAAGTATAGAAGTGAATCATACATACGATTTCACCCCCAGTGGATACATCGCCAACCCTGTGTACTTTTCTCCTGAAAGTTTACCCTCCGTTGTCGGCTCGTCTACGTCAAAAGTCCTCTCTTGCAGAAGATCAACTACGTAGCAGAGATAATTGAGAGCCGAAGATCTTTTACTGTGTCAACTTCTCAACATATCTGACAAAACGACCACAAACTTTTCAAAATACAACACAAACCTTGGGTTTAAAAAAATCAAAAACGTATTTTTTTTTAATCTTATATATAGCCATTCCTAATATACCGTTAAATGTACAAATTCTATCGCGATAGCGCTTCGCCTCAAGGCTTGTGTTTTCCTTGCGGAGGGAGTCATCTTTCTTTGAATAGACGATCCTGTTAAGTCCGCGTGCTGCTGCTTTGACCAATCAGGGGAGTGCGGGTAACCGTTGGGGTTTGAATCATCCCCAGAAAACAGCGGCAGATGACAGTAGTTCGTTGAGCTTGTAGATACTGCTAGCGAACATATTTGGTTCACATTATCCAATATCAGCTCTTTGAAGCTCAGTTTTGTTGCTTTTGTCAACTGAAAATGTCGAAAAAACAGATTTTCTATTCTGACAAGTACACCGATGACGACTTCGAGTACAGGTATTGTGTTTTTAACGTTTTCAAGAGTCCGTTAATTTAGTTCGAGTAATTAGCTAAGGTCAAAGTAGCTTTTGAACGTGGTGGAGATAACTTATTGCCGCTGTAAATTGAGACGTCTTGTGTTAGCGTTAGCAGTTGATATTAAAATATATCAAAATAAACTGTCTGACCCCTAGTAGGCAATTAACAATATGTTTGTTATATTTCCATCCTCAGGCATGTTGTGCTTCCTAAGCAGCTGTCCAAACTGGTGCCCTCCTCCCACCTGATGACAGAAGAAGAGTGGAGAGGACTTGGAGTCCAACAGAGCCAGGGCTGGATTCACTACATGATCCATAAACCAGGTCAGTAATCACGGTGTGAAGGATAAGTTCACATTTTCCTCAGTCTTGTCTTGAAAATTAAGTCAGACGCCCATGTGTGCATCTAAAGAACTACAAATTGACGTCATCATTCTTTGAATCTAAGGTGGTGAAAATACCACGTTTCTGTGTATTTGTCAAACCTTTGGAAAACTATGAAGCACAGTAAAAGCAAATATGTGTTTTAGGGCTCTTTTCTTTTTTTGTTTTAAACCAGACATTTCACCATCTGTTTACTGTCACTTGAGTAGGAAAGCGTCTCCAGGGAATGATCAGGGTTGCTATTATAAAAAAAAAAAAAGCTATAACAGCCTCCCCTCTGTCAGTGCGCCCCACGGCAGCTGTGGCTACATTGTAGCTTGCCATCACCAATGTGTGAATGACTGAATGTAGTGTAAAGCGCTATACAAATACAGGCCACTTACCATTTACAGGCCATAACATTGCTCACTCTACGCTGAAGCCTTTAGCTTTAGCTCAGCCTTTTTACATGGTGTGTATTCTATTGGCCATTATGAACAGATCTCTTCCTGGTATATGTATCAAAGAAGAGGGATGACTATATCAGGGTGATTTTCATGGTGACCCTATATCAGGGCCAAACTCATAAGAGCCTAGTTTGATCTTGTGTGGGTAAGAAGTAGTACATCCACAGGAGAGATGGTTGAGACCCTGAGAAACTGTAAGAAAAATAAGCACAATTTCAAGAAGGTGTTTTGTTTGTTTGTTTTAAAAACAGCCAGTACCATTATGACACATCCTCCTGAGAACCAGCCTATTCATTTATGTCCTTTGTAATGGGCATTTGTTTTTGGTCTATATCTTTTGACTTATTTGAGCTATACTACTAAGTCCTGAGGGACTAAATGGAGGACATTCTGGGCTTTCCATTGATATCCCATGTGTTTGGGTGGCCTCTTTTAGCTCCAAAGAGGATGGTAATCACAAAAAAGTTCAATGGGAAGATTCTTTTTTTCCTTGGTTCCCAGGAAGATATATTAAAATGTGTAGATCACAGTGAATATACAAAATTAGAGAAGATTTAAATGTTAATTTTTTTGGAAAGAAGCAATATTGGGGTTTTTTTGTTTGGTTGTTTGTGTTTGTTTGTTTTTTTTATGATCCAAGCAATCTGAATTAAATGTCCATAAATTATCAGTCATGTGAAGAAACGCTGGTAACGGCAAGGTGTTTTACTGACTAAAAACATTTAATAATTACCCTATAGAACCTTGTTATTGTTGGTAAAAATAAACAAACATAAGAACGTTTTTTTGACATCCATACCATTTCAATTATTATATTTTATAATTGCCCTTGTATACAGACCCACAATGTTTCTGTTTCAATGTTTCTTACGCATACAGCATGTGTATATAGTTTCACTCGCATATATGTATACATATATTGCTTTTTATTTTATTTTCTTATTTATTTCCCCCCTTGTTGTATATTGTTTTCTCTTCTTATTTTTGCACCTTTGTGGTCCAGCTACCCAATTTCACTGTGCAAGAAACTGCACAATGACAATAAAAAGCTCTAAGTCTAAAATTTCAGGTTATTGTCTCAAGATTTTGACTTACTAACTCAAAATTCTTATTTTTTCAATTTCAATAAGTTGATAACAAAATTTTGACTTGGCTCTGCATTTGCTGAGCTGCATTTGGCCCCTGTGTTTGAAACCCCTTCAATATACTTTCAACAGCATATGAGTATTATGCTAAAGTTGACATAAGAATTGAATCTGTCATTGTACAGCTTCTACACTGCATTATTTGGCCACGATCAAATTTGGGTGTAGACGACGTACAGCTGTAGGCTTGACTGTGTTTGATGACTTACTGATGATGCTGACAGATCCTTTCTTGCTTTACTCCCTAGAGCCACACATACTGCTTTTCAGAAGGCCTCTCCCAAAGGATTAAAGGGGAAGCTGTCTGTTAAAATACCTGCTATCTCCTCTGCTGATATGTATTGTCTTTCGATCCTATATCTGTCCTGCACATAAATCTATATGTGTTGTGATATATTGTGTAGATGCCCTGTAGTTTTGTGTGTATATATTTTTGTTTCTTCATTCAAATTTCCTCAGTTTTTAGAGGTTATGAGAGACAAAAATGTCTTGTTTTCACTGTGAATGATAACTTAAAACAATTTGAAGGTGGAAGTTTGCCTGTCAATTGTACAATTTACCAATTTTTTTTTATCTTTAGGTGTAATGTTGTCAAGACTGATCTATTTACTAAATGGCCATATGAGCATATGATTTTATTTTGCTCAAACCAATGACATCCCTAACATTTTTGTTAAAACATTTCTTGATAATTCCTTGAATGTATGTATTTTATGTGCATATGTTATTTCTTGATATACATTTGGCTCTCCGTTATGGTTGATTTGTCAAGTTCTTTGATACTGGACAAATAAAATATGCTAATTCCTTAATACTTGCTGCTTTTCTTTTTATTTAATTGAAGGATGATGTAATTTTCTCTCAGATGACTGTTTAGTCAGAAATATTGACAATAAGTGGAGTAACAAATTCTGAGTGTCTGATACCCAGGGAGTAGGCTGGTGCCCGGGCCTTGTGGACTGTAACTTTCTCTGGATTATATGTTCCTGGACCTGGTTTCTTGGTGCCATCTCTGGGTAAACTGTGACGTCCCGACATGGAAAACGCTGGCCGTCGGAGCAGATAAACATTTGGGTCTGTACTATTGTATCTGCAAGGCGCAGGAGTCTTGGCTAAATCCTCAGATGGTCCCCCTATGCTGAGACCACCTGATATTGTGTAGCTTGCACTGGATGCCTTGTTTGGGACTTGAGCGCCCATAAGTGGCGGTAGAGAGTACTTGTTGGGAGCTGGGACCGAGTCAACACTGCGGTAGTGTGTGCGAGAGCCCATGGTGTAGGATGGAGGTCTGCGCTGCAGGTTGCATGGTGGGGCTCTCTCAGGGCTGTATGCACCGGGTCCTGGTGTGTGGAAAAGCTCCTCTAGTGAGCAGAAGACAATCACATGGGGTTCTCCAGAAGGGTCAAAAGTACATGTTTTCTTCACTAATCTATTGATCTGACTGATATACAATATGTCACAATTAATTTTAAAATAAACTCCAATAATGAAGGAAAGCATACTTACTCTGGGCTTTGACTTTACCCAGCATTGAGTATGCAGGTGTGCCATCCTTTCCAAATCGAGTGATTCTTGCATCAATGTGATACTGAGGCCCTGGACTGGAGTCAACACTATACACTGTTAAAAATTAATTGGATAATTACAAATGTATATTTTTAAAGAGTAAACTTCTTTTCATTCTTTTTGCTTAGTTTGATTTGATTTGATCCTGAAAATCTGTAGATGCAGTTTAAAAAAAAAAAAATATAACAAAAAGTGAAGAAAAACGTCTTGTCTCCACCTAGTGGTTGAATTTGACATCACACCAAACGGAAATTTTTGCGAGATCATTTTTACAGGAGAGGAAATCATTGTGAAAACAAAGACATAAACGATATAAATTACTGTGAAATGTGTGTATTGGTGACTGTAATGCTTTCAGCTAATTTGTGTCCTAAATCAGCAGTTTGACGAAAAAAAGGCGTTATTTAGTTAGTCATAGAATAAATAAAAAGAAAAAAATCTGCAAAAAAAAAAAAAAGTAAAACTTTAGTTAGCTTTAAGTTAAACTTGAAAACTAGCCCTCAAAGTACCCACTTCTGATAAACCATAAAGCAAGAGCGGTGCTCACTATTATCAGTCATCCTTCCATGGAAAGTATAGGCAGGGCTAGTTGACTTTGTGAAGTCATGGCCAATAAATCCAATAGTGGGAGGAAGCCCATAGCGACCAGGTCCAGGCCCTTGAAACAGCAGATGATGTCACAAAGTTGCCATAACCTCAAAATACAAGTGTCTTAAATTACATCCAGTTTACAAAAATCATACATGTGGAAAATTCTAAAGTGACAGTGGCTCCTTTGATTGTGAACGCAGCTTTATGTAAGGTTCTCTGCAAATAAGGTCTGTATAATTTTGCCTAAGATAACTAGACAATACAAATTAATATTCATGTGAATTTTAGAGATTAGCCTTCCAGTTTTCAGCCTTGAATGAAACACTATTATGCACACTATGTCAAACAGCTAACAAGGTGGGAGCATTTTTTTCACAGAGTGGAGCAAGTCCTGACAGGTCTGCCCACTGTAAAACGACCCACTCTGCTTAACTGCAGTATATTAAGCTACTGATATTTATTTGTAAATATTAATTTACATTTAAAAAAAGAACCATGATCATTATTCACGATGACTTACCTTTTTCTCGTCCAGCAATTACTGGGTATTTTTTCTCCATCTTACTCTTTGCAGAATTGATAGTTACTTCAGGAGTCCAGCAATGGTAGTGGTTCTATAGAAGTATCAGATTGCTCTGGGCATTATATGCTCGTAAAACCATTTAAAAATAAATAAATAAAAATAGCTGAACTGGGGTCTTTGCACAGGTAATGTCCCTTTTCAGCTAAAAGTGAGGCAGGCTTCAGGAAATTCAGTCATCAGATTCAGAGGCGCAAGTGATTCCTTCATTCAGGCTGCTCTTGGTCTATTGTCTGTTTCTTTTTTGTTAGATATCTGTGCTTCCTCTTGATCCAGCATCACCAAAGCCCCAGGTGACTTTAGAAACCCAGAACCCTGCCTGATCTAGGATCAATCACCAATTTCCTCCAAAGCAATCAGGAAACCTGAGACCTATAATGCTTGTCAAAGTGTCAACAACAGAGGAGGATCTACCCTGGATAGGGTTTACTCTGTCTGCCCGTTTGCCCCTTTGTCCAAATGCTTCATCAGTGGATGCTTGGACAGGTCATTAGCCCTTCCTCCATGGGGGTAGGTGTATAGGTGCACTCAGCTGGCACTTAGAAACAATGTCATCACTCCGATTCACTCTCATGTAACGCTAGCTCGCTCCCCCCGCAAACCATGAAACCAAGATCCCCCTCTCCGTCCTTTCTCTTTTGACTCTTTCTGCTCATCACAGCGTGGAGACGCAATATCACTCTTCAGCCATGCGTACAGTTGCCACGGAGACTGCTGAGGGTAGCTTGCTGCAGCCTGGTCCCCTGCACCGCTGCCTCGTTGTCACAACAAGAACAAAGTTTTCCATTCAGAATGAGCAGCTACATCAGCTGTCACTGCTCAGTTTGATAACTTCAAATTTGGCCTCACGCTGCTGACGGTACCAGATCTCTATACAGTGCAGCCACATGGCTTTATATTATTTCTGTAAGTACGAACGCAGAGAGAAGATTTCCTTTAAAATGAATGAACAAGCACAGCAACGCTTTGATGCAGAGTACACGCTATAAAACCCCAAACCAGAGTCAAATGTAGTGCAGCACACATGAACCTGTATTTTGGCATCTCCTGTTGAACTGATGGAATACACAGTGAATTAACAACCCCCTGATTTATCAACCTTAACCTCGAGCCAAGCACACTTTCCAGACACAGTTATGTGTTGATTTGATTCGGTTTAAAGGCCTGATCTGCCAGTTTCCAGAGACAACTGTAACCGAGAGGGTCGACAAGTGACGTGCAGTAAGCAAACATTAAACTTTCACAGGCTTTAACTCTCTCCTGGGGGTGCCCTCCTTTGGCAACCTAAATAACACCAACACATTAAGGCTCAAACATGTGCAAGTATGCTGCTATCCTGTATATATCTTATTTACTATTGTTTGAATACTTGCGATTGTTTTATTGTACTTTTTATATTTTACATTTATATTTATTATTGAATCTTGCACCAAGGGAGTGGCACTCCAATTTTGCTGTACTCTGTACAATGACAATAAAGGCTATTCTATTCTATTCTATTCTATTCTATTCTATTCTATGCAGTTAGGTACAAATTCACACACACTAACATGCTTTCTGTCTCTAATGCAGCTACATACAAGGAATAAGAGAGTGAAAGCAGAAGGCCCTTTGAAACAGCTGAGTATAATACAGTTGACTGCTGACTTCACCGTCCATTTAAGGGAAATGGAGCAACACATCTCTCATAAAGAACTGCACTGCAGCTCTGCTAGTTGAAAAAAGAGACACGTACTGTGCTGCAGATGCAGATATCTCAGTGAGTCAGTTGGAGAAACACAGGTAGTGAAGTAACAAAACCAAAGGCCTAAACTGCATACAAATTTTATTCTCATTTGTTTTAAAAATCACAATATTTGATATCGATCTGGGTTACATTTGATCAAATTTGGTACTTTTACAGAAATCAAAACTTCATTCTTTATTATTCTTTAATATTTTTAACTTGACTGCTTCAAAGATCAAAATTGAACAAAAAAACAAAATAGCTTATGAGCTGTACAATCAAATCTCAATGGTGAGAGGAGATGCTGGTATCTTGGCAGAATAGTTTCAGAAACACTACAGCTGGGTCGAACTGTAAAAGTCAGAGTCGGCCAGAGGCCTTTGTTGCATGCCAGTCCCCTTCTGCCTCCTTGTGTTTCTTGTCAATCTCTACTCTGCTGTCTAATAAGACAAAAATGCCCCCCAAAAATCTTTAAAATGAAAAACATTTCAGCTTATGTTTCCGTAAAGCATATGGTTAGCATATGTCTGTTTTCCAGCAGGATACCAGAAGAGGAATTTCATCAAACATTGCAATAACTGGGTTAAAGCTTGCTATGAAAGAAAAAGAAAAATGCCTTGGATAGTATAGCATACATCTTAAAAATCCACAAGGGGCAGGTAGATTGTACTGAGGGGGCGACTTAGAAAATAAAAATGATATGATCTCTATCTAAAAATAAATACCACAGATAGAAAATATAACAAAATACGTTGCATAACATCAGGTGTAATTACAAACATAAATACTTGATTATTTCTTCTAGTGATTATTAAGGCAGTACAGTGATTAACAAATATGATATTGTGCCTATTGATTACTAGGAGTCTAGAGGAGGAAAAATACAAGTCTGGAGGATACTAGCTTAATAAAAAACGTACACAGTCACATCCAAGCGCACACACAGGCTTATAAATGCATCCACTCTGACTCACACAAGGTCAAACACTCATTCTCCAGACCCCCCCATGTCTTCCTTTCAGCAAGTCTCTCTTCTCTTTCCATTCACTAGCATATTCACAAATAATGTACAATTCGGAGGTGGGTATGGCTTCACTCTGGGAGTGTTTCTGTAGATGACAAGAAAACAGAACATATGTTCTTTAAAGGATCATCTTTAACTCTTTATCCCTTGAAAGCCTCCTAGGAGTAACTCTTGAAGCCTTTAAAACAAAGTGACTGGGTTTTTATCAAAAGTAAGTGAGGACAGTCTCTCCCTGTGCAGCTACCCTTGGAAAAACTGGAAAGCTAATGGTCATCAAACCACTTTATTGATATATACCGAGGTGTCATTTGGGAACAGGGGAGATTAAATGTCCTCTTTATAGGGGAAAGTCTTGCTGAAGTCTGTGGAGACATAATATTGGGAGATGTACAACTGCTTTTTTATTCCTTTAATATTATTACCAAAGATGAATATCCACAACAGACTCTTCCAGATACCTAGAAAACATCAGAGAGGTCTACTAATCCAAAGTCTGTTAAACAAATACATCAAAGATGTAGCTCATACCATCGCTCAGGGGTGTTTTTTGTGTCCAGTGTGGGTAGCTGGGAATCTACTGGCAGGAGCACGTTATGCTCCACACCCCTGCCGCCTTCAGGAAGATCAAAATGGTCCCCTCCCTCTGCATCAGCAAGGAAAGGATCAGAGTCTGGGTCGTATTCATAGGAGTAGTAGGACACCTCTGCCATAGAGCCCTGCTCCTCTTCGCCTGGAGAGAACAGGGTTAGTGAGAAACACAGAGACAAGGTAGGCGAGATAAAAATGAAAGTTCTGGCTGTCATGGATACTCTAAAAATCTGTCCTGATGTGAATATATATATAGTTGGTGTTGTACTACTACACTAAACTACAGGGGGTGGTAATGTGCCACGAAAAACATATCAATGTTTCAACACAGGGATGAGGAAGACTTTTAAGAAGTAAATAGTGATGTAAACTGTGAGAAAGAAAAATGTTTTTAGACCTGCAGGATGCAGATCGTAATCCTGGCTAGCAACACTAAATCTAAACCTAACCCTGCTGGCTTGCGAGACAGCTCCACAGGACACCTCTAATATACTGCACATCTGGACCTCTTGAGGAGCAATACCACATCACACACAGCAGGGGTCGCACCTTGCTTAAAATGTTGTCTCCTCGTATAAGCGTGCTAGGCTTGAATCGGTCTTTTCAAGGTATAGCTTTATGAAAGTTCGCTTTATTCTGAGTAGCCTGCAATCAGAGTTTCCTTCTTTGAGGCCTGCAGCACATATGGTGAGAGTTAAACAAATTTAAGACAAATATGATGTGGGAATTTTGTAAAGTCTGTAACCAAAAAAAAATGTATGTGTGATGACCAAAAATCAGCTGAAGGAATGCCTGTATAGGTATTCTACTGTATGTTGTCCTCTGGCAGAAGGTCACCGACATGACAAGTCTGCACAAGGAAGCTAATTCCAGAGCTCCAGCGTCCTCCGCTGTTACACTGGAAACTGTCAGGTTCATGGCAAGACTCACATTCACCCATTACACTCTCGGTGCACTTATCTGGCATGTAGTGAACATTCTAATGGTTTACAATGACAGTGTTTTTACAGTACTTATTCAATCTAATCACCCCAGGGTTATCTTATTCTAGATGAGTGTGCACGTGTGTCTCTGTGTGTGGGCAAATATCTGCCTGTATGGACATGCAGGAAGTGTATGCGTTATGTGTGCACGTATAGATATGTGTGTGTGTTTGTGTAAGTGCGAAACAACATTCCAGTGGTGAGTGTGAAGCATTGGCTTTTGTACTAAGGAGACCTTTGAGTGAGAGAAGCTTAGTGAACTGCAGCTACCGAGGGTAGCGGGCTCAGCAACAAGTCAGTGCAGGCTGTGCCACACGGGGTGCGCGCACACGCACGCACACACACACACACACACACACACACACGCACCTGTAGGCAACTCAGACTTTCATGCAGGCCGAGTTTAAAATCATGTACATATAACAGCATGCGGTGTGCGCACACAGTATGCAAGTACACGCTCCTGCAGCTTGTGAATGACTGGTTTTTTTTTATGCTTGCACTGCCAAATGTAACACAGCTACATCCTCCTTGCATGCACAGCCAAACATCCTATCAGGAATTTTCTGGCTGCCTCCCTGAAAATGGCAGCTGATCTAAGCTCGTGACAGAGCAACAATCAAGCCGGCTGTTTGAAAACGATCCACCTATTTATCACACAGACTGTAAAAACATGACGTGGTGGCAGGGGAATGTGCTGCCGTACGCCCCACCTGCATATCTACTTTCCTATACTCTCCCACTGACCCTGTTCCTTTTCTCTTTTCTGATCCCATCTCCTGGTCGTCCCCTTCACTCTTTTTTCTCCTTTTTAGCTTTACTGCCCTTACACACTGTCTCAACCTTTTCATCCTGGTCTTAAATCCTTTCTTCTTCCCTGCCCTTGCAAACTCCAATGTGCCACAAACACGGGGTTGCTCACTGCCCACTGCATTTACATTTAGTTAACATAGAAATAGAGTTTCACCTATAATGGCAGCAAAAGTGGATTAGTCAGTAGATTTGCTTTTGGCTCTTTAAAACATGTAAATAATGAAGGAAAACAAGAAAAAAAAAGCAAAGCTTTGTCTCTAAGACAAACTACGAGTTTGAGAAAAAATGCATAGAAAGTGCAGAGAGGAGATGAAAGAATGCAAAGCTATGTAAGTGGGGAAAAGGTGTGATATGGGAGGCTACCTGTGTGTACAGGCACTGAGGGTTGCTCAGTTTCCTGACTCACTATTGGTTGCCTGTCCTCCGTGGTCTTCACTGGAAGTATAAACAGACACATGTTAGATTATTCACATTTATGTGGCTGCCACAGCACCTAAAAAACAAGTAATGAATTCAACAGAGTTTCATTGTTGCATAATCTAAATACTGGCCAGAAGCATTATCCACCCCACTGAGCAACACTTCTTGGCAAGACAATGATGCACACTCAGTCTGAACAGAGGCTCGCACTAAATTCTATCTATCCAAAAATAGCAGGGGCCAAAGCATGGCCAGGAGGCCATGTGTGGAAGCAAATCATATCTTTTTCCTTTTCAAAACTGGGAAACGGTGGCATGAATCTCCCTCGCACAACTGTACACAAACAAACAAGGTCAGAGGGCCCTAAACAAAAAAATACAATCCTTTTGATAATCTCTAGCATGAACGACTTGGCACAAACTGAGGTCTTTTCCCACCACAGTTTTGTCTATGCCTTTTCCCAATCTGCTCCACAACATGAAGGCTCCTTTGTTGTTGGGCTGTGCGTCGGAAAGGAATGTGACAAGGATTTCAAAGGCTGGACAAAAGCACTCTGTCATTTGGAGGGAGCCCTGTAATACAGCAGCGAGTGAGAGAGGATGGTGGGGGTGGGGGGTTGGGGTGCGATGGGTAGTACCCCCCCCCAAAAAAAAAAAACCCAAACTCATTCAGTAATCAGCTCAACACCTGAACAGCTGTTTCCCAAACTCAGATCACTGCATACACAGAGGCATGTGTACATGAACAGACGCAAATAAAAATAAAGGAAAAAATGAGGATTACACATTCATATGAGCCCATTAACCTACAATGAGAGTTGGGAAAAACACATACAGTTAAGGAAAAATACACTGGGGCACGCTGTTAATGCCCGAGAGCCACAGACCACTAACTGTATAGAGAAATGAAATGACACATGCTTTATATTAACTGAAATTTGTCTATTTCTGTGACATTTCTCTTCCAGAACAGAGAGAAATGTGGACATGTACACAATAATTTAACAGTAGTTTTGGATCATTCATTCAGCCATCCTTTGTGATGCGAGTCAGGTATAAATCTGGTCTGTGACATTTTCTGTTGATACTGAACTTGGCAGAGGATGTTTTCACAACTTTTTAACATGTGGACTTGCAAAAACTTGAAATACATTTTTGATGAACAGACATGACGGATCTATTCTTACCACTGCCTAAACTGTGATTGCTCAAATGTTTGTTCAGCCATTGGGTGGAAACAAATGTCAACAGGAACCAGACCTATTTTAATCACTACAAATCCAGGATTTGGGAGAGTCTTTGGTCTGCAGCTTGGCTATGGTATTGTGCAAACATCACTATTAGAGGCATTTAAAAAAAAAAACAAAAAAAAAAAACTAAGGTTAAACAAAGAGGTCCAGAATCTGTGAACAGATGAGATGATGCGTGATGACAGAGCTCTTACCGTCTGGACACTGGGACAACGGAACCTGCTTGATTCTTGTGCCATTTCTGCAGGCAAAGACCTCCATCTGACACTGGTTCTGGTAGAGCTGCCCATCTGACCCACAAACAGGATCCCCATCGTAACCGCAATCCCTGTAGCACGTGCAGCGCTCAAACCGCTCCTCCTCCAGACAGCCAAACACATTGTTGCACTGGTTCGCCTGCACAAAACCTGCAGAAACAGAATTTTTCATTAGATTCATGAAAGTGAGGCCTTTCCACACTTTTAGGAGCGCTGCACATGTTTCTCACCTATCCACTGATTGGTTGAACTTTCCACCTCATTGCACGTAGGTCCATCACACAGCTCCCGTGCAAGTGGACTGCTCTCACTAACATTGTAGAACCGGGTAGCCTCGAAAGCTGCACGACAAGCACAGACCCACACGAGCATGTTCACACATTCACACACATGAAACAATGAAGCTCACCATTAGTAGGTCATAAAAAAAATTGTTTAACTCCTTAAAGAGGAGCACTTAAGCTCTTAATGCCCAGAGTTTTTAAGACTTCTTCATCATCAGTGTGATTTTCTCCCCTATTAAAAAAGTCGTAATATATCAGACAATATATTTAAGCAATAAACTGCAAAAACAAAATGCAGAATGTAGCAAATATGATACATGCATATTAATATGTATTTATTTATTGTCAAAAGGTTCAATAAACACTCCAATTTCAAATAATATGAATTTTATGGCAATTATTTCACAGTTCAGGCTTTAAAGGGTTAAAATATTCATCAGAGGCACACCTGGTTCGTAGTAGTCATAGATCTTGACCGGAACAGGCGCCGTCTTGCCCACAATGTACTCCCTGACAGCTTGGAAGGCCACGCACGTCATACACTGGCTGGGAATCTACAAAAGGTCGAAACAGAGAAAGACTTATGAAAGCACCCTAGCCCACATACACATGAATACAGACACAAACATGGGTATTATTAAACCTGCTTAAAAAAACCAAATAAATAAATCAGAGGTTCTTTTTATCTTGTGTTTACAGTGATGCAACAGGTGTGCAAAATCAGACGCAGCAATCAAGAATTTTGATTGCACTCACCTCATCAAAGTAGAACAACACTTTTCTCCCATTCAGCTCATATCTCTTCAGACCGACTCTCTTGTCCATAAGCAGCTGTTGACCAGCACAGTACATAAAGAAATCAAGCTTCATACGCAAATATTAACCTCGATCTCTTGACATTCTCATTTAAAATAGTAAAAGTTTAATAACGTTGATTTTATAATGCTGGAAGGGGTTTGTGAATATCTCTTGCCTTTGTACCTATTGAGAAGAATTAAAGGTCCTTTTTATCAGATCCTGATAAAAACGTGTTTAGATTTTCTAAAATTGCAGTCGAGTAAGATTATAAAATGTCAATTTAAAAACGCATAATGCATGGCATCCAGCTAAGTCAGCTACATGTATGGCTCCAGTATTTATATATGAACATGCAGAGAAGTCATTAACAATGGACATTAGCAGTAATCAGCACCACAGCAGTCTGGACAGCTCCACCTCATGCCAACCGAGGTTTACCGTACACAGACCAGTAAATATAATATGTCAAACATGAAAGAAAACCCACAGTTCTTATGTTAACCCCGTGACCACTACACTACAGTGCATCTAGGATATTATTATTTAACTAAAATGCTCCCTTTTCTGCTTGTACAGATTATGACTGTAGTGAATATAAAGAATTTCTATTATTGTGTGGCATGTGTGAGCAACAACAGAAATGCAAACCATACCCACTCTATCATGAAGTCATGTCCACAGTGGAAAATGAAAAAGACTCAGAAAGGCTTTTTCTAAGTAGTTAAATTATGCACAAATAATCATGTTTACATGAACATCTTACTATAATGATCATAGGGTTTGTATGTATATATTCCTGTATGTACCCTGGGGCAATATGAATGAAACTTTGCATTAACATCACCACACAAGGAGCAATTTTCATGGCTATATGTTTTTTAAAAACATTTAACATCAGTATTCTTGGGATTTTTGTATTCATCATCCCCTTGCGAATGCAACGTTACTGTTGCCACGTGTCACGTTCGCCTGTATGTAACTTAATAGTCACAAAAATTTGTCTCTGCAATAGAATTGTATTCGACTCACCACTAAATATGGAAGGAAGAATTTGAAATAGGCAGGCCTGGCTTTTGTTACGGTCTAATAATTAGGACGGTATGAATGACCGACGAGGATGCTGTTTACTAAGAATCAGAGTGTGTGCATAGAGAGCCAGCAGTTAATTCCCCCCACCAGGGGATTTTCATTCTGTCAGAGGTGGCAGCCTTTGGACAGCAGGGGTTTATGAGGTGCTCAGCCTGAGCTGGCGCCACCACGACACACGCACTTACACACTGTTTACGAAAGCATTGTTTGTCTATATAATAACCAAAAATTGCTCATGAACTCCCATTGCTCAAATGTTATACCCCCAAAGTGCCCTGGGTTGTTAAAGAAAGCTCATTATATTGGGTGATAAGAGGCCATGGCTGTGGCAGCTCCCAGTCAGTCACTGGACTAATCATTCAGTACTGCAGCATCAATGAATGCAACTAGACATCACTGCAGAAGCCAAGCTTGCCACCATAAACTGAGGAATGCAAGTGGCAGTCGGGCAGGCAGCAGTAAAACTCCAGGGGTGTAAACTGAGCTTGTTAGCCACTACAACTCGGGTCAGTCATGACTGATATACTCACAGTACTATGTGTGTATGAGTATGCGTGTTTTACATCTCTCCAGGTAGCCAGAGAGGTGGCTCTTTTGGAGGTGGAAGCCTGCAGACTTTAGCCCTATAACTGTCTAGTAATGAGGGACAAGTTTCAGATTGGTGGCTGGAGGGCTGACCTTGATACAGCCCTTAAATTTACCTTACTCTCCATTACTCATTTCATCCATCCAGCATAATGCTGTCTGTCAACTCTACACTTTACAAGTTTTCTATGTACCCCACATGGCCTAGTGAAGTGTATGTCTACGGTCTCGTAAGCCCAGAGAGGCCTGACGACTTTTAACCTCCAAGTTAAAAATGATCCCCATCAGCAAGACACATACACACACATGCAGACACATGAATATAACATTTCAGCAGCACATATTGCATAACATGCAGTAGTTAAATGACCTGCCTCTATCTGAAGGATGTTTTCCGGAGCTGTGCTGTCAAACAACACGGGACAGAATGCTTCACTGTGCTATTTACGCTAAAACCCAACAATATCTCAAATGTGTGTGTTTGTTTATGTGAGTGAATTAAATGTTGCATCCTGTTTGGTTGTGAAGGTTGTGAAGCGTGTGAGCGTGGTGTTTGCAAAGGGGTTTGATCAATTCCATGACATACTCATTATTGTTAAATGGCCTCAAGATGAATCTGTCTCTTTCTACCTTCTTTTCAGTTTAGTCAACTACCTGATTACCTGCCTGTCCAGCAATATGTCAGTCACTATGGCTAAATGCTAAATGCCTCTTTTAAAGTGTGGTCATGTGCGATTACATACCCGCTCTAGACTTTCGACATCTGCTCGGAAACCAGAAATCATAGGTACTTCTATGACAGCCATGTTAGACGAGCCTGAATGAAGCCACCTAGACAAAGGATTGGCGATGAATACATGTTTTTCCCCAGCTCTGTGTGTAAGTGTGTGGTAATCATTTACCTTGCACAAACTTCTAATGAGATGTGATAATCCAATTTGTCCTGGTGGGCTGCTGGGTCATCATCGTCAATGGGTGCCCGTCGCTTCCAGTTAAGCTCAGAGCGGTTGTCAGCGCGGCTCCGGGATCGTGAAGTAGAATGACGGGCAGAGGAGGAGGAGGAGGAGAGGGGCTGTAGGTTTCGTTCCTGAAAAGGCTCTTTCAGATCCACCTTGAGATGAAAGGCTGGCTTGGAAACTGGGTCAGGTACATTATAAGACACGTCGATCTACAGACACACAGAGAGAAGGAGATACTTGTGAAAATCAGGCACGCTAGCAATGTGGCTTCAGGGTCTGTACCACTGAGCTACAGTTATAGTAGAAAGAAAGCACAACCTCTGTCAATCCTAAGGTTTTACTTATCAGGACATAATAAAAGCACATACAAACTCAGATGACCAACAACACAGGTGATTCTTTTTTTTTTAATAAAAGCAAAGCCAAGACCAAGAAGTCGAGTGTGAACACCCCTTCCTCACATGTGACGCTAGAATACTTTAGTATACAAAAAAGTTCATGGTTGATTCAGTGATTGCAAAACAAGCCAAAGTCATCACCTCGCCACCACCGTGCGTAACACTTGGTATGTGTAGCACTCTCGTGTGCTGTGACGAGCCAATGATCACTCTGGATGTTGGTCCGCTGTAAAACTTTAATGCGTACTCCAGCACACGACAAAACACAATGGTAGTACTGGAAGAACAAAACTCCCCCCACCATACTATTCCGGTTGGACTAGCCCCCCACAGTCAGGCAGGTCTGCATAAACAAATATTGTTTGGCGATCATTTAACCAATGATCTACAGTATGAGTTTATCCTGTACGTGGGTTTCTTCACACATGGTGCTGTACATGAGGGTCAAACATCTCCATTTTGGTATCATTTCATCCGAAGGACATTGTTCCAGACGTTGGGTGAATTTTGCAAACATACATGTAAGCTGTACTGCCATGCTTTTTTAGAGAGAAAAGACTTTCTCCTGGCAACCCTTCCAAATAGGCCACACTTGTTTATCGTATTTTTTGGACTATAAGGTGCACTTAAAATCCTTTAATTTTTCAAAAAATCGACAGTGTGCCTTATAATCCAGTGCCCCTTATGTATGACTTCTGGTTCTGCTTACTGACCTCGAACCAACTTTATGTTGTACATGGTGCTCAAAAAAACCTGTCAAAAATGTTTTAGCACGACTTTGGTAAGCTACGAAGCTGCACCGGTTGATGGATTGTCGGAGCATTAGGGCTACCGTAGTCAGGAGCCTCGCGGAGTAATCTGGGTTCAGGTCCCAAAGTCGCACGAACACTGCGGCATCACTGAGAGTTAAAAACTGTCTAAATTCTTTCATCTTTAATAAAATGATCAGCGTTGCTGCTTTACCAGGTGTAACAATTAAGTTTAACATCCAGGCATCCATGAAAACAGAATTTATTCAATTTAATGGAGTTAGAGTTAGCATAAGTTAGCTCGCTAGTTTCCACCTAAACACGATATAGCATGTTCTGACTGAGAGATTTCCGAAAAAATTAAAAGGTACAGCTCTGCTATCACTTCCAACATAAATCAAGACAGAAAACTAAACAGCACTTTTGTAGGGTTACTGAAGTTGGACCAGCTGGTATATAATGATGTGCTACGTGATCGCTAGCGACACAGCTATGTTAGCATAACACAAACACAGTGAAGCTGGAGGATGAACGCTAACTTTTTACCACTCGATAAAAGTTAACGTGAGGGTTCCCGATGGTTAGGGACAAATGCAATCGCATGGCAGGATGCTGTAAACAGACCAAACTTCAGTCAGGAAAACAACTGAGATAATCCATCAACAGTACGAGGTTAGTCATTAATATACTGCAGTAACATGAGAATAGAGCAGCTGGCAAAGAATTCAACATTAATGAATCAATGGTACAGAAGTGGAGGAAGCAAGAAGAATGAGTTGAGTAAAGTTTGACTTATCTGACTGTTTTGTTTCGCTTAATGCGCCTTATAATCCAGTGTGCCTTATGGTCCGAAAAATACGGTAGTCCTTTTCTAACTGTACTGCCACGAACTTTAACATTTACATGCTAGCAGAGGTCTATTGAGTCTGAGATGTACCTCTCAACTTTTGGACTGTTTCCCTGAGAAATGAATAGTCAGATCTTGGAGCAAATTTGCTGGGATGTTCACTCCTGGGAAGATTGTTTAAATTTTTTTCTACTTGTGAATTATATGTCTCACTGGAGAATGATGGACTTAAGATTGTTTGGAAATGGTTTTCTAACCCTTTCCAGATTGATGGGGAGCTACAATTACTTCTCCAAGATCACTGTTGATGACTTTTCTTCCTGGCATTGTGTGAACACACCTGAATGCTCCAGACCTCCAAACTGCCAAAACTTCTGCTTCTACAAACATGGTCACACTTGCTGATGATCAAGTAATCAACTGCATCTGATTAGCAGCACCTTCTTAATTCCCGTGGAAGGAGTAAAGGTGTACTTCATTTTTCACATACTGCTTCTTCATTTTGGCTTTTGATTAAATAATGACGGATGTAATACATCATGTTTTATTGTTCATCTGAGGTTGTGTTTACGCAATTTTAAGACCTTCCAAGGAACAGAATGTCGTTATGTCCTGTTGCGTAAGCTCTTAGAAGTGAAAGTGAGTGTACTTTATTTTTACCATGACTGCATTTTTCCATCATTTTGCAACTATTTTCCAAATTATGGTAAAAGCTCACATATTTCATGAAGCCTGCTGACTTTAGTATTTCCCCAACGTTCCCCTGTATCATTATGTTGCTTAATGGACAACCATTAAAGCTGTTATCGACATTCATGCTCCCCTCAAGTTGAATCTAACAACCACTTTTTCCATACCACAGGTTTAATGATAAATGCAAATAGTAATATTATTATTCCTCGAGGTGCCTTATGCTAACTGAAAAACATTGATGCCTAAGAACAGTTCTGTCTCATAAAGCCAGTAGTATGACTGTGACCTGTTGGTCTTGTAGACTTCAAATGCTCCTTTGTGATCCGGATATTAAATCTTGATTAGTAGTCCTTGTCGTATTTCAAGTTTATTCTAAAAAAGTGAAATCTGATTATTTCCTCTTCATTAACTTTGATCTTACAGAGGTGAAGCCTTTTGTTTTCAACCAAATTATTTCATTTTTTGGATGGAAGCTTTACTTTAAAAAAAAAAAATACCAACACGGTCAGTAAAATAAAAATAAAGTAACAAAATGTTTAAAAATTTGACGCCTTCTTTTATAACCTCTAACATCAAAAAGTGAAAGCAGAAAAGGTCTTTAAAGTATAAACTGCAAATCATATTCTGTGGACAACAGAAATGCATTCAGCAGCCTGTGTTTTAGCCTGGGGACAATTCACTGCTTTGATGCTCGTTTTCATTTCACAGAAGATTATTCTCAACAGAACTGTCCACATTTCTGATAAATCATTCAGTGTTACCCGAGACCCTAGCAGAGCTGCTAAATGATATTCCTGAGGCAACTGCATATACTCATTGCATGCCTACAAACACATACACAGGCAGGACCGCTCAAGTATTTCATTAGAGCCCAGGTGCTGCTGGCCCCAGGGGCTGACAGAGAGGTGTGTTGACTCACGGAGAGGTGTGGATATGGGGAAAGCAGAGAGGGAGAGAGGTGTGAAGAAAAAAAACATGTTTGTGTGTGGGAACCGTGCAGAGGGGAGAGAGCTGGAAGCCGACCACCACATCCTCTAGTGCCTCGTTCAAATCAAGTCAGATTTCAAATACAGGATTCGGAAAATGGGACTGTAAACATCTTTGATCGCACATGCTTTTTCATTTACAACTTGTTTAGTTTTAAAGCAGACACATGTTTGAGTATGAGTGATAAGAAGAGAGGCACGGTCATCGTCTACAAAGAAAAATAACTCTTTCTGTTTATAAAAGGGGCTTTTGTTTGTCTGTGACAAGACAGGGAGAGACAACAGGGATCAACACACCCCAAAACAACTGGCCAAATTATGCCAGATCATTTCAAATTTCATGTTGGAATTTGAGGCGTTATGGAGCCTCTCCCCTACTGGCAGAGTGTTGCTGTGAGTCACTGAAATAAGCATTGCATTAAAGTTCAATTTTGGGCAATTTTCAAGAATGCAAATGTGTGTTTGTGTGAGCCTGTGTCTGTAGTAGCACAGTACCTGCATGAGACAGCAGCCTTCTCCTTTAGCGCTGACGAAAAGGCCTGTGGGGATACTGGGGATCTGAAAAAATGGGAGAGAGAGGAGAAACAAAGAGAGTCAGGGGGGCAGAGAGAGGTGAATGAGTCATTTATCAAGTGAATGAATGCTGTAGGCTGCTACACTGCCACTTGTGGTTCCCTGGCTACTAACCAGCAGGCCTTAATTGCCCCAATTAAGATGACACTACTAATCACAGTGGAGGAATATGCCTGGCAGAGAGAACCTACTGAACTCTCACCTGAACCACTCCAGCTGGCTGATGGAGCGCTTTCTCTCTCTCTCTCTCTCTCTCTCTCTCTCTCTCTCTCACACACACACACACACGCACACACACACACACGTGCACACACACACACACACACACACGCACACACACACACACATGCACACACACACACACACACGCACACGTGCACACACACACACACACACACACACACACACACACACACACACACACACACACACACAGAGTAGTGCTGACCTGACACCACAGTGCTCTGGCCAAGGTAGTTCATGCCCAAGCTGTCAGGTTTGTATAAATCCAGTTATTAAATCAACAGACCAACAAGGTGCTTTTGGGAAATCCGGCCCAGTTAAGCCTGGTATGGTTTGGCAGTATCAAAAGGTCCTGGCTACTGCACAGTTGAACACGGAAACGGGGATTAATGTTTAATACCGGTGTGTGGCTCTGGTACATAACTGCTCATCAATCACAGCTCCTAAACTGCATTAAAGTGCACTGGGTTCTCTTAAGGAGGATTTACCACCTCAAGTACTGGTAATGATTAAGGGATTTCATTTTTGATAAAGCGCTGTCAAATTAGGTCATCTTCACACACCGCACTGCAGTTCCAGACTTTTCAAGACATTAGATATTGCAGAGTTCGTCCTTTGTTGCTCCCACATGAGGATAGCTTGTTTATTGTCAGAAGGATTCACAGCGACCGAGTGGGTGTTGTGTGTGTGACCACGCTAGCCTAAACTAGATGTGTGTATATCCTGCTGTGTGGTACATGTGCGTAAGGACAACTTCTTCCTTTTCCTTCATGACCTGTGTGCAAAAACGCTGAACAGCCTTGACATTAAACTAGACCATGTATTCAGGTTACCTTGGCACTCTGGAGGAGCTTCTTGTTGTCCCTATTGAGTTCAAAGGTCTCCTGGAAGTCAAGGTTGGTGGAGGCCAGTGAGATAGTGAGGTTTACCCCTCCGACATAAGACAGGATGGCATACTCCGACAAAGCATGCAGAGCCACACATGTGTCCTGGCACAAGGGGTTTTCAAGAAGCATCAAGTTAACAATTTATACTTTAGTAGTAACTGTCCATAACACTGAAAGACAGTTTGCTGTCATTTATTACTTATAGTTAATTTAATCTACAACAAAATATAGAAAAGAAAAACAGAGGTACCTGTGTGGAGGAGAAGCCACCCAAGGCATTCCTTTGCTGGGAGAGCCATTTGACGACGGGTAGGGCAGATGCCACATCCCCCAGCAGCGTGTAGGTCAAAAGACCGTACGCGGTCATCTCCACTTCTGCTGATACCACTACAAATAAAAACTGATTTTGAAGGGCAGTATATTTTCTCAGTGTGTTTTTATTGACAGAGGCTAATTCAAAGCTAGTGTATAGTACTGTGCTGTCACCTCCTTTGCATTATATTACACAGGCAGGAGCTATTCTGCAGATGTACAATATACCTGACTGAGCGAGGCCATCACTGAAGCCCATGAAAGTGTCTTCATCTGTCATTGTGCTCCCAGTTAAACTCCAGTGGGTTAGTCCATCTATAAAGACAAACCAGGTGAAACAGACAGGCAGGGGTAACGACTCACCGCTCCTTCCATCAATCTCCTTTGATAAAAACTAAAAGAAAACATCCACACCAGAATGGGGACGGTGCCAGCCCAAAGACAAAGTGAAACAAGCAAAGTTCAACACATTAGCTCACTGTGGGCTCACTAACTATGCTAGATATTTCATGGATCGTTATCCTGATTATCCTTTTGCTACCCCACCCTATGCCTTTACTGTACCTGGGGAATAAAATTATTGCTATCAAGGAAGAGCCCCACTCCCCCTGACGCCTGCAACGTTGTTAAATCTGCCAAACTTGCAGAACGTTTCAGGCAAGAGGAAGACAAGGAAATGGCCAAAGGAAATCAACAATAAGATAAGAAAGACAAGGGGAAAGGGAGGGGTGGAGCGAACTGCTGCTGAATACTGCAGCAGCTGGTTTTAAAGTAGCTGCTCTCCTATAGTTTGGGCCTGACTGCTTGTTCAAATTGTGAGCAGGAAGCTGTAAATATAAACCAGTAATACTTTTGTTTTGCTACAAAGATTTGACCAAAGAAGATCTAAATCTCTACATTTTAACGTGCAATATTGTCGTGGTTACAAAAAATACTTGATTCAATTTTCCTGGTTAAGTTCTGATTTAAAATACTACTACTACTAACAGTATTGCTCATAGTGGTACCTTGGGTGATAGCCATGTGGTTGAGGCGGCGCAAGGCCAGCGGGGCATAAGGACTGCGTAGCAGCGCCAAGGCATATGCAGACAGAGCGGTAGTGTAAGGATCATCAGCAGTGTATGTGTTCCCTTCCAGAAAGTCCTTGGCTTTAGCCACTGCCACTTTCTCTTCCTGGACAAGACAAGAAAGACCACAGGGCAAACACAGATGAACGTGTGATCAAAAGTTTACAAAATGTGGCATAGAGACATTTTTCTAGAATCTGTAAAAATGTTCTACTCAGTGTCATATTGGCAGAAATATGTGTATGCCTTGATACAAACACATTTCATATCTAATAGCTGATGTCCGCTGTTCATGGGTGAAGCAGAATTTTGCATTTCACATTTAATGCGCTGTTAACATTGCGACAAAATCTCTATAGTTTACATTGCAAATAACAGAGTGGGTTATAGTGATTTGGTCTGTTTGTGCAATTCTATATCCCAGGATCATCAGATATAGCTTTTACTTATTGAAACTACTGCTACACTTTTAATCCCGTGTCCCCAATGCAAACACACACACACACACAAAATCATCACCAACCTAATATTTTTTAGAGGCTGCTCTGTCCAAAAACACGACAGTAGTTATTGAATAAACACTCATTTTAGCCATTAAAAAGTTGAGAGTGACTTTCATCTCATGCAGACGTGACCTTCCCTCTCATCCATGCGATGATAGGCCTCCAGAGCCACTCACTGTAATTGCAGCAGTCATCTTTTAATTAAGTGAAATTGAAGGGGGGCGAGGGGGGGGGGGGGGAGGGGGGTGTACTGCTTTGAAGTGAAGGATACCTTTTTGGTTTTTATCAGTTGTAAAAGCACAGATTCTCAGAAGAAACCTTCTGGGAGAGATAGAAGAGGAAGGGGGGAAAGACAGATGGGTGGAGAGGAGCCAGGCGGAGGAAATGCTAAATAAAGAGTCAACTATCTGGACGATTGTTGAGCAAAGACAAAAACAATTTGAGGTTTGGAGGCTTTCATGTTTAAGGAATTTCCAGCACACGCTGAGGACGATCATAGAAGACTCTTTTCCTAACTTTTCCATTTCTTTTAGTGAACACTAATGTTTATTTATCGAGGGCGGCTACTAGTAGGAGAATAAAGAAAAAGCAAGGTGGGAAAAAAATAGAGCAAAGCGGAGGGACAAAGGGAAAAAACAGATGGCAGAAAGAGAGCAATGCAACAGAGGTGTCTTTCATGGGAATCAAATGTCTCTGCACATCAGCCTGAAACTTTTGAAGTAGTCCTAAACGTGATAAGATGGTACATTAGCAGCACTGGGGCATAACAAATTTGAGTAGGCGGACTGCCAACACATCCATCTTCACAACTATGAGGAATGCAGCGATACGTCCACACACGACCCAGGCTGCGAGGAAGGACTTTAGGAGTATAGAGCAGGTATGTTTTATTAAGTAAAGCACCTCACTTTGAGACTGGATGAAACCATGAATCAAATTTTACACCACTGCGTTGATTTTACGTGACGTATTAGTCAAAATGAGAAACTTTAGCATGTTTTAGTGGGTTTGTTTAGGCCTGCCTAATTCAACACTATTTCGTTTGCCCCTGAGGAGCAACTTTGAAGCGAGAGGAATAAATAGTCTGCAGTGTCATTCAGTGCTGCTGGCCTGCTTACCTCTGTGGTCATCCCTGTCTCCAACAGAGCTGCTACCACATAAGCTGTAAGTGAAATCTTCCCATGGATTCCTCCCTGTGGTCAAAACCAGACATGTTTTCACTTAATAACATCTCGGCTCTCATTTCTCTGCAGTATAAATATAGTTAAACTTTAAATGTATTCATCGGTCCAGAAATCCTTTAGCTAAAAAGTCTGACACCAGGTTCATGCTGTAAATTTATGTGATTATTGCCCTCTCAATCAATGCCATTATCCATCTTGTCTATCCAATCTACTTCTTACACCCGTTCCTGCTTTGCAAGCACAGAAAATTAAACATCTGTCACCTCACATCTATGTAGACACAGCCCTACCTGCAGGTCTTTGTTGAGGATGCGACCCATAGCGGGGAAGGAGCCGTCATCTCCCTGATGCTTGATGAGCCAAGACTTGGCTGCATGAAGCTCATCGGGGTCGATGTAGATGAAGCCTTGAGACTCGGCAAAGGACTTCAGCACAAATGCTGTCAACCTTAGAGGAAGGACAGATGGAGGTGAGAGAAAAAAAGACGAGTAAGGGAAAGGAAAAGATATCAAAGATCTCTGACAACATATGGAATCACTATTTCAGTGGACTGAGACGTTTTTCCACACTCTTTCTATCTGTCAACAAATGGGAAGAGGGGCTGATAGAGACGTCCATAAATGTTGGGATGTTGTTTTCCAAGAGGACTGGTATGTATAGATGGAGCTGATGAAATGGAAAAAAGCAAGGAAGTAAGGAGGGGAGCAGATGGGTGCGGCAGGGTTTGATCAGTGCTACAGGATGCGGCAGCTGTGCTCTTGGGAATGTGAAATTGCACACGGGCCAATCAAGTATGTTTCTGGTTGTGATTCGAAGATTCCCCGAAAGCATTCCGAAACTTACACAAACATGAATATCAGGAACGAAGGTTGGGAATCCAGTTGGCCTGGGAGTGCAACTGAGAGTTTATGAGCTGTGGCTTTAGTGGGCCACAGTGGAGAAGAACCAGGGGAGAAATGGAGAAAGGCTAAGGTCAGCCCAGGGGGACACGGCTGAGCTAATAAACATACACGCATCCATAAACAACAGACCTCCCGGTACTGGTAGAAAGCAGCAGTCTCTGGCCAACAACTGCTCAGTGACAGCAAGACATTCCATTACAGCACCCCCTTACCAAAAGAGACTCACAGGATGAGGTAAGCTGTTTACAACAAAGAGAAAGAAACACAAGAGAGAAATAACGGAATAAACAAACAGGTCACACTCTAGTTTCTCAACGCAGCTTGTAAGTGAGATCACACTCCAAGAAAAGAGTACCAGAGGGGATGAACTGGAAAAAAAGATCTTTGCACTCATAAACCAAAAACATTAAATCTTCCGTGGTTGGAACCTGGATTATTCCTCCCCAGAGACAAAACTAGGGCTGAAGCCACAAGTCCGCTGGAATTTTTATAATGTTAAGTGATATTGTGTCACTGACTTTAAATGTTAGGCTTCAGGGAAAGGTACTGGAAAATGTAAATATGATTTAGCTTGGAGAAGGAAGGAAGCAGTAGACAAGCTCACTTCCACCACTCACCCCACGACTAAGGTCACCATCTCACGACTCTCGCCTTCACTTATTGTTTCTCCTGTTTTCTGACTCCACACATCCAAATCCTCTCTATGAGCTACACTTATTCAGCCCCGTCAGAGCTAAAGGACTTTTCTGAGACAATACATGGGTGTGCTCCATGATAAAGCTGAGGTTGATAAGCGTTAAGGAGAATTTTACAAGGTGGATTCAGAGAAAGTGCTTATCGTTACTGTAACGAGCCTGGATTCACTATATATATCATATAGTTAACACAGTAAATGGCTTTACTTTAAAACATATTTTACAACACATCTGCAAATAGAAGGCAAGCGACAACACAAACACTGACATACAGGTTTGGCACAGGAATGGAAACAGATATTAAGTTAATACAGCATTGTGTATCAGTTCTTTTAATCTCAGGTATTCAGCCTGTAACCCTGCTAATGCTGTCAGATCAACCTTTGGGTCGAGACACAAATGACATGCCGGTCTCAACACGTAGAGCCAAGAACTAAACCCTATTATTAAGGATAATTATATAAGGAAAAAGCAACAAGTTTTTAAAGCACATTTTGATTTACTACAACTTTGCTTTATTCTTTTAGCTAAAATTAAAGAATACAAGACAATTTGAAGGCTTATTGCAGTTTGCAAGACAGCCTTCACTCTGAAGTTTTATTTACTGTCTGCCTGGAATATTAAAAATATTGTGCAGGGGGAATGTAAAAATCTTGTAATTGTATCCGAATAGTGAATTCATACCTCTAGTTTGAAATGAAGTTCAAGGCTTCAATTACTTTTAGGGGTAAAGGTCACATTAGGGATTAAGTGAGGGGAAACTGATGTTGTCAGTGAACGGGCTTCACATCTTAAATTGAAGACAATCCAGAAGTACTTTAAAGTACAATATCACCAGGTGCTGGCTTAAAAAAAACAAAACAAAACAGGAATCTCTGCCTTCAATAGACCCCAAATGAAAATGAGTCAACCTCTCTCATTAAATAGTAAGTCTGTAAATTGGTTCCACAAGTCCATGTGATGTCATTCGCTAAACCCACTTCATACGATTCGGTGTGCTGGTGATCATCTTGAAATTAATTCCAATATGAAGCAAATATCAGGCCTGAAAGGAGGTATTTCTAGGGGCGTGGTTGGCTTAAAAGACATGCCTGGTCTAGAGAGACTGACAAGGCAATTTTGGCATTAAGTACAATGTGTACACATTAGCTATGCACCCCAGTCAGGATCAAGTGGCACTCGTCTGCTCTAGCTCCCTTCCCATATTTGGAACATCCTGGCTCCAACCAGAAGAGATGGTGTGGACCATAAAGCGAATCTCTAGGCCAGGGATGTCGAAGTCATTTTACATTGTGGGCCGCATACAAATCACTTTGATGTGGGTTGGATCAGTGAAACTCTCCTTTCTGTCAGTGTATAGAGGTTAAAATGCACATTTAATCTTGGAGATATCTTAATATAAGAAAAAGAAGTGCAAATTCAATTGTATGTCTCAGTTTTTCTGCATGATAAAGAAATTCTGTTTGAAGTAAATGAAAAATATCTGTCAGCACAACTCTTTGGGGTAAGAATTGGAAAAAGGAAATGTGTAAAATTACAGAAAAAGATGTGGCTTCTCATTGCCCAGATGTCTGTTAATTCTAAGGAATGCCCTATTTATTGTTTTAACTGTGGACACTGTAAAAAACTGAAATTTCTATAGGAGAACTTTTCAGTCCTTTAATTGTTAACTATTACTTAATTACTTCAGTGTAGTAAGAATGGCCATGGGAATGTCTTTATCATTAGAAAAAAATTCTAAAAGTTAAGATAAAAGTTAAAAATTTAGGCCCTACTTTACATTTTCCAAAGCTGGGCTGGATTGGAGTGTTTACCAAGCTGATTCTGGTCCCCGGGCTTTATTTTTGACAGCCCTGCACTCAGCTTAAACTCAGCTCCAGTGCGAATGACTGGGTGAAGTCATCACTTGCTTCTTCTATCTCTATATTTTTGTATTTGCAAAATATTGGTCTTTTAATTCTTATCACCATAAGAATGAAAGAGGTAAAGGGTCAGAAACACATCTCATAATTTCTTTCTTTGCCAGCGTTTCTCTACTTTTGCACAACATCAAGTCAGCGAACGTTCAGCCCAGTTTGTGAACTGTTAACGGCCTTGGCATCAGAGATCATTAGCGCTACACACCTAACCATTATTGCCAGCCTGTGTCATTCTGCTCTGTATTTTCATTAAACCCTGTCAATTTCCATACTGATACATTTTCACATCCTGGGATACATTAACACTGCATTACAGCTGCTTTTAAGCAGGCAGTAAAGCAGTGCTCTGCTCATGAACCCGGAGTCTGAAGCAAAAGCTGGGCTTGTTTTGGATGCAAACATGTTGTTGATGGATTCATAAAGTGTCTGATGCAGTTTTACTGAATGTTCACCATCTGTGTCCATCTGTGTTGTGCCCACAGCCCACACTTGTTACCCTGGGTGCCAAGGAAAACTCCAAACCGCTGCTGGTTACATCCTCATATCCTCTCACAGTCATCAGGGGAAGAGTTCAAGCTTTCAGCAGCGGTTTAATGTTACCAATTACACCCAGGTAGTGAGTCATAAGGAGACATGCACCATTTCTATTTTCTAGACCATGTCAAAAAAAGGTAAAACCTTTTTGGTAAAGTGGCTCCAGACAACTTATAACACTGTCTCCAATAGTGGCATTAAGAGCTTGTTTGTGGGGCCAAAGCAGCATGGGTCCACTCAGCGCTACGGATATGAACCCTGATTAATTGCAAATAAATCTTGACAACTTTGCCTACCTCAGGGATCCAATTATGCAGTTTGTTTATGATTCTCTGTCATTTATGTAACCTGCTGTTTCACGGTGTTAGCTCTACTAAATATCACAATACCCACCTCAGTTCATAAATCAACCAGAGGTATGTACATTCTGCGTGGGCCTCAAAATACAAGCAGTGGAGCTCCCCATTGAGACAACCGAATTGAGTTTTATAAATATTAACATGGTTGTCTGCCTGCCTGCCTCCAGGCACTGTAAACATGCAGTAAACACTCGAAAGGGAAAAACTCAGAGATTTAAACATACCAACAGGAATAGATTAATATGAGCACAGAGTACGAAGGTTTTGATAAAAACTTTACTGCTTTGGCCGGCAACCTATGTCCCACTGAAAGCTGAAGAATGTGGCTACAGCCAAGCATAGCTTAGATGGTATGTGTTGTGCACATTTCAGCAACTACACCTACAGCTACTTACCACATGCTGCCAGAGGAATCCCTCTCTCCGAAAGCACTGTATGATCCATCCTGCCGCTTGTAGGTCAGCTGTCTCTGGTAGCCTGGATGAGAAGAGAGTACTGTAAGAAAGGTTGGTTCCTAAGAACACGCAGAAATTATGTACATCTTTTTCAGGTTTGCTGATAAATCTCGAGGTGGATGTATTTTTTTCGTTTTTATCCACCACTGCAGAAATGTGCACAGAATAAAAGTAATGTGCAGGAGAAGCACCACCATGTTAACTAGCCCGTGTGAGCTTGGAAGATCAGGCAGACCAGAATCAACGCAGTGAAACTAAACACGGTATATTAAAAGGTAGCCAAAAAATTCAAATACATTTCAAAAATATAACATTTGTGGTATTCTTGGATCCCTAAAATTCTCTTTTGGCATTGATTTCTGATTCTTCACCCAGCTCTGTGGTGCATAGTGTGCTGCGACTAAATAAATGAAGGAAAACAGAACATTTACTCGGACATGCTCTCGATGTTCTTACATATGCAGTCAAGTGGTTTCACTTGCAACTATGCAACGAAGCAAACTGTGCAAAGATGTTCTGGTGCTTGCCTCCAAGAGGGTGAATCCAGCATAGTTTTCAGGTCTTAAAAAACACAAACGAACAAGAAAAATAGCCCACAATATAATAATTTACCAATATTCAAACATTTGTTGCTGTACCTAAGACAGTAAACACTCGGTAGCTGAATTTCCACTTTGTTTTAGGGTCAGCCCCAGTGTCAAAGGCAAACTCTTGAATTTACATATATGTGCAGGGTGACCTGTCCTTGTGTGGCACAATAATAAAGCCTATTGACATTTATTAAAGTTGAAGTTTTCCTTTTATATCTTTGTGAGGGACAAAGACTAATCTTGATAACTCTGAATAAACCTTTATGTTTCGGGTTACGATTCAAAGTTTTGAATCCCAGCCAGTCCAAGGCTCCGCTGCCAAAAAACTTTTTGTCTGATAAATGAACTCTGTTATTCAAGGTAAACTATATTCTTGTTGATTGCAGACAGCCCAATTATGATGCATAACTTTAAGAAAACAGCAAACTGTTAGAAATCATTCCTTTCTTTGAGCATGACGCCACTTTGCGCAGCTTCATGCCAGAAAGGATTTGACTTGTTGAAATTCATGACACACTCTTGAAGAACTTAAATAACTTCCTTGTTCCTGTGTTTAAAGCGCTGGTCTCTAACTGGGTTTACATCGGTGGGTATTTGGGAGGGCACAAATGGCAGAATCTGTGGTACTGAAAGTAATCCATATGTTTAAGAATCACCATATTGGTGTTACTGAGTTAACTCAGCATCTCGTTAATATATTATTCATCTTAAATACTCTGATGGCAGCTCAAGCACATTTGGACATGAAAAAATAATTCTAAAGAGACCATCAGAGCTTGTCTAAGCGAGGAGGTCATATTTAACCTACGAGGAAAAGAAAATACTGAATATCTGATCCAAGGAAGCGATTTGTTAGGATTCAGTTTCTTTACCTTGAAGTAAGTAGTCAGTTGCTTCATTTTCAACCTCAGGGCTGAGCTGCCTGGTCTTCTGCAGATACTTCAAAACAAAGACATTGGGGGCAAAGTGGATCATGTTCTGCTCACCACACCCAAAGGGTAGCCTCAAGAGCTTGTCCAGGTTATGCAAAGTTGGCCCCATAACATCACCTGATATTAGAGCAAGATACACAAACACACTTCACTTACTGACACTGCAAAATGTGCTGTATATTAGTTCCATTCGCTTGAGGATTGCATGATCTAAAATAGTTTTTTTTTTCAGATGTAAATGACACAATGGTGGAAGTAATAATAGTATATGGAATATATAAGCATCCAACCAGAAAACAGTTTACCAATCATAAATGCAGCAGCTCTTTCTGATCCAGGCACCATGTTTTGTGGGACTCCAAGTGTGAAAGCCTCATTGTGGTTGTCATCAGAGTCTTCCTTCCTCCAAATCTTGAACTCCCCTACTGAGCCCCAGCCTGTAGAAAAGCCTATGTGCCGCACCTGGATGAAAAAAAAAGGTATTTTTACAGAAATGATCTCTAAAGATATTTCCTGGAGTTGGAACAAAGATGTCATAAAAGTGTCAAACCTGTCCTGTGAATTGGCCTGCCCATCGCAGGATGACCGATTCATTGGTTGGATGTAAACCATGGCCCACCTGGAAGGAACGCAGGAATAATTATTTGTAATTATTATTCTGCATTTGCTTGAAATGTTTCATTATTTTTGCCCCATTATAGATGATACCAACAAAAACATTGGCACAGATTAGACCCAAGATAGCTGACAGATAATCTGTTACTGAAACTATGCTCCAAGAACTCAGTTCCCTCCTCACCCCTTTATTGTTTGACTGCATCTGCAGTCTCATAACTCATAACTGGGTTCTCTTGCTACTTAAAGCAAGACACAACATCCATCCAGACGATCAGTAGATGGAAAAGGTCCCAAATCCACAGTGGGCACTGCCTGGATGGTACCCATTCAAACTGAATAAAATAAGGGATTTCCACTAGTGTGTTACAAAGCAGGTGCCCTCCTGTCACTGGTACATATAGAGGTACAAAGTGAAAATTCTTAGCCATGGCTTTGACTTCTCTCATAGCATATATATATATAAAAACCCATATGAACATGCTAACAGTGTTAAAGATTTTAATTTTTATGGGATAGGTTTGTGAACCTACTGGTACAGTTCCTTTCCAGCTGGTCCTTCTTCCAGCTGTTGGTGATGCCATTGTGATTCATGCACCTCCCACAGATAATCCCAAAAACAAACACTCACACAGACCCATGCAGAGCACACTTGCTCTCCCGTATAAGAGTTTAATTTCATAATCACATTACACCATAAGACCATGAAACTCATCCATTTCCCAACGCTATTGGTGTTGTAGAAAATAAATGTATTCCCAAAGTACTTTGGGAAGTAATACGCGGCTTTTTAATTACTGCCTTTGGTGAATGGTGCAAGTCTAATTAATGCTGTGGCTGGAGCCGGGAAGTGGTGTGCCAGCCATTCACTGCCATGCAAGTCCTTGGCCATGGATCATCGACTGCCCTCAGTGTCCCCTGTTAAGTGTGAGTTCACCCAGAGGCACACCAGTAAAAACGACGCCAGCTCTCCTAACACACAGACCCCATGGCCTGCCGCACTTCTTTTTGTGTCAGAGCATCCGAGCACAACCTCGAAGCAAATCTGCCGTACATTTGGAAGTGTTACATCTATGATTCCTTTCTCTTCTTACCTGTACCACACCTCCCTTCCAACTGATCCAAAAGCTGCGGAACTCATCCCAAGACAGGATCCCTGGCGTAGGGACGCTGACAAGAGGCTCGCCCATTTTGCCAGCGGAAATCCAGGAACGAGTGTTCTGCCTGCCCCCGAGTACGATCTCCAGCATCTCTACGCTGTCGTGGGGACTGGCAGAGAGGGCAAAATGGGCATCGTTGTGTGTCTTTACTGCCACCAGGAACTGGTTCATCCTGCTTGGCTTTTTCACATACTGATACTCATATTTGTTGGGGGTAGAAATATGAATCCTCTCTGAGAAATGAAATGCAAAATAAACTTGAACTTTGTAAAGTTTATTCTCATTATGCTATATCAATTAAAAATGATTTACACTGACCATTTGGACAGAAGAAAACACTGTAGGTGTATTCTCTGGGCAGGCCTTCTGGCTGTAAACAGGGTGGCAGCAAGAGAAAAGATGCAGAAAAACATTACAGAAATACACAAAACAAACAATAAAAAAGTAGTTCTTTCTTATTAAAAGATTAAAGGATTAAAAAAAACATTAAAGGAAAATCTCAGCTTTCTTACCTCAACCAGGACAGTCCTACGGACATAGTCCTGGCCTTGGATCATGTCGTTACTTATTTTGCCTATCTGGAATCCATCTGAGCAGCAGCCTGGTTCACTAAAGGCAATGGCACGAGCTGTGTACAGAACAAAAGTCAGCTTAAGATTTTGTTTTTCTTGACACCATATGCAGCTTCAGAGACAGTGGCTTGAGCAGTTGCTCTTCTTTAGCCAGGGAAATGAGGCATAGTGAGCCTGTTCCCATCTGTACTTCTGTAAGTCTATTTGGGATACTTTTTTTTTTCTAATTACCTTAATTAGTTTCTTAGTGAGATGATCAGCAGTCAAATAAATATGTTTTGCAAAATTTCCAGACATCAAAATACATTAGACAAGACAAGCATATCTGTAAAAGGATTCCCAGTTCTTTTGCTGGGGAGCCCACTGGAAATGTGGCCCTGTGCCAATTGTGTCTCTTTGTGTGTGTGTAGTGAGAAGGAAACACAAGGGGCTAGTGGACTAGGAGTGGGGCCATGGGGGGCCCATTGGCCGCCAGTGACCTGCAAACTCATCAACATGCCACTGAGTGTCACAGTGCAGCTCTGGTTACTCCCCCACTGCTGGCCTGCTTTGTTTTCACATGCGCTCCGGAGGGGACTATTTGTAACCTGGGTGGGTGACCAGATCACACACACGGCTCCTTGGCCAGCAAAGCTTTCCTCAGTCATAGGCTCGCCCTTTTGTGTGGAATCACACTGAGTGGACCAAAGTCCTGGTGAAAGCTTGCTGTTGCTTGTAAGTGCCACGCCACTAAAGAATGCAAATAAGGCCATTTCCATGAGTCAGCACAAATCAATCTTGTAACATTCACATTAGCATCAAAACCTTGCATCATTCTTTTTTTCTAAAGAATGGCTGATCTAGAGAATGGGAACTTTATGGCATTGTCAGGTCTGTGCTTTTATAGTACTGGTAACACAATCACCATCCATGAGCATGCACTGCTGCACAGATGCTTCTCCACAGTTGGAAGAAGTGAAAAATTGCCCTCTGACTTTGCCCTGTGGCTCACATATACGTGTCCCAACAAAATAATTATGGCTTCCTAATTAAAACATTTCTGCCACTTTATCAACGTAGTACTAGAAATAAAATAATAAGCGAGTTTTATGAATTTGACTGAGCTCTGTGGATACCTGTGATGTTAACTGATCCCAGCTCAGTGAACGACAATACAATATTTGTAGGAGCAGCCTCTCCAGGAGCAACACACTTCTTCCTGGTGAGATAAAGCTTTCCAGGATGGCCAACAAACTTGATGCCCTCTGGAACCGACACTTTTAAATGAACCTGCGAGTGGAGAGGAGAAGAAGAGACAAATCAGAGAAAAGCGATCTCCTCTGATAGCCTTTAATGACATCATATCTGTTAGGCACGCCCCTCCCTCATATAGCGTGCTTCATCAAAGCTCTGAAAGCAAGGGCGAATTTTTTAAATCACACTGTGAATTTTCCATGCTGACTGACTCATGCTTCTCAAACTCCCTGAAGGATTAAGTTCCACTCATCGTCCAATTTTCACAGGGCTCAGTAATGCAGAAGGATCTTTTAACTGTTCTTTATCCGCATGCCACAAGTCATAAATAACTGAGCAGAAAATATAGGAATCACATGTTGCTGGGGTGGACATCAAAGGATGGGCTATTCTGGTTTGCATATTCACCTAACATGACATCAGGGCAGCACACGCACAGGCCATTTAACAGGCTCATCTGCAAACATCATGATGTCATCCGTATGGCGTGCAGGATGGACCCATTTAAGGCCAGGACAGAGCTTAGAAGGCTCTTCGGAGTAAGTGCTGAAACAAACATACTAGGCTAATCTCTTCATGGTCACATTACAAACCTATACTTACTACCGAAGAAGTTATTTCAGTTGAAAATATTTGTTCTGCATGTGTATATAATATCGAACCAGTTCTGATACATGCAGAAATAATAATTTAAAGAAATAGATCAACACAGTTATTTGCATCTTATATTTTAATATTTCCTACCTGGATAATCCTCTGTGATTTATGGCATGTACCATTTCTAGTGCAGAGCTATGAACAAAATGAAGGACTGGACAAATTCCAAGACGTATCCGGTCTGAACCACAAGCTCTGCATAAAGATCCGCTGGAACGAGGTGTTCTAAGGGGTCCTGAAGTGGTTTGAGAACTCATTTGTGTGTTGGCTGGTTTCATCCCGTTCCAAGATTCCCAAATCTCTATGACTATGGATTTTATCAGCTTATCGTTGACCTACTTCTGTCTAACAACTAAACGGAGCACCTACTTTATGCCTCATTTGACTGACAAACCTGCAGTTTCTTTTTTGATGATCCTTCTCTCTTTTCCTCTTAGAAACCTTTTTCTTAACCAAATCTGGGGTCTGATCATAGTGAGAGTTGTGAGCAGTCTGTCTGTCTGCCTACGTCTTTTATTTAACTATCAAATTCAGATTACTGAGATATTTGCCTAGTGTGGTCTTTTAATTTTTCGGGCGCTACATTATGGGTTGCTCTTCTTCACTTTAATACAATTTTAATGTCATTTTTACTTATACGCAACACATTCTCACTCCCAAAGCGTAACATTTGACGCTAGGTGACAAATCGTCGGTATATTACGCTTCCGGGCACCCAACACGTCTCTATATTACGAGATCGGAAAAATTAGGAAACAGGAGAACCGTTTGGAATGAATCTACACATGTACGTTTATTTTACTTAAATCGCTTTGGAAAACACTATCTAACGTCATTAAAGTGGTGGTTAAGGTTAGGGATGAGGGCTGGAATACATGGCTGGAACGTCTATTACCACGGGACCGTCGTTCTACTGGATTTCATCCACAACCCAGCACGCAGCATAAGAATGCTGAAGGTCACCTTTCGCGCCGGGCGCGTTCCTATTTAACACCTTGGGACGTGACAAATCGTCGGTATATTACGCCTCAGGAGTGAGAATGGTCTGTTATACAGCACCAAATCACAGTTGTCTTAAGGTGCTTTATATTGTAAGTTAAAGACCCTACGATAATAGCGAGAAAAGCCAACGACTCCATGTAAGGAAGCACTTGGCGACAGTGGGAAGGAAAAACTGCCTTTAAATAGGAAGAGACGTCTCAGTGACGTCATTGTGGTTCCTAACTTGATGTTCTAATAGACTCTTAGCAAGTTTAGATGGAGTCATTTTAGGATTAGTGTTAAAACTAACTGTCAAGAGTTTGCATAACATGTCATACAAACCTATAATTAGTGAAAATGTATTAAAAAATATGTTCTGCGATGGTTTACAAGTCATAAATGATTAAAAAGCACAGATGTGACATGTCCTGTCTTAAAGAATATGATGTCAAGATTGGACTTGAAGGCAGTTGCTAGGAACTAATGTCAGAGACCTGTCCATCTGCCACATTAAGAAAACATCTTACCGCAGAGCAGGTAGGCAGGTAGTTGTAGACGGTGAGGGGAACTTTGGTCTGCTCCCCTCTGATTAAGCTGTAGGGCAGCGTAAAGTCCACAAAGAAGCGCTTGAAGGTGCGAAGCTCTGCTCTCGTTCCTAACGCCAACCCCTTCTGCTCGGACAGGGAAACAACTTCTGCCACCCATGTGGTGATTGAATCCGGCGCATCCAGGTGCAGTTCAGCTTCCCCAGTTTCAGAGCTGTTACGTGGAGATACAACAGTGGAATAAAATAATTCGAGCATATTTTCTTTTTAAGACAAGCTATTAAAATTCATCAACTACAAGGAAGAGCTTGATCAAAGGCTGGAGATTACTTTAATGTTAGCACCTGTGTCAACACCAACATCTGCACCAATATAACTACAGCAAACACTCTAAAATGGACGGTTTCAAGGGACGGTCAGGTGTTGACCCAATCTGTTTCTTTGAAAGAAATGAGCTGGAGTCATTATTGGCAGCGCTCACTGGATGTTGGTCTTGGCAAACTGCAAGAGGGCACAATAAACTTCAAAAACTGCATGTACAGCCTTCCTTTTGATCAAAGCCGTCCAAAATCCATTTTAATATACTTTTAAGGAAAAATCAGAGCTCTGCACTTCACAGGAAATTAGTGAGAGCTGAAGTCCCATCCAAGGGAATCAAGCATATGGAAATCTATGGGCAATTCATTTATATTGGCTAAACATGAATGGAAGGAGCTCTTGAGAAAGTAAGAGTCTGTTCCAAGATTGAATGAGGCATTTCACACCCAGTGGGAGAAGTGGCGGATGCTGCTGCATGATGGAAGATCGGCCGTCTGGCATACAGCACCGCCTCGCACCTTTCCTCTCACAAATTTCTTCCAAGAGTCTGTCATGTTCACGTTTTCCTTTCCAGTACTCTCCAATCTTTTTTCTTCCAGCTCTACTCTCGCCTTTCTTCTTCTACCTATATTCTGCTTTTCACATATTTCTCACCTCCTTTTTGCTCTCTGTAAATATTTTTCCTGTATCTTTTTCACGCTATCATTTTTTTTCCACATTTGCTCCTCTCTTTTCCATTTCTCTATTCTCTCAAGCACTAAATCACATAAAAGGATAGACAATCTGTTGCACCTGATATATCTAGCCAGAGGCAAGTAACGCAGACACACAGACACGCTCACACAAGACAAATATTATTTAAAGATTTAAATACCTGACGTTGAGGCAGTGCCACACCCAAGTCTCTGGGAAAAATGTACGCCTCCGCCTCTCTACTCTACAGCCAAAACACAAGAAGACATCAGTGAAAAAGCTTTAGCTAATAAAATAACAACATAATGGAAAAATATACTATTTAAAATTCCACAATGATAAGTCACATCATGTGTTTGAAGTTCGGCACTAAAATGAAAAGTATTTGTAGCACAGGGGAATGCAGGCCTAACATGTGAAATCAAACAAAGAGGGCGATCTTGATGTAATTATTATTCTGTTATGGGTTTGCGTTCAGATTCCTTGTTTTCGGTAAAGTACATGCCCATATTACAGTGTGTGGTCCAGTGAAGGATTACAGTTAATCTTCTTCAACAATAATAACCACTTTTTTCCCTCTGACATTAAAGAGGGTGGAGTAATACATACAAGTACACAAATTTAATGGTTTAAAAGAACCTCCAAAACAGACAAGGATCATCTGTTTTTATCAGTTAATGAGCCAACATACACAAAAACAACTGAATAACCTTGACTATGACATGACACCACACCCAGGTGGCTCACAGTTTGGCTTTTAATACCAATAGAGTATGGTATTTGATAAGCTAGTTTCCTATAATTCATGTTTTTAAAATTTATAATGTCCTGTGTAAAAGTCTTGATCCACCCCTCATTCCTTTATATCTTGCCAGAAAACTGCCAAATTTCAATTTATGTGCAAAACACATTATTTAATGTGTTTTGCACAAATGCAATTATTTGTATAGTTCTAACAAATAAATCTCTTGAATGAGCTTTCTTCTGATTTCTCTAAGTATTTTTCAGGAAGAGTTCTCCAGGCTTCTTAAAGGAAATTCAAAGCTCTTCTTTGGATGTTATTTGAATAACGCTGCAGCCAATCAGATACTTTCCAGCTGCACTGCATGGCAGATCAAAATCTGATGGTAGTTTTTGACAGAGCCTCTACCGTACTTTACAGAGGGCTGTAGACACTCACTGCTGCACCTCTCTCCTGACCTCCTCCATACATACTGACAACAATTTGAACAAAAAATGCCAATTTTGGATTCATCACTCCATGAGACCTGTTGCCAATGGTTTTTAGTCCAGTTCTTTGGCAAACCTCAGCCTTTTCCCCTGTTTCCCTTCCTTTACAATGGCTTCTTTGACAGCCACCCTTTAACAGAGATAAATTCTGATGAACAGCGGGCAGTAGTGAACAGCAGATGGATCAGTTGAAGGGCCAGATTAATCTCTTAGGTCCTGTGTCAGGTCTTTGTTGGATTTGTCCAATTTCCTCATTTTTTAAGGACACGCTAGTTTTTGGCTACAGCTCTTTAGGAATCACCTCAATGGTGCAAAAACGCTGACAAATAGAGATTTTTGTAGATTCAACTAAAAAAATGAAGAAATGATTTAATTTTGCAGCGGGCTGCTAGTAACAAAGTGTCTAACGATACAATTTAAAATGCTTTTTTTGCTAAGTTGCCCATTATGTGTAGACACAAGACTGGTTCATCCCTTGAGTTAGGGGCCCTTTTTATGTTTGAATGATTCAACAGAGTTAAGCGTCACATAGACAATCATTTCCATGAAAAATGGTCATGGTCATGAAAATGAATGCAAAAGCAGCCAGTGCCTAAAGAGAAACTTTAAAAGTCCTTCAAAAAGCCTGGAGAACTATTTCTCAAAACCACTTTAAAAAAATGAAAAGTAAAATATAAAGAAACGTCGGCTGGTACAAGAAGAACTTTCACGCCATTTATGAAAACGTTGAATAATACAATTTGCACATTTTTAGGTATGAGATCATTAGAGTTTGCTGATGCCCAGTGGACAGCCTTGGACACCTATAAAGAACATCCTGTACCTGTTTGTGGGGCGGGAGGGCATAGCAGCCACCAAGGTAGAGGTGTGCGGTTGAAAGGCAGGAACAGCTTCATCTGTGTACATGCCCCCACTCTGCCGATGGTTTAAACTCACCATATCTGTCATCACAACCAGTCCCGTTTCCTGTATTAAATATAGAGAGAAGTAAACATCTGCACGCACTAGTACGATTACCTTTTAACCCAGTGACAGCACTAGCTGAGCTCTTTCACTAAGTGTATGTTCTCACTGTAAAAGCAAAGCGCGCGTCCTTAGTGATGTCCCAGTGCCATGGGAACACAGAGGACCGCCTCCGTCTTTTTGCCGTCAGCCCAGGCCACCAGAAGTGTCCGTCATCTTTAGGAATGTTGAAAGCGTCTGAAACATCAAACTCTGCCAGCTCTTTAAACACCTGCAGAGTGAAAAACATATTTATATAAAGTTACAGTAAAAGTAAAGTTATTTACAAAAATACAGCAGGTAACATCTTAAAAACTACGATCTAAGAAAGTAATTTAAACCAGCTCTCTAAATCTATACTATAAAGCGATTTTAAGTTACAGAACGCTTTAATCGATTGTTTATTAAAGTGTAATATCACCATAATCTATAAATATGACCAACCTTTTCAGGACTCAGCTGAAAGTCGGGCTTCAGCAGGTAAAGACTCTTATCTACAGTGGCCACGCAAACACAGGATCCCCTCTGAGCCCGAACGCGCAGGGTCACCGAGTCCCCCGGCATGGACTCATTGGTCGACATAGAAATAGATACCTGCAATCCAAAACATGACACATAAGTGCATTCTGCATAAACAAGGTGCATTTAACACATTTCCGCTCCACAGAATTGTGAATTTGTAAGACTGTACGGTTATAAGTTTACTGAAAAGGTTCACAGAGATGTCTTCAAATTGGTCACTTGAACATAAAACTTGAACCAGAAGACTGAATGTTTCCCTCATGAAAGAGAAAAATCTGAAATATCTATCAAAATGTCAATATCAAATATCAAACTGTCAGGTCAAAAACTAAATAATTTCAGCACTAGCTGGCAGATCCTCAGTGGCATTCGGAATAATATCAGTCTGAGAATTCTAAGCAGCAAACTTTGGAAAGCTCTGACTGAGAGTGGAAAACTACAGCCTTTGAAAGAGGGAGGGATGGCCAGAGTCAGCTTTCACAAATCAGAACTATTTCTCACCAGCACAAAATCACAAATTAACACCATTAATCGGTTCTGCTGCCCTCCTTTCACCATTCTGTAACCTGTCATCCTCTCCTGTCATGACCCCACCTATCTGCCTGCGGCCTGTGCAGCTGCTGTCTCATCCTGCCCTCACAACCCCCTCCTCCGGCACACATACGCACAACACACACACACACACTTAGTGTTGTAAGGGCATACCAGAGAGCTGTAAATACTTCAGGGAGTTAACTCCACCTAATGCAGGCAGGAACTGGGGATCTCTCCCAAGCCAACACAGCTGTTTGTTTACAGACATTACACTGTGGTGTAATGGTTGGTGCATGGATACTTAGGCTCAGCTCCAAGGTGTATACAGAGAGTGCACCCTTTTCTCCGGGTTTTAATAAATCGCTATTTTAGCAGCAAAAAAACCCCCAAACAAAACATGAAAAGACAAACTTAATTTTGTATATCCAAAAACACTGGTGTTTTCGTAACAAGCATATGCAACAGTACCAACTGCAGTACTTTTCTCTGGATAAATTAAGTTATAATAGTTCTGTTTCCAAACCTGGTTCTCAAACTCGGGCTTGACAGGGATTTGCAGACTGTCTGTGACACCCTCACCGTTTTCCCTCACATAGTAGACCAGCAGACGGCTGAGTGGTGCCATGCTGTGACTAACAGGAAAACGTAGGTAGGACACACATCTGTCCATCTCAGTCTGGGAGGAAGAGCCTGCAACATCTGGCAGAGTGACAGGGTGACAGTGCTTTCTCCAAAACTATCTGGCATTCTGATGTCAAAGACCACTACGATTGAGAAGCTTGGACACTGATTTCCCAAGCACTACAACAATGAAAGAAAAAAAAAGCTGATTCATCAAAGGATTATTCTGTGAAACTTTAGCTCTTAAAATTACCTGGATGACAGTGAAGTTAGAGTTGTAATAAGAAGAAATGAGTACCAGAAGCAGAAGGAGGCAGGTGGGTGCTGTGAATGTTCTTGTCAAAGGTGACTGTGGCCCTTTTTCCTCTGTGGGAGGCTGTCAGGTTGGCTGCCTGTTGGCCTGATAGGACAATGTTTCCCCTGGATGCTACCTCGTAATGCAGGGTGAAGTTACAGGGACAAGTGGATTTGAGAGCCACTTCTGCCTCTTGTCCAACCTATACATGCAGACAGATATAAATATACTTCACAATCTGATGTTTTGAAACATGTTTAAATCATCCAAAGTTAAGCAAGAAACTCATACCACCGAAAAAGGTCACACCTACCTTGAGCGGGGTGCTGGGACTTTGGATCTGGATGTGACACCTGCTAGGAGAGTACCAACTACTGATAGAAAGGTAGCTGGGCAAGTACTGGTTTCCAACTGTCCTGTCCTCAATGGATATCACCTTGGTCTTTGTCAAGAAAATGCAATTAAGATTAGCTTCAAATTACTTCTTGCATCACTCTGTTTATATTACGTGACAATAGGAAGTTCTGACCTCAAGCCAGACATACTGAGCAGCTGCCGGGATGGAAGGGATCTCAAAGGTGGCCTGACCGTCCTTGGAGATTAGCTCGCTGGTATAGACGTTGTCCTTCGGGGTCAGCTCTGCTTTAACGCGCACCTTTACCCCTTCAGCAGGGCTCCCATCAGGATAGGTGACCTCGATCTACAAAGCAGAGGGAAAACGACTGAGTGTGCAAATGCAGACTCATTTGTGAATCAGTAATGTACATGGCTGCATACAGGCTTAATTTAGCTTTAGCATCTAACTGACTAGCAGTTAAAGTCATACTTTATTTAAAAAGCACAACAAATAAATATACTCTGAGCTCTTCTCAAAGCAAATCCCAGTGAGATGAAGATCCAAGCTGATTCGTATTTCTCTTCTCTTTTTTTCCCCACGGTGCCAATAACTTTTTTGTGGGCTCTCACCTTCCCTTTGTAAGGCAGACCAGGCTTGAACTGTTTGCGTGTATCCTTAGAGTACTTGATGTCAATGAGCTGTTTATGGACTGGTGTGGAATCATCAAATGTGGCTTGCTTGCTTCCATCTACGCTGGTCACAGAAGCCCAAATGCTAACAGTCCCTCTGAAGTGATCAGCCACATCCAAGGGCATCATGTCTTTGACGCACAGACTGAAATTTGCAGAGCCTTTGATCTGACAGCAGAAAAGATGTAATCAGGTACAGCAGGACATGTATAATTTTGGTGTCAGGGTTTGGAGCTTAACCTCTTAGATAATAACAATGATTTACAGTGTATGCATAAAACAGTAGCACTTTGAAGGAACTCTGAAGACAAAACAACAATCAATCAACAACCCTGTTTCCATATCAGCTTGGAAGTCTCTAATACATTCACAAAGCATGTAGAATAGGGATTAAATAAACTAACCTCCATAGTTTTTATGACAGGATGGCCCATCTCATGGCGGTAGTAGCCGACCCCATTCACCGTCATATTTACTGTCAACTTCCCAGTTACGGGTTTCCCAAAGGTATATCTGCATAAGAGTGACATGCCAGAGTGTAAAATTGATGTTCTTTTTTGTTGTATTGTAAATAAACATTACAATAATAAAAAACATTTATAACCTATTATCAGAGATGGACATGTAATCTGATTACTTTTTTCAAGTAACGAGTAAAGTAAGGGATTACTATTGCAAAAACGGTAATTAGATTACCGTTACTTTCCCGTAGGAACGCTGCGTTACTGCGTTACTAAAACCATGATTTTTTTGCGAGAATGTCTCATGACAGTGACGTAAGCGAGTGCGACGTTTGTGATAACAGCTGTGTGCAGATCAACAATGGATCATATATCGAGTGCAGAGAGAGTATGAGCGTGCAGCGTTTGAAGCGTGGAAGCACTGACCTTACTTTGAGTTTGATTCCATAAAAAGTGACAAAAACATTAGTGTCCGCTGTGCGTGGGAAGAAAACTTCTTTTTACACCGAAAAAAACCCCTAAACTTCCAAACAAGCACCGAGTGCGCAACGACGTAATGGGAAACTCACAGAGAAACTCGCGGATTCTTCACCTGACCGCTGCGGCACACCTGCACCAGGGTAAACCTCCGCCTACCCTGCTCCTGCTTTACAGGTGAAAATAGAGCAACAGGACCACTAGTCTTTGATTTTATTTATTTTCTGCTGTGTTTTACTTGCATCTATTTGAAAGACTGAGTGTAAACACAAAAAATATTTTTATTTTATGTGCTGGAATGTGCAGAAAATAGGTTTAAATGTTAAACTAATTTCTTCAAGTCAGAGAATGGTGCATATAATTTAATTTTTGCTTGATGCATAAAGTTAAAAGATCAAAACTAATAAAACAAGTTTTAAAAAGAGACTTTTCCATTTGATTACATTTTGTATGATGGATTATGCAGAAAAAGTAGAATTGGGCTGAGAGATCTATTGCTTTATCACCTCTTCAGGTTGTAAATCGTTTTTTTAAAAAGTAACTAAGTAATTAATTACTTTTGAAAATAAGTAATCAGTAAAGTAACGGGATTACTTTTTGGGGGAAGTAATCAGTAATTAGTTACTGATTACTTTTTTCAAGTAACTTGACCAACACTGCTTACCACTGAGTAAGTCCCCTTCATTCTTTCAAAACTGCTCTGACTTGTGGGGGCATGGAAACAATACCTGCTGGGATTTCATGTGATGTATAGCACCGGGACAATGGCAGTGGGCTCTGTGGACCAGGGTTGTTCTAGTGCACCCCATGGCTGCTCTGTCATGCTGGTAGTTAAGTTTAGAGATCAGGTGAACGCTTTGTGCGCTTTAATGTGTCCTTTAAGCTGATCCTGTGCAGTTTTTGATATGTGGCATATGAGAGCACACCCCCTAAAGGAGGAGGCTACTACCATGGGAAGATGTCCCATTTTGCAAGAATGTTTAGCAGGCGCTGTGTGTCAAAGTCCGCACGTAAGTACCCACCGTTTCTCAGAAGAGTGCTGCACTGGAATGAGATTATGACTTCACCATAGTCAATGGTTTTTATGCTGTGGCTGATTAGTGTAAACAAAGAAACAAAGAAAACACTCCACAAGTCCAGGTTAAAGTCTTGTTCCACTTTCGTACAGCGCTGAATATTTAGTGACTTACCTGGCCCTGACTGTGGCCTGCTCACATAAGTTCAGATCACGGATGTAGCGCGGTGGATCAATCACCAACTCAAATTTGGGCGCCACTGAAAGAGAGGCAGCACAATATTTTTTTTTTGAACTTTTTCTTGTGTTATATCTTATACATCAATAGCCTTGCTGTTTATTTGTAATATATTATTTGACAACTACACACATTTTAGTAGAGTAAAACAGTAAATATGCTTTTAACACAACTTGAAATAAAAAGACAGGCATTTAAAACAGCCTACAATGTTAAAAAAAACATACACACACACACTCATTACAGTGCTCTCAATAAACAATGGCAGGTGTGCGACAGTGTGTAGGTCCTCACCATATTTCTGCACTTCAAACGACTTGTTATAGGTGTGGCCCTGCACCTCCACGAAGACAAACCAATCTCCCAACACAGGCTGGTCAGACAGAGGAAAGCTCATGTTCACCACCCCTACAGGACGCAAAAATCTAATTAACACATTTAATTCCTGTGTCCTTGATAGTGATTAACCAAACTGTAGCAATCATATATCACCGTTCTTCAATTATGAGTCCAGAAAAGTAGTGTTTTAATTCAATCCCCCAGAGCAACCTAGCAATGAAATGTAAACGTGCAGCTTACACAAAGATGATGTAAAAATACTGCAAATGATGCGGCTCACCACAGCAGACAGAATTAAGCCCTCTCCACTGCACCATCCTGGATCCTCGTGGATCCTGGAAGATCAAAGCAGGATGTCACAAACCAATGTTAAGATTCCTTTACTTCACATACCGAAACAAAAATGCGGTACAAGTTTAGTTGCTCAGTGAATGTTGTTATCACACAATAGAAAAAGTCATAAATAGTTTTATTATTGCTGAACAGTCCCCTCACTGAACTTGACCCAGATATCTGGGTTCTGATATATTTTCCAAAATACTTTTAAAACTCTTTCCAAAAATAACATATACTGTAGTCTATAACTGAGGAAGAAAAATGCATCTGTGTGCTTGTTGCTACTGTTAACTCATGTATAAGCTTTTCTTCGCTTCCCATGAAGTCTTTGCTTGGTGTTTTCCAAATATTTCCTAAGATCTGGAAAGATGAATGAAGATCCAATGTGAGCTAGGTTTGCTAATACAGGGATTATAGTGTGTTGTAGATGTACAGATACAAAAAGACAAAGGAGAAGAGAAGAGAAGAGAAGAAAAGAGGTTCCTTTCATGTTGTTTATCCTTGTACTGGTCCAAAGAGCACCCTGTTATCTAGGTGAGCTGCCCTGACTTCTGCTCTGTAATCTCCAAGCAGGCTGGGAACTAAAATTGCCACTGTCCCATCCCGGACGTGGCTCTGCCAACCCTGGGTGGTCCTGTCAGCCTGCACTCACCAAAATATATGCCTCAATCTGCAAAAAAAAAAAAAGAACAAAAGAGAGAAACACAAGAAAAAGTTGCAATAAAGTTGCTTAAAAAAAAGTACAAATCCTGTGTTTTATCTCTATGCTTCATCCCATTCATTTCGATTTCAACAATTTTCTGTCTGTACAATTAAGTATTGCCCTTTTACCTGCAATGTACCTTTATAGCTGCAAACATCAATAAGCTGTCTGTGTGCACAGTTGCACAGTATTTTTGGAGTCATTGCTAACATTCCAAGAGAAATGAGTCTAGCTTGGCTACAGTAAATAGGCAACTGTACATTTTCTTGCACACAGTGCAAAGTTTCTCCTCTTAACTCCACCAATTAAAAAGTGGAAAAGTATGCCTGTAGTAAACACTCGGTCATAAATCAAAGTCTGTCTGTCAACTCTGTCGTAAAAACACAGGTTTTGCTAATAACCCAACCCATTTTTATTAAAGATTATCATTCAATGGGTTTACTGTTTATTGTGAATCTGCTGAAGAAGCACGACAAATTGCTTTAATATTTGTCTGAATATGAGATCAATTCGGAATTACCTTCTCGTTTACTGGCCTCAAGTCAGGGTCAACTGTGTAAACGTTGATGAGAACTAAAGACAAAAAAAGAAATGCAATAATCTTAAAATAAGTCTTTCGTGTTTCTAATCAGAAAAATCTGCACGCACATGAAAATCTTGATACTTTTAAAGAAAACAACCCCAGCTGTCTGAAGTCATTTGATGGGTTGAAATCCTTAATTATGCAATCAGCAGCTATGTCTACAACATTTGTACAGCTCAAATGCAGCATCAACATGCCTGCATCCCCTGACTTATTTCCACTAACTGGCATTACTCTGTGATTAACTGATTAACTACCAGGTGCACTATGAGGGAACCTTTATGTTTGGGTTTGTAGATGGGTTTGTCAGTCTGGATGAACACAGCTGTGCCCTTGCTCTCCACGGTGACGGTGGTGTAGTTGTGGAAAATGTAACCTCCTTCCGCGAGGTGACGGTTCCCCCAGACCTTCAGGTGGGCCTGGCCTCTCAGCCCCGAGGGAACCTGGTGGCGTATACACACATCCATAAACGCATACAAAAGCAAAGTCAGCGGGAACTGAAAACGTAAATTAGGACTGAAGTGTTTACTCGAGGCTGAATTATTTGCCGTGATTTATTCAATTTCATTTTCTAGAGAACAAAAGCTCCAGAATAACAAAAACAGATTTAAAAAAAAAAAAAAAAAAGCAGAGAAGACGTCAGCCTCCAACAGAGTACGCTTCACGCGACAGTATTTTACGAGAATGAGGGTAGAGGTTATGAGAAGGGAAGGGAGAGAGAGAGACAGAGGCAAAGAATCTCTAAAAGTCGTGCATACTAGATTGATCTATTCCAGCCTTCGGGGGCGGCGGACCATACATGCACGTCAACAGCTGTTGCATATTATATCGAGGCTGTTACCTTATTCCCAATGAATGAGCAGAGACAGATGTTGCATTACAAATAATGTTAGTGTTGATTTGCATGTTGCTTGAGGAATGTGCACACAGCGGACAGGGGGCTCTCACTACTGTGCAGCTGTCACTGCTGCTGAGAAAATAAAAGCGCACTTAGTGGCACACAAAGTTCGACTCACCTTTAGTTTGATGGCGCCTTTGTCTAAAAGGAGAAAAAGTGAGATTTAAAGTAAGATTTTTTCCCCCCACAGGCTCTGCCATACACACTCGATTAGACCACTGACTGCACCTCAGATTTAAGTGCAAATAGATAGAGGAATAAATTGACTTTGAATGGGTTTTGTTGGGTTACAACCACTCTTTTAGAGGTTTCTATTAACGATGTGCTTGATGATCAAGTCCCTGAGACTCAACACATTAATAAGCTATTCGCTAAAATGGGGAAAAACTGGATTTCTGTAGTTAAAGGATGTGCAAAGTTTTTGAAACCAAACCCAATGAAACAATTTGTCCAGACTTTGATATTGTCTCATCTTGATTATTGCCCAACATTACGTGGCACAAAGAAGTAGATTAAGAAGTAGCAAGTGGTAGAAAACAGAGCAGCACATGCTGTCCTTTGTTGTGTGTACAGAACAAACATTGTAACAATGCACAAACGCCTCATGCTTTTGTTACAAACACTCCAATGATTTTGTTTGAAAATGAATGACAAATTATTCTACCAAACACGCCACAGAGAGATTTTATAACTCACAGCAAGAACCAGTTCAATCAGTAGAGCAGTTTTCTATTGGTCTGTTATGGAATAGAATTCATTGCGAATGTAGCAGAACTAGTGTGCACGTACGAATAGTATGTCATCAGTGCCTAGCTTGATGCGGAACACCATTTGTGTTGTGAGGAGCTGTTTGATTGTTTGCATGTGTGGTTCGTTTTGTTTTTGTTAAGATGCTGTACGGCTTTGAGTAATCAGTTACAGTCAAAGTGTAGAGATCTGTGACCCCAGGAAGAATAGCTGCTGTGCTGCTACAGCTAATAGGGATCTTAATAAACCAAGCTAAACTAAACCTCAGTTTCTCACAGATCTGTAAAGTGATCAATAAAATGCATGCTTCTAACATGCTTTAACTGTAAGCGCTGTGGTTAAGTCAGTTCAGTTGCTGTTCCAGCTGCAACCTGTCTCCTCTAAGCAGAGTCAGCACCATCTATCTATGCTGTCAAACAAATCACACAGTGTGTACATTAAGTGGCCGATGAGCTGGACTGAACTGATGCCTGCAGTCACAGATAATCTATATAAAAGCCAAAGCTTGTCTTGTAGCAGAGGCTCACACCGTCTGTGTGTGTGTTCTTTAATCTATGTGTATATTTTGCCTGCCTGCATCCTTTGAAAACAGTGACATAAAGGGGGTATCTTTTAGCTTGCCTAACTTGTCAGTGCATGCTTTGTTTCCAAACGTAACCCACTGTGCCAGTGTAACTTTAGCTTAAAGAATTTGTTCTCACCGAGCACTGAGCCATGGCTGTGGGCAACCGTCTGTCCCTTCACCGACAGCTGCACCTGGACGCGGGTTTCTGCTTTCGCGTTAAAGATGGTTACGCTCACGCTCTCCTCGACGCCTGCTCGAAAGACAGAGGGTGCAGCGACCAAGTAACCCCTGAGAGAAGAGCAGGAGGGCAGAGAGAGGGAAAGAGTTTAAAGGAAGGAGGGAGCAAGGGGGTAAAGTGAGGTGAGATGACAGTAGGGGGAGAATACAGGTGATGGCAAGGGAGGCAAAAGGAGATTGGAGACCAGGTGTAAATACACATTTTTTTCTGTCTCGCTTCATCTTTTTCACTTCCATGCACGCACAAGGTTAATTGCAGTTTTCACCAGGGATGCAGTGCCTGACGACCACTGAGCTTGTTGCTTTAATGTTTTCTTTGGGTGGTCCGGCACCCTCTGACAGAACCTCGACATCTGTTTGGAAAAATAGTGGCTGAGATTCCTCACAGTCACTCTGACATTTAATTGAGGGAAGGGGACCTGTCACTGAGGTCACAGAGCAAAGGTCATTCTTTGATGCTTATTAAGAGTCTAGGGTGTGTGTGTGTGTGTGTGTGTGTGTGTGTGTGGGGGGGGGGGGTTCAATTTAAGTTTTATTTTGAAAGAACATGCCTTCTGGCACAAAGGGGCTACTTCTCTCAGGTAACAAAGGTAGAATAATAGGTGCTCTTGTTAGCATGCTCCAGTATGACTCAATCACCAGAGTGTGTGGAGCAAGTTCACTGAAGTGTCCACCAAATGTTGAGCTGTGTTTGAGACTCAGTCAGTTTAATTATTTTTGACCATGTGATGACCGAGGCTGATACAGCAACGCAAGTGTAAATATCTTCCTGTTAGTCTAACTCATTGCTTGCTCACCCCAGCCTTGCAGCTTTTTTCGACTGGGCCAACTCACCCCTTAACAACTTAACTGAAGATCACACAAATTAGAGGTGAGCAAATCCTTGAGCACAAGCCCAGTTGCATGCATGAGAGAAGGATCAGGTGGTTGGCATTACAGCACAACGGCATTACAGCTAGAGGCAACTGCAGTTCCTGAGAGAGAGAAAAAGTCATGAGAAAATCCCCTGGAAAATAAGGCTTTCGGGAGAATGAGGATAATAAGAGGAAATTGACTCTGTGCGTTTGATCTACAGTGAGTTTAACCAGCTCTTGGATGAGCTGGGATCAGGTGGTGGAGACGGTGCTTATTTCAGTCACATGGCTCCATTTACTCAAGTTCTAATTGTTTTTGCTCAACTTTTGTCCTGTGGGAGTTAAGAGCCTGCTCTCATGTGTAGGTGAAGCTTTTAAGAGTCACATGGTTTCATGTTTTGCTCATTGCTTAAACTTCTAAGCTAACTTGTTTAAAGCTTCACAAAAAGATCTGCTTTAGCTTGAGTTTGATAGTAACCCCTCCTCTCTTCCTGGAAGAATTGCTACAACCATCGGCGTAACTTTGTGCTGATCTCTGTCTAAATAAATAAATCTGGGTAAATTCCCAGATGATTAGACATGCAACTATTTTGCTGGTAATACCTGAAATGAGTAAAGAAAATCAACATCCTATTTATGCAAGATAATTCATAATTTTATTGGGGGGAGGAGGGGGGGGGGGTATATTGGTTGGGTCTGATTATTGGGGGGAGGGGGGGGGGTCATAACCCCCCTAACCCCCCTGGAAATTACGCCCCTGGCTACAACTAGTTGGTCTGTTATCTCCCAAGGTCACAATTAACCCCTCAAGCACCTGACTGATAGAATCCGTCCTGGGTCTGGGTTAAACAAAACAACAATGAAAGACACACAGGAGTGCATCTATTCATATTTGGCAAGTTATGGGCTATCATTGACCTAATGCATCACTCTGTGTGACAACCTCACAGGTTAGTAACACAATTAATGAAAGTATGACAACAATACATTAGTGGCAGTGTGGTTGGGACAGTAATAACATTAAATTGTGGCTTATTCACAAAAAGGTTTTAATCTGACTGATCCGTACAATGAAATGCACTCAGTTTAAATAAAACTATTTTTAAAGATAATTTTTAAAAGTTTTTCAATGAACAATCACAGTCTATCCATACTTAAAGCACCGGGAAATGCTTGTAGTAGAGCACACAGCAGCTCAAAGACACCACATGTAACACAGGCTACTTACTGTCTTTCTTGTGCAGAACTTGTGCTCACGGTGCAGATGTACAAAATCCACGAAAGCCTCAAAGCTGTCAGAGACAACCGTAACATTTTGGCTCCAGAGCCCAGGATACTTCAGGATACAGTCTTTACCGTCTGAATGAGACTGGCTCTGAAAGCCCTGATTAAATGTTAAATGAAATTTAATCCCAGCCCTCACGGTCTATCTATTTATCCATTGAGATCGGTAGGAGAGAAAGGTGTGCAGAGCTCCGTTGAGAACCAAAGATCAACTTAATGAATTCATCTGTCTTCGCCAAATCCAGGTCCAAGCAAATCGTGCCTTTTTTTTTTTTTCGTCTTTTAGAGCCCGGAGTATACGAGCAGTCCTCACCCATGTGCCTTCACCCGCCCCGGCTTCGCTCTCTCATATTTCAGCATTACAATTTGTAAGTGTCCTCCCACTTCAGCGCGGAGAAATGTCACCGTTACGATTTGTTTGACATCTAAAATCCGCGCAGCTCTCGCTGTCCCGGTTGTTCCTGGTGATCTCAAGTCGGATGGTCTTTTTTTCCGCTCCTACAGCATCGCGTTGAGAGGCTTCAGACGGCGCTTCTTTCGCTTTGATACCTTCTCTTCTCTGCAGAGAGCATGAATGAGACCAGCTTAAGAAACAGTAGCAACGTGTCCTTTTAGCCACTAAAAACTATCTGCACGTTTTTAGCTCAGCCAAAAAGTCAGAATATCTCAAATCTGCAGCTACTCTGTTTTGTTATGAAACACAACAGAAATGCCAAGCGGTGTGAATGACACAATTCAATTACTGAAGGCATGATTATAACAGTTTTACTCACTTAAATTTGCACTTTTGGAGTTCATTGATGCCCTGATAAGATATCTGCTGCCCTCTAGTGGCACTTAGGTTTAGATGCAGTCGTGAAGTCTACATACACTCATGAATGTCATGGTTATTTTGGTCTTTTATTTACTTTTTCGAACTGCTGTTTGTCCAGGGTGGAATGATTGTACAGTATACATGTTTTTAGTAAAGTTCATTTAAATTGGTTTCCTGGTAAGGCGTTTAAGCGTATCCTAGCTTCCAGAAGCTTAACGTTAGCCTTCTTTATTCGTTTTCAAATAAATTTTGATCTGTTCGGGATCATTGTCCTGTTGGATCACCCAGCTGTGTTCATGTTTCAACCGTTTAACTGTTGATTTTTGTGGTAAGGTTGAAGAATTTGGAGATAGTCACGCTTCATTATTCCGTCCACTGCGCAATGCACCACTACCACTGGCACCAAAACAGGCTCGTCCATGTGGGCAGCTGCAAATTTCAGTTGGACTGGAAGGTGTCAATTTTGGAGCAGGGCCTTTTGGTCACACACTCTCAGTCCATGTTGATGTAAAGCCCACTTCACTGTATACAGTGATGCTGGATAACCAGCAGTTTTCAGTTCATGGCAGGCTTGAGCTTTTGTGGTTCCTGAACGTCGTAATCAAGTTCCTCTCATCTGAGGGTGAACGTCTGGGTGACAGTGAATAACTGAATAACTAGTACTTGCGTACAATTGCTTGAACTGGTGATCTTAGAATGCAGTTGTTTAGAAATGACCCCAAGATACTATCCCAAATCTACAATTCTCCTTCTTAGATCTACACCAAGTTCCTTGGACTTTTAACATTGTGCCGACTACTGGTCAGTCCAACGAGTGCTGACAAATCCTTTTGTTTTTTAAACTGGCAAAGAAACTACCAGTTTCAGTTGATGATGATCACCATAAGTTAATAAGTCTTGTCAAGGTAGAAGACACTGTAGAACCTTCAGCACCACTTACTAACAAATGAAGTGAGTGCACGAGCCTGTGTGGATTACAGAAAATCCTAAATAAATTCATTTTGTTTTTAAAGAAAAAGCCTTTAAAGACGTACACTTTACAGTCATTCCAGCCATTAAAGAAAGAAATCATTAAAAAGCTCAAAATTACCACGACAATCAAATCCATGATGTATGTAAACTTCTGACCACCATTGTATTTCGACTGTAACCAAATTTATTAAAATGATTCCAAAATTTGAATTTATAAGAATGAGTAAACAGTTACACCTTTGAATTTCTGTACAGTTCTTGTAAAAAAATACTCAAGGGAAACATCAACACAAAATATTGGTAGTAATATAAAAGTAATTCACATCTTAATGTAACTCGTGGCCATCAGCTCAGTGACAGTCCAGATTTCTTAAAAAACAAACAAACAGTCAATTTCCTAATTTATAAGAATACCGAGCGGTATTTGTATGGCTTGTTTACTTCTTATTTGTCTCAACACAGCTCTGAACAATATTCTTAACAGTGAGATCTCTCTGTTTCTCAGATGCTATGCTGTGATACAGTTTACAGTGCAGTGTTCCTTGTCCCGGCTCCGTGAAAGCAGCTTTGGAGAATACTACTTGATTGTCCTTGTTAACCTCAACTCCACATGACCGGCACAGTTGAGCTGTAAGTGATGCGTCTAAGAACAAGAGCTTAGCCAGTCTGTCAAGAGGAAAGCGACAGTTGCGGCTGCTGTATCCGTGGCTGTATACGAGCAGCAGATCTTGACGACATGTCATCAGGTGACGGTGCAGCGCACAGGTCTGTAGGAAGTTTAGCTTTTGAGCCAACCGAAGCAAACGGACAGGGTTTCTCTCAAGGAAAGCTTGGTTGATGAAAAGAGCAAGTTTGATGTTTGGAGTGCTGCGTAGTCGCAATGGGAGTTGCATGGTGTGCTGCATAGTGCGAGCTGAACCTGTAAGAGAAAATAAAGCATACAAAATTAATTGCTTTCTGGAGGACGTGGAGGAGTCCTTAATTTTTAAAAACATTCCCTGCATCAAAAATCTGTTTGCACAACACTGAACTAATGCATGCATGACTTCCAGCTTGAACATGCATACAAATACACCAAAATAGCAGATGATAAACAAAGTCACCAACCCAAGTTGTACAGCAAACTGAGCGACTGGAACTCTTCTTGGTTGGGATGAGGTCCTGTTTTGGTCATGTAGCAATCCAGCAACCAGCTGAGGTATTCCTGCAGGTGTATATCATTGATACGTGGGTCGTAGAGACGCAGCGGCTCCCCACAAAGACGATAAGAGGCATAGATGAGGAAACGAACGGTTCGCTCTAAAATGACCACGCAGTCCAATCCTGACATCCTCTGGATGATCATGTCCTGCTTCACAGCACGAAGACGGTCAAAGACAAAGGTATAAACCTGCGCGACAACAAATAAGTAAACAACAAATTAGTCATCTTTAATCTACGATGATAGATTCTGTTTTGCTATTTTTCCATCAGATATTTTCACATATTTTAAAATGAACAGACAGTGAAATATTTGTCGTTCCCTGCAAGGCTTGATTTAGACTTCTGCTGGAGAGAGGCTATAACATAACCTACGTAGGTGGCTAATGTCGTTGCTGGCATTTATGCTTGTGCTGGTGTATTATGTTTTAATTACCTTGTTGTAATGTCCCTGGGTTGTACAGCGAGCTGTGACCCGCCTCTTTGTTGTGGTTAGTTATTTTCGGGGGCAAGTATATTTGTATCTTTAAATTTTTCCACTTCTTTGTACATTTGCTCACATTCATTCTGATAGTTTCACCAATCTCCCTTCAAGAATTTGCTGACATTTGTGAGTGTTTATATCGATGACATGATTATTTGTTCAAGAGAAAGCGATTGTTATTCTTTCACTGATAAATTCAAAAACTGCAGCAAAAAAGTAGCTGTAGCAATAGTAATGCACAGGGGGAAGTGACCACATTGAAAGAGTCACTCACAGCAAGTAGCCTATGTCGACCCAACGATTAGTTACAACGTAGCAACGCTGTAGATTTCCCGCTGAAGCATAAATCCCTTGTAAGAATCACTTGCAATACAGTTTAAATTTATATAGCAGAATAACCTACAGCAAGTTTAAGACAGGAAGGTTCAAGAATTGGGATTATGACAACAACAAAAATTAAAGCTTTACAACTGCACTTTTTGTCAAAGCACCGTTAGGTTCTTGGTAAAATAAAGAACTGGCTTCTGCACGTGCATGTTGTTTTGAAGATGGTAACACACACTTCTGCACAATAAATAAATGGGCCCTAAATTTAAATTCTTTAGCTGTCTTTAAATAATAACAAAAGTTTAATTTCTAAGTCACCAATTCAGTTATTAAACATGAATCATTTCCTGATATTATGTACCATAAACAATGAAATGATTTTTGCTGAGAAATGTTACTTCAGAAAGACTCTTGTGAATGCAGTATTTTACACATTTTACAGCCTTTCTTTCCTTTTCCAACATTTTTAAAATCTGTTGCCATCATCCAGTTTTAAAATATTGAAAAAAGGTTGGACTTATTTACTGTTACACAAAGTCCCAAGCTTTTGTGGAAATCAACAATTTGAACGATCGGTGTAAATATTACGTACCTCAGTCCATGGATACAGGCTCGGGGCGGCTGCAATGTCATTAATAAGGTAGTTAACAGTTTTCAGCAGCACAGGAGGTGGTCTGAGGTCACTCGGTTTGGTTGAGTCCTTCCCAGCTGCTGGTCTGGAATACTCCTTAACGGCACGCGATGGGTCTCCTTTTGGCCGCCGATCTTTCTCTGTGCCTGGTAACATTTCAAAATGGTGAAGTCGGTTCTGAGCCTCACGATCCCGTAACTCCTGAGCGGGGCACATCGTTTGGCAGGTCCCTTTTGGCACCGTGTCCTCTTCATGCTGTCTGGGTTTCTGCTCCTCCTCGTCCGCCTGTCTAACTTGTGCTTTCCCTTCACCTTGCCACTGCTCTTTATCCCTTTGTCTCCATTGTCCTTCTGATGGTGCACCCCTCCTCTGTGAGTGAGATCTGTTTGATTGACAGTTTAATTAGTAATTAATACTGATATTGCAAAGCAAGTATTAGAAGCACCTTTTACCTCATATTTACCTTTTTCAACAACAAGTAATCTCTACTCGTTGTCAAGCAAACTTAAATGAGCCCTGCTTTGTGCCTGAATCCGTCTGCCACGGTAAACAACAGAGGCTGCTACTTCATTTCTGTGCTGCCTCTAAAATCATGATCTTTCCCAGCATCATCTTAACATTACCGCTTATACTCAGTCTTTGAAAGCAAAGATGATATATGGATAAATGTCATCCTTGGGGATTGTGTTCCTGGAGCTTCAACTGAACTGGAGCTGACGATGGTAGTTCTACACCAGGGAACTGCTGTGAGGTAGAAGCCACTGTAGCTAGCCCCTGCAGAAGGTGGAGAACTGGCTCATCAGCTGGTCCACAAAACTCAACAATAACTGCTGAATAGAACAAGGACTATCTCTGGAGCTGAATACATTTTCTTTGCTCTTACCGCTTTCTCTGGTCTCATCTTTGCTTCCAACTTTGCCCCCAAACTGCTCAACCTGAACAGTCCCTATCTTTGCAATCCTGTGGTCATTCTCAATGGAAATCCTAGCATCTTCAGCTTAGCCTCCTGTCTTTTTGTCAGTGCCACTGTCTCCAAACCACAGATCAGGTCTCACCATCTCATAGGTCTTCCCCTTTTCTCTTGCTGCTATCTGTCATAAATGTGTCCCAAGATTTGTATCCTCCTGCTCCACCCTACTTGCACCCTCTTCTTCTGTTCTCTTGTCTTTTGGTTTTGATGGCTGCCCCCAGGTATCTAAACGTACCTACCTTCAATACCTCTACTTCTTACAACTTCGCTGTTGCGCGTTAATCCCTCTTATTCACACATGTACTCTGTCTAGCTTCTACTGACTTTTATTCCTCTCATCGCCAGAGCATACCTGCACCATACTCTCGCTAAAGAACACAATATCATCTGCAGAGATCATGGTCCATGGAGACTCCTGCCTGACCTCATCTGTCAGCCTGTCCATCACCACTGCAAACAAGGAAAATCTCAGTACTGATGCCCGCTACTGCACACGCCACCACCGTCTCACTATCCTCATACATGCGCCAATTCAACATTTTTAAACTGCAGCATAAACGTTTTGCTAACATTTGTATTATAATGTGCATATTCGAGTTTTATCCAAGTAAATGTGCAACAAGCAACTTTTTTTAATATAACGTTTTCATCCCACCGCTAAAACAGGAAGCCCCAAATCTTAAAATACCTCTCTTGCTCCTTTGCAGATTCAGGGTTAGAATAACACAACGCAACAAAGGATACGGTGTCGTGCATGCAATGTGTAAAGGATAAATCACCGCATATACATATATATCTGCCACAGGTGTTACTGCAGCGCTGACCATCATGCTAATGTCTAACTTGGACGGCTAGCTAGCGGTCTGGACGGTTGGCTACCAAACAAAAACACATCGTTATTTCCACGCAAACATCTGTTTTTCGAAGCACAAAACATACAACTGACATTTGGTTTATAATACAATTTTAAGAAATGCTCACTTTATGTGAAATAAATGTTTTACTCACATGCGACGGCTTCTCCTGCGATTCATTGGCTCTCAGTAAAGGGAAGGTCGTCACTTTCCACAAACTACCAATAGAAATGACCCATTGTTGTCTTGATTAACGTCACATCCGGGTGAGGATGGACTCATTTAAGGTCGAATGTTTTATGACTTTAAAACGTAGTTTTTGATGTTTAGTTAAAATTGCAAAATAAAACAAGCACACATAAGGGGTCGAACAAAAATTCAAACGCGTTGTTAGACTCATAAATCAAATTAATAATTTTGCCAATTTCTGAGATATCACAAGTTTGTGATTTAGTGACAAGGTATGTTAGAGTTATTTGATCAAAGTTTCAAACTCCTCTGTATTCAGCAACCTTGGTTAGGATATTATGGATTCTTAGTGCAATGCGATTTTTCATAGTCTGCAAAATCTAAATTCTTTCTTGTATTTATTGGTCACATCTATAAAGAAGCAATTAGTCCACATTTACAACATTACAACACAACCACAAAGAAAATCACAAATGTACACCTACACAGTACACACAAAAACACACAAAAACAGACAAAACCTGTGAATATATAGAAATCATAAAACATGTGGAGTTGGAGCATATCCAAAGTGCTTGTTCTGTGTATGCCATGCTGAATGCGATCCTTCAGTGTTTGGGGCAGTAGAGCTCTCTGGATCTTGAACTGCCCAGCTGCTCCTCCTCTGTGCTCTGCTGCACATAGATTCTTTGACGACAGACCAGTGATGACAGTTCCAGCTGCTCCTTAAAGGCCCTGGGAGGGGAAAAAAAATAAAAATAAAAATAAAAGTGATTGTTTTTAAAAGGTTTTGATAAAGCTGCCATACCCACACTGTTACACAACCTGTGAAGGAACAAAACAATCATAACCTAACACAGCAAAACACAACATTCTTTATACATGCGCCTACCCGGACAGCTGCTGACTGATGTCCTTTGATGTTACTTTTATGTCTCGAAGGCACTCCAGAGATGTGCTGTTGTCCTTATAATCACCCTCTGTGCACTCCAACAGCAATTTCTCACTCTCCTTTAAGGATGCCACAGCTTTATCTGAAAGGGTTCAATTTAAATTTATTAAAAAAAAAAAAAAAAAAAAAAAAAAAAAAAAAGAGATCAGAAAACAATAATTTTCTCCAAGCTACATACCACATATGACTTTTGTTGTAACAAAAGCCCATGGTGGTTGTACAGTTTTAAATGGATCATGTAATCACTCGTGTAATCACTCATGTAAATGCCTGAAAAATATATTTCTAAATATATAATTAGACTTAAAACAAGGCTCTTACCATAGCCTTACAGTATACCACTATCCTGTAAAATCCAAGCAACAGAGCCCAAGCAAAACTTGATTCATGGAAGAATTTTATTTTATTTATTTTTAAATGCAGTTCTTTAAGTCTTTTTTATTTTTCCAGTCAGAGCACCCCCCTGCTGGGCACTTTGTTATTAAACCACAGCTAAATCAAGTATATTTTTAAATTAGAGTGTGTGTGTGTGTGTGTGTGTGTGTATCCTCCTCCTGTCAACAGTTTGACATAGAAAGGATTTCTCCATGTAGCTTTTAAATTTCACCAACATAAGTAGTAGATCAAAACATTTATATGGAGGCTTAATGGAGTCTGCATCAGTGCAATTTTGTGGTTTTTTTTGTTTGTTTTTTTTTTTAAATCGTACTTATGAGTTTAACGTAAAATTTACCTAGAAATTCACGTCTATCTCCATCAATGTAGAAATTCTTAACAGGCAGCTCATGTCGGGTGGTGTCAACAGCTGTAGCAAAAGACTTGTAGTCCTTTGTAAACTGACCAACAGCCTCTGCCACAGGAGTCAGTGTAGCAACCTGAGGGGCAATAATTATAGAACATGAATCAATTATACGCTTTGTGTGTCCACCATTTTTCATTTCGAAAACGTGTTTTGACCAGACATTAATAGAATCCAGCTTGATTCAAAAGAGTGTACAAAAGAACCAAAGTTTGCTACCTAAGTGTATTTTCGCATTAGTTAACCCAAAATTCAAATGGACATTAAATATACTAGTGCGTCACCAAAAACTAGAATCATAAAAAAAAAACCCAAAAAAAAATTGTAACTTAATTTAAAAAAGTAAAGGTTTAATATAGTTTATATTCAGTATGTTTAAAGTGAAATATTTCAAGCCTTTTTTGTTTTAATTTTGATGATTTTGGTTAACAGCTGCCACATGAGGAAAACCGATGACAGTTGTCCAGTGCTATTCAGGGGCTGCATCCTTCGGAAGCCGCATTTGAAGGCCGATTACCTCACAGCCAGGTGATGAAGGCTGTCCCAACTCGAAGGCTCCAAATGCAGCCGAAAAATGAGTCCTTCATTTCCCCGAATTTGAAGGATGGGCCGGGTGTATCCGTCGTGGCCCAACCTATCCCAGAATTCAATGACGGCAGCTACTTGGTTGTAAGATTTTTCTTCTTACTCTTTTCAAATACAAACAAATCTGAAGGCTAGACCATCCCATTTCACAGCCTCACACTTCTCGGTCTTTGAAGGAGCTGGCCCACGTAGACCGCAAAGGCCCGATCCTCCAAAGGATGCAGCCCCTGAATTGGGACACAGCTCAGGTGACAATGATCGACACCCTCTAGAGGACAGCAAAGGCTGAATGCTCACAGAGTGCTGTACTAAAGCATATTAATAGGAAGTCAACAAATAGGACCTCTCCAAAAGTTGATTCTGTTCATCTGGACGTAGCGTTTTGTGGGAGAAACGTTTCGTCACTCATCCAAGTGACTTCTTCAGTCTCAGCTGACTGCAGGTTTCCCCAATCTTTCCTATTTGTTATCTTATCAACAAATAGGAAAAAAATGTGGTAGGAAAAGCTGCACAGCCCTGAGAGGATTGTCAAGAAAAGTTGATTCAAGGACATGTGAGAGATTCACAAGGAGTGAATGAAGGCCAGTGTCACAGAATCCAGGTCCAGATCACTGCATTTTTCATGTCCAAAATCAACACAGACATCTACCAGCAGATTTTAGAGAACCATGCTTCATCTGCTTACAAGTGTTGTAAGCAGTGCCACAACAGAACACACAACAGTATTAATTAAAACGCATGTTAAAAAAGGAAAACACCATTTATTATTCCAGACCTGCAAATCCAGCAGTTCATTCACCAGCCGTTTCTTTTCTGCAAGGAGGTACTGACGTTTCTTCTCCTTGACCTCATCATGCAATGACTGCTCTTCCTCCATTGCTTGCAGAATCTTTGTTTCTGCCTCAGCCTTGAGTTTTGCTGTATTGCTCTCCATCTTAAGTAAAAAATTGTAAGCATAATATCTCTCGATGTAGAAGTCACCAAAATAATAAAATAGATGACTATGTTTTTACTTAGCATCTTACTGTACACTAACTGAACTATTATCAGATCTATTACATCAACTAACCTTAGCTGTGAGGTAGGCCAGAAGAAATGTTTCCATCTCAACCATCATCTTTTCATTCTCTGGATTTCTTTCAGGTTCTACTGCATTTTCAGTGACTGTTCGATCTTGGGAGATAGAACAAAAAACAAAGTTACAGGACAGTCCAAATCATAAAACATTTTCAGCATTTTTATTCAGTTTACCTTTGATAACCGAAATATCTAAATCTGGTCGAAAGCGGGGATTATCTGAGAATGTGGACTGCAGAACACTTTTCCCAAGAAGTGATGCTTCATTTTCACGTGACATCATTGCTAAAAAGGAAGAAAAATGTGAATGTGTTATTTACAGCTATCATTTAGACCAGCGGTCCCTAACCCCCGGGCCTCGGACCGGTACCGGTACGTGAGTCGTTTGGTACCAGGCCGCGAGAGTTGAGGCTCAGGTGTGAAATGTATAGTTTTCAGGGTTTTTATTGGTTTTCAGCGTTATTTTGTTATCATTTTTATCGCTAACTCAGTTTTCCTGGGTCTTTTCACATGTGTTATGAATAAATCTTTTTTTCAGTACTGGTACTAGTTTTATTTTGTTGCATTTATCCGCGACACCTTAAAGGCCGGTCCGTGAAAATATTGTCAGGCATAAACCGGTCCGTGGTGCAAAAAAGGTTGGGGACCGCTGATTTAGACCATAGACGCTTACTCAGATGCTGTGTTTTTTGCATTACTAAAGATATTAACTGAAAACAATTCAACTAGAATCAATCTAAATAGCTGACTGTATCCATTTGTCAGTTGATAATATTTTTTCAGAACACATAATTTCCATTGTCCCTTTTAAAAAAAAATATATATACACAAGCAGAGCACATCCATATCCAGGAACAGTGGATTTGGAAAGCCGCTGAACTGAAAAGAGGCATAAAACTACATTCCATCAAGTCTCAAACTGATGGAATGTAGTTGGAAAGTTTTATCTTAGAAGAGCCAAAGTGAGGGATTTTCTCACTTCTCTCTTTTTAAATTTTTATTTTATTTTTATGTGTATCCAATTTCTCTCCAGAAGGCTAGATCGCATGCAGTATTGTAAACTTCATGATACAAGATCTTTTGCAGTCCAAAACTAAAAACTGCCAGTAGCTGTAATATTTCAAGTGGTTGTGACTTGGTTGTTTGGCAGCCTACTTGTAAATCTATTATCATAATGCATGATTTTATTGGCATGTTGGCTAAGGTAGACCTAATTACTGAGCTCTAAAGTGAACTGGATACCTCTGATCTGCATCAAAGTCTTGACAGATGAAAATAAAAGCTTTTTATAAAGCTGATAATATGATTACAGCACACAACACTTACTATACATGTCTGAATCAGCACCCACAGTCACAACTATGGCCACAGGGATTACTTACATGTTGCATATGGGGCAATTGAGCGTCTTGTCGGAGTACCCGCCTTTGGTTTGACACCTGTGGGTTTTGGTGAAGATGGTCGTGGCACAGTGTTCGACTCATTGGTCAGTGAGTTACTCTGTTAATGTTTACAGAGATGCAATCAGTATGAAAAACGTGACAGCAAAATTCAAGATGAAATTAAGACGTGTGCTAAATATAAATGTGAGGCTGAAGACAATATCTCAACATCTTAGCTTTGAAAGCTATGTAAAACGATGAAGAACGATGTATCTAATGAACAAGTGAAGCACATATTGTACAGAAAAACAGAAATAAAAATAGCATTACCTTTGAAAGAGATGTCTTCTCAGCAGACTGAAGATATCGAGACTTAACAACAGTCCCACTTACTAAAGATTAATGAGGACATTTATGGATATTATTTAAGAAAGAAAAAAAACATTTAGGCTGAATGTTGCTGTAACACAGGGGTGGGAAACTCCAGGCCCCAACTGCCTTGGTGTCCTGCAGGTTTTAGACGAGTCCTTGATCCAACACAGCTGATTTAAATGGCTATATTACGTCCTCAACATGTCATGAAGTTCTCCAGAGGCTTGGCAATGAACTAATCATTTGATTCAGGTCTGTTGACCAAGGGTGCTATCTAAAACCTGCAGGACACCGGCCCTTGAGGCCTGGAGTTCCCCACCCCTGTTGTAACACATCTGTGCAAGCCTCACATCACTAAAGTCCTCTATAAACGAAAAATAGTTCAGCAAGTTCTAGAAAAATTGTGTCATGATTATTTTATTTATACCTAACAGCTATCATGCAAATTGAGTTGCATTATTAGATCTTTTGTGGAAAATCACATAGACAGTGATCAGCTCAAATACCTTGTGGAAGACCCTTTGAGGAGTTTTTAGGACTATAAATTAATGTGATGTCTGACACTGACAGCTGTAGGTAAAATTAACAATCTATTAAGCCCATAGTAGTATCGCATACTTACATTTAACAGTTTTCTTCACAGATCCGACGTTGTTGGCTTTATTAGCAGGGTTACTGCTTTTTGAACTGAGAAGAAATAAAGGATACAGAAATGAGGACGAAATTGGAACAAACAGAAAGTATGCTAAGCCAGACGCTATAATGTTAGCCGAGCTATCCTGAGCTTTCTTTACACAAAAAAATTCTTGTAAATGTATTTCTACTTATAAACTATTTCTAAATACGTCTAGGCCTGTCGCTAAAGAAAAGAATATGTAGTGCGTCAAAGAAAAACCGCTGAGCTTCAGTGTGTTTTCTGCACATTAAAATAAGCTACAATTTAAAACAAATCACACACCGGAGAAGGTTACAACAGCAGTGTAAAAGAAAAAGGGAATATAGAAACTACCTTTTAGAGTCGGTGGGGATGCTTTTAAAACTACTTGGAACTGTTGTCGCTCTTCTCGACGCCATAATGTTTTGAAGAAAACCGCCTGTACGCCGACTCTGTAAACCGGAAGAAACATGAACTCACGCTTTTGTTCCGCGTTCGACGTTTAAAAGCAACTGGAATGTCTGTTGCACCTACAGTACTGAAGTAAGTACAGTTATCACGGCTTATCTAAATTAGTTTTTTTACTAAACGATTTGTAGCTACGTAATCTTTTCCTTCAGAATATCCCATAAGCTCTAGTTAAGTTCCTTCTCCTTATTCTGAAGCTTGCTTCATTTTTAACAGCAACAATTGTCTTTGCACATAGAGTTACGGCCTTAGGATTTTGCAAACTGGGACAATTTTCTGCAAATGTGCCTCTGTACACCACCACAGTGGATTTTGAATCATGCAGTCAAGCTCTGACTGAAGTGCAGACTTTCAGGTTTACCTTATGGGGTTTAACTGCATTAACTGTCTTTTTATACACAATTCCCTATTTTGAGAAGCTCAAAATTAAGGACAATTTCAACAATTTTAAGTATAAAAACAGTTTTTAGTCGTTGGTTGAAAATCCTTTGCAGCCTAAAATTCATGGATATCACCAAATACTGTTTTCTCTCTTTACTGCAGCACTTTTCAGCTGTTGCTTGTTTGTGGATGTCTTCTAGATGTTTTCTCAAAGTTTAATCTGCCCTTCCCATTCTTAAGTGTAACTAGTGGATGGCACCCTGCTGTAAACCCTGGATAATGATACTCATACCTCATTGAGAGTGTTCTTTACTTGGGTAGATGTTCTGATTTTTTTCTTCTTTACCACAGAGAGAATTCTGTGATCATCTTCTTTGGTTGTCTTCCATGATCTTCCTGACCTTTTGGTGTTCCAGAGTATTCATTCTTTTTAAGATGGAACCAGATTGCTGATTTTGCAACTTTCTCTAATAGATTTATGTGGGGGTTAATTATGGCCCCCTTCACTTGCACTGACTGAATTCTAATGAAACGCTACAAATTGCAAGTTCAACACTTGGGATCAACTCCAGATCTTTTAGTTTCTTAATTTGTCATTAAATAATGAAAGAATAGACCTCGCCTGGCCCTAATTTTTCAATTACAATTGTCCAGTCACAATTTAATATGGCCACTATATATAAAAATGACTGTAATTAAAAAACTTATACTTAACTCTTATAGGATTAACTGCATATTGTGACCAAGCCAAGGATCTCCAGTCAAATTATGGTTGGAAAAAAGAATTCCTACTGACCTCAGGTAATTTCAGAGACTGCAGTTGATCTGGTAACCACTAGATGGGTGTAAGAGCCTGCATCCACTGTCAGTGTAAGCTCAACTTCTTTGACATTCATGTAAACTTCATTCACTAAAAAGCTAAAAGCTGTTATTGTATATTTTTCACATATTTGTACGGAATATTGTATTTATTTTAATTGCTATGTAGTTATGTGGTGCATGTGTTTTTGACTTTTGTTGCCATGACACCAGGTCTCTCTTGGAGACGAGATCTTTAATCTTAGTGAGATTTTTACCTTGATAAATAAAGGACTAATTAAAAAAAAATAATTTTAAACTACATTTAAGTCTGTATTTGTTCTGCATTTCAGTTGATGTAAAGACGTTTTGATTTCTTTTTTGTTTTTGTTTCTGTTGAGGGTCAAGAGGTGTCTGGAGCTAATCTCTTTGGGGTGTCAGAAGAACAGAGATGACCTGGCTGGAACCTGTTCACAGACAGATGCAGAGGAGAACATGCAGACCTGATGCATGTACCTACATGTGTATCTTCAGCCCATATGTGAATATCTGCTTAGTTAGTTATCTTACTTGTGGTGGTTTGTGTACACTGGTCTTAGAAGACATAATGAATGCTTATCCCACCTGTATAGGCTAGTCTTAAACAACAGGAAGGACAATAGGAGGAGACAGGGTGTGGTACTGGATGGCAAACATTGGTCAGCTACTTCTGTCTTAAGTCCCTTCCACAGAAATGAGCACACAAACCATTAGAAGTAGACAGCAAGAGGGAACATAAGAATAACTGGGTATCTAAAACTGAATGTACTTTTGGCTTTATATTCTTATTTCTTCTTATCCTTGTCTATTTGAGGTGACTGTAGCTCAGGAGGTCAACCAGATCATTTATTAATCAGAAGGTTGGTGATTCAATCCCTGGCTGCTCCACTACGAAAGTATCCTTGGGCAGAGTTGCTCTCCAGTGCGTTCATCTGTGTGTGAATGATAGAAAGCGCTTGAGTGTAGAAAAATCTGCTTGTGTGAACAAAGCATGTTATATAAAGTCGTTTGAGTGCTCAAATAGAGTAGAAAAGCGTTTCCATTCCCAGTAAGGTTTTTTTTCTTCATATTTTATATTTATACGTGTTGGAAAACATCCAGCCTTTGAAACTACTTTTATTCTGACCTTTCTGTTTTAATGAGTTTTTCACGATGAAGGCTGACCATTTGGACTTGGCACTAAAACTGATCTCACACACAAGTGCATGCCTGTATTTGTGTGTGCATACAGTTTGTGTGTGTGTGTGAGAGAGAGACACCTTAACCCTACATTATCAGTCTGTGTAAAGGCCGGGTCTTATCGCGACTCTCTTCTCTCTCAGAGTAATAATGCCTTGAAGATGGCTGCTGTGTGCTTGCATGCTTGCTGGCCATCTCTCACCACCAGGCAATGCCAGCACCAATGACTGCTTTGAGATATACAAGAAGTGTTGTTAATGATGGTGACATAAACACTGACACTTTTGGTGTCAGTTTGTAATACTTGTGATTAAATAAAATTAATGTTCTACTGGAAATGTGGCTTCCTTTTGCTTCCTTTCTGGAGTAAAATAAGACATTCAAAGCTTGAAGCTTGAAGCTTGAAGGCTTGCACTGAAAGAGTGAGAAGTGCATGTTGAAAGATAGTTTTACAAGGAGACATGGAGGAGCTGAATGAAAGTCCTTGTCTCCGCTCTGAGCCCACCTCTCTTGCCTTTTCACTCTGCTCCGAAACTCTGACGTCTAATGAAGGATTTACCTATGTCACTGTGACCTCACTGATACTCTGCTCTGCAGTTTGGGATGATTATAATGCAAGGTGAAACAGCTTTGAAGAGTAAAACACTTGTATTTACTCCTAACATCTGTGTGCATTTGATAATATGTAAACAGACACAAGCCAGCCATGCCTTTCTTCCCTCTGTGGTGAGCTTTTACTCATCACCCAGTCTGCCAGTCTGGTCCACATAGCCTCTCAGGAATGCTTCAAAAACACAGTACCTCATACAGTAAAGCCAACAAACAGTATTTCCAACGTTCAGTATCTGAATTAGATCACCATGCTCTATATTTCCTTCTGTTTAAAGGTTTGCTTGTGGGTATATTTAATGCTTTAAACAAGGTTTCATTATTATGTTTTTATTTATCTATGTGAAACTATTTTCAGCAGACAAAGAATTTCCTTCCTTTGTTTTCTGGCCACCTCAGCTCTCCAGGACAGAGGGGTGTATGGTTTCCTCTGTTTGCTCTTCTGTCAGCGGCTCTTGTTATAGAAAAGCACCTACAGACCAGTCAGCCAAGACCTTTACACTCAGCAAGCTTCCCCCTGTTGACTGATCATACTAAGGAGCGGAGTATTAGGGCAGTGTTTGCCTCTTCACTTTATTATAACGAGGCTGTTTGTTGTTTTCTCTGACTACTTTAGCCCCTAAATATAAGAACTTCTGTGTTTTATGTCATTAAACTAGGGTGGCTATGGCTCAGGTAGTAGAGCGGATCGTTTACCAATTGGAAGGTTGTTGGATCAATCGTGTCCTTGTGTCAAAGTTACCTTGGGCAAGATACTGAACATGAAGTTGTCCCTGATCTGAGTGTATGTGTGAATGTTAGATAAAATGAATGCGATTGGGTGAATGAGATTTATAGTGGAAAGTAAATGTGGGCAGATGGATCCAAATATGGGTAGTAATAATAATAATAATAATAATAATGGATACTTTATTGATCCCCATGGGGAAATTACTTGTTTTTCTCTGCATTTGACCCATTCACTCAGTGAAGCAGTGGGCAGCCCACTAAGCAGGCGCCCGGGGAGCAGTGTGTAGGGACGGTACCTTGCTCAGGGGCACCTCAGGGTAGCCGTTAAGTGGATTCGAACCGCCGACCTTCCGATCATGGGGCGACCACTTTACCTACTGAGCTATCCCTGCCCTAGTATCATTAGTGATAGTACACCAGCGCCAGTATTGGTATTGGATCAATACTAGCAAAATGAAAGTGATACTTTGTTTCCATCTTATAAGTTCAGTATGTAAAAGTTTGAATTGTGGTTAAAAAAAATTTTTTCTTAAACATCCAGTATGAAAAATGTTTGAATGTTTTTGTGTTGACTGTCATCTATATTTTATTTATAGCCTGTAGCACATTTAAACAACACAAGTTGACCCAAAGTGCTTTAGAGACAGGAACATTTACATTCCAGGTCTCCAGAAAAACCCAGCTTTACAAACACCCGCTGAAACTGTAAGGTGTGTTTTGACAGATTATTCAATTATAGAAGAAAGTACAAATAATTTAGTGATCATTAAAATATGTTCAGAATTTGCAAATTGATGAATATTCATCTCATAACTCATAACGCCCTGCTCTCCCATACATAAGCTGCCTTTATAGGTTAAAAGTATCGATATTGGTGTTGGGAGTATGGGCTCTGTATTTACTTGGTATCGGATAAATGCCAATTTTTGTAGTATCACACAGCACCAGTGGAAAGTGCTGTATAAGAACTAGTCCATTATAATAGCAAATGGGTAGAAAGTCTGGAAATACCTATATTAGGCTATGCAATGTTAAATTAGAGAGCACTTAAGATGTTAGGTGAATTCTTTAATCCTTCAGATAGGATATACCAAGGCTTGCTGTTTGCTTGCTTTCACTGTGTATGCTAAGCTAGCCATCTCCTACTATAACTTTATATTTAATGGAAAGAGTGGACTTAATCCTCTCATCTTTCTAATGGATGCATTTCTAAAGTGGCCAAATTATTCCTTTAATGATGTTAACAGTCAGTTATTTTGATATTTTTTGGCTTAGACATCAACACTAAAAGTTTCGCCGTTATATTTTGCTTTCCCTTCTCCTTAACCTTCAGTTTTCTGTTTATGCACCGCTTGCTTCTTGCTAAAAGAATCCCCTGAAGCATTTCAACAGACTCTGTCAGATGGTCATGTTTTCCACTTTATGCACATGTTGCTCACTTCCTCATTGTTTGTGTTTACCTTAACAGGATTTGACCTCTGCTTGGTGTTCAGTCTAACGTATGTATTTTGCAGCATCCCTCACTGCATTGCCCAAGGCTGAGGGATTGTCTGGGTGTCTTGGGGGCAGACAAGTATTTATCCAGGAAGCAACTTAAGTAGCACATCTTTAATCATATAGCAATGGGTCAAAGGTTTATGTTGCCTGGTGAAGGAACGATTGCAGAATAAACTGTATATTCTGTATTAAGTAAAGTCTGTTTCTTCATTTGAATGGTCAGAGGTCAGTAGTAGAAAACTGGGGTTTGCTCTAGACAGTTTATTATTGCATTAACGTCCCAAAATGTAAAAATTATAATAATAATAATTAGAGATGATTACTTTTAAATTACTACTTGTGAAGTAATTATAAAGCTATTTATGATGCATATATTCACTCTTTTTTTTATCTGTGTGTGTTCATGTGAAATTTTGAAAATGAGATATGATTATATTATATTTTGATATTGCTAGGGATGATGCAATGATCGGGGACCATTCTTAATTTCGTTGTTCTCATGACAATGACAATAAAGTTTCTGATTCTGATTCTGATTACCTTATATGTAAGCATCAAGCATGACTGATTTGTGTGTGTGTGTGTGTGTGTGTGTGTGTGTGTGTGTGTGTGTGTGTGTGTGTGTGTGTGAGAACCATGCGCTGTGCTTTAGCGGGGCAGTGTAGCGTGCAGTGCAGGAGTGAGCAGAGGCGGCCCTGGCCAGTACAGCCCCTGTTCCCTGGTAATCCCTGCGTTTTCAGGAGCCCTGGCCCGTACTTGATGAGCTTGAGCAAGAAAAAGGTTGCGCTCTCCCGTGTGTTTCTCTCTCTGTGTCTCCCTCTCTTTCCCTCTGTCCCTCGCTCATTCATTCCCCCACTTTTTCTCATGAACCCCTCCTCCCCATCCCCTGGAGCCACTGTGCGAATGAATAGATTCCAAGTGTTTACTCAGCAACTTTGTCCATCCATCTCACCCTCAGTACTTCTCAGGATTTCATGGAAAAGGAAAAGAGAACCTGTGAACTTGCTACCATCAGTGAATCTCTTAGCAAACTGGGAAATATGACTGGAAATGTAACTGAGATTTGCTAAAACTTGTGAAGAACATTAAAACAAAACTGGAAAAGTACATGCTGTAGGAGTCGTGCTACATGATTTCCTACCAGTGGCATAAGTGGTTCAGAAAATCTTGCAAACTTATGATCAGTTCCTGAGAGAAAATTCCCCCAATGTCAAACTCTGGCTGAAGTGGTTCAGGATGGATGTAATATCCAGTGTGGCGGCACAATGTGGAATCAACATTTAGAACAAAATAAAACTGGACATGTGAAATTGTCTGTCTGAGATGAAGTAGCCATCTTTCCTTCATTCGATTACCCTTAAATAAGCATCCAGTTTACACTCACAGGACACTTTGTTAGATGCACATTGCTAGTATTGTTGGACTGCTTTTTGCTTTCATAAGCGTCTTCATTATTTGCAGCATAGATTGAACAAGGTGCTGGAAACATTCAGTATTGACATGATAGCATCATCCCACTGATGCAGATTTGTGAGCTGCACATCCATCCCACCCCATCCCAAAAGTCTATTTGACCGAAATCTGGTGACTGTAGATGACTACACAGTGAAGTCATTGTCATCTTCAAGAAACCAGTTTGAGGTGATTTGAGCTTTGTGGTAGTGTGTCATCCTCTTGCAAGGAGACTTCAGAAGCAGTGTACACTGTGGTCATAAAAGGGCGGACATGTCCATCAAGCATATTTAAGCAGTCTGTGGTGTTTAAATTATGCTCAGTCAGTACTAAGCAACCCGAAGTGTATGAAAAAATCTCCCCCACATGATTACACCACCAGCAGAAGCCTGAGCTGTTAATTAAAGGCAGGAAGGATCCACGTTTTCATGTTGTTTATACCAAATTCTGACTGTACCATTTGAATGTGGCAGAAGAAATCATGACTCGTCAGACAAGACAATGCTTTTCAATCTTCTATTGTCCAATTCTGGAGAATCTGTGAGGACTGTATCAGAGATGCTATTCTGCACACCTTGGTTGTAACAAGTGGTTAGTTGAGTTACTGTTGCTTTCCTATCAGCTCTGAGTTGATATTTTTCTCCTTTTCAGACCATTCTCTGTAACCCCTAAATATGATTTTGTGGGAAAATCCCAGCAGACTAGCAGTTTGAAATATTCTGACCAGTACATGTGGTACTAATAACCATATCACATTCAAAGTCACTTAAATCAACTTTCTTCTCTATTCTGATGCTCAGTTTGAACTTCAACATGTTGACTTGACCATGTCTAAATGCATTATGTTGTGATGTGAGTGGCTGATTATATATTTAGGTTAATGCGCAGTGAAACGGGTGGAACTAAAAAAGTGTCCAGTGAATGGCGGTCTAATTAGTTCATGTTTACCCTTTAAAGCACAGTGGCTGCGACGTTTAACTGTGTGTCTGATGTTGGTAAAAAAGTTACCTGTTCATATTTTGTCTTCATGCTCTTATAAATATATGCTCTGCTCTGTATGTTAGAGAAAGTCTGTGACTTCTGTTTACTAGTGAATTTGGGGGATTCTACGTTAAAATAATTTGTCACTTACCAAGTAGTTTCCAGTTAAAATCCTGTCGATATGATACATGATTCATCTCGCTTTAGAATACAGCATAGGTTCAGAGGGGTTTAAGGAAGTCGGGTTTTTTCTAACGAAAAAACAAACAAATATTTCCCACCAGTGAAGTTACTCCAACTGACTGACTACAGTCTAATATACAGTTAAATATAAAAAATAGCAAATGTATGAAAGTTTAATTTGATGAAAAATGTTCTAATGGAGCTATTAAACATATTAAACAACTGGATTGCAGCTAAGAGTTGGAGTTAGTTTTAGTCACTATTCTTGCAGTTATTAAGAATTAAGCAGGGTTTTTGTACTCTAAGATGAAACTTCCACTTTTTGGGTGCTGGTAACTTCTCTTGTTCTACATTTTAGATTAATTCTCCCACATCCATAGACTTAATTTAAAATGTTTTACTGTAGCGGGCTTTTTCTTGACTAGCCACAACATAATAAAGTAAGTAAAAGTACGGTGTGACAGAGAAACAAGCATGCAGACTGGCCGTACAACATGACTAATGTACTGATAGTGTTGAGGTACAGAGAGGTGTGAAGGGTCTGACAGGGTAATGAGGTGGTCAGGGTGGGGATTAGCAAGAGGCCGCAGGCCCCGAGGCAGAAGGCCTCGTTTCCTGGCCTGAGCCCCTGTTTGTCCTGCCTGACCTGACAGCTCTGGGGGCAGATCCTGCTTGGATACATCCCCGCTCCCACGCCTGTCTGAAGCTGTTAGCCACTGGCTGTGAGTAGCTAGCTGGGCTTAGTGTTGTCTGAGCTGTGGCTGGGTGGGGAGGGGTCTAGTCATCTGTGGGAAGAGGTGGCAGCTCCTGTGTGCTGGCAGAGAGAGGGTGATCGGGGGGAAAAGGCATCTGGGAGAAGAGTGGGCAGCGATGATTAATAGCTTTGGTCTGGCTGTTGTCAAAACTTTTTTATTTGTGTTACTCATGTTGGAAGGAAAACGAGCCATCTCGTCTTTCTTCTTTTGAACATCATCGCTCTGTCTCCATGGATCTGTTCTACCTAGTTGTCAATGATTTACCACATATTTGTACAGTAATATTTGGGAGATCAACTAAAAGGAAAAACAACAAAAAATATTCCAATATGGTGTCTGGCAAATGCATGCTCCCAGTTTAGTTTGTCATAGAGTTGACCCTTCTACCAAAAAATGTAACCTTGTGTGATGTGTTGTTGTTGAATTAGATTTTTGGTGATTGCGTGACTTATAACACTGCTCACGTAATATTTACTTATGAACTCTTCCAGGGATTCCACCACTTCTATCCTGGGTTTTCCTTTAATTTGTTGCTTGGATGTCATTGACATTATTAAGCTTCCCTTCAGCTCGCTTCAACACCTTAACCCACATTTTAAACACTGGTAGTTCATCTCTGTGCGTTTTACCTGTGCAATTAACTTCAGCCTTCTTTTTTGCCTGAATGATCAATTAAAAGCACTTTCAAGTTCTGGTCTTCAAAGAGTGTTGTCTGCATACCAACTGTGTGCACAACCCTGTTTTTACTTCAAAATCCATAAGATAACACCTCTCCTCTACACCACGGGGAGTGTTTGATTATCACTCTCCAAAAATGAAAATGAAATGAAGGGATATTTACTTTTCTTGCCCAAAAGCTTTGATAGCTCAATTGCTTGTTTTCAGTGGCTTGTTATTATTTTTCAATTGGTGGATTGGCTGTTGGGTTTGGAGTAGCATGGAGCAGCTCTCCGAGTGTTGTTTCTGCCCTGGATATACACACAGGCATTAGTGAAAGCACAGAGAGAGCAGCTGAGATAAAGACACACAAGGAGAAAGAGAGAGAGAGAGACAGAGAATGCATCGCCACTAAAATTTTTGTTAGTGTCTCAAACATTACATCCATGTGAGAATGACAAATAAATGCAATATTATTGTTTGGTTCTGCCATATACGGGCCTCTTCTGATTAAAGATGTTAAATCCTACAATGTAAAAATACAACACTTTTTACAATCTAAAAATTTAGCATTACATGCAAGTCTTTGTATTATATAAACAGCAGTCTGTTAGAAAATTGTCAATTTCTGGGTGAGTACTCGGTGGGTCCTCCTGCCTCAGTCGTCACTGGCTACTCAGTGGCGTCATTCCTGCCCTGTCATATAAAACTGTCAACGCCTTTCTCTCACCTGAACTGACACACACACTACCCCAAACACCAGGGCAGGATAGGGGCCAGAGCAAGGGGCTGTACATGCACCTGGTTGATTCTTTCCCCTGCTGATCATTTCGACAAAAAGGCGATCGTTGCATTGGTTCTTTTATGAATCTAGCAAATTATTCCTACTTCTCTGGCATGTGCAACATGACCGCAGAGCAATCACCTGCCGAGGCAAGTCCTGTTGTCATGTCTCCAAATGTGAGCCTGGACTCGCCACTGCCTCCGCCGCCTTTGATGCTGCAGGCCCGGTCAAAGGAAAGCATTTTGATCAAGTCCGAGCCCCGAGGAAACAGTCCCAACACGGAGGACGGAGGCGCTCTGGGTCAGACTGAAGAGCACCTGCCCTCGGGGAGCCGCAGGAGGAAGAGGCCCGTCCAGAGGGGGAAGCCTCCCTACAGCTACATCGCTCTCATCGCAATGGCCATTGCCAACTCCCCGGAGAGGAAACTCACCTTAGGGGGCATTTATAAGTTCATAATGGAGCGCTTTCCTTTCTACAGGGAGAACTCGAAGAAGTGGCAGAACTCAATCCGCCACAACCTCACGCTCAATGACTGCTTTGTGAAGATCCCCCGGGAGCCCGGCAGACCAGGTAAAGGCAATTACTGGACGTTAGACCCCGCAGCTGAGGACATGTTTGACAACGGAAGTTTTTTGAGGAGAAGGAAAAGATTCAAGCGCACAGACGTTAGCACATACCCCGGTTACATGCAGAGCTCCAGCGCTTTTACGCCAACGCCAATGGGAAGGCCTTCGTATCCAAACGCCCTGTATGCCGGCATAGGGTCAGGTTACGGCTCTCAGCTGACGGCCACATCCCCACACCCAGCCATGCTGCATCATTACCAGACCTCTGCTGGAGTCAGCCAAGGACAGCCGCGCATGTTCAGCATCGACAACATCATCAGTCAGCAGACGGTTGTGCAGAGCGGCCCAGTTGGGGACCTCAACTCCCAAGCGCTGGGACTGGGTGGAGGCGATCTGAGCACTATGACCTCCAGCTGCTCGGTAACCGGCGCCGACCCGTCTGCTTGCTTCCAGACTCAGACTGTCAACCCGTCAGCGAACATGCTGAGCAGAAACAGCGGGAACCTTTCATCCAACCTGACCACCGGGTACCCATATTCCTCTCCGGCTTCTCCTCCAAATCTACCCACCATGACCCAGTCCGGATTCTCCCCGGGCAGCTCCCAAGTGTACTGTACGAGCAACCGGCTCTCCCTACCGGCATTGCGCCCGAGCTCCTGCGCCGAGCACTCGGAGCAGCTACTGGGCCTCTCCAGCCCCATGAACTACAACAACACTTACATGAGACAAGCCAACTTTGCGTCAGGATTAGAGCGGTATATGTAAGATGAAAACTAAAAACTTAATTGAGTGCAGACAGGAAGGATTCTAGACCTAAATTGCCCATTAAAGGAAAAAGCCCCAAATTAATCAGAAGAACAGCTTAAAAATAAAAGGTCCATATTATTCAGTCAGCATAACAATAAATAATAGATTTAGTTCACGCTGGAATTTCGGAATTTAATTTTTGCCAAGCTCAAAAGGACATGACACAATAAGACCGAGCCTCACTATGAAACATTCCTATTTGAAAAGGTGTAAAGCCATTTAGTTTGACACATTCCATGAGTGTATCTCAATATGTACTAATCTGTGAAACACTGCTTTCGTATTTCCTGTATTTTGCCGTTTGTTTTTAAGTTTACATGTTTCTTATAGACTTATAGACTGTTCACGTCTGCTGTTTCACGTCTGCTGTTTTTTTATGTAAATATTGTGCTGATGTAAAGACTTTATTAAAGGAAGGGTGTTAGCATTACACGCGACAAAGGATATAAAAAGGAAATAAAAAGGATTTTTACAGTAAAGTAAATGTAGCCTTTTTCCTTGACCATTTAAAACTTTAAAACTATGAAAATGGGTAATATTTATTTTTAAAAGATTCCATGTCAATACAAGCTAAAATCTATGAACACAGTTTTCTTACATTGATTTAACCTAAATTGGTGTGAGAAAATATTAAACCAGTTCACAAATAAACCACTTTAGTCAGTTCTTTGGAATGAATCATTGCATCACCACGAATCACCAATGAACCATTCAAAATCCACACTTTTAAAATGACGTCTTGAGTTGGGTACAGGTAGACTCGAACTTTCTGTGTTCAAATGCACGAATGAATAATTATATTTTAAATGTATTTCACTGACATAATCAATAATAAATGACATAAAACAAATAGAGTTTTTATTGAGAAGTGTTCAATTAAAAAACTAGACTCAAAACTAAAAATAAAATCATCTTTACCATCATTCTTGAATTTGATACCAATCACATGGAATTCAGGTTAGCAAAGATGCATGGCGATTTAACAAAGATACTCAAACTGTAAAAATAAATAAATAAATGCCCCAAAACCTGCATTAAGCCTTTTTTTTTTTTTTTAAAAATTTGTTAATTAATTATTAATTACTGTTATGCTATGTTAAGCATCCCTGCTATAATAATCTTTAATATCTTGTAGGCTTTTCCTCTTTATGGATTTTTACATGTAATTTTCTAGACTTGTGAATTGTAACAACAGCAATACAACACAAGAAAAGAAAACAACAAAAAAAGAGCCACATATGAGCCGTATTTTGTGGAAATTAATTTCCTGGTAATCTAATGAAATAAGGACATAAAGAAAGTGTGCATAGCAGTTATTGCTGGAGACAAAATATGTTTCAGACAACAGCTGGGACAATTATTTTTATTTTTTTTTATCTCTGAGGTATATAGTTGGGATAAATTATCGTGTAAACAGTTATATGACTTATATTTGACTTATAATACAGATTGAAGAAAGGTGTAAGAAAAACATTCCGTTTTAGGCACCTGGGACAAATTTGTGGAAACGCAAACATACCCATGAGTAAAGCACTTACTTGCAAGTATAAACTGTAATGGTTGTTCCGTTTGAAGGATAAAACACAACAATTTCTAACAATTCTAACAGAAAAGTCAAATTCAAAGTCCAGGTCTGCTCATCACCGCCCAAACCTCACGCCAACCAATCACAACAACCGTGTATTCAGCAAAAACGCCCCAAAACTTTTATTAGATAACTCTGAAGCGCTGAAGTCGCCGAAGGACTCGGACAGCTGCCTCACCACTAGGTGGAAGCAAAGGCACGACGTGTCCAGCTTGTATAATTTTCTCCACCCTCCATTAAGTTTTTTAATCATTAACTTTTTGAATTATGATTTACCCGAACATATTTTGAAGAGCAGTCACCAGTGAAAACACTTTCTGATTTATTGAAATGAGCTTATTTAAATTTTTATTTTGTTGGTAAGTCTTGTTCGGTGTTCGTGTTTCATCACTGAGATGCAATCTCAATCTAATTTTCATATTCAAGTGCTGAAAAGTGCTTACGTCAACAAAACGCACTGAAGGTTTGAGACACACAATGTGACTGTTTAAGCAAAATGTTATTTTTTAAGTATCCCAAAGGACATCCAGGAAAGCCACAATCCAGTCATTATGATCACATTTTTATTCTTTATTTGCCATCAATTTAAAAATAATATCCAGCAGGCGCTCATGTGTAGCTATACCAGGCTTCATTTACATTACATATGAGTTTTCAGCAGGTGTTAGTCTCACAGTACAATCTGCTCCCTTAACCTCAAGTCAAGCACTAACCGTCTATTCAGCCAGACAGTTTATTTCAGGAAGTGTTGTGTTGCACATCAACAGTAGTTGATATTTTATAGCCTAATATAGAAGTTATGTACTTCTCTGGCATTATAAAAAAAATAAAACTATATTAATTTTTCTAACAAAGGCTTTTGCATTGTATAAAGTGGTTTCCTCATTACGTGAGAATGTTTCAATAACCTCTGCCAGTCAGTGCAAGTTTTACCGATTTGCTGCTTGAATGAGTCACAGCTAGTCTCACCTGCGAGTGCAAGACTTTAATCATCACTGCTCTGCAAACAGCAGAGGGCGCCTTAACACCATAAACTGAAATAAGCCTCTTCTTTTTGAGAGTCGCAGAGAATATGAACTAACGCCTACTGAAGCTTTAAAAGATGATAACTTCTCAAAAGCTCCGGTAACTCTTACTCTTCTTACTTCCACGTGATTACACACGTAGCATTAAGTAGACTGACAATATTTTTACGTAAATATGTATATAATTAATTCATTGGTTATACTGTAAGTAAAAAACCAGCATTACTTATCAAATGAAGGCAATGCGAATTGCTACCCCTTCTGTTCGTAAGGCAGGTCATTGTGACATATGGTCGGTGTTTTAAAAGATAATAGAGGGAATAAATAAACAAATAAGAGCAATATTTTCGCTGATCTGTGAATAAAACTAAGGCTGGGCCTTGGGTTCCGTAAGAATGATCTAATATAAGTTAATGTGTTATGTCTCTTGGGTAGCTGTCAGGCAGGTGTCAGAGCGTCTATTTCAGATTTTTAAAGACTTGTGACAGGCAGGTCAGAGAGCAGGACACATAGATCAGCAAGCGCTTCCATGTTTAAGGTTACGCATGCTCGATTTGAACTTGCTCTATCAGTAAAAACAACACACACACACACACACACACACACACACACACACACACACACACACACACACACACACACACACACACACACTGTTCAAGAAAAGGCAACAAACAACATAAAGAAAACAAGTGTCGTCGAAAACGCATGAAAGTCTTGTTCTTTGACTTTCCCAAACCCAAAAACAAACAAACAAAAAACCCACCCTAAAAGCAAAAAATATGACATATATGAATCTGATCTGTTTGCTGTTTGACCTGTAGCTAGGATTAATGGGGTGCTGATGTAAACGCATTACAGTAATTCGATGTTTCTGCCCCATAATGAACTGGAATGCCCGCCTGCTTTAAATAAGCCCGCACACATTGCACTTTGTCATCTGCTCCTGGCCTTTCACGAAGATGAATTGAAGCAGGTTGCGGCACACTATACCCCCGTGTAACACTGTAAAATATGCAAAAAATGCCCACGAATAATGCTGCGAATTGTTGATGAGGAAAACACTAAACCCGTGAGAATTTTTTCTTCGTTTGAATCACGGAATTATGCGCCTGTCTGAAACCTTTCAGACAGTTGTGCATGCTCCGCTTGTACAACTTATTTATGCAGCACTTTGGATACTTGAATAAACAAAACGGATTTAAGGTTACGTTACATTAGATAAAATCGAAAGAAAAATGTAAAATACTGAACAAAAAAAAAACCCCAAAACGTGTCGAGGACTATTTTAGTAAAATATGTATATTTTAAAAAAAATCTATTTCACACTCGGATTTTAAAGTGCTGTGCACTCTACTTCATAAATTAACCTCAATTAAAAAGCTTTATAACAATACTAGTAATAATAATAACTTGAGCTGCAGATTGTTATTATCTTTTCTTTTCCATCTTTTTTACTTTATGAACAGATTCAAAATTTTGATTTCTCTCAATATGCGTGCATTATTATTATTATTATTATTATTATTATCATTTTATTATTTTTATTATTATTATCAATAATGATAATAATAATTTTATAATCTTTTTTCTGATCAGTCACCATCAGTGGTGCACCTTCCCCTGAAGTCACGGTGTCTTCTTTAAGTGAATCAAACACTTCATGTCCAGGTATGAAACTTTTTTCTTTCTTTTTTTAAAGTGAATAAGAAGCTACCAGTAAGACAGTTTTTCACTTTTAACACATACATTCACATACCTATTTCTTATATTCTTTTCCCTCTGATAAAGCATAAAATATGCACAGAATATTTGAGATCTTCGCACTTGGAGGTCTTAAAATATGTACATATACAAGGGAACAACTGATGTCGTTTCAACCTGTGTAGACTTGAGTGCTTCTGTTATTAGTATAACATTTTAACATATGATATAATATTCAAGAGCAAATGCAAATATTGTTTTTTGCTGGATAATTTCGTCCAGTTCCTGGTAACAGTGACTCAAAGACCACGTGATCAGCGTGGCCCTATAAATACCTTTTGAGCACTAAGGAGGATAGTGTGACAGTCTGGCTGGATACCTACCCAATCTTGTGCGTAAAAGCTTTTTTGAAAAGACATTTGGATGCCCCGAAGTAGGTTTTTGAACAATAAGAATAAGCTTGAAGTGATCACAGACGGAAACCATCGTGTCTGAGGAAAACACGACTTCTTATCGGTGCAAGATCGTTGATCTTTGACTCTATTTTTTTACGCGTGACTCCCATTAGTTTTCTCGATGAGAGCGTCGCACGGCCCCGCTTGACCAGACTCGGACTCCGAGGACACGCCAAATCCACAGGTCAAAGAGTTATTTGTCTTTTTCAATTTTAGCCATGTGTGATTTCGGTAGTTGGAGATAAAGCTGCAATAAAACCCTTGTGTGGTTGTAAGGCAGAGAGGAAGGGTGTGTGCGCGCTCTCGCTCTGTAGCCTCACCGGACGAGAGCAGGAGGAAATCTGGGAGAGAGGAGGAAGACAAGCGGCAACTCCAAGGATGACTTTAGGGACGGATATGTCCGACAGCTCTGCATTGTCCGAGGATGTGGACATCGATGTGGTTGGTGGTGACATATCGGTTGGAAAAGACGGAAAGTACATCCACCATGACTTCAACTTCGACAATGACTCGGACGATAATTACTCCCAGAACACGGCCGAGAGGGTTGCCTCTCCAGGGCTCAGCAGCTCTGACTGCCCGTCAGATCAGGTCGGGTCCAATGCAGAGACCGGGACTGCGATTGGGGACAAACCCAGAAAAAGTGCACTTGTGAAACCACCGTACTCTTACATCGCTCTGATCACCATGGCCATCCTGCAGAGCCCCAAGAAACGTCTCACTCTGAGTGAGATCTGCGAGTTTATTAGCAATAGATTTCCCTATTACCGGGAAAAATTCCCTGCGTGGCAAAACTCCATTCGTCACAACCTTTCCCTTAACGACTGCTTTGTGAAAATCCCACGGGAGCCCGGCAACCCCGGGAAGGGCAACTACTGGACTCTCGACCCGGATTCCGCAGACATGTTCGACAACGGGAGCTTCTTGCGCAGGCGGAAGCGCTTCAAGAGGCACCAAAATAATGATATCCTCAGGGACTCCGGTGGCTTTCTACCAGGATTTGGATATGCGCCGTATGGATACAACTATGGACTTCAGCTGCAGAACTTCCACGCAGCCCACAACCCTTACCACCCACACCACACAGGTGGTTCCTTCCCGTTCCCTAACGCCCCCTGCACCTTGCCCTCATCAGCCTCCATATTCCCCGCGCCGCATCATCTGCCCTCCCTTTTAGGGACCGATTTAAGAAAGCCTTTTTATCCTCAGCTAAGCCCCTCTCTGCCACCCCTCAAGACGGACTCCAGCGCCCCGAGTCGACCTTCGTTCTCCATTGATAATATCATTGGTGCAGCCAACTCCACCGCTTCTTCCTACAGCGCACAGCCGGGAAGCCAGGCTCAGATTCTGGCCATGCTGACCCCAGCACTGGCCTCTGCCTCAAGTCATTTGAACTTAGCACAGGAGAGCATATTACAACCTGGGCCGCAGAGTCAAACTTTTTCCAGTAAAACCCCGAATATGAACACTTGCCCTTTTTAAGAAATAGGAGAAAAAGAAAAGACTGCCAGAATGCCCTCTGAATATTTTTCATGAAAAAAAATCAATTGTGGCGTCGTCCTCTGTGAAGGTAGGGTAAACATTCTTCGGGAAGTAAGAATGTTTCTTGTTCTCCCAGTTTCTTAACAGTGTACGAGGAGAGACAGGTTTATTTATAGGGTGTAAATATGTGTATAATATTGAGAGACAAAAGCAAGAGAAACTCGGAGAGGGAGCTTTTTAAATAATGCTGGCCTGCAGTGTGGCGTGTGGCCTTCAATTGTCAGTGGAGGGGAAAAAAGGAGTCTGTTATTTTAACATAAGTTAAATTTGTCCTAAGTGGTTACGGGGGATTATTTTTGATTTTTTTTTCCAAAATACAATTGAGAATTTTATTCTGATTTATATTGTTTTTTATTTTTATTTTGTGTCTATAGAAAAAGTGGCACTGTTGTTGAGATATGCTGACAAGAGACTGTAAACTCAGGTTTTTACTTAGAAAGCACACGGAGACAAAGGGGTGTTTCTGAAATTTAAAAAAATAACACTACAATTTTTCCACTATCACTCCCCCTGAATCTTCTCTACATGGTAAATTTGTGACAATATCATTTCATGTTGTCAGTGGACCCTTAGGCTATGTGACTTTTGGTATTAAAGAGCGTATTACCTCTCTCAACCTTTTAATTGTTCGTTCCTACCTATTCGCAATTTAATCTGTGAAGCATACAGTATGTCATGTGTTGCCAATAGAAAAACACCTAAATGTTCATAGGTCATTTTTGTTGTAATGACAAGAATAATAAATGTTTGTGACTTAAAGAAATGTTTTTTTTTATTGCATGGGAAGATGACCTTCAAGCAGACTCGACGCCATAGACTGAACAATAACGAATTGCATTCATGTTATATTTGCAACAATTTTTTAAACTGAAAACTAAATGTCGTAGATTTCATTGCATTTAAGCTACTTTTATTTATTTATTTATTTATAATGACACTTACAGTCCATATCCTGCCCACCTGAATAACCCACAGTTTTAACGATGTTTGTATCAGTCGTTCAATTCCTAAATGTGACTAATTCAGGTGTTGATTTGACCAATTAAACCAATTTGGCGTCCTGGGCATGCAGTCCGCTAAATTAAGACTAATTTAAGCTGTGAGAAACGAAACCCACAAAATTCGGTTTTAAATGTTTCAAACACGGCTCGACGTTTATAACACTCACGAATATCACGCAACAGTGGGCATGCATTCCCCTTGTGTGGCTCTTGCTCGCTTGTAAAGGACCATTTTCTAGCGAGTTACAAAGGCTTTAAATGAATGGGAACATTAGCGGGCCTCGGCGGTCTGTAATTGAAAGTGAACAAGGATATACCCACGGTCTTTTGGGCTTTCGTTGCTAATTTGTAGCAGCATTTTTCACCAGGCTCCTAATCCACCATAATGCGGCTTTTTGGCCGTTTGTTGATGTTGTCAGTGTGGACCCCTGGCCCAGGGGAGTGAATGTGCGCACAGCGAGCGGTCCCCTGTGAGACCAGCCACATGCATTTGGACCCTGAAAAGCAATCTTCTCAAAAGGCCCTCGGTTTGCTCGGCTTTCATGTCATCTGTGTTGTCTCGGGATACGTTCAAAAGAAACAGTGGGACAAGTCCGGCTACAGAAAACAGGCCTATTGGTCTTTTTCAGAGTTGTTGGAGCACATGTTTCCAGACAGAAGCTGGTGTAAAGCCTCTTTTATTTACCAGATCTGTGCGCAAATGGTTAAATTAGTTTGTGGGTGTTTTGACAGATGATTATTAAGGATGAAGGGTGGGAGGGCTGACTCCTGTGTTTTCCCCTCAGCACAGCTCACTGAAAGTCTTTGAAACGAAAACCAACACATGACTACTTTCTTTACTCAGAAGCAGCCTTTATTTCATTTCTATTTCTTCTCCTCTCCTTGTTAGCTAAAATTGGACAACTAATAAAAGTCGCATACAGCTTTTGGGAAATCATTATGATTAGCGCCTCTCCCGGTATATCCACAGTGTTAATTGATATCCTCTATGTATAATTTGCAGAGTAAATGAGGTGGAAAAAACATTAGCGCACTATTGAGAGTTTTCTCCGCACGCCCACGCTGATAGGGAGTCATTATGCGCCGCATCAGACCATTAAAATCCACATCAAGCGTGTGCAGAGGTGGTTAAATGGTTAAATAACGACAGGAACGAAAACGAAGCCAATAAAAATCGCGAGACTTTTAATGCAAGCTACAGATCCGCCACGGGGAGGTTCATGCAGAGGGAAAGAGCTTTGAAAACGGACCATTTGAGACTGAACTAATTTGTATGGATTTTCAGCTCGAATGCGCACTGACCATCCAAGCTCCATCTCTGCTGTAAGATTAAAGGCTTGTGACCAGAATAGAAGTGGAACTTGCTCTTCCTCAAACCACTGCGAGCAACGAGCACAAACACAAAGATATCAGGGGCGCATCTTTAAAAACACTCTTTAATTTGTCATGCAAGTCCCACGCAGCATGTAATCACTGCATGCACACTGATAGCTTAATGCTTCATAAAGTTCTTTGGCGCTGTTGTCACTCCGAGACCACCCGTGCTTTCAGCACCAGACTGCGACTTGATCCCGACACCACAACGACATTCGTCATTTTCGTGACGTTTTCCCTCAAACGAAATAACTGAGTGCTATGTGAAGTGACAGCCAAATGACTCAACAGTCACCATAAACACATTTTAGTTTTCGGGGCAATTCCAGTCTCTTTCTAACCGCTTCCATATGCCCCTGCTTGGGCGTATAAGCAGCCTTAAACCCGCTAAAATTTATTTATAGGCTTTAGATGTCAACATACATTTAGAACTATTTTCATTTCATTCTAAATATTTGTTCCCTTTAGGCTCTTCAAGTCCTCGGGAAAAATAAAGAGCTAGGTCATATAGTAATAATAATAATAATAATAATAATAATAATAATAATAATAATAATAATAATAATAAATTATATGGTAACCAGGATTATGATGATGATGATGATAATGATGATTATTATTAATGTTTTTCAGTACACACTATATGACCCCAGAGGATTAAATAAAATCGTTTTACTTAAATATCTCACAGCCCTGCCAATAACGTCATGCCCCCGATCGATGCATCGTTCACCGCTGCATCTTGAAGGACGTAAGGACAGAGTGCGCTGACAGTACAAGGACACCATGAGTGTGTGTGTGATTTTTCTGCGGGATGTGTGACTGCGTACGATAATCAAGGTCAAGTTCCTGATTTCGGGGTGTTAAGAGAATAGTCACGTTTACTCATATATAATATAATATAATATAATATAATATAATATAATATAATATAATATAATATAATATAATATAATATAATATAATATAATATAATATAATATAATATAAAGATGCCAATATGTAGGATGAGAATACCCGCCTCCTGTAGCCTTAAAGGCACAAAAGCTGGCTTCCTATTTTAAAAGATTCATCTATAAGCTTTAAAATCCGTCAACTTTGTTCTATGATACAAACAGATTCCTCTGATGAGAGAAATCAGATTCCTCCTTAACCTCCGCTGGTTATGCTCCTACAGGCCTGCCTGGATACATAATTATAAAACCTGCTGCTGCACAGTTGGGATAACTCTGGAGTGTGCTAATAATAAAAACAAACCATTCTCGTTATACTGGTGGGGACATTCTGGACACACACACATAGACAGAGACACTCCACGTTGTTTCCCCTCGACTTGTGAAAGCACTGGTGAGGCTTCCTTCCTTCATTTTTATGCACTTTCCCCCCAGATACTTTCACTTGTATACATGACCATTTCTTGTCCCATAGAGATCACCCTCTCCACGTCCCTTGTGTTTTTATGTGCGTGCAGGCGAGCCTCCCTTTCTCGCCCCCGCACAGGAATGTTGGCTCGGTCCGCGGCTCCCCGGCCTGGAGGAGAGGCGATCCGCGGCCCTATATCTGCACCGCCGCAATAAATCACAGCCTCCCCTCGCTGCACCCAGCCTCCCTCCAGCCTCCGTGTTTTTGCAACAGACAGAGGAATCCTTCGCTTAATTAATTTAGAATGTGTAAACAAAGCGAGGACAGTGAACTCCCCATCATCTCTGGAAACACAATATTAACTTTGGAAGATCTTCGCCCTGCCGACTCGACAGACTAAAAGAACACCTGCTGCAGAAAATAAAGACGATGGCCTGCCTGGTCTATGCACACACACGCTTTATCGGGGCAGGGGTATTAATGACTGAAGATAGTATTACTGCGCAAGGATCACCAGAATATGATATCAGGTAAGGTTACTGCACCCGTCATTCTAGCCTGTTTAAGAAGAGTGGGGATCGTATAAAGTCTGGTTCGTGTTTACTGGATTTAAAAAAAAAGTTTTTTTTATTGGTCATTTTTAATTTGTCATATTTTACGATCCACGTGGATAAAATAAAGCTTTGGGAAGTGCCCGTGACTAATAAATGTGTCGCCTGTGCGCAAATTGGTATACATTCTTTTAATGGCCACATACGTGGACTTAGGGGTACATCTGCTTTGCACGCCACTGAAGGCCTGCGCGTACGCGATCCCGTGACTGTTCACACATCTGTCTCTGGAAGCAGTTTAAAGAAATGGCACAATGCGCAACTATTGATCTGAAAGCATTGCACACTCACTTTCGATGCATTTAGGGCTACATCGAAAAGGGACCTAACGAGTGCCTTGTAAGGCCCTCAGGTAGTCCTCGGACCTTATGTTTGGCACTCGGTTTCTCCTCCCGCAGTCCGTCTCCCCGGTTCGGCTTAGCCGCACTAACGGAAAGGCGACAGTGCAACACTTTTCTCTATCGCTTTGACAGAGAGGCGCAGCTGCTGCCCGTCGCTCTTGCACACTGAGCGGTGTCACTGCGGGCGCTTTTACTGGCTTCTTCCAGTTGACCTTTGATGCCAGCGCGTTAGACTCACAGCAAGGATCTACTGCGATTAATGGCTGCGACCCACTTATCAAAGCCTATAATTATTGATTTAGGATATATTCTCCGAGCAGATAAAGCGTTTAATTTAACCCCCATAGAACAAACAGCGGGAAAAAGCATTATGTTGCTATTGTTTTAATTAAATCGGGTTGTTGACAAAAGTGTGGATGTTAAACCTTCAGATTTGCCCTTTCGTGTATTTAATATGAATTAAACCGTTATTATCAGCGAGCCACTTATAACAAACATTCATATTTAAATACACAAATCTTTCTTCTAATGAAGGAACTGATCCCAGTTCTTTTAAGCGAGGACAAATTATGCACACGTGTACACGTGTACCAGTCTACTGTAGGCCAGCTTCAGCGTGTTTGGTTGTTAATTGATCACAGGGCTGGTGGGTTTCAAGAGCATAATGATTATACTTCAAACTTGGTTGCAAGTGTATTTCTCACCAAAATGTGAACACGAACTTTTTGTTTAATCTGACGTCTATTTTTATTTTCCAGCGTGAATGTGTGTTTTCAAAAGTCGTCGAAAACCTCGTGATAAAATTCAAGTTTACTATCCAGAGTGAAATGCGATCACGCTGAGGTCGTGGGGCCAAACTTTTTAAGACTAATGTTTATTTAGAGAAGTGAGCGCTGTCTATGGGACTCCCCGTCCTCCCAGAATGCTGCACTAATGTCTTTACCAGGCCCGACTGGACCACCAGCAAGAGCGCATGCAGCTCTGTGCAGTCTGTAGCCTCTTGTGGCCTTTTCAAACACGACCACATTCAGCACAAGATACCGTGCAAGCACGTCCCCCTGGCCCAACATTAGGCTTCATTTTAGCAGGTTTGCTGTCTTTTAAACTCGTAACGTGTACTACTGCAAGCAGCAAAGATAATCCTTTCCACTGAGTCTTAAGCTCCTATTTATTTTTTTAATCTAACAATAATATTGAATCGGATTTTTTAAGCTGTTTTAGACTACCAATCTTTTAAAATCTCCCTTCTAATAAAAATATCGAGGAGGGATTCAGAAGCCTTCCTTGTTCGGTTTGCTCAACAAGCGAAACGAAACGTTGCCGTTTCCGACTCACTGGAAGAAGAAAGAAGTTTGATCACGAAGTGTAAAAACGGACATACTTGCAGCACATTTTCCCCAGCGCTTGGAGAGCAGCAGCAGCAGCAACAGCAGCGTGTTTTCTTACAGTTTGTAAAATTGAATTAGATATGGTGGGGAATCTGACCTCTCTCCAGACCGGCATACTTTTCACCCCTCAGGTTTTAGTGCTCCGTGGGTATTTTTGTTTTCTCAGCTGGACCTGCTATCAGACATTGTGTCCACGCTGTCCATTTATTTCTATCTTTACAATCTCTCTGTGCTGACCCACCAGAACACCCCACCACCCCCACTACCTCCCCAACACCCTAAGGTCCCCCAACACCTAACTTTCTCCTCCTCGGAACAGCTCACAGTCAGCCACCAGCGTTGATCTGAGAAGCAGACTTGACAAGGATAAGGCACACAGGGAGCCCTGCAGCCCATGAGCATGCGCATTGTGCACACATTTCACCCAGCGGAAAGCGCTTGTATACACAGAGGAAATCACATGTGGACAGGAACGACTGTCAAATGACACTGTTAATCTCATGGGCCACTTTTTTTTTCCTGGATAGACTTGCTCTAATGGACAGGGGCTGTTTTCTTTTTTATAAAATTCAATTTCTGTGCAAAATATGCTCTGTGACTTAATTTGAGTCCATGCTTAATAAAAGGGACTGTTTTTAAAAACTTTATGGTTATGATTTGTGTGGTTCATTTTAAATTTAAAGTGGTTGGCCAAGTCTAAAGGCCAGGTGAGGGTGCTTTCGAAAAGAAAAGTTTTTATTTATTTATCAATCTCATAAGTCATCAATATGTCTATGCCTGCAGCTGCTCAAGGGAAAACGTTTATAAACAGATAGGTAGATATATCGATCTGTTTGCTATATGTTTATGTATGATTGAAAAATAATATATATATATAGGTGGTTATTGTTAGTGTTTGTGTCTGAAGAGTTTTGCTGTGGATACAGTTTCTATGTGAGTTATTGGCTGAAAGTGCTGTACAATTGCACACAATATAGGCCCATATGATTCTTCAGCACATAAGAGCCCTGAGGAGCCACAACATCAGTTATAGAGTCAGCAGCAACATAGCCTGCGAGCAGCCACTTCAGTGGAGAGGCAGAGTGTACAGTAAGAATTACAAGACTGAAAGACGTGGATAAAGAGAGATTAAAAAAAAAAAACCATGGTTACAACATTGTGCTTAAACAGTTAAATTATTTTGTCCCATCTGGTAGAGCTGAGGTTTTTTATTTGCAAAAAGAAACAACGCAGGAGGATCCCATTGTCTGATTTGCAGGGAGTTTAGGGCTTTATTGAAGACACAATAAGTTAAAACAAGAAAATACTGCATAAATATGCATACATGGACTCATGTTTCTTCTTATTAAATGATAAGTAAAGTAAAGCCAGCGTATCTGTGGTTTTATATTGGTTTGAAATGTCATTTTTAGCGGTATAGTTCATCTATGCATGCAGGTAGACAAAAAAACAACACAGTATGAGCCTAACAAAGGTATGACTGTACAAAATCCATCTTTAAACACCACAAACATGTTGACTCAACACACACATCACACACCTCATTTATGAAAATCGTCCCTGAAAAGCATCAAAGAGTGCAACGCCTTTGTTTAGATTTTTTCCCCTCTTTTTCATGTTATTAATCTGAGTCGGTTCATAAAAAAAAAGAAATAATGTGATAAAGACACTGTGGTTCATTTCAAGACCGTGTACGTGTTCTTTGTACTGAGGCTGGAATGCTGAAATCCAATTAGGCCTGATGTATCATAAATGGAGTGTATTTTAACATCTGTGAGTTCATCTGTGTGTGTGTGTGTCTGTGTGTGATTGCAATGGAGTTCACAGAAAACCCAGGTTCAAAGGCGAGCCAAATGAAAAGGCCAAAGATGATAGGGCTACTCTGAGGCCCCATCCAGAGGAGAAATGTCACACATAAAGAAGGGAAAGCAGAGCAGAGAAACAACAGAGAGAGAGGCTGATGCAGGGGTGAAGTAGCTTGAGATTGCACTCTAAGTAGAGGTAAAGGGGCATCTGATCACATGTGTGCTCGTACGTGCGTGTATCGATGTGTGCGTGTGTTTGTGTGCATTTGGATGGGGGAGGTTAATGTTGTTCATGACTAGTAGAGTCATTTCACAGGGCTAGAGGCGCGGCTGGATGATGGATTGGAAGCTGAAGGGGCGAGCAGATGGGTAAGTAGAGAAAGTGAGGTTAAGTGGCAGTTAGATGTTGCAGATCTAAGTAGATCAAGAGTGGGGGAGTGGGAGTTTGTATGTGTGTGAGAGAGAAAGGGAGCAAAAGCGTTAGAGCAAAAGAGTTAGAAAGACCCCTACTCACAAGCTATATTTCAAAAAGTGCCACCAAGACATAATCGTACTCGGAATGCTGCATTTTTGACAGATTTCGCTATTTATCTATTCGGCATAGGAACACGACGGTGGTGTCACTCTGTCTTTCCTCCTGTTTCTCCATGATGTGTTCCCGCAGTGAGAAACAGCTTGAAGTTCATTAATTTCTAAGTGGAACTGAGTGACAAAAGTGTGGGTAATTAGCAGAAATTTTCCTGTTCAATGGTCATCTGCAGTCGTAAAAATGAAAAGTCTGGTTAGTGTGTTAGAGTCTGTTTGATGACTAATGTGGCTTCAAAAAATGAAATTCAAAGGTTTCCAGTTGCCTTTCGTTTTCAGATTATTTGGGTTTATTGGATCACTGGAAGTTTTGAAGACATTTATTTGGTAAATGTGGTCTCATCTGCAAAACAAACAAACAAATAAACAAAAAAATCAAATGTAAGCCTTATGAAGTTTGACAAAATGAAAATTAACATATTAACTGGACACAATGTGTGGACCATGATTCATAAAAACAAACAAACTTTAAAATTCCCGTTGTTTTCTAATGCAAATGTTAACTTCAAGCATAAATTGAGATGAAAGGTTGAAATAATGAATCTTTTTCTATTAAAGTAAAAACCTCCACTGAAATTTGTCCTCAAGAAAGGCTATTAACCATGAAACTGGGGTGGGGATCTTCCCCCAGTAGCCCACTCTCTTTTTAAGGCAGCTGGTTCTCAAACTGTGAAGTGAGCCACTGTAAGTGGGACCCGGCTGAATGCAGATGATTTTCTTTTGTTGTTTTTTTTTAAAAACAGGACAATTAACTAAAACAAACAGTTATCAAAATGAGAATCAGCATACCCCCCCCCCCCCCCCCCCCCCTTTTTAAGCTTAATGACTGATAAATAAATAAATAAATAAATAAAGTATTGTGCAGTGTGGGATGGCACGTTTTTGGCTCCTGAAGCTGGGCAAGCCAAATAATCACAACTTTGAACCATTTTTTTCTGATTAGCTGCCCCTTGGAAACAGAAGGTGGGTACGGCTGCTGTGCCTGAGATAACCATATGATGCAGAGAAGAAGAAAAAAAAGTTTGAACTGTGGTCTTCAGAGCAGCTTGAATCCTGAGGTTTGGACTTATTTTCTTGCACACATGTTGACTCTTTTATTTGAAATTTGGGCCATGTTTAATCAGAATCAGAATCAGAATCAGAATACTTTATTGATCCCTGGGGGAAATTAATATGAGCATCTACAATTGTAACAGCATATATATGAGAGAAAAAAAAGGCATAATAGGTCCCCTATGAGAAATTTTACTCAAATACCACAAATGTCAAGTTCTTGGTAGGAAAAAATGGGATCATCAGCATTACTGGGTTTTACTATATGGGAACCTTGAATGTCTGCAAAAATTCATGGCAGCTGTGGGTGGATTATTCAGTCCGGACTGAAGTGCTGGACTGACTGAGAGACCTACATTGCATCCCTAGAGCAATCATGCAGTTTTACAGCATGATATGGAGGCAGGTAGCAGGCAGTGACTGCGCTGAGAGAAGTTTAGACTGCATTAGCAGAGAGAGGCAGGACACGCAGTCAGGCACCAATAAGATCTGGAGAGGAGGGAAATGAGTTGTTGGTGTTCCCGCCTGTTTGTCTTTCACCATATTGTGGCTGGTTGGGGCAGGCTGTCTGGGTGGCAGGTCAGTCACAGGCCTGTTAGTGTGCTGTCACAGACAATTGTGGCAGCGTGGGATTGATGAGGACTTGCAACAGGAAGGCTGCTGGAAACTACAACAGGAAGAAGAACAGATGAGAAGTAGAAGGTGAGGAGGAAGAGAGATGGAGATGTGATGACAAATTAAATAGACAGATTGATAACATGACCCATCCAGATAACTGAAGTGCTTATCAAAAGGTTAGGGATTCATGTCTGCAGGTGGGAATGTCAGCAAATCTCTTAAAATTAAACTCCTACTGGTCTCTTGGGCTAAGGATCTCTCCTGCTCCCTCACCTTCTATTCTTACATTTACCCCTTCAGGATCTGGTCTGGATTGAATATCAATGAGAAAAGTTTTAAATGTCAAAAAAGTAAATAATTTATTGGAGTTGTGACTGATTAACCACATAAAATCATTGGTAAACTAATATTAATTTTCTGACAAACTTTACCCAGGGAAAATCTTGGCACCCTTTCAGGGTTTGAATTGTTCTTCCACAGTAAATACATATAATGCTTTGGGTGTCCCTCTGTCCATTAAACCAGTCCCACCTGTTGCTCGCAAAAGGTTAAAAAGAAACAATATTTGCAAAGTCTGGTCTTAACCTCTTTTTCATCCGAATCTGCTCTCCCTTTCTTAACTCCTTTCCAATTATCGTAATCCTTCCATCCACTCTGCAGTATTTCTTTTTTTTTTTCCTTCACCGACAGCTGCTAAAGGACGTAACGGCTGATGTACGAAGGGTAATGGTCCTCTTCTTCCTCTTTGCACCCCTGCTTTCCTCTCCTCTTGGTTTGCTTGGTGGCGCTCCCTCCCCTAATTCAATTCTACATGCTTTTCTTGGCCCGACCAGCTCCCATCCTCATTCAACAATTTTCCCCTCTGCCTGTTGCATTTCTTCTTTGACTTCTTCCTTTAAACTCATACCCCCCCCCCCCCCCCCCCCACACACACACACACACTCTTCATTAACTTCCAGCAATCCCTTTCTCTTTTCCTCTCCAGCTTTCTGTCTCCTTGTTCCCAGTTGCTGTGCTTTTAGTGCTGGCTCTGATATGCAACTTCTGGCTTTTCCCTATCTCTCTCTCCTTCTCTGGGCCGTCTGCTTCACTCAGACAGAGCAGCACTGGGGCTGAGAGGGGTCACGCCTGGGTGAGGGATATCACTTCACACCTATCTCTTTCTATCCCTTCCCTATTCCCCTTTCCTCCTTTCCCAACCCTTCTCTATATTTTCTTTCTCTCCCTTTGCAGTGTCCCTTTCTTTCCTCTTGACATCCTTCCTTATCCTCTTTCTCCTCTTTTCTTCCTCAGTTTCCCCCTCATCCTCCTGACATAATGGATTTAGTGAATATTTCCAGAAGCACATCAAGTTAAAATACTCTTTTTGTTTCACTTTAACTGGCTTGCATTCTGAAATAAACGCCTTATTTTTTTCCTGATTTCACTTCTCCCAGGTGCTGCATACTGTACGTATTCAGGAAATTTTAAAGGTACACACATGTGCATATCTTCTTTGTTCCAGCAGAGGAATGCTTTGGGGAAAAGACTGTGAATGAAAGTGTGTATAAGAGTGATGATGAATGGCTGTATATGTGTGAAGCAGATGCTGCTGAAGGGCTGTGTACACAGATGCCAACACAGAACGCAGAGAGATGCAGAATGAGAGAACCACAAACAGAGCGATGAGGAGGAAAGTGACAAAAGGCAGAAGATCACGACTGGAAGAGAAAAAAAGATAAACTGGTTAGTGTGCGTTCTTTTGGGGGGCAACTTAGGGGATCATCTTCCCCCCCTTGGCCCCTCCCTGGCCCCAGCCAGAAGCCTCCAGGGGTCCCTTGGTTCCTGAGGAAAAACATCTCGGCCCCCATCACCCCTGAACCCGGTGCTGGGCTGTTTACCTTGGCCTGGCTGCCTGACAGCTTTACTGATGTTACATACAGGCACACAGGGACCCCGAGTCAGAGAGGGAGCAGGAACACAAGGAGAGAGGAGGAGGAAGAGAGCGGGATAGATGAGGAATGGAGAAGTGAGGCAGACGAGTGATGAGGACAGAGGGTGCAGGGGAGTAAACATAGGCATGGAATAAGGTGAACAGAGTAGAGGACTAGAGAAGGTGAGGGAGCAAGAGGCGCGAGAGGAGAGCAAGAGTGTTAGCTTACTCTGATCTTAATCACCACAATCAGATCCATTTGTGGTGATCTCCAGAGGAGAGCGCTGTTCAGAGGGCAACTAAGTGCACACTGAGTACACACAGTGAAGAAATATTGCCGGAAAAAAAAGTCTGCACTAAAAACACAGGCATTAATTTTCATCAGCTTTCTAAGTTGATCCCTGTGTATATAAAGCAATATTTTGTTTTTAGGGTGATTGCTCACAGTAGTATGTGAGATTTAAAAAGCAAATGTGAAATGGAGACTCAATATTTTGACAGGAGCTAACGTTACGCATTACACTGCGTCGTAGAAATGTATAGGCACTTTCCAGACCTTTCGCAGGGAGAGAATGCCGCATGGAGGGGCCCTCCTTACATAAATGTTGACCTAAGTATAGCATATCTACTTTAAAGAAATAAACAACATCATTTGGAAACAAAGCTGTGCATCATGGAAACGCCTTTAATAACAGAACAAAAGCACACTGCAGTTAAGAACGATGGAGCCCGTTCAGAGGAAATTCAGTAGAAATGACTCAGATGGCCAATTTTTTTCCACAAGTCACGGAAAGCACAAAACAAAGGATGGACGCTGCTTTTAGCAGTGATCTGAATTTGCATTCCTTCTTTGCTGCTTTCCAGCAAACTTCTCCTCATGCCTGGCAGTTTATCTACGCAGGCGTTTGTTTGTCCATTTCTGAACCACAATGCTGGGCTGGGCTGGACCACAGGGGTTTCTGCAATGGGGTGGGAGGTCTGTGTTTTGTAGCTCAGAGCTCTAAGCCTTGTTTGTCTGTACCGAGCAGCTGCACAAGCTGTAATAATACAAACAGGCCTTTGAACAGGCTGCTGTGTTGTGCCGCTCTGGCTTGGGTTACATCGCACACACTTGCTCTCTGCGAAACACACGCATACGCACTCATGACGGCCAGACTGGCAACAGCACATACTTTTAAATTCATGCCAAAAACACATGTTCACACGCTTATTAATACCAGTCGGTGTGCAGGCATGCATGAGCACGCAAACAACTGTGCACTCTTAATCGTTTATCACAACCAACTGAACTCACTTGCCTGTCGAACTTTGATTGATCATCTTAAACTCTGCCATCACTCTGCCTGACGGCCTGTTTGTCCGTCTCCTCTGCTTGTTTGTTTGTTTGTGTGGACAGGCGGGTGGCTTGCTTGCTGTTTGTTTATGGCCGATCATTTGTCACAATAAATCATTAGGGAGGGACGCACACACATGCGCTTTTGAGCCCCCTGGATCGCTTCCCCAGACTCTCTCTCAAACTGATTTAGGCTTACACAAACACTTCAGACTCATTGCGCTGTCAGCCTCACACACTGGAAGCGGCGGCTTCCTCACAGAGGGAGAGAAAAAGGGGGACATAGCTGCGGTCCATCACACTTCACTGCACTGACGGATGACTTCCCCTGTCATTATGTAATGAAGTTCAGAGGTTCACCTACAAACTGGCCTCTGTGGCCCAACAGGATATGAGAGGACAGGGAATTGTTCTGTAGGTTGCTCGGTCTCTCCTCTGGTGCCCTACATCGCTACCAGTTGGTGATAAATGGGAAGGAAAACATGTCCGTATCCATGTGTACAATACGTCAGTGCAAATTTAATTTCAAGTCCAAAACCACTGACGCTAAAAGATAACACAGGCCCATATATAACAGCTTTCTGGTTTGGACTACTGTTATATCTCAGTGGAAGCACACATGTAATAACATTTTTCATATGTTTGACCTGAGTGAGCATTTGACCTAAGGCCTAAGTGGTGCATTTGATACAGTGGATTATGGTATCCTAATCTCTAGACTGGAGAGCTGTGTGGGCCTTAAAGCGGCTGCTCTCCAATGTTTTAGATCTTCCTTAACAGGCAGAAGGTTTTCGATCAGTTTAGGTGGCTTTTCGCTAACACCTGCTCCCCTCTCAGTCTGGGGTCCCCCAAGGACCAGTTCTTGTTCCTGTTCTTCTCATTCTACATGCTCCCATTAGGTTCAATTTTCCAGAAAAATTGGAATTTCATTTCAGTGTTATGCCAGTGATTCACAAAATTTTCTTCCACAACCCCTTTGAAAATCATGCCTGACGGTCTTGCAAACATAAAATCAATGATGGCGCTAAACTTTTTGAAGCTGGCTTCTTCACACTGGCTCCCAGTGCACTTTGGAGTTGATTTTAAGATTTATTGTTTGTTTTTAAGAGTCACTAAATGGGTTAGCATCTCTTTACCTTTCTGATCTTTTAACTATGCCCAGTCCCAAAAGATCATTAAGGTCAACTGACCAGATGCTTCTCATTGTACCAGAAAGCAGATGAAAGAGGAGCGCAGAAGAGATTTAGCCTTTGCTGTAGCTGCACCTACACTTTGGAACAATTTTACCTTAAAATTAGAAGCTCATGGTGTTTTATTGATAATTATGGATTGCATTTATATAGCGCTTTTCTAGGCACCCAAAGCGCTTTACAATACCACCATTCATTCACTCTCACATTCACACAAACCACAGTTGTAGCCACAGCTGCCCTGGGGCAGACTGACAGAAGCGAGGCTGCCATATCGCGCCATCGGCCCCTCTGGCCAACACCAGGAGGCGTTAGGGTGAAGTGTCTTGCCCAAGGACACAACGACCAGGACAGAGAGAGCTGGGGGATCAAACCGGCGACCTTCCGGTTACAGATGAGCTTCCCAACCCCCTGAACCACGGCCGATTATGGTTTAATCCTTTACTTCAGGATTTTGGTGAATGTTTGTTGTTTTTAAATGTGCTCATAAATAAATTGACTTGATGATTGTTGTTAACAAACAATATAATGTCATAATAAATTAAGTCATATTATTAGAATGCTCTTTACATTTATATAATATGACTTGACTAATAAGGTTTACTTTATTTACATTTCAGTCTTAATTTACAGCATGTTAAGTGAATCGAAGGGATTATCAGTTAGTATTAGGCGTGATTATTTTAAAGATTGTATTGCTAATCTGTTTACACGTGTGATTCTTTATCACTTTCCTACTGATTCTTGATCAGTTTTCTTGCTGATTGTTTATCTCTAAGATAGTCTGAATGCAGCCTTAAAAACAGGTAAACCAAGTGTACAAAACCTCCGCTGCTATGAGTTTGCAATGTGCAACTGTCAGAATAACATGCCAGCGATGAGAAAAGCAACACAACACAATTCCCATTCCTGAATGCCTAGTCAAAATAAAGTACAATTGGATAAAAGCAAAATAACTTTGCAGGACTTTCCTGTGACGGTCCCAGCAAAAGCTGAGGTAGGACGTTTCTGCTTCTTAATTCAGATCAAACTGAGGTTATTGTACTCGGCCCTGAAAATCTTAGAAATATGGTATCTAAGCAGATTCTTACTCTGGATGGCATTACCTTGGCCTCCAGTAATACTGTGAGGAACCTTGGAGTCATTTTTGACCAGGACATGTCCTTCAACGCACATATTAAACAAATATGTAAGACTGCTTTCTTCCATTTGTGCAACATCTCTAAAGTTAGAAATATCCTATCTCAGAGTGACGCTGAAAAACTAGTTCATGCATTTATTACTTCCAGGCTGGACTACTGTAATTCATTATTATCAGGATGTCCTAAAAACTCCCTGAAAAGTCTTCAGTTAATCCAAAATGCTGCAGCAAGAGTCCTGACAGGGACTAGAAAGAGAGCAGATTTCTCCTGTTTTGGCTTCCTGTTAAACCCAGAATTCAAAATCCTGCTCCTCACATACAAGGTCTTAAATAATCAGGCCCCATCTTATCTTAATGACCTTGTAGTACCATATCACCCTATTAGAGCACTTCATTCTCACACTGCAGGCCTACTTGTTGTTCCTAGAGTATTTAAAAGTAGAATGGGAGGCAGAGCCTTCAGTTTTCAGGCCCCTCTTCTGTGGAACCAGCTTCCAGTTTGGATTCAGGAGACAGACACTATCTCTACTTTTAAGATTAGGCTTCAAACTTTCCTTTTTGCTAAAGCATATAGTTAGGGCTGGACCAGGTGACCCTGAATCCTCCCTTAGTTATGCTGCAATAGATGTAGGCTGCCGGGGAGTCCCATGATGCATTGAGTTTTTCCTTTCCAGTCACCTTTCTCACTCACTATGAGTTAATAGACCTCTCTGCATTGAATCATATCTGTTATTAACCTCTGTCTCTCTTCCACAGCATGTCTTTATCCTGTCTTCCTTCTCTCACCCCAACCGGTCGCAGCAGTTGGCCCCGCCCCTCCCTGAGCCTGGTTCTCTTGGAGGTTTCTTCCTGTTAAAAGGGAGTTTTTCCTTCCCACTGTCGCCAAAGTGCTTGCTCATAGGGGGTCATATGATTGTTGGGTTTTTCTCTGTATCTATGAAGCGCCTTGAGGCGACTTTTGTTGTGATTTGGCGCTATATAAATAAAATTGAATTGAATTGAATTGAATTGAATTGGACCCAAGTTGATATGTCTGGATTTGTGCATCTATGAACAGCTCGCCACACAGACAGCAGAAATACAGTTACTCATTTCTGACAAGAAGATCGGGAGATAGAGATGACTAGAAATTATTATTGTGCTGAAAAGGATGTCAAACAATCTAAGAGTCACTGCTACTAGTACTATCAGTTCCACTGAGAATCAACATTCAAGCATCTTTTAAGTTAGTCAGGTTTTAAAAACATTTCAGAACAAAACACCAATGAATATTTCAACGGAGTCGGCTATTGAGCGAGAAGACTTCAGCAAGATGTCCATGTAGTGTTCTAAATGGGTATTGCTGGCCACAATGAGCTTAGGCAGCTGTTAGATTAAATGTGATTTAAAAAATATAATTTACCTAAACAATCATTTTCAGCTTTACTATTAATATTAACTATAGTCTTTGCTTTTATCCTAAGGTTGAAGGACACCATGTTTTTCATTTTACTATTCAGGGCAAACAGGCAGCACAATGACAAATAAAGGAGACAAAAGGCAAACCAGTGCCAAGACCAATAAATATTATGTATGTTACCATGCTGCTCATTTGTCTGCCCTTTAATGTGTTTGGCTATTTTTAAGGTAAGCCTATGTTGTGTGGAGATCTGCACTTCTAGGCCTATTTGTATATGAGTGAACTGTTTTGTTCCCTGCCTCATTCTCTCTCACCACTTTTTGTTTTTACATGACATGTTGAGATTTGCTGTTTTGTTTGGTTTGCAACTCCTTAGCCACAGTCTTCATTATATAATGAGGGGGGACGGTATTTGTGGTGGGCAGATGGAGGTCAAATCTGTGTTTGGAACACACATGCATGACTGGTCAGTCAACCACGGTGGGTTATGCAGACTGAAGATTCAGCAAAACAACTGCCATATGTGTTTTGGTGCAGATCATAGCTAGGGAAGCAACTGTAGTAACAAAGACAGATTTAGCCACAGGAACTGGTGCTGGATTAAAAATGAGATACTGACTTGCTATTTAGTATGCTAATGTAGTATTTGAGAAAAGTATGCCAAGTATTTCTGGTGTAATAACAAAGTATGCAAGAACCGGACAGCAGGCCAACATAAATATCTCATAATGCAAGGCCATTGCTTGACGGTGAGAAAGGCAGCTGAGATCTGACATCAGTAACTCTTCAACTTAAGTATTTAAATAAAAAAAAGTTTCTTTTTGTCCCATGTAATATATATTTTTAATGTTTGTCCGTACTTGGCCAATCTCAAACAAGGTCAGGTTACCATGACAGCATGTCTCTAACTGTGAAGCTCATGACTTGCAATCTACAGTGGTGCAGCCAACAAAACACATACTACTGACATTAAAGTATTTTGAACAGTGGTGCATATACTGGATATAGTGCATCTAGTATGTGATCTCAGACACAAAATGGTAGCATTGTGTAGCCTATGAAGAGATCCTAGAAGGTAAAAAAATAAAATGGTTCATATGAAAAAGAAACCTGACATTCAGAAAGACGACAGTCTAAAGAAATAAAAGGCAGGACAGGCATGAAACACTACCGATCGGGAACATGTCTTTGTAATCACTTCAACTACCAGAAGTGGGAGACAAAAGTGATGCAGGTTTGAAAAATTTAGCAACATTTATGATAATTTAGCTAAATTTTCACAAATAAAAACTGCTGAATAAAGAAAGTAATACACAAAAACATGAACTCGACTGGTGGCAAATACAAACTGACCTCAGTTAGAGGGGTGCACTGCAAATTCCTTGTAGCTTGACAAGATTTATTGTCTTAATTTTAGCCAGATTATCTTGTCCATCTTGTTTTGAACATTACAAGCTAGTTTCCAGTCTCATGTGTTAGATGATTAGACTTGTTTCAAGTATATATTACTTTTTTTCCTTATTTAGTCTGTATATCTAAAAATGAACCATTTTACATTTATTTCAAGCAAAAATAGCTTTTAGATAGAGTGTAAAACAAAAATTATCTCAAAATAAGAAACATTCACCTTTTTCCTTGAAATAAGAAAGTCACTCATTGGAAGGTATTTATTTCAGGTTTTTAAAGAAAGGACATCTTCAAGGTTATATTTTGTCATAACATAGACACTGTTTCTGAAATTGACTGGGTAATATGACGTAAAATCAAGTAGGTCTTCAACATCAGTCAGTTCAGTTGCTTGGGCAAGGTTGGGAATTGCAATTTCATAGGCAAGAAAGTCTTTGTTGAAACCCAAGGTTTCATACACCTGGTATTCAAAACAATAAAGTACACTATTAACAATAAAAATGTTTTTTACAAGTCCAAAGATAGGGTTTAAACCATTTGCTGAAATGAGTATAGGAGACCTGTCACAGATGTATTTGTTTCCATGTAAAATAAGCCACTTTACTCTAACGGCATGATGTATAGCATCTTCAATCCCCAAAAAATCTACAACCTTTGATTGCAAATGGTCCATATTAGCAACCTCTGATACAGGACCTAGTTCTTTCTCATTTACAAATATCGGATGCTCAGTTCCTGCTTCACTTTGGCAACACTCCAGCAGCTGATTGTGGTTTACAAGAGACTTGCACACATTCTTAAAGTTTAATTTGGATGACCATTGTTTAAAAAAACTGTGTTTAGACTCGAATCTCATGCACATATGACGTATTACAGGTCCCAGGACAATAATTTGAGAGGGAAGATGCAGCATGTAATGTTGCTTTGGTATTACATTTTTTTCTGGGAATAGTTGCCTGAATTGTTTAAGATGATCTTCTATCATTTTTTTTAGTTTGGACACAGTTTGTAAAGACACAACTGGGGCAAAAAGTATTTTAACAATTTCAATTAAATCCAAAATAAACTGGATAAAGGGATTTTTCTCTACAACACTGTACAATAAGAATGGCAAAATCTTGATCAATATAAGCATTTGTCCAGAGGATTGTTTGAGTCTGTTGTCACTTGAAGCTAAAGTAGCAATACTAATTGGTGAAGGCTTGTCACGTATGTCCACTGATGAAAAAGGAAAGTTCTGCATGGCAGAATTAAACAAGTCCAAATCCAAATTTCCAGATAAAACAAGGTATTTCAACACACACTTAATTTCCATTGGTGCCACTCCTTCAAGAATTACATGCATAATAACCTTGTGGCATCTGCTCTATGAGATTAAAACCTGGGAAATCAACTAATTTGCCTTGTCTATTTATGCCAAAAGTCGTTTTGAGCGAGGATTTCAAAAATTCGGTAGTTGCCCTTTCTATTTCAATGCACTGCCTAATGTGTCCGTCCAATGTCCGTCTGGTGAAACTATGTTCATTGAAATTTTCTTGCATTTCATCAAAAGTACACTCACAATGACGACATTTGCTATACGCAAAACCAACTCCTTCCTTAAATCCTGCAAGCTCATGCTGGGCAAGAGTGTCTCCACACACAGCAACAACTGCTCCGTTTAAATAAAATTCCCCATTGACAGTGTTAATCATAACACCATCGTACAGTAACTTCAAGTCCTCATTGATTCTCCGCAGTATTATATCTACCCCACACTCATCTATGTCCCTAGACTTTGCGATTGCGAGAAGTCTGATAGAAGCCAACTTTGATCTAAACTTAGGGTCTATGTTGCCTAAGGTGTAATAAAACATTAGTAGTTTATTTACACTCGCACGTGACCCTAGGGGGTTACACATTTCTATCTCATCAGAATAGAGTATCAGTTGTAAAGCAGAGTTCTTCTTTGAAAACAGTGGGTGGGTTTTGAAAATAATTCCATCATTAATGTCATACAAAAAACTGGCGTTGGGGCAACTCTGAGGTCCAGCACTGAGCATGTCAAATAGTCTTGAATTGGATAAAAGCTGTTTCAAACTTTCAATCAAAGGAATGTAGTAGAAAGACTTGTTTTTGATTGCAAGAACTCTCGATTCTCCCTTTTTAACTCTACAGGCATAATTGGAAATGATGATCTCCTCAGGTGTGACAGGGTTGAAATGCATCTGTGTTACACGGTCCTGTAGGTTTGAAGCTGCACATATGGGAAAGGGATCCTGAAAGTTGTCCAGTGTTGAAAGAACTTCTTGTTGTAAAGGTCCATTGCTGTCAGGTTGCCTTTCAAGGATGGTCTTTATTTTTCCCCTCAAGGACGTCAGAAGAGCTGTTTGATACTGTTGGACACCAAGGACAATGTTGTTGACACTCCTCTGATGGGGGAAAAAAAAACACATCAGAGACATGAAAGCGTAAATAGAAAATATAACAGAAGCAAAATGCAACTCTATTTCTTTAGCTCAAATTAATGAGCCACTGAATGTTGTAATTTACCAGTGGAGCAGTAGAAGAAGAAATCAGCCAATAATTGGCATTGTTTTGCATGACATGCCACATGCATGACTCACGTGGCACAAACACATTGCACCGAGCAAGATGGAGGAGCATGAAAGGTTACAACAGAAAAAGTGAACAAATGATTGCCTCATTTATTTTTTTTATGTAATTCTACTTCATTTGTCTTTTATGCCTAAAAGTGAACACATTTTTGCACCGAGCAAGATGGAGGAGCATGAAAGGTTACAACAGAAAAAGTGAACAAATGATTGCCTCATTTATTTTTTTTATGTAATTCTACTTCATTTGTCTTTTATGCCTAAAAGTGAACACATTTTACACTGTTAAGCCTATTTTAAACTGTTGAGTGTGCCCAGAGTTACATACATTGCAGTGAACTGCACAACTCTTGTGCTTAACTTCTTCGTAATGTACATTTGTTCTTAATAACTTATATAGGTGAAAGTAATAGCTGAATAAAACCAGCGATGAAAAACAATCAATTAATTGCAAAGATAGTGGACAGATTATGAAAAAAAAATCATTAGTTGCAGCCTTACATTGAACCAGACTTATTAACAAGTTAACAATGACACCCCCATAATATCAGATGAAGCAGTACCTGTGATAGGTGGCATTGCTCCCGCACACCAATAGCAAATGCAGCTGCACATCTGGCAAGATCAACAGTTTCTCTTTTACCCTACAGGACAAAAAGAAAAACAATTGTGTAAGAAAAATGACTCACTCAGAATGTGTTTCAAATTCCACCAGATGCAAAACAAAACAAAGAAATATTCCAAACTGTTGTACATTTTTGCTATTAAAAGATTCATACTACAATGGATAGCTAATGAAGCTGCAAATGTTATGAACAATTTAAGAGTTATTTAATGAAACTTAACCAATCTTTATGGAATCTACTCTGAAGTTAACTGAAAGAAAAATTTGAAAGCTGCTTGGTTCATGGAGCATCTAACAACAACCAAGGCAGGTACACAACACTGGTAAATAAGTTTATTTATTATGTTTAAGTATGGTAACTAAGCCTACATTGTTGTGCAAGCCTGAATTTCAGCGGATTCATGCATTTGAAATTCAGCACTGGCCTATTAAAATATTCTAATCAAGTAGTTTATCTTAGAAAACACATAACTTTAAAACTATAATTTTCACTTGAACTGAGTACATTTCTGAATTGGGGTAACTGTGCTTGGTTAAGGTTAAACAACACACATACATTTAAAAATTCGCGCGCGTACACACAGAAACACATAAAGTACATTACCTGATTCTGACAAGGTGTTTGAAGCTCAGCCGCGTCTTGCTCCATCACGTTCTGACTTTCCTGTCGCTCCTCCTCCAACACCTCCGATGTTACTGGGGGGTCTAGTGGTGGTGGCTCTACTTCAGTGCCATTGCCATTGCTAACAGTTTGTCTGGGTTCGGCAGTATAGTCGGCAAAAATGGCTGTACCAAAATTTTCGCCTCCTAATACATTTGCATCGGATGAAGCTGTCAGCCATCCTGTAGGCGGGTTCCCAGTGGAGATGTATTGTGGATGTGTGCGTCTGAGATGGTGGTAAAACGAGTTGAAAACACGGTAATCCTCGGCGCATCCATCGACTCCACAAATGACACGGAAATCTGGACTGCGACTGTGTGCAGTATTAATGTGACTTAAGAGAGACTTCAATGTTAACGCCACAAAGACGAAGCAAATCACACACCTCCAACAGGCCATTGTATTAGACTAAAGTCAAGCAAAAAATATGTTGCAGTGTGGAGCTGTTGCCGCGCTAGTTTGGGAAATACCAAGTT